>NC_035172.2:35617349-36817349 GCF_001659605.2 Manihot esculenta
GTGGTATTCAGATCTAGTGCCGAGTCATAATATAGGGCCATGGCTCAATTAACTTGTGAGATTTTGTGGATAAATCATCTACTGAAGGAAGTTGGTATGGATGTTGCATCATCCGTGAAACTTTGATGTGATAATCAGACTGCTCTTAACATTGCTTCCAATCCAGTATACCATGAACGGACTAAGCATATTGAAGTTGACTGTTATTTCATTCGTGAGAAGATTCAAGAGAATTTAATCTCCACCAGTTATGTGAAGACATGAGAGCAATTGGGTGATCTATTCACCAAAACTTTAAATGGGCCTTGAATAGAATATTTTTCTAACAAGTTGGGCATGATAAATATCTATGATCCAACTTAAGAGGGAGTGTTACAGGTTATATAGAAAGTAAATATGTTAATATAGGAGATAAATATTGATAGATGGGTTAGTTACTTAATCTCAGGGATTGTATAATCATAGGCTTGATTTTCCTTCCTGTTTAGATATTGTAATACCCGGCTAGACTCCGGTATCGGAATTCCTACCGTCCGGTGGAATCTCGGATGTCGAAAACCTCTAGAAGGGCAAAATCATGTTTTTATAGAATGTTTTCATGTATTTTATGGTTTTAAGTAGGAAAGAAATTGAGTTTTGAATGAAAAAGACCATGGAGACATTTTCAGGTTCGGCCGCCGAACCTCAAGTTCGTCAGCCGAACATGGAATAGTTTAGGGGGGCAAGTTAGGCTTCCGAAAATGGCTTGGGTTCGGCCGCCGAACCTCATGTTCAGCCGCCGAACCTCATGTTCGGCCGCTGAACTTGCATAAGTTTTGAAGGCACTTTAGGCTTCCGAAGGTGGTCTGGCCAGCCCCTATAAAAGGGCTCCATGGCTTAAACAGGCGAGCTTTCTCCCCTATTTTCGGCCAGCGGTGAGTCCATGCTCTCCCATGGTTAGTTTTGATATTCTTCCTCAAATCCTTTAAGTTTTAATGAGTTCTAACTTGGTTTTGAAGAGTTTTGGAGCTTGGAGACCCAAGGAGCTAGATTTCTCCCATCTCCAAGTTTAGATCGCCTCCCCTCTCGATCTCCAAGAGGTAAGAGTAGATCATTAGCTCATTTCATGTTTTAAACAAGTTTTATGAAAGTTTATGGGGTAGAAATGCATGTTTAGGTTTATATTGAGTTTTTGGTTAATGTTGAGTATATGGACAATGTGTGTTGTTGATCAAGCATAATTTAGCCACATTTTTAGTATATTTATTACTGTTTAATTATACATTTTTCTAGCTTAATTTATGTTTTTGTTATGTTTTTGTAGAAAAAGAAGAAAATGGAAAGTTGGAGAAAAAGTGAAGAAAAAGCTGGAAAAGTGATTGGGTCAAAGTGATTTGGCCAAAACACTGCCCAGATCAAGCTGAAGCAGAAACCTAGAGGAACAGGCAGAAGTGATTTGGGCAAACGATCTGCCCAAATCACTCGCAGAGACAGAAAGCCAAAAACTGGACTGACTCATGAAAAAGCGATTGGCGCAAGTGATCTGCCCAAATCACTGCCCCAATCACACTGACAGTAGAAACAGACAGCAGAGGTGGGAAAAGTGCAGGGAACCGAAATTCAAATTTTGAGAAGCCCAAATCCAACTCAATCACTACCAACACAATTCCAAGAGCCACGAAAGAGTTTCTCACCTAAGGAATTCCATTTGCAATTAAATTCAACATCAAAAGAGAAATCAAAAACCAAATCAAAAAGGGATTTCAAAACCCTAGATGGATGGGATTCTTTAGCTATAAAAGAGCAGTCTCTAAACCAGCAAGGGGACATGATCTCAGCATCCTCTCCTCCTCGGGAATTCTGCAGAAATACAGCAGAACTTACTTTCTTCTTTTCTTCTCTTCTTTTGTGTATTTTTGTCCACCATGAGTGGCTAAAACAATTTCTTTCCAGTTGAAGTTGGAAAATTCAGATTTGTGATTAATTGGGAGATTTAAATCTCCATTGTTAAACTTCTATTTATTTTCAATATTTATGCAATTTGATCTTTCTATAATTGTTGCTTTGCTTTTAGAATCAATTTAGGCATATTGCTTTTAATTGCTTGAGTAACAATTGTTTGAATAATTTAGGTCCGTAATTGCTTAGATTATTTAGACACACATTTAATCAAGTTGCATAATCTAAACTTGACTACGCGGTTGGCAAGGTTAGAATTAGGTTTCTCTAAGTCTTAATGCAGATAACAGTTGTTCGATGCTAAAAGCCCCAAGGACGTTCCTTGGCAACTTGTTAACTAGTGTTTGATTAGCGAACGTTTCCTAATCAAACTAGAACTAAGGAGGAATTTGGATTGTGAGAAGCGTCTTCCACATCCTAAACTAATTTATTGAAATAAATAGGAGTGTTAAAGAATCAATGATCAATTCTAAACAGTCTGAAATAGATCCATACTTCAACTAGAAGCTTTTCTCTTATTGATTTACTCATCTTTAAATTATTTGCTTTCTATTGTTAATTAGCTTTAGTACATCTTCAAAACAAAACCCCCTTTTTATTTTTTTACTATTTACTTGCCTTAGTCATTATTAGGAAGATATTTGGTGTCAAATCCATGTGGTTCGACCCTATTGCCACTATCTGTAAATTTATTTGTTGATTGATAATAGGTTTATTTTTTACGGCTTCGACAACCGCTATCAATTGTATATGTATGTTTGATGTGTTTTGGTTGGGGTTTAGGATAGTTTGAAGCCCCTATGAGCTTATGTATGTGTGTATGCATGTTGTAGAATAGCTAAATGCATGTTTTGGAAGTGTTGATTTTGAGTTGAATGGTTTGGGAGGCAAATGTGCATTGAAGAGGCTAGGTTCTGCCATTTGGAAGAACTCGGATTCGGCAGCCGAAGGGACTTTCGGCCGCCGAACCTGCCTGTAGAGGCAAGCCTTTGGCTGCCGAACCCTGCCCCGAAAGCTGGACTTTCGGCTCTGGAAGGGAGTTTCGGCCGTCGAAGGTGCCGCCGAACATGCATGAGTTTCGTCTTTGGAAGGAACCTTCAGCCGCCAAAAGTGCCACCGAAGGTGCATGACTTTCGGCTCTGGAGGGACTTTCGGCCGCCGAACCTGCCGCCGAAAGTGCCCTGTTCAGCCTTCCTTTGCATGTTCTCTATGATTGTTTTAAGGTGTTTTAGGGGGTTTTTGGGGAGTATTTTAGAGTCATGTTCATGTATGTTTGGTCCCTCATTAGAGTCCACCTGTGTAGGTTCGGACCCGAGGAACCGAGCACCCCAGCAGTGAGTTAGCTGCTTCCGAGTCTTTTCAGAGCTAGCCTGAGGTGAGTAGAATAATTCTTATATTTCAAAGTAAATAAATCAGTTTTGAGCATGTTCATGCATCACGAATGCCATGAGACATATTAGGTTGTTTGCATTAGAATTCACGAAAATGTTGCATTGCATAAAATGATGTTGATGCGGATGATCATTGAATGATCCGTTAGCCCTCGTGTAATACCCGGATAGACTCCGGTATCGGAATTCCTACCGTCCGGTGGAATCTCGGATGTCGGAGACCTCTAGAAGGGTAAAATCATGTTTTCACAAATGTTTTCATGTTTTAATGATTTTTAAGTAAGAATGAATTTGAGTTTTTAAATGAAAAAGACCATGGAACCTTTACCAGGTTTGGCCGCTGAAAGTCATGTTCGGCCGCCGAACGTGGGTAGGTTTTGGGAGCGCTTTTGGCCTCCGAAAGTCTTGTTTGAAAAAGCCAGGTTCGGCTGCCGAACCCCATGTTCGGCCGCCGAACATGCATGAGATGTGGGGGCACGTTCGGCCCCCGAACGTGAACTGGCCAGCCCCTATATAAGAGCTCCGTGGCCGAAACGGGAGAGTTTTCTCCCCATTTTCGACCACGGTGAGTTCTTGCTCCTCCATGGTTCGTTTTTGATGATTTTCCTTCGATCCTTCATGCTTTAACAAGGTTTATGTCGTTTTGAAGAGATTTGAGCAAGTTTTGAGCTTGGAGACCAAGGAAGTTAAATCTCTCCCAACTCCGAGTTTAGGTCGTCTCTCCCTCGATCTTCAAGAGGTAAGGGCCGATCTTAAATCCTTTTCGTGTTTTAAACTAGTTTTATGCAAGATCTATGGGGTAGAATGCATGTTTAGGTCATAGTTATGTTTATGGGTATATATGTGTGTTTATGAACAATGTGGCTTGGATTTGTGTTGTTTGATGTGTTGTAGTTGGGGTTTTAGGTAGTTTGAGACCCCTAGGAGCTTGTATGCATGTTTTGGTTGAGCTAAATGCATGATTGGAAGTTTTGGAGGAAATTATGCATGTCGGACCAAGTTTCTGCCATTCTGGGAGAAACCAGGTTCAGCCGCCGAAGGAATTTTCGGCCGCCGAACCCTCTTGTGGAGGCAGCATTCGGCTGCCGAAGCTTGCCCCCGAAAGAGGACTTTCGCCTCTGTCTGGGAGTTTCGGCCGCCGAAAGTACCGCCGAACATGCATGAGTTTCGTCTCTGTCTGGGAGTTTCGGCTGCCGAAGGTGCCGCCGAACCTGCCTGACTTTCGGCTCTGGAGGGACTTTCGGCCGCCGAACCTGCCGCCGAAAGTGCCCTGTTCAGCCTTTCTTTGCATGTTTTTGTATGAATGTTATGAGGTGTTTTAGAGGGTTTTTGGGGGATGTTTTTAGAGTCATGTTATAGTATGTTGGTCCCTCATTTGAGTCCACCTGTGTAGGTTCGGACCCGAGGAACCGAGGACCTCAGTAGTGAGTTCAGCTGCTTCTGAGTCAGTAGAGCTTCAGCCAGAGGTGAGTGGAATAACTCTTTATGTTTCAAGAAATAAATCAGTTTTGAGCATGTTCATGCATCATGGCTACCATGTGATATTTTAGGTTGTTTGCATTAGAAATCACGAATATGTTGCATTGCATAATATGTTGTTGATGTGGATGAATGTTGAATGATCCATTAACCCTCATATGTTATGTCGTGATGATATGATATGGAAGTCTAGGTGTGGCCTGCACTACGCCCCCGGCACTATTGGTTATGTATGTTATGTTATGTATAAGAGAAAGACCAGGTGTGGCCTGCACTACGCCCCTGGCATGATTGGATTATGTAGAGGGCTAAATGGTGACAAGTTCATCCTTGATATGATTAGTTGTGATGTGATGCATTTCATGATAGCATGTGTTTTAAATGCTTTAATATTCTGCTCACTGGGTTCTAGTAGCTCACCCCTCTCCCAAATTCCCCAGGTTTGCAGGTACAGGGTAGACCAGGTGGTCAGCAAGAGTACTGAAGTCTCTTTTTTATGTAATAGATAGAATGTGGACATGATAAAACTGTAAAGTTATGAATGGTTATGTAATGTAATGTTATCGAGGATTAGAGGTTGTGCTTGACCTATGTTTTAAAGTATCCCTCTAAATGCATGATCTTAGATCTTTTACGATGTTTATGTAAACCAACTCAACTTATGTTATAATTGCCTTTGGGGCATTAGTGAGATCCCACGGAGGGGTCGATGTTTATGACTATGTCTATGTTCAGCTCATGTACAGGTTGAGTTTGGTGTTTGAATAAAAGAAAAGTTTTAATTTTTTTGTGTATGTTGTTGATCATGTATGGGATTGAACAGGATTAAAGGTTGCATGTCAGGCTTGCTACGGGTCCTGGCGGCCTTAAGCCGACCCGGATCCTAGCGCCGGTAGCGGTCCGATTTTCGGGTCGTTACAGAGTGGTATCAGAGCCCTAGGTTCACATGGTCGGACCTAGAGTGTCGGGCTCATAGATGTTATAGAAGGTCAAGCACAATAGGAAAAATCATGTCCACTAGGATAAGATGTGGAGTCCTGTCTTGTATGATGATGTGAAATGCCATGATTATGTGCATGTGCATTAATGCTATGATATGAATGACGTGTATGTGATGCGGGTTCATGTGTTGACACATGAACCATTTGATGCTAATGTTTGCTTGTTATGTGCTGTTTCTCAGAAAACAGGATGAGAGGAACTCGTCGATCTGCACGATTGACTGGAGTGCAACCTGAGGATGAGGGCATGAGCGCCCATCCTCCAGCATTGCCTAGGGCAATGTCTAGTAGGTCTAACAGAGAAAGAGCAGTAAGAGAGCCTAGAAGGTCTTTGGATCTGGGTAAAAGCAGGTCAGTAAGGGGAACAGTTCAGGGAGGAATGTCAGAGGACATGGGGGATGATATGGATGTAGAGCAGAGGAGGGATGGCAGTCTGGGAGTTAGCATGTCGGAAGAGGGAATGGGAGAGTCCCAAGGAGGCACTCAGGCCTCGGGATTTGTTCAGCCACCCCACTACCCACACTTCTCACAAAATCCCGGGTATTCAATGGGAGGTACATCGGATTACCCTAGCTTCACCCCTTATCCCTCACAGATGCCATACCCACCCTACTACCCACCATATTCACAGTACCCGATGTATCCACCCCCACCTTACTACCCAAATCCAGCTAACCCTACCTCAGAAAATGTTGCACCTCCTCCATCATCAGCAGAACCCACAGTTCCAGCAACCCATGTACCTAAGCCTAGCTCAACTGGTGGGAGCAAGGTCAAGATGACCGACTATATGAAGCTGGGTGCTCCCCAGTTTGAAACCGGAGATGACCCGTTTGTGTACCTTGAGAGGGTCAAGACAATTACAGATGAGATAGGGGCAGATGACAGTAGAGCCATTCAGATGGCTGGGTTCACATTGAAATGTAAAAAGGCCCATGAGTGGTTTAAGAACTATGTGAGCCCGAGGTTGGGCAGCCTATCGTGGGAGGAGTTTGCAAATGAATTTGCAGGATGGGCTTTTCCTGACAGTTCAAGAGAGATGAAGATGATTGAGTTTGAACAGTTAAGGCAGACAGAGGAAATGAGTGTAGAGGAGTACACCGACAGATTCTTAGAGCTGTTGCCGTTTGCAGGGCAAACTCTTGACACAGACCAGAAGAAGTCAAGGAGGTATATCATGAAACTTCACTCCAGGTATTCCTCCTTGATTCAGTCCGCAGATAGGGAGAGCTTCCATGCCATAGTGGATATGGCTAGGAGGATGGAGGCTAGTACTATCATCGAGGGGAAAGTCAAGCAGTCAGTAGCACAGCCTTCCGGTTCTAAGACCCCAGGCTCTTCTTCTCTGAGTGCAGCAGCTTCAGGTAGTAAAAAGTGGGACAGAGGCCACAGGAAGTCGAAGAAGAACAAGTTCTGGAACAAGGTTAAGTCCAGTCTGGGATTTGGAGGTGGCTCAAGCTTTGGTGCGGACAATGCAGTTTGTGCAAGGTGTGGTAAGCCACACAGAGGAGTATGTCGGTTTGGGACGACAGCCTGTTACCGATGAGGTCAGGAGGGGCATATGTCTCGATAATGTCCAAGAGCAGTCCCGATGGCTCAGTCCCAGCAGACAGCCTCAGGTAGTGTAGCACAGCCAGCAGCTCCAGCCACGACTCAGGCCAGTGGCAGAGGCAGAGGGAGAGGGGCAGCCTCTTCCTCAGCGGGTTTCAGAGGTGAAGGTCCATCAGCTCCAGCACGGATCTTCACAATGACACAGTATGAGGCAGATGCATCGAACACCGTGGTGGCAGGTAACTTAGTCATTGGTTGTTCAGATGTGTATGCCTTGATGGACCCTGGTGCATCTCATTCTTTTATTGCACCGAGAGCCGTTGAGAGGTTGGGGTTGATGATCTCTGGGTTGGAGTGTCCTCTCTGGGTCAGTGGACCCAAGTGTCATCCATCAGTGGCAGAGTCAGTCTGCCAGTGTAGTCCTGTGTTTGTTGAGGGAAGATGCTTGTCCGCCGACCTTGTAACGACCCGAAAATCGGACCGCTACCGGAGCTAGGATCCAGATCGGCTTAAGGCCGCCGGGACCCGTAGCAAGCCTGACATATAACCTGAAAACCTGTTTAATCCCATACATGATCAACAACATACATAAAAATTAAAACTTTTCTTTCATTCATTTCCTCATACACCAACTCAACCTGTACATGCACTGAACATAAGCATAACTATAAACATTGGTCCCTCTGTGGGACCTCATCAATGCCCCCTATGGGTGGCATAACATGTGTTGAGCTGGTTAAACATAAACATCAATAAGCATTAAGATCATGTATTAAAAGGGATTACAATATACCAAGGTCAAGCACACTTCTAACCTCAATATCATTACATTACATGTCCATACATCATTACACAATTTGTCATGTCCACATTCTAGCTATTACATACACAGGACTTCATTACTCTTATTGACTTCCTGGTCTACCCTGTACCTGCAAACCTAGGGGTTAAGGGAGAGGGGTGAGCTACAAGAGCCCAGTGAGCAGAATAATAAAACAATTTAAAACATATGATAACATGAAATGCACCACATCACAGCTAATCACATCAAGGATGAATTTGTCACCTATAGTCCCCTACATGGTCCAACTGTGCCAGGGGCGTAGAATGGGCCTCACTGGTCTTTCTCTTACATAACATAGCATAACATGGTCCAACTGTGCCAGGGGCGTAGAATGGGCCTCACTGGTCTTTCTCTTACATGGTGCCAGGGGCGTAGAATGGGCCTCACTGGTCTTCCGTACCGTATCATAATCATCATCATAGCATAGGGGGACTAAAGGATCATTCAACATTCATCCACATCATCAAACATATTATGCAATGCAACATATTTATGAGTCTAATGCAAACACCCTATTATATCTCATGGCATTCATGATGCGTGAATCATGCTAAAACTGATTTCTTTATTAAAAAGCATAAAAGTTATTCCACTCACCTCTAGCTGAAGCTCTACTGACTCAGAAGCAGCTGAACCTACTGCTGGGGTCCTCGGTTCCTCGGGTCCGAACCTACACAGGCGGACTCAAATGAGGGACCAAACATAAATGAACATAACTCTAAAAACATCCCCCAAAAACCCCCTAAAACACCTCAAAACAATCATGCAAAAACATGCAAAGGAAGGCTGGACAGGGCAGGTTCGGCGGCACCTTCGGCGGCCGAAAGTCCTTCCAGAGCCGAAACCCAGGCAGGTTCGGCGGCACCTTCGGTGGCCGAAAGTCCCAGACAGAGACGAAAGTCTCCTTTCGGGGGCAACTTCGGCAGCCGAAAGGCCTGCCTCCCAGGCAGGTTCGGCGGCCGAACCTGGTTTCTGCCAAAGGGCAGAAACTTGGTTCCCTTTGCACAAAAATCTCCCTTCTCAAACAATCATGCATATAACTCATTCAAATCATGCAAATATACATACATTGGCTCCTAGGGGCTTCAAACTAACTTAAACCCCAACTACAACACACAACAACAACACAATCCAAGCTACATTGTCCAAAACTCATCAAAAACCCATAAACTCATAAAAACCCTATACATGCATTTCTACTTCAAGAATCAACTTAAAACTTGTTAAAAACATAATGTAAGCTAGAGATCGACTCTTACCTCTTGAAGATCGAGAGTAGAGGCGATCAAACTTGGAGTTGGGAGGGATTTGGGTTTTTGAACCTCAAAGCTCCAAAACTTTGCTCAAAAGCTCAAATCTTCAAAACAAAGTTAAAACAAATGAAAAATGTGGAAGATTTGAAGGAAAACGACTCAAGATCGGCGAGGGAGGGCGGAGAGCTCACCTTGGCCGACGACGGGGGAAAAAGTCCGCCCGTTTTCGGCTAAGGGACCCTTTTATAGTGGCTGGCCAGGCCACGTTCGGGGGCCGAACGTGCCTCCGCATGCATGCCATGTTCGGCGGCCGAACTTGAGGTTCGGCAGCCGAACCTGGGCTTCCCTCACTTATGCCTTCGGGGGCCTAAGGCTCACCCGAAAGGCATGCATGTTCGGCGGCCGAACTTGAGGTTCGGCGGCCGAACCTGAGTTTTCCTCCAATGCTATTTTCATGCAAAAACTCATTTTCTTTCATGCTAAAATTATAAAACACATTAAAACATTTTTATAAAACATGGTTCTACCCTTCTAGAGATCTCCGACATCCGAGATTCCACCGGACGGTAGGAATTCCGATACCAGAGTCTAGCCGGGTATTACATTCTCCCCCTCTTAAGAACATTCGTCCCCGAATGTTCCTCAACTAGCACATGCAAGCATACCACATATCATACACATAAAGCACATAGAGACTAACCTTAAAAGAGATGAGGATATTGCTGGAGCATAGACTCCCGTGTCTCCCAAGTGCACTCTTCCAGATTGTGGTGGTTCCAAAGGACCTTCACCATCGGGATTTCCTTGTTTCTCAGCTTTCTGATCTGGGTGTCTAGGATCCGTACTGGCTGCTCAACATAGGTGAGATCCTCTTGGATCTCCACATCAGGCTCACTAAGAACCTTGCTCGGATCTGACACAAACTTTCTCAACATGGAAACATGGAAAACCGGATGGATTCTTTCCATTGAAGCAGGTAAATCCAGCTTGTACGACACATTCCCAGTCTTTTGCAAGATTTCAAAGGGTCCGATGTACCGTGGAGCCAGCTTACCTTTCTTCCCAAACCGAACCACTCCTTTCATTGGAGACACCTTGAGCAATACCAGATCCCCCTCCTGAAACTCTACCTGCCTTCTGCGGATGTCTGCATAACTCTTCTGTCTGCTTGCAGCAGTCTTGATCCTTTCTCTGATTATGGGTACCACCCTGCTGGTGATCTCTACTAGCTCAGGCCCTGCCAAGGCCTTTTCTCCAACTTCCTCCTAGCAAACAGGTGATCTGCACCTCCTCCCATATAAAGCTTCATATGGAGCCATCCCGATGCTAGCATGATGGCTGTTATTATAGCCAAACTCCACCAGAGGTAGATGCTGCCTCCAAGAACTGCCAAAGTCCAGTACACATATTCTGACCATATCTTCTATGGTCTGGATGGTCCTCTCTGACTGTTCGTCTGTCTGTGGATGGAAGGCAGTACTGAAATCCAACCTAGTACCCATGGCATTCTGCAAACTCCGCCAAAACCTGGAGGTGAACTGGGGCCCTCTATCAGACACTATTGAAACACGAGCCCCATGCAGCCTGACTATCTCATCTACATACACCTGCGCTAACTTGTCCACAGAATAGCCACTCCTGACAGGGATGAAGTGAGCAGATTTGGTGAGTCTGTCCACAATCACCCATATGGAGTCCAATCTGTTGGACATCGCCGGTAACCCCACTACGAAGTCCATAGCTATGTTCTCCCATTTCCACTCTGGAATAGGTAGCGGGTTAAGCATTCCAGCCGGCTTCTGATGTTCCAGCTTCACCCTCTGACACACTTCGCAGGCTGACACAAACTGTGCCACTTCTTTCTTCATAGCTGGCCACCAATACACTTTCTTCAGGTCTTGATACATCTTGGTGGCTCCGGGGTGAACGCTGTATCTTGCATTATGAGCCTCTCTCATAATGTCTCCTTTAAGCCCTATGTCATCTGGTACACACAAACGACTCCTATAGCGGAGGATCCCTTTGCTGTCAAACCTGAACTCACTATCCTTGCCTGACTGAACAGTCCTGGCAATCTTCACTAGCTCTGGGTCCTTATGCTGTTTCTGAGCCACTTGCTCCAGAAACACAGGTGTCACTCTCATCTGGGCTACTAAAGCACCTGTACCAGACAACTCCAACTGTAGACCTTCATCAATGAGCTTGTAAAACTCCTTCACAACCGGTCTCCTCTCTGCCGTGATATGGGATAGACTGCCTAGTGATTTCCGGCTTAGGGCGTCTGCCACGACATTCGCCTTACCCGGATGATACTGAATTTTGCAATCATAATCACTTAGTAGCTCTACCCATCTTCTCTGTCTCAAGTTCAAATCTCTTTGACTCAGGATGTACTGCAGGCTTTTATGATCTGTGAAGATCTCACATTTTACCCCATAGAGGTAGTGCCTCCACATCTTGAGTGCAAAGATTACTGCTGCCATCTCAAGGTCATGTGTGGGGTAATTCAACTCATGCTTCTTTAGCTGCCTAGAAGCATAAGCAATCACCCTTTCATTCTGCATAAGCACACAACCCAATCCCACTCGGGATGCATCACAGAATACTGTGAAGTCCTCATTGCTAGCTGGCAGAGCTAACACTGGTGCTGAAGTCAACCTATTCTTAAGCTCTTCAAAACTCTCTTCGCACTGGTCGGTCCATACAAACTTCTGATTCTTCCTGGTTAACCTGGTCAGAGGAGCTGCAATTTTTGAGAAGTCCTGAACGAACCTCCTGTAGTAACCTGCTAGACCCAAGAAACTCCTGATTTCCGTCACTAAAGTGGGTCTAGGCCAGTTAGCCACAGCTTCTACCTTCTTGGGGTCTACCTCTATTCCACTCTCTGACACTACATGCCCCAAGAATGAAATGCTCCTCAGCCAGAACTCACACTTGGAGAACTTGGCATATAAGCCATGCTCCCTCAAGGTCTGTAGAACCAACCTCAGATGATGGGCATGCTCCTCTGCATTCCTGGAATACACTAAGATATCATCTATGAAGAAAATAACAAAGTGATCCAGGTACTGGCTAAACACCCTATTCATGAGATCCATGAATGCTGCAGGGGCGTTGGTTAACCCGAACGGCATCACAAGGAACTCAAAATGCCCATATCTGGTCCTGAAAGCTGTCTTTGGCACATCTTCTTCTCTGATCCTTAGCTGATGATACCCAGATCTCAGATCTATTTTGGAGAAACAACCCGCTCCTGCTAGCTGGTCGAATAGATCGTCGATCCTTGGCAATGGGTATTTATTCTTGGTAGTGACTTTGTTCAACTTCCTGTAGTCGATACAAAGTCTAAGGGATCCATCCTTCTTTCTTACAAACAAAACTGGAGCACCCCAAGGTGAGGTACTCGGTTGGATGAAGCCCTTGTCTACTAGCTCTTGCAACTGTTCTTTCAACTCTTTCAACTCGGCTGGAGCCATCCTGTAGGGAGGGATAGAGATCGGTCTGGTTCCAGGCATCAATTCTATCTCGAACTCTATCTCCCTAGCAGGTGGTAAACCTGGCAGCTCGTCTGGGAAGACGTCTAGAAACTCTCTAACCACTGGCACCGAGGCGGGCTCTCTAACCTGACTGCTAAGCTCTCTCACATGAGCCAAATACCCATGACATCCCTTCCTAAGCAACCTATGAGCCTGAAGAGCTGATATCAGACCTCTAGGTGTACCCCTCCTGTCTCCCCTGAAGACAACCTCTGACCCATCCTGACCTCTGAACCTGACTACCTTGTCCCTGCAGTCCAAGGTAGCACCATGGGTAGATAACCAGTCCATCCCTAGAATGACGTCAAAGTCTGTCAAGTCTAGAACCACAAGGTCGGCGGAAAGGCATCTTCCCTCAACAAAGACTGGACTGCACTGGCAGACTGACTCTGCCACTGATGGATCACACTTGGGTCCACTGACCCAGAGAGGACACTCTAACTCAGAGATCATCAACCCCAACCTCTGGACGGCTCTTGGAGCAATAAAAGAATGGGATGCACCAGGGTCCATCAATGCATACACATCAGAACACCCAATGACTAAGTTACCTGCCACCACGGTGTTAGATGCATCTGCCTCCTGCTAAGTCATCGTGAAGATCCGTGTTGGTACTGATGGACCTTCACCTCTGAACCCCGCTGAAGAAGAGGCTACCCCTCTCCCTCTGCCTCTGCCACTGGCCTGAGTCGTGGTTGGAGCTGCTGGCTGCGCTACACTCCCTGAAGCTGTCTGCTGGGACTGAGCCATCGGGACTGCTCTTGGACAATCTCGAGCCATATGCCCCTCCTGACCACATCTGAAGCAGGCGTTCGTCCCAAACCGACATACTCCCCTGTGTGGCCTACCACACCTCGCACAAACTGCATTGTCCGCACCAGAGCTTGAGCCACTCCCTAGTCCCAGACTGGACTTGACTTTGTTCCAAAACTTGTTCTTCTTCTGCTTCTTGGTGGTACTGCTCCACCTCTTGCTGCCTGAAGCTGCTGCACTAAAAGAAGAAGAGCCTGGGGTCTTAGAACCAGAAGGCTGTGCCACTGACTGCTTAACTGTCCCCTGAATGATGGCACTGGCCTCCATTTTCCGGGCCATATCCACTATGGCATGGAGGCTCTCCCTATCTGCTGACTGGATCAAGGAGGAATATCTGGAGTGGAGTTTCATGATATACCTCCTTGACTTCTTCTGGTCTGTGTCAAGGTTTTGTCCTGCAAATGACAACAGCTCCAAGAATCTGTCTGTGAACTCCTCTACACCCATATCATCCGTCTGCCTCAACTGCTCAAACTCTATCATCTTCAGCTCCCTTGAACTATCGGGAAAAGCCCATCCTGCAAACTCGTTTGCAAACTCCTCCCAAGTCATGCCGTCTACTCTCGGGTTCACATAATTCTTGAACCACTCTCGTGCCTTCTTGCACTTAAGCGTGAACCCGGCCATCTGTATGGCTCTACTGTCGTCAGCCCCAATCTCATCTGTGATCATCTTTACCCTCTCAAGATACACAAACGGGTCATCCCCCTTATCATACTGGGGAGCTCCCAGCTTCATGTAGTCGGTCATTTTGACCTTGCTACCTCCAAATGAGCTAGGCTTAGGTACTGGGTTTTCTGGAACTGTGGGTTCTGTTGGTGGAGGTGGAGGTGCAGTGTAACGACCCGAAAATCGGACCACTACCGGCGCTAGGATCCAGATCGGCTTAAGGCCGCCGAGACCCGTAGCAAGCCCAACATGTAACCTGTAAACCTGTTTAAACTCATACATGATCAACAACATACATAATAACTAAAACTTTTCTTTCATACATTCTGTCATACGCCAAACTCAACCTGTGCATGCACTGAACATAATCATCATCATAAACTTGACCCCTCCGTGGGGTCTCATCAATGCCCCCAATGGGTGACATCACATGTGTTGAGTTGGCTAACATAGTCATCAATAAACACAAGATCATGTAATAAAAGGGATTACAACATCTATAGGGTCAAGCACATATTCTAATCCTCAATATCATTATACATAACATGACTATTCAACTTTACATTTATCTTACAATTTATCATGTCCACTTTCTAACTATTACAATCACAAGACTTTACTCTTCTTGACTTCTCTGTCTAGCCCGTACCTGCAATCCTGGGGGGTTAGGGAAAGGGGTGAGCTACTAGAGCCCAGTGAGCAGAATAATAGAAAACAATATTTAAAATATCATGCCATCATGTAATGCAACACATCACAAGTAAATCATATCTCGGATGGTATTGTCACCATTAGTCCTCTACATAGTCCAACTGTGCCGGGACGTAGAATGGGTACAACCGGTCTTTCTCTTAACATAACATATCATACAGTCCAACTGTGCCAGGAACGTAGAATGGGTACAACCTGGACTTCCATACCATCTCATGCCATAGCATCATCATATCATATGAGGACTAAAGGGTCATCCAATCACCAATCCACATCAACAACATAAATGCAATGCAACATATTCGTGGGTTCTAATGCAAACAACCTATTTCATCACATGGCATTCATGATGCATGAACATGCTCAACTGTATAATTCATTTGCTTTAAAACATAAGGTTTATTCTACTCACCTCTGGCTAGCTCTGACACTGACTGAAGCAGCTGACTCACTGCTGGGGTCCTCGGTTCCTCGGGTCCGAACCTACACGGGTGGGCTCAAATGAGGGACCAAACAACTAAAACATAACTCTAAAAACATCCCCCAAAAACCCCCTAAAACACCTCAAAACAATCATGCAAAAACATGCAAAGGAAGGCTGGACAGGGCAGGTTCGGCGGCACCTTCGGCTGCCGAAAGTCCCAGACAGAGACGAAAGTCTCTTTTCGGGGGCAACTTCGGCAGCCGAAAGGCCTGCCTCCCAAGTCATGTTCGGCGGCCGAAAGTTCCTTCGGCCGCCGAACCTGGTTTCTGCCAAAGGGCAGAAACATGGTTCAACATACATAAATTCCTCCCAACTTAAACTATCATGCATATAAATCAACCAAAACATGCATACAAGTTCCTAGGGGTCTCAAACTACCTTAAACCCCAACTACAACACATCAAACAACATAAACCAAGCCACATTGCTCAAGAACACACATTTATACCCATAAACATAACCATAACCTAAACATGCATTCTACTCCCATAAACTTGCATAAAACTTGTTTAAAACATAATATAAGCTAGAGATTGACTCTTACCTCTTGAAGATCGAGAGTAGAGGCGATCAAACTTGGAGGTGGGAGAAAATGGGTTCTTGAACCTCCAAGCTCCAAAACTTCGATCAAAAGCTCAAATCTTCAAAATAAAGTTAAAACAAATGAAAAATGTGAAAGATTTGAAGGAAAGGACTCAAGATCAGCGAGGGAGGGCGAAAACTCACCTTGGCCGACGACGGGGGAGAAAACTCGCCCATTTTCGGCTAAGGGACCCTTTTATAGTGGCTGGCCAGGCCACGTTCGGGGGCCGAACGTGCCTCCGCATGCAAGCCATGTTCGGCGGCCGAACTTGAGGTTCGGCGGCCGAACCTGGGCTTCCCTCACTTATGCCTTCGGGGGCCTAAGGCACGCATGAAACGCCTGCATGTTCGGCGGCCGAACCTGAGTTTTTCTCCAATACTATTTTCATGCAAAAACTCATTTTCTTTCATGCTAAAATCATAAAACACATTAAAACATTTTTATAAAACATAGTTCTACCCTTCTAGAGGTTTCCGACATCCGAAATTCCACCGGACGGTAGGAATTCCGATACCGGAGTCTAGCCGGGTATTACATTCTCCCCCCCTTATGAACATTCGTCCTCGAATGTTCCTCAACTAGCACATGCATAGCACACACATAACATACACATAAAACACATAAGAACTAACCTTAGAAAAGATAAGGGTATTGCTGGAGCATGGACTCACGTGTCTCCCAATTGCATTCCTCCAAATTGTGGTGGTTCCACAGGACTTTCACCATCGGGATTTCCTTGTTTCTTAGCTTTCTGATCTGGGTGTCTATGATCCGCACTGGTTGCTCAACATAGGTGAGATCCTCTTGGATCTCCACATCTGGCTCACTAAGAACCTTGCCCGGATCTGACACAAACTTTCTTAACATGGAAACATGGAAAACCGGATGGATTCTTGCCATTGAAGCAGGTAAATCCAGCTTGTACGATACACTCCCAATCTTTTGCAGGACTTCAAAGGGTCCGATGTACCGTGGAGCCAGCTTACCTTTCTTCCCGAACCGAACCACTCCTTTCATTGGAGACACCTTAAGCAATACCAGATCCCCCTCCTGAAACTCTACTTGCCGTCTGCGGATGTCTGCATAACTCTTCTGTCTGCTTGCAGCTGTCTTGATCCTTTCTCTGATTATGGGTACCACCCTGCTGGTGATCTCTACGAGCTCAGGCCCTGCCAAGGCCTTTTCTCCAACTTCCTCCCAGCAAACAGGTGATCTACACTTCCTTCCATATAAAGCTTCATATGGGGCCATCCCGATGCTAGAATGATGACTGTTATTGTAGGCAAACTCCACCAAAGGTAGATGCTGCCTCCAAGAACCGCCAAAGTCCAGCACACACATTCTAAGCATATCCTCGATAGTCTGGATGGTCCTTTCGGACTGTCCGTCCGTCTGGGGGTGGAAGGCAGTACTGAAATCCAACCTGGTACCCATGGCATTCTGCAGACTCCGCCAAAATCTGGAGGTGAACTGGGGTCCTCTATCTGACACTATTGAAACAGGAACCCCATGCAGCCTGACAATCTCATCTATATACACCTGTGCCAACTTGTCCACAGAATAGCCGCTCCTGACAGGGATGAAGTGAGCAGATTTGGTGAGTCTGTCCACAATCACCCATATGGAGTCCAATCTGTTGGACGTCGCCGGTAACCCCACTACGAAGTCCATAGCTATATTCTCCCATTTCCACTCTGGAATAGGTAGCGGGTTAAGCATTCCAGCCGGCTTCTAATGTTCCAGCTTCACCCTCTGACACACCTCGCAGGCTGACACGAACTGTGCCACTTCCCTCTTCATAGCGGGCCACCAATACACCTTCTTCAAATCTTGATACATCTTGGTGGCTCCGGGGTGAACGTTGTATCTTGCATTATGAGCCTCTCTCATAATGTCTCCTTTTAGCCCTAGGTCATCTGGTACACAAAGTCGACTCTCATAGCGAAGGATCCCCTTGTTGTCGAATCTGAACTCGCTGTCTTTGCCTGACTGAACAGTCCTGGCAATCTTTACTAACTCTGGGTCCTCATGCTGTTTCTGAGCCACCTGCTCCAGAAACACGGGTGTCACTCTCATCTGAGCAACCAAAGCACCTGTACCAGTCAACTCCAACTGTAGACCTTCATCAATGAGCTTGTAAAACTCCTTCACCACTAGTCTCCTCTCTGCCGTGATGTGGGATAGACTGCCTAGTGACTTCCGGCTTAGGGCATTTGCCACAACATTCGCCGTACCCGGATGATACTGAATCTTGCAATCGTAATCACTCAGCAGTTCTACCCATCTCCTCTGTCTCAAATTCAGATCTCTCTGACTCAAGATGTACTGCAGGCTCTTATGATCGGTGAAGATCTCACATTTTACCCCATAAAGGTAGTGCCTCCACATCTTGAGTGCAAAGATAACTGCTGCCATTTCCAGGTCATGTGTGGGGTAATTCAACTCATGCTTCTTTAGTTGCCTAGAAGCATAAGCAATCACCCTTTCATTCTGCATAAGCACACAACCCAGTCCCACTCGGGACGCATCACAGAAAACCGTGAAGTCCTCATTGCTAGCTGGCAAAGCTAACACTGGTGCTGACGTCAACCTCTTCTTAAGCTCTTCAAAACTCTCTTCGCACTGGTCGGTCCACACAAACTTCTGATTCTTCCTGGTTAATCTGGTCAGAGGAGCTGCAATCTTTGAGAAGTCCTGAACGAACCTCCTGTAGTAACCTGCCAAACCCAAGAAACTCCTGATCTCCGTCACTGATGTGGGTCTAGGCCAGTTAGCCACAGCTTCTACCTTCTTGGGGTCTACCTCTATTCCATTTTCTGACACCACATGCCCCAAGAATGAAATGCTCCTCAGCCAGAACTCACACTTGGAGAACTTGGCATACAAGCCATGCTCCCTCAAGGTCTGCAGAACCAACCTCAGATGATGGGCATGCTCCTCTGCATTCCTGGAATACACTAAGATATCATCTATGAAGAAAATAACAAAGTGATCCAGGTATTGGCTAAATACTCTGTTCATGAGGTCCATGAATGCTGCAGGGGCGTTGGTTAACCCGAACGACATTACAAGGAACTCAAAATTCCCATATCTGGTCCTGAAAGCTGTCTTTGGTACATCTTCCTCTCTGATCCTCAGCTGATGGTACCCCGATCTCAGATCTATTTTGGAGAAACAACCCGCTCCTGCTAGCTGGTCGAATAGATCGTCGATCCTTGGCAATGGGTACTTGTTCTTGGTAGTGACTTTGTTCAACTGCCTGTAGTCGATACAAAGTCTGAGGGACCCATCCTTCTTTCTGACAAACAAAACTGGAGCACCCCAGGGTGAGGTACTCGGTCGGATGAAGCCCTTGTCTACCAACTCTTGCAACTGTTCTTTCAATTCCTTTAACTCGGCTGGAGCCATCCTGTAGGGAGGGATAGAGATCGGTCGGGTTCCAGGCATCAATTCTATCTCGAACTCTATCTCCCTAGCAGGTGGTAAACCTGGCAGTTCGTCTGGGAAGACGTCTAGAAACTCTCTAACCACTGGCACCGAGGCGGGCTCTCTAACCTGACTACTAAGCTCTCTCACATGAGCCAAATACCCCTGACATCCCTTCCTAAGCAACCTACGAGCCTGAAGAGCTGATATCAGACCTCTAGGTGTACCCCTCCTGTCTCCCCTGAAGACAACCTCTGACCCATCCTGACCTCTGAACCTGACTACCTTGTCCCTGCAGTCCAAGGTAGCACTATGGGTAGATAACCAGTCCATCCCTAGAATGACGTCAAAATCTGTCAAATCTAGAACCACAAGGTCGGCGGAAAGGCATCTTCCCTCAACAAATACGGGACTGCACTGGCAGACTGACTCTGCCACTGATGGATGACACTTGGGTCCACTGACCCAGAGAGGACACTCCAACCCAGAGATCATCAACCCCAACCTCTCAACGGCTCTCGGTGCAATAAAAGAATGAGATGCACCAGGGTCCATCAAGGCATACACATCTGAACAACCAATGACTAAGTTACTTGCCACCACGGTGTTAGATGCATTTGCCTCCTGCTGTGTCATTGTGAAGATCCGTGCTGGAACTGATGGACCTTCACCTCTGAAACCCGCTGAAGAAGAGGCTGCTCCTCTCCCTCTACCTCTGCCACTGGCCTGAGTCATGGCTGGCTGGAGCTGCTGGCTGAGCCACACTACCAGAAGCTATCTGCTGAGACTGTGCACCAAAAGCTGCCCTAGGACACTCCCGAGCCATGTGTCCCTCTTGCCCGCATCTGAAGCAAGCTGCTGTCCCAGCCCGGCAAACTCCCCTGTGTAGCCTACCACACTTTGCACAAACTGCATTATCCGCGCCAGAGCTTGAGCCACTCCCTAGTCCCAGACTAGACTTGACCTTGTTCCAAAACTTATTCTTCTTGGGCTTCCTGGTGGTATTACTCCACTTTTTGCTACCTGAAGCTGCTGCACTGAAAGAAGAAGAGCCTGGGGTCTTAGAACCAGAAGGCTGTGCCACTGACTGTCTAACTGTCCCCTGAACGATGGCACTGGCCTCCATTTTCCGGGCCATATCCACTATGGCATGGAAGCTCTCCCTATCTGCTGACTGGATCAAGGAGGAATATCTGGAGTGGAGTTTCATGATATACCTCCTTGACTTCTTCTGGTCTGTGTCAAGATTTTGCCCTGCAAATGGCAACAGCTCCAAGAACCTGTCTGTGAACTCCTCTACACCCATCTCATCCGTCTGCCTCAACTGCTCAAACTCTATCATCTTTAGCTCCCTTGAGCTATCGGGAAAAGCCCATCCTGCAAACTTGTTTGCAAACTCCTCCCAAGTCATGCTATCCACTCTCGGGTTCACATAATTCTTGAACCATTCTCGTGCCTTTTTGCACTTGAGTGTGAACCCGGCCATTTGAATGGCTCTACTATCATTTGCCCCAATCTTATCTGTGATCACTTTCACCCTCTCAAGGTACACAAACGGGTCATCCCCTTTTTCATACTGAGGAGCACCCAACTTCATGTAGTCGGTCATTTTGACCTTGCTCCCACTGGCTGAGCTAGACCTCGGAGGTTGAGTAACTGGGGCTGCTAGTTCTGTAGGTGGTGGAGGTGGGGCAACATTTTCTGTGGTAGGGTTTTCTGGATTTGGATAGTAGGGTGGAGGTGGATACATTGGGTACTGTGAGTATGGTGCGTAGTATGGTGGGTATGGCATCTATGTGGGATAAGGGGTGAAGCTAGGGTAATCCGATGTACCTCCCATCGAATACCCGGGATGTTGTGAGAAGTGTGGGTAGTGGGGTGGCTGAACAAATCCCGAGGCCTGAGTGCCTCCTTGGGACTCTCCCATTCCCTCTTCTGACAAGCTGACTCCCAAACTGCCATCCCTTCTTTGCTCTACATCCATATCATCCCCCATGTCTTCTGACAATCCTCCCTGAACTGTTCCCCTCACTGATCTGCTTCTACCCAGATCCAGAGACCTTCTAGGGTCTCTCACTGCTCTTTCTCTGTCAGATCTACTAGACATTGTCCGAGGCAATGCTGGAGGACGGGCGCTCATGCCCTCATCCTCAGATGGTACTCTAGTCAATCGTGCAGATCGACGAGTTCCTCTCATCCTGTTTTCTGAAAAACAGCACACATAGCACAAACATTAGCATCATATGGTTCATGTGGGCACACATGAACCCTCATCACATACATCACATATCATAGTATTAATGCACATGTACATATTCATGACATTTCACATCATCATATAAGACAGGACTCCACATCCTATCCTAGTGGACATGATCTTCCTATTGTGCTTGACCTTCTATAACCTCTATGAGCCCGACACTCTAGGTCCGACCATATGAACCTAGGGCTCTGATACCATTCTGTAACGACCCGAAAATCGGACCGCTACCGGCGCTAGGATCCAGATCGGCTTAAGGCCGCCGAGACCCGTAGCAAGCCCAACATGTAACCTGTAAACCTGTTTAATCCCATACATGATCAACAACATACATAATAACTAAAACTTTTCTTTCATACATTCTGTCATACGCCAAACTCAACCTGTGCATGCACTGAACATAATCATCATCATAAACTTGACCCCTCCGTGGGGTCTCATCAATGCCCCCAATGGGTGACATCACATGTGTTGAGTTGGCTAACATAGTCATCAATAAACACAAGATCATGTAATAAAAGGGATTACAACATCTATAGGGTCAAGCACATATTCTAATCCTCAATATCATTATACATAACATGACTATTCAACTTTACATTTATCTTACAATTTATCATGTCCACTTTCTAACTATTACAATCACAAGACTTTACTCTTCTTGACTTCTCTGTCTAGCCCGTACCTGCAATCCTGGGGGATTAGGGAAAGGGGTGAGCTACTAGAGCCCAGTGAGCAGAATAATAGAAAACAATATTTAAAATATCATGCCATCATGTAATGCAACACATCACAAGTAAATCATATCTCGGATGGTATTGTCACCATTAGTCCTCTACATAGACCAACTGTGCCGGGACGTAGAATGGGTACAACCGGTCTTTCTCTTAACATAACATATCATACAGTCCAACTGTGCCAGGGACGTAGAATGGGTACAACCTGGACTTCCATACCATCTCATGCCATAGCATCATCATATCATATGAGGACTAAAGGGTCATCCAATCACCAATCCACATCAACAACATAAATGCAATGCAACATATTCGTGGGTTCTAATGCAAACAACCTATTTCATCACATGGCATTCATGATGCATGAACATGCTCAACTGTATAATTCATTTGCTTTAAAACATAAGGTTTATTCTACTCACCTCTGGCTAGCTCTGACGCTGACTGAAGCAGCTGACTCACTGCTGGGATCCTCGGGTCCGAACCTACACAGGTGGGCTCAAATGAGGGACCAAACAACTAAAACATAACTCTAAAAACATCCCCCAAAAACCCCCTAAAACACCTCAAAACAATCATGCAAAAACATGCAAAGGAAGGCTAGACAGGGCAGGTTCGGCGGCACCTTCGGCGGCCGAAAGTCTCAGACAGAGACGAAAGTCTCTTTTCGGGGGCAACTTCGGCAGCCGAAAGGCCTGCCTCCCAAGTCATGTTCGGCGGTCGAAAGTTCCTTCGGCCGCCGAACCTGGTTTCTGCCAAAGGGCAGAAACTTGGTTCAACATACATAAATTCCTCCCAACTTAAACTATCATGCATATAACTCAACCAAAACATGCATACAAGTTCCTAGGGGTCTCAAACTACCTTAAACCCCAACTACAACACATCAAACAACATAAACCAAGCCACATTGCTCAAGAACACACATTTATACCCATAAACATAACCATAACCTAAACATGCATTCTACTCCCATAAACTTGCATAAAACTTGTTTAAAACATAATATAAGCTAGAGATCGACTCTTACCTCTTGAAGATCGAGAGTAGAGGCGATCAAACTTGGAGGTGGGAGAAAATGGGTTCTTAAACCTCCAAGCTCCAAAACTTCGTTCAAAAGCTCAAATCTTCAAAATAAAGTTAAAACAAATGAAAAATGTGAAAGATTTGAAGGAAAGGACTCAAGATCGGCGAGGGAGGGCGGAAACTCACCTTGGCCGACGACGGGGGAGAAAACTCGCTCGTTTTCGGCTAAGGGACCCTTTTATAGTGGCTAGCCAGGCCACGTTCGGGGGCCGAACGTGCCTTCGCATGCATGCCATGTTCGGCGGCCGAACTTGAGGTTCGGCGGCCGAACCTGGGCTTCCCTCACTTATGCCTTCGGGGGCCTAAGGCACGCCCGAAACGCCTCCAATACTATTTTCATGCAAAAACTCATTTTCTTTCATGCTAAAATCATAAAACACATTAAAACATTTTTATAAAATATAGTTCTACCCTTCTAGAGGTTTTCGACATCCGAAATTCCACCGGACGGTAGGAATTCTGATACCGGAGTCTAGCCGGGTATTACATGCAGCATCCCCTGGGGTAGGGTTTGCTAGATTTGGATAGTAGGGTGGAGGTGGATACATCAGGTACTGTGAGTATGGTGGGTAGTAAGGTGGGTATGGCATCTGTGTGGGATAAGGGCTAAAACTATGGTAATCCGATGTGCCTCCCATCGAATACCCATGGTGTTGTGAGAAGTGTGGGTAGTGGGGTGGCTGAACAAATCCCGAGGCCTGAGTGCCTCCTTAGGACTCTCCCATTCCCTCTTCTGACATGCTAACTCCCAGACTGCCATCCCTCCTTTCCTCCACATCCATATCATCTGACACTCCGCCCTGTACTTTCCCCCTCACTGATCTGCTTCTTCCCAGATCCAAAGACCTTCTAGGGTCTCTTACTGCTCTTTCTCTGCCAGACCTACTAGACATTGCCCTAGGCAATGCTGGAGGACGGGCGCTCATGCCCTCATCCTCAGGTGGTACTCCAGTCAATCTTGCTGATCGACGAGTTCCCCTCATCCTGTTTTCTGAAAAACAGCACATAGCAAGCAAACATTAGCATCATATGGTTCATGTGGGCACACATGAACCCGCATCACATACATATCATTCATATCATAGCATTAATGCACATGTATATAATCATGGCATTTCACATCATCATGTAAGACAGGACTCCACATCCTATCCTAGTGGACATGACCTTTCCTAATGTGCTTGACCTTCTATAACATCTATGAGCCCGACACTCTAGGTCCGACCATATGAACCTAGGGCTCTGATACCACTCTGTAACGACCCGAAAATCGGTCCGCTACCGGCGCTAGGATCCAGATTGGCTTAAGGCCGCCGGGACCCGTAGCAAGCCTGACATATAACCTGAAAACCTGTTTAATCCCATACATGATCAACAACATACATAAAAATTAAAACTTTTCTTTCATTCATTTCCTCATACACCAACTCAACCTGTACATGCACTGAACATAAGCATAACTATAAACATTGGTCCCTCTGTGGGACCTCATCAATGCCCCCTATGGGTGGCATAACATGTGTTGAGTTGGTTAAACATAAACATCAATAAGCATTAAGATCATGTATTAAAAGGGATTACAATATACCAAGGTCAAGCACACTTCTAACCTCAATATCATTACATTACATGTCCATACATCATTACACAATTTGTCATGTCCACATTCTAGCTATTACATACACAGGACTTCATTACTCTTATTGACTTCCTGGTCTACCCTGTACCTGCAAACCTGGGGGTTAAGGGAGAGGGGTGAGCTACAAGAGCCCAGTGAGCAGAATAATAAAACAATTTAAAACATATGATAACATGAAATGCATCACATCACAGCTAATCACATCAAGGATGAATTTGTCACCTATAGTCCCCTACATGGTCCAACTGTGACAGGGGCGTAGAATGGGCCTCACTGGTCTTTCTCTTACATAACATAGCATAACATGGTCCAACTGTGCCAGGGGCGTAGAATGGGCCTCACTGGTCTTCCGTACCGTATCATAATCATCATCATAGCATAGGGGGACTAAAGGATCATTCAACATTCATCCACATCATCAAACATATTATGCAATGCAACATATTCATGAGTCTAATGCAAACACCCTATTATATCTCATGGCATTCATGATGTGTGAATCATGCTAAAACTGATTTCTTTATTAAAAAGCATAAAAGTTATTCCACTCACCTCTAGTTGAAGCTCTACTGACTCAGAAGCAGCTGAACCTACTGCTGGGGTCCTCGGTTCCTCGGGTCCGAACCTACATAGGCGGACTCAAATGAGGGACCAAACATACATGAACATAACTCTAAAAACATCCCCCAAAAACCCCCTAAAACACCTCAAAACAATCATGCAAAAACATGCAAAGGAAGGCTGGACAGGGCAGGTTCGGCGGCACCTTCGGCAGTCGAAAGTCCTTCCAGAGCCGAAACCCAGGCAGGTTCAGCGGCACCTTCGGCGGCCGAAAGTCCCAGACAGAGACGAAAGTCTCTTTTCGGGGGCAACTTCGGCAGCCGAAAGGCCTGCCTCCCAGGCAGGTTCGGCGGCCGAAAAATCCTTCGGCGGCCGAACCTGGTTTCTGCCAAAGGGCAGAAACTTGGTTCCCTTTGCACAAAAATCTCCCTTCTCAAACCATCATGCATATAACTCATTCAAATCATGCAAATATACATAAATTGGCTCCTAGGGGCTTCAAACTAACTTAAACCCCAACTACAACACACAACAACAACACAATCCAAGCTACATTGTCCAAAACTCATCAAAAACCCATAAACTCATAAAAACCCTATACATGCATTTCTACTTCAAGAATCAACTTAAAACTTGTTAAAAACATAATGTAAGCTAGAGATCGACTCTTACCTCTTGAAGATCGAGAGTAGAGGCGATCAAACTTGGAGTTGGGAGGGATTTGGGTTTTTGAACCTCAAAGCTCCAAAACTTTGCTCAAAAGCTCAAATCTTCAAAACAAAGTTAAAACAAATGAAAATTGTGGAAGATTTGATGGAAAAGGACTCAAGATCGGCGAGGGAGGGCGGAGAGCTCACCTTGGCCGACGACAGGGGAAAAAGTCCGCCCGTTTTCGGCTAAGGGACCCTTTTATAGTGGCTGGCCAAGCCACGTTCGGGGGCCGAACGTGCCTCCGCATGCATGCCATGTTCGGCGGCCGAACTTGAGGTTTGGCGGCCGAACCTTGGCTTCCCTCACTTATGCCTTCGGGGGCCTAAGGCTCACCCGAAAGGCATGCATGTTCGGCGGCCGAACTTGAGGTTCGGCGGCCGAACCTGAGTTTTCCTCCAATGCTATTTTCATGCAAAAACTCATTTTCTTTCATGCTAAAATTATAAAACACATTAAAACATTTTTATAAAACATGGTTCTACCCTTCTAGAGATCTCCGACATCCGAGATTCCACCGGACGGTAGGAATTCCGATACCGGAGTCTAGCCGGGTATTACAGACCTGGTGGTTCTAGATTTGACAGACTTTGACGTCATTCTAGGGATGGACTGGTTATCTACCCATGGTGCTACCTTGGACTGCAGGGACAAGGTAGTCAGGTTCAGAGGTTAGGATGGGTCAGAGGTTGTCTTTAGGGGAGACAGGAGGGGTACACCTAGAGGTCTGGTATCAGCTCTTCAGGCTCGTAGGTTGCTTAGGAAGGGATGTCAGGGGTATTTGGCTCATGTGAGAGAGCTTAACAGTCAGGTTAGAGAGCCCGCCTCGGTGCCAGTGGTTAGAGAGTTCTTAGATGTGTTTCCAGATGAGCTGCCAGGTTTACCACCTGCTAGGGAGATAGAGTTCAAGATAGAACTGATGCCTGGAACCCGACCGATCTCTATTCCTCTCTACAGGATGGCTCCAGCCGAGTTGAAAGAGTTGAGAGAACAGTTGCAAGAGCTGGTAGACAAGGGTTTCATCCGACCGAGTACCTCACCCTGGGGTGCTCCAGTCTTGTTTGTCAGAAAGAAGGATGGATCCCTTAGACTTTGTATCGACTACAGGCAGTTGAACAAAGTCACTACCAAGAACCGATACCCATTGCCAAGGATCGACGATCTATTCGACCAGCTAGCAGGAGCGGGTTGTTTCTCCAAAATAGATTTGAGATCTGGGTATCATCAGCTAAGGATCAGAGAAGAAGATGTGCCAAAGACAGCTTTCAGGACCAGATATGGGCATTTTGAGTTCCTTGTAATGCCGTTCGGGTTAACCAATGCCCCTGCAGCATTCATGGACCTCATGAACAGAGTGTTTAGCCAGTACCTGGATCACTTTGTTATTGTCTTCATAGATGATATCTTAGTGTATTCCAGAAATGCAGAGGAGCATGCCCATCATCTGAGGTTGGTTCTGCAGACCTTGAGGGAACATGGCTTGTATGCCAAGTTCTCTAAGTGTGAGTTCTGGCTGAGGAATATTTCATTCTTGGGGCATGTAGTGTCAGAGAACGGGATAGAGGTGGACCCCAAGAAGATAGAAGCTGTGGCTAACTGGCCTAGACCCACTTCAGTGACAGAAATCAGGAGTTTCTTGGGTCTGGCAGGTTACTACAGAAGGTTCGTCCAGGACTTCTCAAAGATTACAGCTCCTCTGACCAGGTTGACCAGGAAGAATCAGAAATTTGTGTGGACCGACCAGTGCGAAGAGAGTTTTGAGGAGCTTAAGAAGAGGTTAACTTCAGCACCAGTGTTGGCTCTGCCAGCTAGCAATGAGGACTTCACGGTATTCTGTGATGCATCCCGAGTGGGATTGGGTTGTGTGCTTATGCAGAATGAAAGGGTGATTGCTTATGCTTCTAGGCAGCTAAAGAAGCATGAGTTGAATTACCCCACACATGACCTTGAGATGGCAGCAGTAATCTTTGCACTCAAGATGTGGAGGCACTACCTCTATGGGGTAAAATGTGAGATCTTCACAGATCATAAAAGCCTGCAGTACATCCTGAGTCAAAGAGATTTGAACTTGAGATAGAGGAGATGGGTAGAACTGCTGAATGATTATGATTGCAAGATTCAGTATCATCCGGGTAAGGCGAATGTCGTGGCAGACGCCCTAAGCCGGAAATCACTAGGCAGTCTATCCCACATCACGGCAGAGAGGAGACCAGCGGTGAAGGAGTTTTACAAGCTCATTGAGGAAGGTCTACAGTTGGAGTTGTCTGGTATAGGTGCTTTAGTGGCCCAGATGAGAGTGACACCTGTGTTTCTGGAGCAAGTGGCTCAGAAATAGCATGAGGACCCAGAGCTAGTGAAGATTGCCAGGACTGTTCAGTCAGGCAAGGATAGTGAGTTCAGGTTTGACAGCAAGGGGATCCTCCGCTATGGGAGTCGACTGTGTGTACCAGATGACATAGGGCTAAAAGGAGACATTATGAGGGAGGCTCATAATGCGAGATACAGCGTTCACCCCGGAGCCACCAAGATGTATCAAGATTTGAAGAAAGTGTATTGGTGGCCAGCGATGAAGAAAGAAGTGGCACAATTTGTGTCAGCCTGCGAAGTGTGTCAGAGGGTGAAGCTGGAACATCAGAAGCCGGCTGGAATGCTTAACCCGCTACCTATTCCAGAGTGGAAATGGGAGAATATAGCTATGGACTTCGTAGTGGGGTTACCGGCGACGTCCAACAGATTGGACTCCATATGGGTGATTGTGGACAGACTCACCAAATCTGCTCACTTCATCCCTGTCAGGAGTGGCTATTCTGTGGACAAGTTGGCGCAGGTGTATGTTGATGAGATCATCAGGCTGCATGGGGTTCCCGTTTCAATAGTGTCCGATAGAGGGCCCCAGTTCACCTCCAGGTTTTGGCGGAGTCTGCAGAATGCCATGGGTACTAGGTTGGATTTTAGCACTGCTTTCCATCCACAGACAGACGGACAGTCAGAGAGGACCATCCAGACCATAGAAGATATGCTCAAAATGTGTGTGCTGGACTTTGGCGGTTCTTGGAGGCAGCATCTACCTTTGGTGGAGTTTGCCTACAATAACAGCCATCATGCTAGCATCGGGATGGCCCCATATGAAGCTTTGTATAGGAGGAAGTGCAGATCACCTGTTTGCTGGGAGGAAGTTGGAGAAAAGGCCTTGGCAGGGCCTGAGCTAGTAGAGATCACCAGCAGGGTGGTACCCATAATCAGAGGAAGGATCAAGATGGCTGCAAGCAGACAGAAGAGTTATGCAGACATCCGCAGACGGCAGGTAGAATTTCAGGAGGGGGATCTGGTATTGCTCAAGGTGTCTCCAATGAAAGGAGTGGTTCGGTTCGGGAAGAAGGGTAAGCTGGCTCCACGGTACATCGGACCCTTCGAAGTCCTGCAAAGGATTGGGAATGTATCGTACAAGCTGGATTTACCTGCTTCAATGGCAAGAATACATCCGGTTTTCCATGTTTCCATGTTAAGAAAGTTTGTGTCAGATCCGGGCAAGGTTCTTAGTGAGCCTGATGTGGAGATCTAAGAAGATCTCACCTATGTTGAGCAGCCAGTGCGGATCATAGACACTCAGATCAGGAAGCTGAGAAACAAGGAAATCCCGATGGTGAAAGTCCTGTGGAACCACCATAATATGGAAGAATGCACTTGGGAGACACGGGAGTCCATGCTCCAGCAGTACCCTCATCTTTTCTAAGGTTAGTTTTATGTGTTTTTATGTGTATGCCATGCTATGTGCTAGTTGAGGAACATTCGGGGACGAATGTTCTTAAGGGGGGAGAATCTAATACCCGGCTAGACTCCGGTATCGGAATTCCTACCGTCCGGTGGAATCTCGGATGTCGAAGACCTCTAGAAGGGTAAAATCATGTTTTCACAAATGTTTTCATGTTTTAATGATTTTTAAGTAAGAATGAATTTGAGTTTTTAAATGAAAAAGACCATGGAAATTTACCAGGTTCGGCCGCCGAACGTGGGTAGGTTTTGGGAGCGCTTTTGGCCTCCGAAAGTCTTGTTTGAAAAAGCCAGGTTCGGCCGCCGAACCCCATGTTCGGCCGCCGAACATGCATGAGATGTGGGGGCACGTTCGGCCCCCGAACGTGAACTGGCCAGCTCCTATATAAGAGCTCCGTGGCCGAAACAGGAGAGTTTTCTCCCCATTTTCGACCACGGTGAGTTCTTGCTCCTCCATGGTTCGTTTTTTATGATTTTCCTTCGATCCTTCATGCTTTAACAAGGTTTATGTCGTTTTGAAGAGATTTGAGAAAGTTTTGAGCTTGGAGACCAAGGAAGTTAAATCTCTCCCAACTCCAAGTTTAGGTCGTCTCTCCCTCGATCTTCAAGAGGTAAGGGCCGATCTTAAATCTTTTCATGTTTTAAACTAGTTTTATGCAAGATCTATGGGGTAGAATGCATGTTTAGGTCATAGTTATGTTTATGGGTATATATGTGTGTTTATGAACAATGTGGCTTGGATTTGTGTTGTTTGATGTGTTGTAGTTGGGGTTTTAGGTAGTTTGAGACCCCTAGGAGCTTGTATGCATGTTTTGGTTGAGCTAAATGCATGATTGGAAGTTTTGGAGGAAATTATGCATGTTGGACCAAGTTTCTGCCATTCTGGGAGAAACCAGGTTCGGCCGCCGAAGGAATTTTTGGCCGCCGAACCCTCTAGTGGAGGCAGCATTCGGCTGCCGAAGCTTGCCCCCGAAAGAGGACTTTCGCCTCTGTCTGGGAGTTTCAGCCACCGAAAGTGCCGCCGAACATGCATGAGTTTTGTCTCTGTCTAGGAGTTTCGGCCGCCGAAGGTGCCGCCGAACCTGCCTGACTTTCGGCTCTGGAGGGACTTTCGACCGCCGAACCTGCCGCCGAAAGTGCCCTGTTCAGCCTTTCTTTGCATGTTTTTGTATGAATGTTATGAGGTGTTTTAGAGGGTTTTTGGGGGATGTTTTTAGAATCATGTTATAGTATGTTGGTCCCTCATTTGAGTCCACCTGTGTAGGTTCGGACCCGAGGAACCGAGGACCTCAGCAGTGAGTTCAGCTGCTTCTGAGTCAGTAGAGCTTCAGCCAGAGGTGAGTGGAATAACTCTTTATATTTCAAGAAATAAATCAGTTTTGAGCATGTTCATGCATCACGGCTACCATGTGATATTTTAGGTTGTTTGCATTAGAAATCATGAATATGTTGCATTGCATAATATGTTGTTGATGTGGATGAATGTTGAATGATCCATTAACCCTCATATGTTATGTCGTGATGATATGATATGGAAGTCCAGGTGTGGCCTGCACTACGCCCCTGTCACTATGTAAGAGAAAGACCGGGTGTGGCCTGCACTACGCCCCCGGTACTATTGGTTATGTATGTTATGTTATGTATAAGAGAAAGACCAGGTGTGGCCTGCACTACGCCCCTAGCATGATTGGATTATGTAGAGGGCTAAATGGTGACAAGTTCATCCTTGATATGATTAGTTGTGATGTGATGCATTTCATGATAGCATGTGTTTTAAATGCTTTAATATTCTGCTCACTGGGCTCTAGTAGCTCACCCCTCTCCCAAATTCTCCAGGTTTGCAGGTACAAGGTAGACCAGGAGGTCAGCAAGAGTACTGAAGTCTCTTTTTTATGTAATAGATAGAATGTGGACATGATAAAACTGTAAAGTTATGAATGATTATGTAATGTAATGTTATCGAGGATTAGAGGTTGTGCTTGACCTATGTTTTAAAGTATCCCTCTAAATGCATGATCTTAGATCTTTTACGATGTTTATGTAAACCAACTCAACTTATGTTATAATTTCCTTTGGGGCATTAGTGAGATCCCACAGAGGGGTCGATGTTTATGACTATGTCTATGTTCAGCTCATGTACAGGTTGAGTTTGGTGTTTGAATAAAAGAAAAGTTTTAATTTTTTTGTGTATGTTGTTGATCATGTATGGGATTGAACAGGATTACAGGTTGCATGTCAGGCTTGCTACGGGTCCTGGCGGCCTTAAGCCGACCTGGATCCTAGCGCCGGTAGCCGTCTGATTTTCGGGTCGTTATGTTACGATATGATGATGATATGATATGGAAGACCAAGTGTGGCCTGCACTACGCCCCTGGCACAATATAAAAGAAAGTCCGAGTGTGGCCTGTACTATGCCCCCGGCACGAATGGATATGTATGATATGTTATGTATAAGAGAAAGACCAGGTGTGGCTTGCACTATGCCCCTGGCATGATTGGATTGTGTAGAGGGCTAAATGGTGACAAGTTCATCCTTAATGTGATTTGTCTGTGATGTGATGCATTTCATGAAAGCATGAATTTTAATATGATGTTTTATTATTCTGCTCACTGGGCTCTAGTAGCTCACCCCATTCCCTTAATATCCCAGGTTGCAGGTACGGGATAGAATCAGGAGGTCAGTAAGAATAAGGAGTCATGTTTTATGCAATAGTTAGATGTGGACATGAAAACGATGTAATGAATAGTATTGACCAGTCATGTAATGTAATGATATTTATTGAGGTTTAGAGTTGTGCTTGACCCTAGTATGTTGGTAAATCCCTTTTTACTTGGTCTATAAAATGTTTATCACTGTTTATGTAAACCAAACTTATTATAAGTTATGTTACCCCATTGGAGCATTGATGAGGACTCCAGTGTGGGGTTGATGGTTATACTTATGAGTTGTGCATGCACAGGTTAAGTTTGGTAAGTGAATGAGAAAGTTCAAAATTTGTATGTTTATGTTTGATCATGTATGGGATTTAACAGGTGTACAGGATGTATGTTTGGCTTGCTACGGGTCTCGGCGGCCTTAAGCCGATCTGGATCCTAGCGTCGGTAGCGGTCTGGTTTCCGGATCGTTACAGATATTGCCTCTCATGTATAAATAAATTGTAATCTCTATTGTGAACTATAATAAAATATTATATTTCTACATTTATCAACTTTTATCTCCATACACACCTCAATAAAATGGTGTTATGGAAAGGAAGAACAGAGTAGTCATGGAAATAGTTAGATGCATGTTGGCTAAGAAGAAGCTACCTAATATTTTTTTGGTAGAAGCGACTAACACTGCTGTCTATCTTTTAAATAGGCTTCCTATTTTAGCCTTGAAAGAAGTAACTCCAATTGAAGCATGAACAGGTCATAAACCTTCAGCAAAGCATATTAGGATTTTTGGTTTTGGATGTTATGTGCATATTCCAGCAGCCAAAAGATTCAAGTTGAATTATAAATCTCAACCTGGAATTTTTCTAGGATATGCTGCAATGATCAAGGGTAATAAAGTCTATGATGTGCAACAAGGGAAAATTCTTATTACAGGGTTGTGGCAAATGATGAAGGTTCTTATTGGAATTTTGATGATGGTAAATTGATGCAACAAAATAGTGTTTTTGTTAAACCTATTTAGGAAGTACATGATCAATTACAAGATGAAGATGTGAATGATGAAGATTAGGATGAACCTTTGAATCCAAGGTTTAAAAGTCTTGTTGATATATATGAAAATTGTAATTTGGTTGAATCTAAACCAAATTCATATGACGAGGCATCTCAAGATCCAAATTGGATTCAAGTTATGGAGGAGAAATTCTTCATGATTAACAAGAACAAAACTTTGAGTATTGTTAATAGACCTAAAGGAAGAAAACCTATCGGTCTAAAATGAGTTTACAAGGTAAAAAGAAATACCGATGGTTCTATTAACAAGCTAAAAGCTAGGCTGGTCATCAAAGGTTATGCTTAAATAGCTGGCTTGGACTATGGGGAAACATTTGCTCCTATAGTAAGACATGACACAGTCAGGTTGCTCGTGGCGTTGTCAGCAAAATTTGGCTAGAAACTATACTATTTAGATGTTAAATCTGCATTTCTAAATGGTGATTTAAAAAAAGATATTTATGTTGAAATTCCTCCAGGTTTCCCAACCAAAGTTGAAGGTGATCAAGTTTTAAAGATTCATAAGGCCTTGTATGTGCTGAAACAAGCTCTAAGAGCTTGGCAAGTCTATTAAGCAAAAACACTGATGTGTTTGCAGCCTCTGCCCAATACTCTTTTGGCAAGTCTTTTTCATGGAGCAAATATATAACCATCTCCATTATAGTATGATTCTTTCTTTTACTAACTTCATTTTGTTGAGGAGTATATGGAGCAGTGAGTTGATGTTCAATTCCAACTTCTTCACAAAACTAGTTGAATATTTTTTATGTATATTCCTTCCCATTGTCAAACCTTAGAGTTTGAATTTTGCAGACACTTTGTGTTTGAATCTATTTTTTAAACTTCCAAAACACACCAGCCACTTCTGACTTGAACCTGAAAAAATAAATCCAACATATTCTGTTGTAATCATCAATGAAAAGCAAATAATACTTACTCCCATTTAGAGATGGAATTCTATGAGGTCCAGCCAAGTCTTTGTGAATTAGTTTCAGCTTCTTAGTTGTTCTCCAGGTTGCTTGCTTGAAGGAAAGTCTAATTTGTTTTCCATACTAACAAGTTTTGAAATCTGGTAGATCAGCTTCAAGGTCAAGCAAGCCTTGAACTAACCCTTTCTTCTGCATATTCAACACAACTTTACGGTGGAAGTGACCAAGCCTCTTGTGCTAGATTTCTGTATTAACTTTTGTTGCATAAAAAGTTGTTTGCTCCTCCTCCAAAGGATCCAGTGCAAAGCTCTTTCCCTTCATCTTCACTTTGAACACATCTTCATCTTTTGAGTCTTTAATCAAGCATTGATTGCCCTCAAAGATCACTTTGAATCCATTTTCAAGCAACTAGCCAACATTCAATAGATTTTGGCTGATATTAGTACAAATAATTCTCTAATAAGTTTTGTACTTGAGAAGCTTTCAACTACAACTGTGCCTTTGCCATTCACAACAATGTACTCTCCATTATCAATTTTCACTTTGGAAGTCACTATTGTATCCAGCTCCTTGAAGACAACACAATCAAATGTTATGCGGTTAGTGCAACCATTATCAATAAGTCACTTGTCACTTGAGCTACTAGTTACAAAACAGGCTGCTACAAAGAGTTCCTCCTCTTCTTGGTCAGCTATCTGTGCAACATTTTTCTGCTGACTGTTATTTTTGTAAATCTTTTGATGATGTCCCATCTTTTGATATTTCTCACATTGTTGATCTGGCATTCTCTTTCCATAATGCTTGCAAGGAGGAAAATCATATTTCAATTCCCCATTGATCCTAGGAGAATCAGTACCTGAGTTGTCCTTCTTGCTCTTTTTTTTTCTTCTTTCCTTTTGACTCTCTAATTTGATTGAAATATTGCAGGTAGTGCACCCTCAACAGATCCTTTAGACCTCATAAGCCTTCTGTGTTCTTGTGCCTACAAGGCATGTATCAATTCTGCTAAGCTGATTTTTGAGAGATCTTTAGCATTCTCCAAGGAGGAAATAGTAGCCTTAAACCTTTCAAGTATAGTAATAAGAATTTTTGAACTATTCTTGTATCATTAATAAGCTCAATGCTAAGCAATAGTACCTTGTTTACAATATTGAGAAGTCTATCTGAATATTCTTTGATAGTTTTAGATTCCTTCATCTTCTACATTTCAAATTCTCTGACTAAGTTCATCACTTGCATTCCTTTGATTTTAAAATTTCTTTCATACTCCTCTTTAAAAAAAATTATAGATCTCAAAGACTGTCTTCAAGGTCATGATTCTAGTAGAAATTGTAAGTGAAACTATAGCAAACAAACAGGTCTTTGCCTTGGACTTTCTTGCCTTTTGCTCCTTGTGACTTTTCATCTGAGCTATTGTAGGATTGTTTGGTAATGAAAGAATTTCGTAAACTTCCTGAACAACCTCCCAAAGATTATTCTCATCTAGGTAAGCCTCCATTCTTATAGTTCAAACGTGATAATTTTCACCATCAAACACAGGTGGTTGGGCAGTGAAAGAAGTTTCTAAACTTGGTAATCCAGTTTCCATCTCTTTTAGTGGGTTCTCACAAATGTCTCACAAGTCCCTCAAGAAGAAATTTCTGATACCAATTGTTAGAACTCTCAAACAAAAATAAACAAATAGAGATGAAAAGTAAAAATAGCAAAAACAAATCTGTGGTGGAAATTCATATTTTTATTAAATTGAATGCTGCTTATATACATAAAAAATTTAGTTAATGCATCAAGAAATTAAACAACATAATGGAGCATGTTTACATGTTTAACAAATTCCTAAAACCCAGCCACTAACAGTATGAATCCATAATCAGCTAAAAACCTGAAACAAAAAAAAAATTCCAATAGAAATATTTGATCAGGTCCTATTTCAACAATTAAGTAATTCTTCAACGGCCTGTCTTGTGCCCATTAATCAGGATGGAATATGAAATTGAAGGTATACACCACATAACACATATGATTCAATGTTTATGGAAACCAAAACATCTCATCATGTACTCTAAAAGGTCTCATTCTACACATTTATATGCGTCACTAATGTACAAATTAAGAGCAATTATGAAATTTCTTTCCAGTTTTCGCAATTTCATAATATGCTTACCTCATGGTTTTAGAGAATATTGTTCAATATCAACCTATATTTGATAAAAACATTGTTGCCAATAATATCATCCATATAAGGTTATAGACACCCAATAAGAATTTTTAAAATGATCTTATACACAATATTGTATGTAGCTAATCGGTCTAAAATCCTTCATGCTCTGCACTCTTTTATATTTAGGGATCAAGGAGATTTAGCCATAATCTCTATAAGAAAGAAGTTTCGAGTTTTTTATCATCAAGAATACAAGAATAGTTTAGTATAAATTAATTATTTACTTTACTTTTAGAAGAGAAATGAAATAGTATAATTTTTTTTTCTTAACTAGAGATTTCGAGTTAGAAGTATTTCTAAAACTTAAAAGTAATCATTTTATTCTTTTAATAGATATATATGAATTTAAAATTAATCAAAACAATAAATTGAGATACACTACCTATTGTTTTGATGATTTAAAATTAATTATTATCCATCATTTTGATGATTTAAATTAAAATATATATATATATATAAAACTTTAATGTGATCTCAATAGAATCAATATTTTCAATTAATTTATTGTTGAAAAATCTTAATTGAATTATTGTTTGCTTTGTAGAAAAATAATTAACAAGTGAAAAGAATCATAAGCAATCTTTGGTTATTGGGAAAACAATGGCAAAGAAGCAAACAGTACCCACGATTCTTAATTAGTTTGGCCTCAGAATTTTTAATGAATCCTGTTTTGACATGTCTTTGCTTCAGCAATAATGAAGTCTGATACTGAAGTCTGTGGATATCCTTTACTTAAGGGTGTGTGATTGAAAATTAGCCACTTTCTTCCAATTTTGTACACTAAATTTAAGGTAAATTATATTGTAAGCTCTAAATTTAATATAATTAATAAATTGATACTTAAATTTTTTTATAATCGGTTTGTTCAAATTCCAATTCTTCCATTTATTTTTCCTTATTAAAAGTATGGACATGTCCTTGTTACTCCTTTCTAAATTATAAATATTAAAAAATTAGAGGGCCATTTATTTTTTGTTATCTATTAAAATTTCAACGCTTGATATTTCACTTTTCATTTAAAAAAACACTTAAATTCCTAGTAATTTTTGTGCACATTAATACAATCAATTAATTTTTAGTATTTTTATTTTTTTAATTTTTATTTATTAAAATATTTCAATATTTGATAATTTAAAAACTTCAAGAAATAGCTTTTTATTTAATTTTTAAAAATAAATTTCTACTTCAGTTATTTTTAAGCGGTATTAAATAGTTTTAAAAATGTCATATACTGAAATACAATTCAAAAAAAAAAAAAAACTGCAGAGTATTTCAAGAAAAATTATATTTTTTAAAAATTTGATTACCACTAATTTTAAACTAATGTTTATACAAAATAGAGACTGTGGTTTTGAACAAACATAAAGAGATTTAAAAGTTGACTTTAAAAGATGGAAGAATTAATCCATAAATTACGCTTAAATTTAAAAATTAAAATGTATTTTATTTAAGATGAAACACCTCACCCATTTGGAAGGAATTTAAATACCCATAAGGATATTTTAGGTATTTGAATATTTAGTCACTTCTTGATCTATTAATTAATAGAATTATAGATAGAAAAGATTTTTAATTTGGACAAGATTAATTATAAAATAATTTAAATATTTAATTTTAAAAATAAAAAATTAATTTATTAATTAGGCTAAAAATTAAAGACTACACTGTAATTTACGCTCATCATTATGCTTATTCTTCACATGTAGAACCAACTGATTTATTAATTACGCTAAAAATTAAATATTATTCTCCATCTCATAATTTTTATTTGTTTTATTTTTCCGTATGTATGAAAAAATATAATTTTTTTATTAACTTTTCAATTATTTTCATTTTAAATATATTAAAATTTATTAAATATTAAAAGATATTTTAAAAATTTTTTAAAAATAAAATAAAATAAAATAAAATTATAATAGTTAATTTATATGTTATTATAATCTAAAAAATAAATAATAAAAATTATGAAACAAAGAGAATACGGTATAATTTACACTTTATCATTATGCTTCTTCTTTACATGCAGGGCCCTCTAGGCTGTCCTTATATGTATATAATCTTCCGTGTATCATGGCAGTAGTAGAAGAAAATTATTGAATTTCATTTTCATTGATGAGATATTTTATTTTTCTTTTGAATTTGACCTGAAATTAAATTGGAGTGCTTCTTTTGGACCACCGGGATTCAGCTATTGTAGGAGAATGTCGACAAAGGTCAATTCACTAATAACAGTAATTCACGATGTATATGATGTGTATGGCACCTTGGATGAGCTTCATTTGTTCACTAATGTTGTCCAAAGGTTGGTTGTGCTGATATCACATCTGATAACTGCCTGGTTGTTGTTTCTGCCTTTGACTGGATTCTGTCTGATCTGTTGATTTGGGCAGATCACTTTCTGCCTTCTCTGGTGATTTGGGCAGATCACTACTGGGCAGCTCAGTCTGCCTGGCGATTGGGTCAGTGATTTGGGCAAATCGACTACCCTGATCACTTTCTGGCAGATTCTCCTCCATGGCCTGTTTCTTCAATTTCTCAGCCTTGCTGTCTTGCAGCTCTTTTCCACTCCTCAATGTGATAGCACTAACATTTTATCTTGGATTTATCTCAGTTTGGGAGGGTAGCTTCTCTTGAGACTCAAATTTGCTCATTGAAGTGGCCATTTGGCTCACTTGTTTCTCAAGACTTTGCACAGTATTAATTTGCTAAATTCTTCACAATCTCTTTAAGAGGTGCATTGGGGTTTTGAGGTGCAACTTGAGCTTGATTCCTTTGCTGGTAGCTTGGGTATTGATTTCCCCTTGCATAACTGAAATTTGGATGGTCCCTCCAACCTGGATTATAAGTATTTGCATAGGGATTATACCTTCTTTGCCCATTGAAACCTCCAACAGCATTGACTTTGTAACAGCCCGGAAACCGGTACCCTATTGTAACGGCCCGAACCGCCACCGGCGCTAGGATCCAGATCGGCTTAAGGCCGCCGGGACCCGTAGCAAGCCAACATACATACTATTACCTCGTAAAATCCCATGCATGATCAAAACTTTAATATAAAAACTGAAAACATCTGATGTAAAAACCGAGCTTGACCTGTACGCGACATAACTGAAAACATAAAAGAATCCCCTACTAGAGTCCTCATCATAACTCTAGCTGGGTCAACATAACATACATCAAGCCGGAGTCACATCCAAAGAACTAGAACCTAACCTGTGCATGCATCAAACCACAAACATAAGACCTCCACCAAGGTCCTCAACAAATAACATAGCGTGGTAAACAACACATGCCACAAGATTAGTTCAAACACAACTATAACCTCTAGCATACATATATCATGTATTAAACAGGGACTAACCAAGTCTCAGGGCCAAGCACAGTACTAAACCATAAACATAACTCCACTTACTTTACATAACATACTCTTACAAATCATTATCAAATTATAATACATGTCCACACTAAAAGTACTAAGCTAATACTATTACAAAAGCAAAACCTCTGCTCTTGAGACTTTCCGATCAGCCTCAAACCTGCAACACTGGGGTTAGGGGAGAGGGGTGAGCTAAAAAGCCCAGTGAGTAGAAACAAAGAAAAACAGTTCATTAATTACATGCTTTCATGAAATGCGTCATAGCACAAACAAATCATATCACGGATTGGACCCAACCCCAAAACATCCCTTCCAGTCTCAGTATGCCCGGCCCAGCCGGGTCTCACAACCTTCGTATGCCTGGCCCAGCCAGGTCTTACAACAACTGTAAATGTATGCCTGGCCCAGCCAGGTCTCACAACATCTCTCGGGCTAGTGGGGTCGTCCTTGGTCCAATCTCCATCAACAGTAAAATAATGCAATGCGTCATATTCGTGAAACTAGTGCAATCAACCTATTACATATAAACATGATGCATGAACATGCTTTAGGCATTTGATTTTGTAAAATAAGAGATTAAGTTTAGTTCTACTCACCTCTGGCCGATGCTGACTGACTCGGCAACAGCTAACACTGATGGCCTCCTCGTTCCCTCGGGTCCGATCCTACACAGGTGGACTCGAATGAGGTGCCAAACACACTCTAAACAACTCATAGACAACTGCCCAAAAACCCCCTAAAACATCACTTAAACATGCATAGAAAACAACCCTGAAAAGGCTGGACAGGGCACTTTCGGCGGCCGAACCCTCCCTCCAGAGACGAAACTCGGGCACTTTCGGCGGCACCTTCGGCGGCCGAAAGTCCCACTCCAGAGACGAAAGTCAGGCACTTTCGGCGGCCGAACATTACCTTCGGCGGCCGAAAGTCTGCTTTCAAGCCAAACTCAAACTTTCGGGGGCAAGGTTAGGCGGCCAAACCATGCATCCATAGGCAGGTTCGGCGGTCGAAGCCACTTTCGGCGGCCGAACCTGAGTTCTTCCCAGAAGGGCAGAACTCAGCTTCTCATGCATTCAAGCCTGCCAAACCTTCCAAACACCCCGACACAAGCACCCAACTTAACCAAAACATGCATAAACCTTAAACCATGCACAAAGGAGCTTAAACAAGCTTAAACTCCAACAAAGAACATCAAAAACATACATAGATAGTTTATGACCCACATAGGCCAAAACCATCAAAACAACCCAAATCCTCACATACTCTCTCCCCATCATGCATACTCACTCCCACATGCATAAACTAACTTAAACCCTCAACATAACATCACATAAATAAGCATAAGCATACATTGGGCATAAAACCCACATAAATCCTAACATGCATATCTACCCATACTCAACCATTAAAACATAAAGGAAAGCAAGGATCTACACTTACCTCTTGAAGATCGAGGGTTGGTGTGACCCAAAGCTTGAGATATGGAGAACCCACGCTCTTAGAGCCTCCAAGCTCTCAAAACCTTGATCCAAGCTTCAAAACTCTTCAAAACAACCAAGAGACTCATAAAAACATGAAAGAGATGAAGAAAAATCATGAAAATGACCAAGGGAGGACAAAAACTCACCTGAGCTCGAGAATGGGGAGAAAACTCGCCCATTTCCGATCTGAGGGCCCTTTATAGGTGGCCTGGTCGAAGACTTTCGGCGGCCTAACGTGCCCCCTAAACTCATGCATGTTCGGCGGCCGAACATGAGTTTCGGCGGCCGAACCTTGGCTCGTTCAAACAAGACTTTCGGAGGCCAAAAGCACTCCCGAAGCCTTTCTATGTTCGGCGGCCGAACCTGGCAAATGCCTCCTTGGTCTTTCCTTTCCAAAACCCAATTCTTTCCCATTTAAAACCATAAAATCATGTAAAAACATTTCAGAAAACACATTTTACCCCTCTAGAAGCTTCTGGCATCTTCAGAAATTCTAGATTTCAACGGAGATTCCGCCGGAAGATAGGGATTCCGATGCCAGAATCTAGCCGGGTATTACAGACTTGCTGGTCCTCTTCTTGAAGGGAAGGACATAGATCAGTTGGGTGGTTGTTGGCACATATTCCACATGGCTTGGGCTGCTGAATCTGCTGAACTTGTTGGGTTTGACCCACAACAAGGCTACGGACAGCATTGGTGAGATCAGAAATTTGGGATGCTAAAATGGATGTACTCACCTCATTTATACTCCTTGGTGGCAGCTCTTGGTCTCCAAATTGCTGAGAAGCTGCAGCCATGGTGGAAATTAATTCCCTCATCTCTCGAGGTGATTTTCTTTCAATTATTCCTCCACAAGCTGCATCAATAAATTTTCTCTCTGAGGGTAGCAGACCTCCATAGAAATAATCAATGAGAGATTGGTCAGAAATATCATGCTGGGGGCAGCTTGTGCACAACTTTTTGAACCTCTCCCAGTACTCATACAAGCCTTCAGAGTGCTTTTGCCTTATGCCACTTATCTCTCGATGGATGCCTATGACTTTTGAGGTAGGAAAGAATTTTCTCAAGAATGCTCTCACCATACCAGCCCATGATGTGATGGATCCGGGTGGTAAGTAGAATAGCCATTCCTTGGCATAGTCATCAAGGGAAAAAGGGAAGGCTTTAAGTTTGATATCATCTTCGGGAATACCTTGGGGTCTCATGGTTGAGCACACAACGTGGAATGCCTTCAAATGCTTGTGAGGGTCTTCATTTTCTAGGCCTCTGAATTTGGGAAGGAGATGGATCAGACCTGTCTTAAGCTCAAAAGGTGCTGTCAATGGGGGGTAATCAATGCATAAGGGTGCTAGGTCTCCTGCTGTTTCAGCTAGCTCTCCGAGAGTTCGTTCCCGTGGCTGTGGCTGTGGTGCTTGGACAGGGACAGACAGGTTCTTAGCTTGAATTTCAGCTTCTTCACGGACAGTAGGTTGTTCTGCCATTGTGTGATCTTCTGCAGTAACCTGGATTCGGGTATCTGGTTCAAATGCAGCAGGTGTTGTAGGTGATTTTACTGGTGCTGATGAGGATGCTTTGGAGGCTTGGTTCCTCAAGTTTGCTTGCTTCCTTAGGCTCTTGGCGGTGCGTTCTATCTTCGGATCGTAAAGAAGATTGTCTTTACAGCCAAACCTGGTCATAAAGGGAAAACACGTTAGTTTAAATCAATTCCCCGGCAACGGCGCCAATTTTTGATAAGCGGTTGTCGAAGCCGTCAAAAATAAACCTATTAAACAATCAATAATAAACTTGTAGATAGTGGCAATAGGGTCGAACCACAGAGAATTGACACCAATGATTTTCCTAGTAATGACTAGGTCAAGTAAATAACAAGTAAATAAAAGAGGGGGGTTTGATTTGATGAATTAAAACTAAATAGTAAAAGAAAGCAATAATTTAAAGAGATGAGAATTTCAATGGGAAAAGGATTCTAGTTGAAGTATGAATCTATTCAGTTTGTTCAGAATTGATCATTGATTATTTAGGACTCCTATTTTATTTCAATAAATTGGTTTTGGTTATGGAAGACGCTTCTCACAACCAAATTCCTCCTTAGTTCTAGTTTGATTAGGAAACGTTCGCTAATCAAACACTAATCAACAAGTTGCCAAGGAACGTCCTTGGGGCATTGTAGCATCGAACAACTGCTGACTGCATTAAGACTTAGAGAAACCCAATTCTATCCTTGCCAACCGCATGGTCAAGTTTAGATTATGCAATTTGATTAAATGTGTATTTGAACAACCTAAGCAATTACAGACCTAAATCATTCAAACAATATTACTTAAGCAATTTAAAAGCAATGGACCCTTATTGATTCTAAAAGCAAAGTAATAATTATGGAAAGCTCAAATTGCATAAATATTGAAAGTAAATAAGAGTTTAACAATGGAGTTTTAAATCCCCCAATTCATCACAAAACTGAATTTCCTCAAGTTCAACTAGAAAAGAAGGAATTTAGCCACTCATGGTGGACTAAATACAAAAAGATGAAAAGAAAGGAAAAAGGAAAGAGGCTGTAGAGTTTCTGGCGAGGAGAGAAGATGCTGAGTAGCTGATCAGAAGATCCGCCTTGCTGGTTTGGAGGCTGCTCTTATATAGCTGAAGAATTCCATCCATCTAGGGTTTTGAAATCCCTTTTTGATTTGGTGTTTGATTCCTCTTTTGATGTTGAATTTAATTGCAATTGGAATTCCTTAGGCTAGAAGCTCTTTCGTGGCTCTTGGATCTGTGTTAATAGTGATTGAGTTGGATTTGGACTTCTCAAAAATTTGGATTTCTGTTTTCTGCACAATTTCCCGCTCTGCTATCAATTTCTGCTGTCAAGGAGATTGGGGCGGTGATTTGGGCAAATCACTTGGTCTATCTGCCCCGATCGCTTTCAGCAAGTCTGTCCAGTTTCAATTTTCTGTCTCTACGAGTGATTTGGGCAGTTTCTGCGAGTGATTTGGGCAAATCACTGGCCCAATCACTTTTCTGTCATTTTCTGCACTTTTTTCTCCATTTTTCCAATTTCTTCCTTTTCTGTAAAAATAAGGTAAAAACCATAAATTAAGCTAAATAATGTGTAAATAAACAATAATAAAGATAATAAAAATGTGGCTAAATTATGCTTGATCATCCACCCATTGAGATCCACATAAGGTATGAAAGTTTGAGCGAATAACTCAGCGGAAAAGAAAGGTTCATTGTGTTAAAGAATATTTTGATAGTATTCCAGATAGTTTGTTTTAATATTTATTAGATTTTATTACGGCTGATTTTTTCTTTGAAACCTGGTGAAGCAAAATTTCAGGATAAAGCACTTGTCTATGAGTATAAATTTTAATATTTTTTGTAAGAGGAAAAAAAAGATGGACAGGTTGGCTATAAGGTCCCAGGTTAGCAAGATAGAGAGAAAACTAATAAAAAAAAAAAGAGCGAAAGAAAGAGAGGAGTCCGCGAGAAAAAAGCAGGTTGGATAGATGGGACAGCTCAGGCGAGGTCGGAAAATAGGTCAGCGGATGGTGCTAAAGACGCACCGACCTGAGGAGGAAGTTGCTGGTCTAGTCAAGCTCCAACAAATGAGGTCGACGTGACGCGAGAATGGGCCAGATAGACAGATATGATGGTGCCAAAGACGCGCCGACCTGAGGAGGAAGTTGTTGGTCTGGTCAAGCTCCAATAAATGAGGTCGGCGCGACGCGGGAATGGGCCAGATATGTAGATATGATGGAGCCAACACCACGTCTGCAAACGAAGAAACCACAACCTTGAAGAATTAAAGCAGACACCACCCGATGATCAACTTTTGGGTGGGAAGTCTCCAGCAGATCAAGCTCAACAGATCAGAAGAAGTAGTCGGTCTCTCATTTCTAGTCGAATGGCCAGATTGCCCTTAAGATTTGAATGCATACATCTCCTCATCCTATTCTTTGACGTTCCTCTGAAGCACGTGACCAAATCAAACTTCGAGTCTGCATTCTCTGAGCTGAAAAGCCATGTCGGCGCTACCGATTTCGTCGCCATCGATCTTGAGATGACCGGCGTCACCAGCGCTCCATGGCGCGAGTCCTTCGAATTCAACCGATTCGATGTTCGGTACCTCAAGGCCAAAGATTCCGCCGAGAAGTTCGCCATCGTTCAGTTCGGCGTCTGTCCTTTCCGCAGGGATGACCACCGCCACTCCTTCATTGCTCATCCGCACAATTTCTTCATATTTCCTTACCGAGAGCTAGCAGCAAGTGGCCCCTCCAATGAGTTTCTGTGCCAGACGACGTCCATGGATTTCTTAGCTCAGTGTGAATCAGAGCTGCAATTGGGTTTCGCCATGTTATTGACCTTATTTCTTCTGCACAAAAGTTGATTGTGGGTCACAATTGCTTTTTGGATATTGCACACACAAATAGCAAATTCTTAGCGCACGCCTTTCGAGGATGAAGAAATCAAGCACATCACTCTCTTCAACGTTTTCTTTACTCTGTCCGCAAATTGTTGTGAATTCCAATAAGAATTATGATTTGACATTTCGTCCGTATTTGAATGTGGAGGTTCAAGTGGATGATACAAGTCTCCTTCTTTCCTGTTCTGTTTATTCCTTCTGTCCCTTCATTAAATGAGTTGGGGAAAACGGGTCGGTCGGCCGATCGGAGTAGCAAGACTGAAAAGAGCTCGGCCCTGTTGGCCAGCTTGAAGACGAGTGCAAGTCTCGAACTTGGGTTTAGTGGAGCACGACAGCCGATTGACCAGGTCGGCCAAATTGACAATTAGCAAATCTGGGAACAACTCTATCTCGACAAACAGTCTTAAGCTTGCTGAGGATCAACATTAGGGTGGGCGCTGAGTTCTGATGTTGTCCACAAGACATGCAAGGTTACATGTCAAACTTAATAACCGCAAGAAAGGGTATAACAAGGAGCTGGCAACACGAGTTATTTTAATGCATACAAAGTCTGCTAAATGGGTCTCAACCATTGGAAGGTAAGCATCCGTACTCTTCAAATAATAATAATAATGATAATGTTGATAATAATAACAATAAGTGTTGCGTCAGTATTATCCTGAATGCCCTCACATCAATGCTTGAGTTTTCTATTATTAAAGAAAGAAGAATTACTATTTCAGTTTTTAAATTAATAATGTTTAGTTAAAAATAAAATAAGATAAATGAAAAATAATTAATATATAACTGAGTAAATAAATAAATAAAATTAACTAGTCCATATTTTAAGTAACATTTATACACTCAATTAAGTTATATATTTTTTATAATTAGCAAACGTCAGATGCTATCAGTAACATCATGTTTCTAATTATTATTATTATTTTAAATGCAAATATCTTAGAATGTCATGCCTAATTATAAAATTTAAATCTTAGAATAAAATTTTCATGAGTACACAAGTATATGCCCAATAATATACTAGCTTAGCAGGAAAGTTTTCGTTGCTAGTTAAGAATAGCATGAATATTCTAATGAAAGGATTATGTATTTAAACATATTACTTTTATAAAGTAAAATTTTGAGAAATTTACGCATGCAAATATTGTTTATTGAACTTTTGAATTGCATGAGTTAATATTGTTAGTTAGAGCTAATATTTATGTTCATCTGAAATATGAAACTAAGTGACACGTGCGACATATTATTTATTGATGAATATTATTGAATTAACAACGAGCATCCTCGTTATATACGCTCTGTGCAAGCTCTTATTTTGCAGTAAAATCCTGAATCTCGTTTAAGATCTCAAGCAGGCACAAAATTGGAATTTCCAAGATCTCCCGGCACCATAAGACCGGGATCCCTAAGATCTCCCGGCGCCACAAGACCGGGATCTCTAAGATCTCCCGACGCCTCAAGATCGGGATTCCCAAGATCTCCCGACTCTCGGCGCCACAAGACCGGGACCCCCAAGATCTCCCGGCACCACAAGACCGGGATCCCCAAGATCTCCCGGTGCCTCAAGACTAGAATCCCTAAGATCTCCCGGCGCCTCAAGACCGGAATCCCCAAGATCTCCCGGCGCCTCAAGACCGGGATCCCTAAGATCTTCCGGTGCCACAAGACCGGGATCCCCAAGATCTCCTGGTGTCACAAGACCGGGATCCCAAGATCTCCCAGCGCCACAAAACTGAGCTGAAGGGATGAAGGGAGCTACTCTTTCGCCTTTTATTAAAAAATACTGTATGCTCACAACAAACAGTGGCATGCGATGACAACATGTGGAAACAACTCATAAGAACACAGCTCTGACCTCAAAAAAGATTGGGGCACTGGACCATAAATGAAAAGTTAAACTCCGATGTAATACCCGGCTCGACATCGGCATCGGATTTCTTATTTTCCAGTGGAATCTTCGTTGGAATATGGAATTCGAGGATGTCGGAGGTTCCTAGAAGGGTAAAAGAAAGGTTTTCTAAAAGGTTTTTAAGTGTTTTAAGGTTTTAAAAGAAAGGAATTGAGTTTTGAAAAGGAAAAGACCAAGGGGACAAATGCCAGGTTCGGCCGCTGAAAGTGAAGTTCGGCCGCCGAACGTTGCATGGTTTTGCATGCAGTTTTGGCCGTCGAAGGAGAGGCGGTTGGCCATCTATAAAAGCCCCGTTGACCAACAATGGAGTGAGTTTTCACTCTCTTTTCGTGCAAGGGTAGGTTCATGCTCTCCTTTGGTTGTTTTCATGATGTTTCTTCAAATCTTTCAAGGTTTTTATAAGTTTTCTCCTTGTTTTGAAGAGTTGTGAGCTTTGAGCAAGGTTTTGAAGTTTGAAGACTTTGGAGCTTGGATTCTCCATATCTTCAAGTTTGAGGTTGCACCAACTCTTGTTCTTCAAGAGGTAAGTGTAGATCCCTATCTTTTATGAAGTTTTAAGTAAGTTTTATGAAGGGTTATGGGGGTTTTGATGCATGAGTTGCATGGTTGTGCATGTGAGGGTTTATGGACCCTTTATGCCTATGTATGCTTTATGTTGTTGTTTGTTGGAGTTTAAGCTTGTTTTAAGCTCCTATATGCTTATTGTGTGAGTTATGCATGTTTTTGTGAGGTTGGAGACATGTTTTGGGTGTTTGGAAGGTTTGGGAGGCTTGTTTGTGCATGAACCTGAGTTTTGGATGAACTCAGGTTCGGCCGCCGAAGCAAGGTTCGACCGCCGAACCCCTTAGGATGGCTATTTTGGCCGCCTAACCTTGCTCCCGAAAGTTGAGACTTTCGTCTCTGGAGGGAAGGTTCGGCCGCCGAACATGCCGCCGAAGGTTGGTGACTTTCGGCTCTGGAAGGTCTTTCAGCCCCCGAACCTTGCCCCCGAAAGTTTGGACTTTCAGATCTGGAAAGGGGGTTTAGCCGCCAAAGGTGCAGCCGAAAGTGCCCGAGTTTCGTCTCTAGAGAGGGGGTTCGGCCGCCGAAGGTGCCCTGTCCAGCTTTTCTTTGCTTGTTTTCCATGCATGCTTGAGGATGTTTTAGGGGGTTTTTGGGGAGTTGTTTATGAGTTGTTTAGAGTGTGTTTGGCACCTCATTCGAGTCCACCTGTGTAGGATCGGACCCGAGGGACCGAGGAAGCCATCAGTGTTAGCTGTTGCAAAGTCAGTCCAGTGTCTGCCAGAGGTGAGTAGAACTAAACTTAATGTTTTAAATTGAGAAATTAAATGCTTTTAGCATGTTTCATGCACCATGAGTATGCAATAGGGTGATTGCATTAGTAGTCACGAATATGATGCATTGCATTATGTATTGTTGATGTGGATGGACCAAGGCGACCTCAATAGCCCACGATCTGTTAGGTAAGGAAAGACCTGTGTGAGCTCCTTTAGGGGGCCGGGCGCCGACAGAGGGAGTTTTGAGGTCATGTCCAATCCGAGATGTGAAATGTTTGTGCTGTGACGCATTTCATGAAAGCATGTAATTAATGAACTGTTTTCATTGTTTCTACTCACTGGGCTTTAGTACCTCATCCCTTTTCCAAATTCCCAATTTTGTAGGGCCAGAGTTAGCTATGGGAAGTCAGAGTCCGCAGAGTTATGAGTATGAGTTGGCTATGGTTTTGGTTATGTAATAGAGTAGTGGACATGATGTAAATTAAAGGAATGTTATGTAAAGTAATGAATGTATAGATATGTAATGTCATGTAATGGATAGAGTTGTGCTTTGCCCTGGTGTGTGATTAATCCCTTTGTACATGGATCATGTTTTACGTTTCTTGATGAGAAATGTGTTGAACCAAACCTGATATATGTTATGCTGACCCTAGGGGTTCTATGTGTTCAGACATAGTGCATGCAGGTCAAGCTTGGTACATAGAAGAAAAGTTTTCAGTTTTTATGTTTATGTTTGATCATGTATGGGGTTTATCAGGTACACAGAGTTCAGGATAGGCTTGCTATGGGTCCCGGCGGTCTTAAGCCGATCTGGATCCTAGCGCCGGTAGCGGTCTGATTTCCGGGTCGTTACATCCGACCTCTCAAAGGAGCTCGAGTCAAAAGGTAAAGAGACTTTGATCTCACACAACAGCCAAAAGCGCCAAAGCGTCATGCTGACCTCAAGAGGGTACTGGAACAGAAATGAAAAATCTGAATTCGGCCTCTCAAAAGAGCTCGGATTACAAGCTAATAAGACTCTGATCTCGCAAAATAGCCAGCATATAACAAAATTAAACTAAGGCACCCCAATGCCTGTATCATGTAGCAATATGACCTATTAAAGGCCAATGCAAGGTTCACGGCGCCAAAGCGCCAAAGCACCATATTGATCTCAAGAAAATGAGCTCGATACTGGTAAATCCAATAAGCAGACCGAATTAAGGCGAGGCGAATCCTAAGCAAAATGCATACCAAAATACAGAACCAAACAAAGAATCAGGGGCAATCATAAGAGGCATTGACCTCAGAATTGACCGCTAGCACTAAACCAGCTCAACTAGCTTAGAGAGAGGTCTAAGCAGCAAAGAGCCCGCAAAACGCTCTAGGGTAGACAGCCCAGAAAACACTCGGGGGCAAAAAATCCAACTGACCAATACATACACGAGAGCCAAATGCTCAGATAAAGAATCAAGGAGACAGGAGCAACGTAAAAAGCCAAATAAACCATTCTGAACGACCGAATGGGGCAGTAGAAAGCCCTGACTCATTAGGATACAAAAGAATCGAACCATAGTATGGTCAAATCCAAAACAGATAGTCCAATCTCTTCAATCCAGGGTCGATCTACCCAGAAGCTTGGAGGGGCCTCATATCTGGACCGGCAAGGCTATAAGTCTATAAAAGAAAAGTTAAAGCCGAACAAACAAGCAGTCAGACTGAGACATAGCCCATATAAGGATTGACAAGAAAACAAGAAATTAAGTCCGACTTCACAAAAGAGCTTGGGGCACCAAAGATCTTGGGGCACCAAAGTTAAGAAAGTGAAATTTCGAACTCCTGAGCTCATGATACAGGCAGCGTCACAGGCTATAAGAATAAAAGTCTAAGCAAAAAGCAAAGAACCGAACTCCCAGCTCGGGTGAACTCGCGACATGAAAGCACTCAAGTAGAATAAAGTTAAGTATAGAAGAAATAATAGAGAACCGAGCTCCCTCTATGAAAAGGCCCGCAAATGCAGGAATGCATAAAAGGATAAACGAAGGCGAAGGACCGTGCTCACAGCTCGGATTAACTCACAATAAATAAACATTTAACAAGGATAACCCAGGAAGAGGAAAATGATAAAAGACCGAGCTCTCTATCCCCGTGGAGCACACAGCTCAAACCGCACTGACTGCCGGAAGGTTACCTCAAGAGGGACAAGGTGTCCGAGCTCGTAACAAGAACAAGGTTTAAAATCGTATAAAGTGGAGCACTCATACAAATAAGACATTTCTCTAGATATTATATATCCGAGCTCGCAATACTGACAGGATCGTGAGTCAAAAACAGAAATGCCCTCATAAGAATAAGAAAAACTGGCAAGTCAGAAGTTTAACCAGACTCCGAGCTCTTAGCCCGTATCAGTTTGACTAGCAAAGTCTCAGTAGAGCTAGCCTGGTCCATCAATTAAGTAAAATTGATAAAGCCAGAAGACTGTCTAAGTTAAAAATAATGATGAGGTGCATGCCGAGGTGAAATATCATTCATCATCAAATACACGTCTCCATATCGCCATACATTCAAACATCAAAGTAGAGAGACAAAAAAATAAAAAGGCAAGGAAGGGATACTTTTGACAAGAGTAGTTCTCGGGCCACACGGTCATAAATAGAGTTTAAGGATTTACCCCCTCACCAGTCATGAAATAACTGTCGAGGAGGTAAAGGGGCAATTGATAACCGCCTGGCTTTCCTAGCCCAGGAATAAGGACGGATCCAAAAGAAGGCCACAGGTCCAAAGCCCGTCAGACCATACGCTCGAAAGACGGTCCGATTTCACGAGCCCGGGACCAGCAACCCAGGGCAATTCGGATCAGATACGAGCACAGGCCCAATAGGGAAGCATGCCCAATCACTCACCAACCCTATTCGCATGCGTGACAGGGAGAATTAAATGGCCACCTGGTGTGGAGAAGGGGTCTGACACGTCCGTACTTACGGGCCTGAGTGACATAGACAGATAGCACTATAGACTTGTGGGGGGTCTTTCTTATGCCCGGACTCCATTTTTTCTTTGTTTTTTTCTCTGCAATTCTGGCTTATCCATACTGTAATACCCGGCTAGAGTCCGGCATCGGAATTCCTGTAGTCCGATGGAATCTCGGGTGTCGGAACCTTCTAGAAGGGTACTATACGTGTTTTCTAAAGTATTTTAACTTGTTTTAATGTTTTAAGGAGAAAGGAAAATGAGTTTTGAAAGAAAAGCATCAAGGTAGAAAAGCCAAGGTTCGGCCGCCGAAGGTGATTTTCGGCCGCCGAACTTGCATGGCTTTCGGGTTTCACGTTTGGCCGCCGAAGGTGGTCTGGCTAGCCACCTATAAATGGCCCTAGATCGGTCAAATGGATAAGATTTTCTTTCCATTTGCACGAGCTGAGGTGAGACTTGATCTTCCTTGAGTGATTTATGTGTTTTCTCACACCTTTCATGGTTTTGATGGATTTTCATGTGATTTTGAAGTTTTTGAGCAAAAGAGCAAAGTTTGGAAGCTTGGAGAATTTGAGAGAGGATTTCTCCATATCTCCACGTTGGGATCGTTTATTCTCTTGTTTGGAAGAGGTAAGTAAAGATCCTGAACTTCCTTTCTTGATTTTTGAAGGTTTTATGGAGTTGTTTGGATAGATATGCGTGTTTAGGTTAAGTATGGTTTTTGTGAGTTTTGTGTAAAACTATGCTTATGTGTTGTGTTGATATTGTTGTTTGGGGTTTTAAGTTAGTTTGGGACCCCTTTGTGCATGTACATGAGTATATGCAAGTTGTAGTTTGGTTGGTTGCATGTGGAGTGTGTTTGAGAGAAGTTTGCATGAAGCAGAACAAGTTTCTGCCTAATTGGAAAATCCAGTCTCGGCCGCCGAACATGTTAAGGAGGTGGTTTCGGCTGCCTAAGCTTGCTCAAGCTTGCCCCCGAAAGTTTGGACTTTCGGCTCTGGAGCGGATTTCGGCCGCCGAAGGTGCTGCCGAAGGTTAGGGACTTTCGTCTCTGGAGTGTCCTTTGGCCCTCGAACCTTGCCCCCGAAAGGGTTCGGCTGCCGAAGGTAGGAGTTCGGCCGCCGAAGGTGCTTGAGTTTCGTCTCTGGAAGGGACTTTCGGCCGCCGAACCTGCCGCCGAAAGTGCCCTGTTCAGCCTTCTTTTGCATGCTTTATGTGATTGTTTGAAGGTCTTTAGGGGGGATTTTGGGAAGGTGAATAGAGTTGTTCTTGAATTAGTTTGGTCCCTAATTTGAGTCCATCTGTGTAGGCACAGACCAGATGAACCAAAGAGACTAGCAGTAAGCACTGCTTCAGAGTCAGTTCAGAGTGAGCCAGAGGTGAGTGGAACTAATCTATGTTTTCATTATTGAATCTTTTAGCATGCCTCATGCATCATGATAATTCTAGTAGGGTGATTGCACTAGCCCCAGTTTATAAAATCTGACTTGAACGTCGGAGGGTCTCCACCGGGGCATCCCAGTAGACCCCTGACCATCTTTCTTCATTTTGCAGATTTTCTCTTTGAATCAAGTATTGAGGGACCCATACGATGGACCAAAAAGAAAACCAGATCTATCAAATGGAGCAGGAGGAAGACCAGATTTATCAACATCCTACAAGTTTTTTTACATGGACTTACTGCATCAATTAACTCTTAAATATTTATTAATTAATATCTTATAAATCTGTATGATAAAGCTTTTAAATCAATAACTGACATGCATAATTTTTATGTTGCGATTTCAGATGGGATGTGAATGCAATGGAGCAACTTCCACACTACATGAAGATATGTTATCTTTCTCTCCATAACTCCATAAATGAAATAGCTTTTGATATCCTTAGGCAACAAGGAGATTACATTCTCCCCTGCTTGAAGAAAGCTGTAAGTATTGATGATGCTACCAATTTGTTTATTCACTTCCATGTTAATTAAAAGACGAAATTATATAATTTCCAGTGGGCAGATCTATGCAAAGCATACTTAGTGGAAGCTAGATGGTAGCACACTGGTTATACACCAAGTTTACAAGAATATATTGACAATGCATGGATCTCTATATCAGGTCCTGTGATGCTAGTCCATGCATATTTTCTTATAAACTCTCCAATTGCGAATGATGCCTCGAAATGCTTGAAAGAGTATTCCAATATAATTCGATGTGCATCCATGGTTCTTAGACTTGCAAATGATCTTGGAACTTCATCAGTATGTACCTCCTTCTTTATCTTCTTTTTCTTATGAATTATCTCGTTAACTTGTGATATTGTTATCTTATTACTCATGGCGAATTGAAAAAAGGTGATGTCCCAAAATCAGTGCTCGTAATCACGTTCAATTTCGAATTAATGAGATATGGAAGGAAATGAATAAAGAAAGGACCTCAAATTCTTCATTTTCAGAAACTTTTATTAATATAGCATTTAATTTAGCTAGAATGGCACAATGTATGTACCAACATGGAGATGGGCATGGGATTGGAAATTGTGAGACTAAGGAAAGAGTTGTATCATTACTTATTCAACCAATTCCTTGAAAGATATGAACCATGTAGTAGATTCATTATGTATATCAACAATCTCTTCATTACGATTTTGTCTTTTTCATTTAGCGTGGTAGTGTTTCATCCACTTAATTAATTGATTTGATCACTTAATTAATTGATTTGAATATATTTAAATTAATTAAATTAATAAATTTTAAATATATTGATTGTTTTGATAAATTTTATTAATTATTTATGCAATTTAAATGTCAATATATAAAGAGATTTAATGTGATCTGAATCGAATCAGGGTTTTTAATAATGCATTGTTGGAAATTTTATTGAATTACTGTTTGCTTGATAGAGAAATAATTAACACGTGAAAGAAATTATAAGGAATTTGTGGTCGACAAAAATTGCAGGTAGGAAAACAAATGGCAAAGAAACAACTTGTACCCACAATTCTTGATGAAAACTTAGTCACTTTGTGGCCTCATAATAATTTGACACGTGCCTATAAAAATGTAAAGGCAATTCCTAATTTAAATAATATTAAAACAAATTTAATTAGATAAAAAATTTAATATTGTTTTCAAAATAGTGGTTTATAATAATTAATAGTATTAAAAAATATTTTTTGCATAATTATTACCATTTAATTAATATTTAATTTTTAAATTAAATAAAAATAGGTGAATAATACGAAATAATTAAATTTGAATTTTACGGTAAACTTAAATCGTATCTAATTTTACTAATTTTTACTGTTGACGTCCAATAAAGATATATGATAATTTTTCAGAAAAAAAATTTTAAGATATATGACTTTCAAAAGTGTGATGAGGGCCATAGGTCTAGTCACAAAGTTCAATATAAAAATCCTATCATTTAGGACTCAATTTTACATTTTAATTACTTTTTTAGATATTTTGAATATTTTCATAATTTTACTTATTAGGATTTTGTTTTTATTATAAATAACCTTTCTTATCTATTAGAAACTCAAATTTTAATTTTTCAGGAATTTCATTCAGACTTTTAGTTTTTTAACCTATTTTTTCTCGTATTTCGTTTTAACCAAACGGTATTGATTAAAATTTCTGACGGATTCTAAATAGTACTTTATCAATAAATACTAAAAAAAATAATAAATTAATAATTAAAGTTTTTAATATATACAATAATTAAAATATAAATAACAAAAAAGAAATTTATATTAAAAGGAAGAGGAGGATAAAAATATTTTTTTTTCATTTATATTTATTTAAAACATGACTACTTTAATGACCCTCGAATTAAAATTGAAGTAATTTTAATTTCAAAAAAAAAAAAAACTTAAGTGGTCAAATTATTAATTTACTAAAATCAAGAATTTTTAAGGGTAATATCCTCTTTGGAGTTTGCACATCTATATAAGGACTTGAAGTTTTTGGAAAACTATGCACACACACCAAATAGATCCTCTAATGGCCCTTCATTTATTTGCTTCATATCCTATTTGCTCTTTCACTAAACAGCCATCAAGAACTTGTTCCTTTAGATTACTCAAAATTGGCAATATGTTCAGTCCTCTTGGATGCTTGGTGTCTCCAAAACTTGCCAAGAAAACTATTGTGAGAAGATCTGCAAATTACCAACCTCCCATTTGGGATTTTAATTTTGTGCAGTCACTGAAGAGTGAATATGGGGTACATATATGTTTATAATTATTCCAAATTACTTGTTTTCCTTTTATTTTCATGCTCATGATTACTGTGATATAGGGAGAGGTTTACACTAACCGAATCAGTAAGCTGAAGGAAGAGGTGAGGCTGATATTGCTTAAGCAAGCTGTGGATCCTCTGGATCAGCTCCAACTAATTGACACCTTGCAAAGACTTGGATTAGCTTATCACTTTGAAGATGAAATAAAGAGTATCTTGATGAGCATTTACAGCCATAATAATACAGGGATGAGGGAGGATTTATATGCTACAGCTCTTGAATTTAGACTCCTTAGACAACATGGATATAAAATACCTCAAGGTAATCACCCTTTGCCAGATATAACATTTTTATTCAAGGTCGATAACAATATTTAACTCGAGAAAGTGAAATCCAGAGATCTTCCATAGTTTTCTAGATGAGATGGGAAGCTTCAAAGAGTGCCTATGTGAGGATTGGGAGGCAATTCTGTCTTTGTATGAGGCATCATTCCTTTCGGAGGAAGGTGAAAATATCTTGCAAAATGCAAGAGATTTTACAACCACTTGTCTGAGGAAGTTGGTTCAACAGAGCCAAGACCAAAACCTATCCAAGTTAATAAGTCATGCACTGGAGATCCCATTGCATTGGAGAATGCAAAGGTTGGATACCAGATGGTTTATAGATGCATATGAAAGAAAACAAGGCATGAATCCTCTTCTGCTAGAACTTGCTAAATTGGACTTCAACAACGTGCAGATGATACACCAAAACGATCTAAAACACATGTCAAGGTATGTATAATTTATGGTTGATCTGGTTGACTAAGCACATAATTTCTCATTCATGTCAATAGTTTACAGCTGGCTGCTCCTTATTGGCTTGTTTTGGTCTGAATAAAGGTGGTGGAGGAGTACAGGTTTAGGGGAAAAGTTGAGCTTTGCGAGAGATAGGCTAATGGAGAACTTCTTTTGGACCATTGGGGTGATATTCAAGCCACAGTTCAGCTATTGTAGGAGAATGTTGACAAAGGTCATTGCACTAATAACAACCATTGATGATATATATGATGTGTATGGAACCTTGGATGAGCTTGAGCTTTTCACTGATGCTGTTCAAAGGTTGGTGTTGGTGATATCTTATCCTCAAATTTTTATATGGACATACTTGTTGGTTTTTGGACAAAGAAGTGAAGAGAAAATCTTATTCATTGCTGTAACATTACAGATATTTAAACAAAAGCAAAAAGCTGCTAAGATTAACTTTCCCATACTTAGCTAGTACAATTTCACCTAAACAACACTTAGGCCATACTTCACCATGCCATGCTAAGATTACAAGTAAAGCAAAAATATTAAGCCAAAAAGAAAGGACATAATTTTCTGACAGCAGCAAAAATGTCACTATCATCTTCACTCCTCCTTGACATTTTTGCTGGAAACACCAAGGCTCCTCCTCAATGTTTCAAATCTGACTTTAGGCAATCCTTTGGTTAAGAGATCAGCAACTTGAACTTCAGAATCACAATGAATGAGCTTCACTTCTTCTTCTTTCTCTGCTTCTCTAATAAAATGAAATTTGATCTTGATATGCTTGGTTCTGCCATGAAAAACTGGGTTTTTTGCCATTGCTATAGCTGACTGATTATAACAGAAGATCACAGTTGCTTCCCTTTGTTCCTGCTTCAAATCTTTCATAATTTTTCTAAGCCAAATGGCCTGATTCACAGCAGCAGCAGCAGAAATGTATTTTGCTTCTGCTGTAGACTGAGCTACCACTTCCTGCTTTCTTGAACTCCAGCTAACAGCTCCTGAACCAATAGAGAACATGAATCCTGAGGTGCTCTTCATGTCATCAACTGAGCCTCCCTAATCACTGTCTGTATACCCAATCATCTTCACTTCTTGACCAGCCTTGAACCAAATGCCCAAATTACTGGTTCCCTTCACATACCTGAGAACCCTTTTTGCAGCCTTGAAGTGCCTTTGGCTAGGATTATGCATGAACCTGGATAGCAGGCTGGTTACAAACATAATATCAGGTCTGGAAGTTGCTAAATACAATAGACATCCAATTACACTTCTGTAAATTGCTGAATCTATTTTTTCTAAATCATCTTCCTTGCTCAATTTCTCATTTTGGGCTAAAGGAGTGCTGATACTACTGCAATTTTCCATCCCAAACTTCTTGAGTACTTCATTTGCATATTTTTCTTGACAAATGAAGGTTCCATGACTTGTTTGATGAACCTCCAATCCAAGGAAGAAGGTCATTTCTCCAAGATCAGTCATCTCAAATACAGACTGCATTTCATTCTTGAATTGTTGTACCAACTCATTGCTACTTCCTGTGATCAAAAGGTCATCCACATACAAGGAAACAATTACCAAATCTTCATTCTCAGCTTTAACATACAAAGTAGCTTCACTAGGACTTCTTGTAAAACCCAATTTCAACAAATGATCATCCATTCTGCTGTACCAGGCTCTAGGGGCCTGTTTCAACCCATATAAAGCTTTCTTGAGGATGAAAACTTTATCTTCTTGTCCCTTCTTAATGAAACCAGGTGGTTGCTCCACAAAAATCTCCTCTTGTAGATGACCATTTAGAAATGCAGATTTCACATCAAGCTGATAAATCTTCCAACATTTTTGAGCAGCCAAGGCAATGAGAAGCCTTATTGTATCATACCTTGCTACTGGAGCAAAGGTATCTGTGTAATCCACTCCAAACTGTTGTGAATAGCCTTTCACAACTAATCTTGCTTTGTGCTTATTTATAGAACCATCAGAGTTGAGTTTGGTTCTATAAACCCACTTTACACCAATTACCTTCTTGTTTTTTGGTCTGTCAACCAAGTTCCACGTTTCATTTTTATTTATCATTTTCAGCTCTTCTTGCATTGCATTCATCCAATTTGGAGATTGCATTGCCTCTTCTAGACTTGTTGGCTCCAACAAGGCTATATTAGACCTCTCATAAATTTCTTCTAGAGACCTGGTACCTCTGACTGCAAAATCTGAATCTGAGTCACTTCCATAATCTGCACCTTCTTGTTCATGAGCTGGTTCTTGATTGAGACAATCAACTCTCTGAATTTGATTATTGTTCATAAGTTCCACTTGTGCCTTTTCCCAATCCCAGTAAGCTTCTTCATCCACTTTCAGATCTCTACAAACTATTACACTCTTTGTCTCCATGTTGAACACCCTATATCCTTTTACATTGCTGCCATAGCCCAGAAAAATCCCAACCTGAGACTTGTGATCCAACTTATCTCTTTTCACAGCTGGAATATGAGCATAGCATATGCTCCCAAAGACTTTTAAATGTTCAATGCAAGGTTTAACTCCAAACCAGGCTTCAAAAGGAGTTTGTTCTTTTAAAGCCTTCATTGGTAGTCTATTCAATAGATAGACTGATGTATTTACTGCCTCAGCCCATAATTTTTTTGGTAATTTTTTCTCAAACATTAAGCATCTAGCCATCTCCATAACTGTCCTGTTTTTTCTCTCACTTACTCCATTCTGCTGTGGAGTGTAACTAGTTGTAAATTGATGCTGAATTCCTGCCTCTTCATAAACCTTGCTGAAATTCTTGTTAGCATACTCAGTTCCATTATCAGTTCTGAGTATTTTGATTTTTGAGTTGCATTGATTCTCAGCTGCAGCTTTGAACTTTTGAAACATCCGTAGCACTTCTGATTTTTGTTGCAAGAAATACACCCAACAGAACCTGGAAAAATCATCAATGAAAAGGACAAAGTACTTGCTCCCATTGAGTGAAGGAGAACTCATGGGACCACAAACATCACTGTGAACAAGCTGCAACTTCTCTACTGCCCTCCATGATTGATTAATAGGAAAAGGAATTCTGGTTTGCTTTCCAAATTGACACACATCACACACTTCAATTGGGGAAAGCACAACAGGCATGTTTTGAACTAAACACTTGTCATACATGTGTTTAAGTGCATCAAAGTTGAAGTGTCCAAATCTTCTATTCCAAAGTGCAGATTCATCAACAGAACTAGAGAATGCATGTGCATTTAACTTATTCCACCTTAAGGAAAAGCTTCTATCTTTCATTTTAACTTGCATCAATTCATTTCCAGCAGGATCCATGATTGTGCATGTCTTATTTTTGAACAATAAGGAATATTATTTCTCAAGCATCTGACCAACACTCAGTAAGTTCTGGTCTATATCAGGTACATACAAGACTTCAGAAATTAGTTTTGTACCTGCTGGAGTTTCAACTGAGATTTCACCTTTGCCCTTGACTTCCAGAAATTCTCCACTTTCTATCTTTACTCTAGAATTGTAGGACTTGTCAAGCTTCTTGAATGTCGCAATCTCAGATGTCATATGATGAGTGCAGCCACTGTCAATGAGCCAGGAATCACTGCTGGTTCCAGCTGCACAACAAGTTGCAACAAAGAGCTTTGCCTCATCTTGCTCTTGACTTTCTACAGTTTGAGCTTGATATTCTTCTTGGCTTGGCTTTGACTTGCAAACTTTTTCAATGTGTCTAAATTTTTTACAAGACCTGCATTGAACACCAGGTTTGTACCAGCAAAATTTCTCCAAATGATTAGTTTGTTTGCAATTTGGACATGGAGGAAACTTCCCTTTTCTTTCTGCATTCTTTCTGCTGTCACCTTCTTTTTTATTCCTTCTATCATTAAACTTTTTTCCTTTTGAGTTGAACTGAACTTTCTCTTTGCTTTTCATGACAAGAGCTGCCTCATTATTGTCTTCTTGCCTCAAATTCCTTCTTTGTTCTGTTGCTTGTAGTGCATTAACAAGCTCTACTAGTGAAATTTGTGAAAGATCCTTTGAGTCTTCAAGAGATGAAATTTTGGCTTCAAATGTAACGCCCCGGAAATCCGGACCGCTACCGGCGCTAGGATCCGGGTCGACTTAAGGCCGCCGGGACCCGTAGCAAGCCTGACATATAACCTGTATACCTGTATAATCCCATACATGATCAACATCATACAGAAAAATTAAAACTTCTTCTTGCATACATGCTATCAATCACCAACTCAACCTGTGCATACTCTGAACATTTACATAAATAAAGTCCCTCTGTGGGATCTCAACAAGCCTCGAAGGGCTATACAACATATGGAGAGTTGGTTTACTTAAACATCATAACATAAAGATCATGTAAAGATACAATTGGGATTATCACATACTATGGTCAAGCACAGCTCTATCCTCAATAACATTAATACATAAAAAGACTAATTCAACTATACATCATTTTACAAATTTGTCATGTCCACAAATCTATCTATTACATAAATGACTTTTTCTCTTCTTGTCTTCTCTATCTATCCCGTACCTGCAAACCTGGGGGGTTAGGGGAGAGGGGTGAGCTAGATGCCCAGTGAGTAGAACTGTGAAAAGAATATTTAAAACATGTTATCATGGAATGCATCACTGCACAAACATTTCACATCATGGACGGACTGACCCAAAAATCCCTCAGCTCCATGCCCGGCCCTATTATGGGCACCACAGGACTTCGTATTGCCCGGCCCTATTATGGGCACCACAGGACTTCGTAGATCGGAGCTATTGCCCAGCGCCGGTAGCGGTCCGGATTTCCGGGGCGTTACATCAAACCTCTCAGGAAGACTTACAAGAACCTTCTCTACAACTCTCTTGTCTGGAAGATCTTCACCAAGGACCCTGATCTGGTTCACAACCCTCAAAACTTTGTCAGAGAATTCCTTCACATTCTCTGTTTCTTTCATCTTCAAAGCTTCAAACTCTCTTCTTAGGTTCAAGACCTGCATTTGTCTTGTTTTTTCACTGCCTTGAAACTCCTCTTTGAGTCTGTCCTAAGCTTCTTTTCCTGTTTCACATGCCATAATGCGTGTGAATATTGACTCAGACACAGCTGAGTGTATATAAGAGAGTGCTTTGAATTTCTTTGCCACTTCTTCAGCATGGTGCTTCATTTGTGTGACTGTGGGATTGGTCCTCAATGGAGGAGGATCAGCTCCTGTTTCTACTGCTTCCCATAAATCTAAGCCTTTCAACAAGGCTTTCATTCTCACAGCCCAAAGTTGATAGTTGTCACCATTGAAGACTGGTGGTGAAAGTGCTCCAGCATTGCTTGAAGCCATTTTCTGTTCAAAACAGGTTTTTTGGTGGGGTTTTCTCACTTGTTTTCTCTCAACTCCACTGTCCCTCTAAGAACAAGAGAGCTTTGATACCATTTGTTGGTTTTTGGACAAAGAAGTGAAGAGAAAATCTTATTCATTGCTGTAACATTACAGATATTTAAACAAAAGCAAAAAGCTGCTAAGATTAACATTCCCATACTTAGCTAGTACAATTTCACCTAAACAACACTTAGGCCATACTTCACCATGCCATGCTAAGATTACAAGTAAAGCAAAAATATTAAGCCAAAAAGAAAGGACATAATTTTCTGACAGCAGCAAAAATGTCACTGTCATCTTCAATACTACGTATCAATTCTTAAATGTATTTTATTTGATATAGGAATAAATTGCATCATTTTTTTTTTCAATTTTAGATGGGATGTCAATGCAGTGGAGCAACTTCCAGACTACATGAAGATATGTTACCTTTCTCTCCATAACTCCATAAATGAAATAGCTTTTGATTTCCTTAGGGAACAAGGAGTTCACATCATCCCCTACTTGAAAAGAGCTGTAAGTTTTAATGATGGTTTTGAATTTTTCATAATATCAATTTGTCTATTCACTTACATGTTAATTAAAAATGAAATGATATTAATAACAATTCATATAATTTGCTGATTCCATTTTAAATTTTTCCAGTGGGCAAATCTGTGCAAATCATATTTACTGGAAGCGAGATGGTATTACAATGGATATACACCAAGTTTACAAGAATATATTGATAATGCATGGATCTCTATAGCAGGTCCTGTAATCCTAGTCCATGCTTTCTTTCTCGTAAATTCTCCAATTTCGAATGATGCCTTAAAATGCTTGGAAGAGTATTCCAGCATAATTAGATGTTCATCGATGATTTTAAGACTTGCAGATGATCTTGGAACATCATCGGTATGCACTCCTTTATCTTTATCCCTTTTTTTCTGAAAAAAAAAATGTCTCATTCACTTATTTATGGATCTTTATTTTTTTTATCTCATTCTTATGTAGGATGAATTAAAGAGAGGTGATGTTCCAAAATCAATTCAATGCTACATGCATGAAACTGGAGCTTCAGAAAAAGAAGCTCGGGACCACATACGCTTTCTAATTAGCGAGACATGGAAGGAAATGAATGAAGAAAAATCCACATATTCTCCATTTTCAGAAACTTTTATTAGTATAGCATTTAACTTAGCTAGAATGGCGCAATGCATGTACCAACATGGAGACGGTCATTGAATCGAAGACCGTGAGACTAAGGACCGAGTTTTATCACTACTTGTTCAACCTATTCCCTGTCTAAACAAGGTTGTCTAGATGGAAATGTTTTCCTTCTTATAACTTTAACTATAATGTATTTGTCACTGTCATAAAGGAATTGGCTGTTGTTCTTTAGTTATCTCTATTTCTATTTGGAAATTTTTATTTTTTGCTAGAAGGGTAAATCATAATTGTATATCATTCTCATAAATTCTTAATTAATGGATTTAATAGCAAGAAAAATACTTATGATTCAAATAGAGAAAAAATAATTAAAAATAGTCTCTTTTATTTCATCAAAAAATATTTATAATGTAAATCACTAATTATTATTTGGTGATTAAATTTATAATGAATGGAGAAATTTTAAGATTTAATATCATTTTAATAGCAAATGGGGCAGGACTTGTGCCGCAAGTTTTTTTTTTACTAAAGTATCACTTTTTAAATGAGTAGGCAGAAACTGGTTTTGCTTCATTGATAAATCATTGCCATACAGCGCACCAATGAAAATTGAAAGCCGAGAATCGCCAAGATATTTTGTTCTCCCCCAGAGATTCAAAGGAATTGCCAAGATGTTTTTAATCTCCTCCTCATGAAATTTTCTTTTAGAACACGAACATGTTTTTAATTTCATTCTCATGAATTTTTTTTTTCAGAACATGAAACATTTCAGGAACTACACAAACATCTATAAGCTAAGAAATACAATAAATATTGGCCCATGATATCTGTTGGTGGCCTTCACCAATCATGTCTTCAAATGGGTAATTCGGTTCTGGTCCTCCAAAGTTTAATGGAAGTAATTATCATGTATGGGCTTTCAAGATGCAAGCCTATCTTGAAGCTCTAGGTTTGTGGGAAGTAACTAAGAAGGATATGGATCATCCTCCTCTACCTGCAAATCCTACACTCAATTAAATTAAAATTCATGAAGAAGTAAAGCAAAAGAAGCCTAAAACCTTGACCTCTATTCACCAAGTTGTCACGAAAGCTGTCTTCTCCAGGATTATCAATATCAAGTCTCCAAAAGAGGTGTGGGACAAATTAAAGCTGGAAATTGAAGGCAATAATAAGGTCAAGTCTGTAAATTTAAGAACTCTAAAACGAGAGTTTGATCTCATGAAGATGAAGGATGGAGAAAGTGTCAAAGACTACACTTCGAGACTTCTAGATGTGGCTAAAAAGATTAGATTTTTGGATCAAGAATTTTCTGATGAAAATATTATTGAGGAGGTCTTTACTAGTCTACCATCAAAGTATGAATAAAAAATTTCAGCCATTGAAGAGTATGTTGATCTTAGGACTCTTGGAATTTCAGAATTGACTAGTAGGCTTTATTTATTTGAAAAAAAGCTCAACATTAGAGATGAAGAAGATATTGAAGGAGCATTTCATGCAAGACATAAGAATAAGAAGAACAACAGAGTTGGAAAGAAGGCTACAAAGGAAGACTCGACCAAAGAAAAAGTTGTGCAATTTTTTGAAAATTCTGGACAGAAATAAACTTTTCCACCATGCAAACATTGCACCAGAACAAAACATAAGGAAGATGATTGTAGATATAAAGGTAAGCCTCCCATTTAATGCAAATTCTGTAAAAATATGGGCCATTTTAAAAGAAATTTCAAGCAGAAAAATGCTCAAGAGAATGGTATAAATATTCAACAAGCAAATATCATTGAAGAAGAGAAAGAAAAGGAGCCCGAAGAAAGAGTATTTCTTGCCTATCATTTGCCTGAAAAATGATTCACATTCGTGGCTGATTGATAGTAGATGCACTTGTCATATGGCTAAGGAGAAAAGCTTATTTCAAACACTTGATAAATATGTAAAGATCAAGGTCAGACTTGGAAATGGTCATGTGGTTGAAGCTGGTGGTAGAGGATCTGTTTTAGTTCAAACCAAGATTGGACCAAGGCTTATTGATCAGGTTCTCTATATTCCTTCTCTTTCTCATAATCTTCTAATTATGCCACAGATGATGTTGAATGATTATTCTATTTTCTTTAAAGGAAATTCATATTTCATATAGATAATAGAAGAACTTTAACAGCAAAGGTACCTATGCATAATAACTCCTTTGTGTTAAAGGTTGATGCTAAAAATGAAAATATTTTTGTTGCAAATCTTAATGACTCTAAATTGTGGCATTTTAGATTTGGTATTTATCACTAGAATGCCTTGTCTAAACTATGTAAGGAAGATATGGCAAGAAATATGCCCAAAATGATGATTCCAAATGAAGTATGTGGGGTATGTCAAATCGGGAAGTAACATCGACTTTCATTTCCATTTGAAGCATCATGGAGAGCTAAAAGTAGGCTTGAACTCATTCACAGTGATTCATGTGGACCTATGAAAGAAGAATCTTTAAATAAGAACAAATACTTTGCTCTGTTTGTAGATGATCATACAAGGATGACTTGGATCTATTTCATCAAAAGTAAGTCATAAGTTTTCTCTATTTGTAAGAGTTTTAAAAATATAGTTGAAGAACAAACATGAAGTAGAATCAAAAGTCTCATGACGGATAATGGTCTGAGTTCAATTCTACAGAATTAAAAGTTTTTTGTGACAAGCATGAAATTTTTCATCAACTTTTATCTCCATACACACCTCAATAAAATGGTGTTGGGGAAAGGAAGAACAAAGTAGTCATGGAAATGATTAGATGCGTGTTGGCTGAGAAGAAGCTACCTAATATTTTTTGGGCAGAAGCGACTAACACTGTTGTCTATCTTTTAAATAGGCTTCTTACTTTAGCCTTGAAAGAATTAACTCCCATTGAAGCATGGACAGGTCATAAACCTTCAGCAAAGCATATTAGGATTTTTAGTTCTGGATGTTATGTGCATATTCTAGCAGCCAAAATATTCAAGTTGGATTATAAATCTCAACCTGAAATTTTTCTAGGATATGCTGCAATGACCAAGGGTTATAAAGTCTATGATGTGCAACAAGGGAAGATCCTTATTAACAGGATTGTGGCAATTGATGAAGGTTCTTATTAGAATTTTGATGAGGGTAAATTGATGCAGCAAAACAGTGTTTTTGTTAAACCCATTTAGGACGTACATGATCAATTACAAGATGAAGATGTGAATGATGAAGATTAGGATGAACCTTTGAATCCAAGGTTTAAAAGTCTTGTTGATATATATAAAAATTGTAATTTGGTTGAATCTGAACCAAATTCATATGACGAGGCATCTCAAGATCCAAATTGGATTCAAGCTATGGAGGAGAAATTCTTCCTGATTAACGAGAACAAAACTTGGAGTATTATTAATAGACCTAAATAAAGAAAACCTATCAGTCTAAAATGAGTTTACAAGGTAAAAAGAAATCCTGATGGTTCTATTAACAAGCTAAAAGCTAGGCTGGTCATCAAAGGTTATGCTTAAATAGTTGGCTTGGACTATGGTGAAACATTTGCTCCTATAGTAAGACAAGACACAGTCAGGTTGCTCGTGGCATTGTCAGCAAAGTTTATTTGGAAACTATACCATTTAAATGTTAAATCTGCATTTCTAAATGGTGATTTAAAAAAGGATATGTATGTTGAAATTCCTCTAGGTTTTCCCACCAAAGTTGAAGGTGATCGAGTTTTAAAGACTCATAAGGCCTTATATGTGCTGAAACAAGCTCTAAGAGCTTGGTATGTGCCTCTAATAAGTGCATCATCAACCATATCATCTTCTGTTGGCTCCTTCTACTGCAATTTTGAAGTTTGATCTGGAAACAAAACTAAATGTTCTCGTTTTCGGTTCCATTTGTCATTCTCCATAAAGTACACATCCCTACTTATCAGAATTTTGCTTGAATGTGGTTGGAAAACTCTATAAGCTTTTGAAACTAAGTTGTATCCCATAAAGATTCTAGTTTCAGCTCGTCTGTCTAGCTTGTCTCTTTTGATTTGTGGCACATAAGTGAAATATAGACAACCAAACACTTTAAGATTTTTTAAGGAAGATTTGTATTCATACCAAACTTCAAAAGGAGTCTTTCCATCTATTGATTTAGTGGGAAGTCTATTAAGCAAAAACACTAATGTGTTTGCAGCCTCTACCCAATACTCTTTTGGCAAGTCTTTTTCATGGAGCAAATATCTAACCATCTCCATTATAGTATGATTCTTTCTTTTACTAACTCCATTTTGTTGAGGAGTGTATGGAGCAGTAGTTGATGATCAATTCCAACTTCTTCACAAAACTGGTTAAATGTTTTTTGTGTATCTTCCTTCCCATTGTCAAACCTTAGAGTTTGAATTTTGCAGCCACTTTGTGTTTCAATCTATTTCTTAAACTTTCAAAACACACAAGCCACTTCTGACTTGAACCTGAAAAAATAAATCCAACATATTCTATTGTAATCATCAATGAAAAGCAAATAATACTTACTCCCATTTAGAGATGGAGTTCTGTGAGGTTCAGCCAAGTCTTTGTGAATTAATTTCAGCTTCTCAGTTGCTTTCCAGGTTGCTTGCTTGAAGAAAAGTCTAATTTGTTTTCCATACTAACAAGTTTTGAAATCTGGTAGATCAACTTCAAGGTCAGGTAAGCCTTGAACTAACCCTTTCTTCTGCATATTCAACACAACTTTATGGTGGAAGTGACCAAGCCTCTTGTGCTAGATTTCTGTATTAACTTTTGTTGCAGAAAAAGTTGTTTGCTCCTCCTCCAAAGGATCCAGTGCAAAGCTCTTTCCCTTCATCTTCACTCTGAACACATCTTCATCTTTTGAGTCCTTAATTAAGCATTGATTGCCCTCAAAGATTACTTTGAATTCATTTTCAAGCAACTAGCCAACATTCAATAGATTTTAGCTGATATTAAGTATAAATAATTCTCTAATAAGTTTTGTACTTGAGAAGCTTTCAACTACAACTGTGCCTTTGCCATTCACAACAATGTACTCTCTATTACCAATCTTTACTTTGGAAGTCACTATTGTGTCCAGCTCCTTAAAGACATCACAATAAAATGTCATGTGGTTAGTGCAACCATTATCAATAAGTCACTTGTCACTTGAGCTACTAATTGCAAAACAAGTTGCTACAAAGAGTTCCTCCTCTTCTTGGTCAGCTATCTGTGCAATATTTTTTTGCTGACTGTTGTTTTTGCAAATCTTTTGATGATGTCCCATCTTTTGACATTTCTCACACTATTGATCTGGCCTTCTCTTTTCATAATGCTTGCAAGGAGGAAAATCATATTTTGATTCCCCATTGATCCTAGGAGAATCAAAACTTGACTTGTCCTTCTTGCTCTTCTTTTTCTTCTTTCCTTTAACTCTCTAATTTGATTGAAATATTACAGGTAGTGCACCCTCAACAGATCCTTTAGACCTCATAAGCCTTCTCTGTTCTTGTGCCTACAAGGCATGTATCAATTATGCTAAGCTGATTTTTGAGAGATCTTTAGCATTCTCCAAGGAGGAAATAGTAGCCTTAAACCTTTCAAGTATAGTAATAAGAATTTTTTGAACTATTCTTATATCATCAGTAAGCTTAATGCCAAGCAATCATACCTTGTTTACAATATTGAGAAGTCTATCTGAATACTCTTTGATAGTTTTAGATTCCTTCATCTTCTACATTTCAAATTCTCTGACTAGGTTCATCACTTGCATTCCTTTGATTTTAAAATTTCTTTCATACTTCTCTTTAAAAAAATTCTATATCTCAAAGATTGTCTTCAAGGTCATGATTCTGGTAAAAATTGTAGGTGAAACTATATCAAACAAATAGGCCTTTGCCTTGGACTTTCTTGCCTTTCGCTCCTTGTAACTTTTCATCTGAGCTATTGTAATACCCGGCTAGATTCCGGCATCGGAATCCCTGCCTTCCGGCGGAATCTCCATTGGAATCTGGAATTCTGACGATGCCAGAGTCTTCTAGAGGGGTAAAAGGTGTTTCTAAAATGTTTTCACACGATTTTATGGTTTTTAATGGAAAAGAAATGAGTTTTTAAAAGATTAGGCCAATGAGGCATTTGCCAGGTTCGGCCGCCGAAAGTGAAGTTCGGCCGCCGAACATGGGAAGGTTTCGGGAGCACTTTTGGCCTCCGAAAGCTTTGTTTGAACGAACCAAGGTTCGGCCGCCGAACATGTATGCGTTTAGGGGGGCACGTTAGGCTGCCGAAGGTGGTTGACCAGGCCACCTATAAAGAGCCCTCAGATCGGAAATGGGCGAGTTTTCTCCCCATTATCGAGCTCAGGTGAGTTTTTGTCCTCCTTTGGTCGTTTTCATGCTTTTCCTACCCATCCCTCAAGTTTTCATGAGTTCTACCCTTGTTTTGAAGTTTTGAAGCTTAAATAGAAGTTTTGGAGCTTGGAGGCTTTTGGAGCTTGGATCCTCCATACCTCCGAGTTAGGGATCGCACCAACCCTCGATCTTCAAGAGGTAAGTGTAGATCCTTGCTTCCCTTTGTGTTTAATGAAGTTTTAAGAGGTTTGAATGGTTGAGTATAGGTAGATATGCATGTTAAGGTTTTTGTGGGTTTTGTGCCCAATGTATGTTTATATGCTGATTGTTGGGGGCTTGGACTAGTGTTTATGTCCTATATGCATGTGGGAAGTTGAATGCATGTTTAGGATGGTTGGAGACTTGTTTGTGCATGAGGTTGAGTTCTGGATGAACTCAGGTTCGGCAGCCGAAGGGACTTTCGGCCGCCGAACCTGCCTGTGGAGGCAACTTTTGGCTACCGAACCTTACCCCTGAAAGTTGGACTTTCGGCTCTGGAGGGGAGATTCGGCCGCCGAAGGTGCCGCCGAACATGCATGAGTTTCGTCTCTGGGAAGGACTTTCGGCCGCCGAAGGTGCCGCCGAAAGTGGCTGAGTTTCGACTCTGGAGGGATTTTCGGCCGCCGAACCTGCCGCCGAAAGTGCCCTGTCCAGCCTTTTCTTGGGTATTTTCTATGCATGCTTTGGTGATGTTTTAGGGGGTTTTTGGGGAGTTGTTTAGAGTGTGTTTGGTCCCTCATTTGAGTCCACCTGTGTAGGATCGGACCCGAGGAACCGAGGTGTTCAGCAGTAAATTAGCTGCTTCAGAGTTAGTCCAAGGCTAGCCAGAGGTGAGTAGGACTGAACTTTTTGTTTCAAAGTAAAGTAAATGTTTTAAGCATGTTCATGCATCATGAATGCCATGATTAGGTTGTTTTGCATTAGAATCCACGAATATGATGCATTGCATAATATGTTGTTGATGTGGATGGATATTGGATGATCCTTAGCCCTCAATATGAGATGAGATGACATGATATGAGATGATATGGCATGAGATGGAAAGACCAGGTGTGGCCTAATCGCCCCTGGCATAGTTGGACATATTATGATATGAGCTATGTAAGAAAAGACCAGGCGAGGCCTTATCGCCCCTGGCACAGTTGGACATGTTACGATAGGTAGAGGGCTATTGGTGACAAGTTCATCCTTGATGTGATATGTTTGTGATGTGATGCATTTCATGAAAGCATATGTTTAAATGATTTTATTATTGTTCTGCTCACTGGGCTTTATAGCTCACCCCTCTCCCCTAACCCCAGATTTGCAGGGTCAGAGATAGTTCAGGAAGTCAACAGGATATGGCTATGGTTATGATATGTAATAGAATAGTAGTGGATATGATGTAATGTAAGGTTATGTAATGATGTAAAAGAGTTGTATTATAAAATGATATTATGTAATGTGTTCAGAGTTATAGTATTGTGCTTGGCCCGAGTTGGATAATCACTTTGTACATGAGTTTTACGTTATGTTGATATATGTGTTGGACCGAGTTTGACATAGGGTATGCTGACCCTAGGGGTTCTATGAGTTCAGTCATAGTGCATACACAGGTCAAGCTTGGTAAAGGTAAAGTTTTAAATGTTTTATGGAAATGTTTGATCATGTATGGGATTATACCAGCTGTACAGGATGCATAGTAGGCTTGCTACGGGTCCCGGCGGCCTTAAGCCGATCTGGATCCTAGCGCTGGTAGCAGTCCGGTTTTCGGGTCGTTACAGCTATTATAGGATTGTTTGGTAATGGAAGAATTTCGTAAACTTCCTGAACAACCTCCCAAAGATTATTCGCATCTAGGTAAGCCTCCATTATTATAGCCCAAACGTGATAATTTTCACCATCAAACACAGGTGGTGCAATGGCAGTGAAAGATGTAACGACCCGAAAATCGGACCGCTACCGGCGCTAGGATCCGGGTCGACTTAAGGCCGCCGGGACCCGTAGTAAGCCTGACATATAACCTGTAAACCTGTATAATCCCATACATGATCAACAACATGCATAAAAATTTAAACTTTCCTTTCAAACATCCAACTCAACCTGAACATATACTGTGCATAGTCATAATCATAAACATGATCCCTCTGTGGGATCTCATCAATGCCCCAATGGGCAATACATCATGAGATGAGTTGGCTTTCATAAACATTATAAAACATAACTACAGATCATGTATCAAAAGGGATAACAATACTCATAGGGTCAAGCACATCTATAACCTCAAAATATCTCATTACATACATACTGTAATCTCTTACATCACATCATAGTACAAATGTCATGTCCACAATCTAACTATTACATAAACATACTTCAAAACTCTGGCTAACCTCCTGGTCTACCCTGTACCTGCACATCTGGGGTTAGGGGAGAGGGGTGAGCTACAAAGCCCAGTGAGCAGAATAGTGAAATCATATATTTAAAAATCTCATGCCATTATGTAATGCAACACATCACAACTAATCACATCTCGGATGATATTGTCACCAATAGTCCTCTACATAGTCCAACTGTGCCGGGACGTAGAATGGGTACAACCGGTCTTTCTCTTACATAACATATCATAACATACCAATGTGCCAGGGACGTAGAATGGGTACAACCTGGACTTTCTCTTACATCGTGCCAGGGACGTAGAATGGGTACAACCTGGACTTCCATACCATCTCATGCCATAACATCATCATGCCATATGAGGACTAAAGGATCATCCAATAACCAATCCACATCAACATTATAATGCAATGCAACATATTCGTGAATACTAATGCAAACAACCTACTACATCTCATGGCATTCATGATGCATGGATCATGCTCAAAATTCATACTTCAATCATTTTAAAACTTAAGGTTTATTCCACTCACCTCTGGCTAGCTCTGACAAACTCTGTAGCAGCTGGCTCACTGCTGGGGTCCTCGGTTCCTCGGGTCCGAACCTACACAGGTGGACTCCAATGAGGGACCAAATATACATAAACATAACTCTAATATACTCCCCAAAAACCCCTTAAAACATTATAAAACAACTACATAAAAACATGCAAGAAATGGCTGGACAGGGCACTTTCGGCGGCAGGTTCGGCGGCCGAAAGTCCCTCCAGAGCCGAAAGTCAGGCAGGTTCGGCGGCACCTTCGGCGGCCGAAACTCCCAGACAGAGGCGAAACTCATGCATGTTCGGCGGCACCTTCGGCGTCCGAAAGTCCCAGACAGAGACGAAAGTCTCTTTTCGGGGGCAACTTCGGCAGCCGAAAGGCCTGCCTCCCCAGCCACGTTCGGCGGCCGAAAGTGCCTTCGGCTGCCGAACCTGGTTTCTGCCAAAGGGCAGAAACTTGGCTCCTTTATGCACATTTGCCTCCTAACTCTCAAATCATGCATAAACTTGTTCTAAAACATGCAAAAATACATACAATGGTTCCTAGGGGCCTCAAACTAACTTAAACCCCAACTACAACACACAACAACAACACAATCCAACATACTTTGTTCATCAAAACATCAAAACCCATAAACTCATCAACAATCCTAAACATGCATCTATACCCATAAAACGACTTAATGCTTGTTTAAAACACATAACAAGGGTGGATCCGAGCTTACCTCTTGAAGAAACGAGAGGAAAGGCGATCCTAGCTTGGAGATGGAGAGATTGAGCTCTTTGAACCTCCAAGTACTCAAAACTTGCTCTTTACTCACAGATCTTCAAAACAGAAGTTAAAACCAGTGAAAAACATAGAAGATCGAAGGAAAACACTCAAGATCGAGGGAGGGGTGGCGGAGACTCACCTTGGCCGACAACGGGGGAGAAAAAGCTCGCCCGTGCGGACCTAAGGGACCCTTTTTATAGTGGCTGGCCAGGCCATGTTAGGGGGCCGAATGTGCCTCCGCATGCATGCCATGTTCGGCGGCCGAACTTGACTTTCGGCGGCCGAACCTGGACTGCCCTCACTCATGCTTTCGGGGGCCTAACGTGCCTCCAAAACGCATGCATGTTCGGCGGCCGAACTTGACTTTCTGCGGCCGAACCTGGGCTTTCCTCCAAAGACTTTTCATGCAAAAACTCATTAAATTTTCATACTTAAAACCATGAAATACCTTAAAACATTTTATGAAAACATGTTTCTACCCTATTAGAGGCTTTCGACATCCGAGATTCCACCGGACGGTAGGAATTCCGATACCGGAGTCTAGCCGGGTATTACATTCTCCCCCCCTTAAGAACATTCGTCCCCGAATGTACCTCAACTAGCACACATAGCATGGCATAAAACATAACATACCTAGCACATAAACACAAAGAGATCTAACCTTAAAAGAGATGAGGGTACTGCTGGAGCATAGACTCCCGTGTCTCCCAAGTGCACTCTTCCATATTGTGGTGGTTCCATAGGACTTTCACCATCGGGATTTCCTTGTTTCTTAGCTTTCTGATCTGGGTGTCTATGATCCGTACTGGCTGTTCATCATAGGTGAGATCCTCTTGGATCTCCACATCAGGCTCACTAAGAACCTTGCTCGGATCTGACACAAATTTCCTCAACATTGAAACATGTAAAACCGGATGGATTCTTTCCATTGAAGCAGGTAAATCCAGCTTGTACGACACATTCCCAATCTTTTGCAAGATTTCGAAGGGTCCGATGTATCGTGGGGCTAGTCTACCTTTCTTCCCGAAGCGAACCACTCCCTTCATTGGAGACACCTTGAGCAATACCAGATCCCCCTCCTGAAATTCTAACTGTCTTCTGCGGACGTCTGCATAGCTCTTCTGCCTGCTTGCAGCAGTCTTGATCCTTTCTCTGATTATGGGTACCACCCTGCTGGTGATCTCTACTAACTCAGGCCCTGCTAAGGCCTTTTCTCCAACTTCCTCCCAGCAAACAGGTGATCTGCACTTCCTTCCGTACAAAGCTTCATATGGAGCCATCCCGATGCTAGCATGATGGCTGTTGTTGTAGGCAAACTCCACCAAAGGTAGATGCTGCCTCCAAGAACCGCCAAAGTCCAGCACACACATTCTAAGCATATCCTCGATAGTCTGGATGGTCCTTTCTGATTGTCCGTCCGTCTGTGGGTGGAAGGCAGTACTGAAATCCAACCTGGTACCCATGGCATTCTGCAGACTCCGCCAAAACCTGGAGGTGAACTGGGGCCCTCTATCTGACACTATCGAAACAGGAACCCCATACAGCCTGACGATCTCATCTACATACACCTGCGCCAACTTGTCCACAGAGTAGCCACTCCTGACAGGGATGAAGTGAGCAGATTTGGTGAGTCTGTCCACAATCACCCATATGGAGTCCACTCTGTTGGACGCCGCCGGTAACCCCACTACGAAGTCCATAGCTATATTCTCCCATTTCCACTCTGGAATAGGTAGCGGGTTAAGCATTCCAGCCGGCTTCTGATGTTCCAGCTTCACCCTCTGACACACTTCGCAGGCTGACACGAACTGTGCCACTTCTTTCTTCATAGCTGGCCACCAATAAACCTTCTTTAGATCTTGATACATCTTGGTGGCTCCGGGGTGAATGTTGTATCTTGCATTATGAGCCTCTCTCATAATGTCTCCTTTTAGCCCAATGTCATCTGGTACACATAGTCTGCTCCCATAGCGGAGGATCCCCTTGCTGTCGAATATGAACTCGCTATCATTGCCTGACTGAACAGTCCTGGCAATCTTCACTAACTCCGGGTCCTCATGCTGTTTCTGAGCCACCTGCTCCAGAAACACAGGTGTCACTTTCATCTGGGCCACCAAGGCACCTGTACCAGATAACTCCATCTGTAGACCTTCCTCAATAAGCTTGTAGAACTCCTTCACCACTGGCCTCCTCTCTGCCGATATGTGGGATAAACTGCCTAGTGACTTCCGGCTTAGGGCGTCTGCCACGACATTCGCCTTACCCGGATGATACTGAATCTTGCAATCATAGTCACTCAGCAGCTCCACCCATCTCCTCTGTCTCAAGTTCAAATCTCTTTGACTCAGGATGTACTGCAGGCTTTTATGATCTGTGAAGATCTCACATTTTACCCCGTAGAGGTAGTGCCTCCACATCTTGAGTGCAAAGATTACTGCTGCCATCTCTAGGTCATGTGTGGGGTAATTCAACTCGTGCTTCTTCAGCTGCCTAGAAGCATAAGCGATGACCCTCTCCTTCTGCATCAGTACACAACCCAGTCCCACACGGGATGCATCACAAAAGACCGTAAAGTCCTCATCACTAGATGGCAGAGCTAAAACTGGTGCTGAAGTCAACCTCTTCTTAAGCTCTTCAAAACTCTCCTCGCACTGGTCGGTCCACAGAAACTTCTGATTCTTCCTGGTTAACCTGGTCAGAGGAGCTGCTATCTTTGAGAAGTCCTGAACGAACCTCCTGTAGTAACCTGCCATACCCAAGAAACTTCTAATCTCTGTCACTGAAGTGGGTCTAGGCCAGTTAACCACAGTTTCTGTCTTCTTGGGGTCTACCTCTATCCCATTCTCTGACACTACATGCCCCAAGAACGAAATGCTCCTCAGCCAGAACTCACACTTAGAGAACTTGGCATACAAGCCATGTTCCCTCAAAGTCTGCAAGACCAACCGCAGATGATGGGCATGCTCCTCTGCATTCCTGGAATACACTAAGATATCATCTATGAAGACAATAACGAAGTGATCTAGGTATTGGCTAAACACTCTGTTCATGAGATCCATGAATGCTGCAGGGGCGTTGGTCAACCCGAACGGCATTACAAGGAACTCAAAATGCCCATATCTGGTCCTGAAAGCTGTCTTTGGCACGTCTTCTTCTCTTATCCTTAGCTGATGGTACCCCGATCTCAGATCTATTTTGGAGAAACAACCTGCTCCGGCTAGCTGGTCGAATAGATCATCGATCCTTGGCAAAGGGTACCTATTCTTGGTAGTGACTTTGTTCAACTGCCTGTAGTCGATACAAAGTCTAAGGGATCCATCCTTCTTTCTGACAAACAAGACTGGAGCACCCCAGGGTGAGGTACTCGGTCGGATGAAACCCTTGTCTACCAGCTCTTGCAACTGTTCTTTCAACTCTTTCAACTCCGCTAGAGCCATCCTGTAGGGAGGGATAGAGATCGGTCTAGTTCCAGGCACCAACTCTAACTCGAACTCTATCTCCCTAACAGGTGGTAAACCTGGAAGCTCATCCGAAAAAACATCCTGAAACTCTCTGACAACTGGCACCGAGGCCGGCTCCCTGACCTGACTGTCTAGCTCTCTCACATGAGCTAAGTACCCCTGACATCTCTTCCTAAGCAACCTACGAGCCTGAAGAGCTGATATCAGACCTCTAGGCGTGCCCCTCTTGTCTCCTCTGAAGACGACCTCTGACCCGTTCTGATCTCTGAACCTGACTACCTTGTCCCTGCAGTCCAAGGTAGCACCATGGGTAGATAGCCAATCCATCCCTAGAATGACGTCAAAGTCTGTCAAATCTAGAACCACAAGGTTGGCGGAGAGGCATCTTCCCTCAACAAAAACTGGACTGTACTGGCAGACTGACACTGCCACTGACGGGTCACACTTGGGTCCACTGACCCATAGGGGACACTCTAACCCAGAGACTATCAGACCCAACCTCTCAACGGCTCTCGGAGCAATAAAAGAATGAGATGCACCCGGGTCCATTAATGCATACACATCAGAACACCCAATGACGAGATTACCTGACACCACGGTGTTGGATGTGTTAGCCTCCTGCTGAGTCATGGTGAAGATCCTGGCTAGAGCTGATGGACCTTCACCTCGGGAACCAGAAGAAGAGGCTGCCCCTCTCCCTCTACCTCTGCCACTGCCCTGAGTTGTGGCTGGAACTGCTGGCTGTGCCACACTACCAGAAGCTGTCTGCTGGGGCTGGCCCATAAAAGGCGCTCTAGGACACTCCCGAGCTATGTGTCCCTCCTGTCCACATCTGAAACATGTATTAGTCCCAGCTCGACACACTCCCCTGTGCGGTCTTCCACATCTCTGGCATTCTGTACCATCTGAGCCTGAGCTCGAGCCACCGCCAAATCCCAGACCGGATTTCAACTTGTTCCAAAACTTATTCTTCTTCGGCTTCCTGGTGGTGTTATCCCACCTCTTCTTACCTGAGCTCTGAGAAGAGAACCCTGGTCCTCCTCTGCCTGGGGTCTTAACCCCTGAAGACTGGGTCACTGACTGCTTCACTGACCCCTCAACTATAACACTTGCTTCCATTCTTCGAGCCATATCCACCACAGTGTGGAAACTTTCTCTCTCCGCTGACTGAATCAACGAGGAGTACCTGGAATGCAGCTTCATAACATACCTCTTGGCTTTCTTCGTATCTGTATCTAGAGCTTGCCCTGAAAAAGGCAATAGCTCTAAGAATTTATCCGTGAACTCCTCTACACCATGTACTCTGACTGCCTCAGTTGCTCAAACTCAATCATCTTCAGTTCTCTGGAACTGTCTGGAAAAGCCCATCCAGCGAACTCATTCGCAAATTCTTCCCATGTCATACCGTCTAGTCTCGGGTCCACATAACACTTGAACCATTCACGTGCCTTCTTGCACTTTAAAGTGAACCCTGCCATCTGAATGGCCCTGCTGTCACTTGCCCCTAGCTCATCAGTTATTGTCTTCACCACTCTCAGATACTCAAAGGGGTCATCCCCTGACTTGTATTTGGGAGCATCTAGCTTGAGGTAATATGTCATCTTTACCTTGCTCCCATCAGCTGAGCTAGGTCTAGGAGGTTGAGTAACTGGGGCTGCTGGTTCTGTAGGTGGTGGAGGTGGAGGTGCAGCATTCCCCGAGGTGGGGTTTGCCGGGTTTGGATAGAAGGGTGAGGGTGGATAAGCTGGGTACTGTGTGTAAGGTGGATAGAAAGGTGGATAAGGCATGTAGGTAGGGTAGGGGTTAAAGCTGGAGTAATCCGACGTGCCCCCCTTCGGGTACCCTGAACCCTGTGGGAAGGGTGGATAGTGGGGTGGAAAACCATACCCCGAGGCCTGAACGCCTCCCTGAGACTCCCCTGTCCCTTCTTCCTCCATGCTCATATCCAGGTTCCCATCCCTCCTCTGATCCTCTTCCATAACCTCCCTCACATCTGAAGAACTTTCTCCTCTATCTGTCCCCCTTCTGCTAGCATCAAAAGACCTTCTAGGGTCCCTTGACACTCTCTCTCTGTTGGCTCTACAAGACATTGCCCTAGGCAATGTAGGAGGACGGGCGCTCGTGCCCTCATCCTCAGGTGGCACTCCAGTCAATCGTGCAGATCGACGAGTTCCTCTCATCCTGTTTTCTGAAAAACAGTACACATCATACAAACATTAGCATCATATGGTTCATGTGGGCACACATGAACCCTCATCACATACATCACATAGCATAGCATATCATTAATGCACATGCACAAAGTCATGGCATTTCACATCATCATGCAAGACAGGACTCCACATCCTATCCTAGTGGACATGATCTTCCTATTGTGCTTGACCTTCTATAACATCTATGAGCCCGACACTCTAGGTCCGACCATATGAACCTAGGGCTCTGATACCATTCTGTAACGACCCGAAAATCGGACCGCTACCGGCGCTAGGATCCGGGTCGACTTAAGGCCGCCGGGACCCGTAGCAAGCCTGACATATAACCTGTAAACCTGTATAATCCCATACATGATCAACAACATGCATAAAAATTTAAACTTTCCTTTCAAACATCCAACTCAACCTGAACATATACTGTGCATAGTCATAATCATAAACATGATCCCTCTGTGGGATCTCATCAATGCCCCAATGGGCAATACATCATGAGATGAGTTGGCTTTCATAAACATTATAAAACATAACTACAGATCATGTATCAAAAGGGATAACAATACTCATAGGGTCAAGCACATCTATAACCTCAAAATATCTCATTACATACATACTGTAATCTCTTACATCACATCATAGTACAAATGTCATGTCCACAATCTAACTATTACATAAACATACTTCAAAACTCTGGCTAACCTCCTGGTCTACCCTGTACCTGCACATCTGGGGTTAGGGGAGAGGGGTGAGCTACAAAGCCCAGTGAGCAGAATAGTGAAATCATATATTTAAAAATCTCATGCCATTATGTAATGCAACACATCACAACTAATCACATCTCGGATGGTATTGTCACCAATAGTCCTCTACATAGTCCAACTGTGTCGGAACGTAGAATGGGTACAACCGGTCTTTCTCTTACATAACATATCATAACATACCAATGTGCCAGGGACGTAGAATGGGTACAACCTGGACTTTCTCTTACATCGTGCCAGGGACGTAGAATGGGTACAACCTGGACTTCCATACCATCTCATGCCATAACATCATCATGCCATATGAGGACTAAAGGATCATCCAATAACCAATCCACATCAACATTATAATGCAATGCAACATATTCGTGAATACTAATGCAAACAACCTACTACATCTCATGGTATACATGATGCATGGATCATGCTCAAAATTCATACTTCAATCATTTTAAAACTTAAGGTTTATTCCACTCACCTCTGGCTAGCTCTGACAAACTCTGTAGCAGCTGGCTCACTGCTGGGGTCCTCGGTTCCTCGGGTCTGAACCTACACAGGTGGACTCCAATGAGGGACCAAACATACATAAACATAACTCTAATATACTCCCCAAAAACCCCCTAAAACATTATAAAACAACTACATAAAAACATGCAAGAAATGGCTGGACAGGGCACTTTCGGCGGCAGGTTCGGCGGCCGAAAGTCCCTCCAGAGCCGTAAGTCAGGCAGGTTCGGCGGCACCTTCGGCGGCCGAAACTCCCAGACAGAGGCGAAACTCATGCATGTTTGGCGGCACCTTCAGCGGCCGAAAGTCCCAGACAGAGACGAAAGTCTCTTTTCGGGGGCAACTTCGGTAGCCGAAAGGCCTGCCTCCCCAGCCACGTTCGGCGGCCGAAAGTGCCTTCGGCTGCCGAACCTGGTTTCTGCCAAAGGGCAGAAACTTGGCTCCTTTATGCACATTTGCCTCCTAACTCTCAAATCATGCATAAACTTGTTCTAAAACATGCAAAAATACATACAATGGTTCCTAGGGGCCTCAAACTAACTTAAACCCCAACTACAACACACAACAACAACACAATCCAACATACTTTGTTCATCAAAACATCAAAACCCATAAACTCATCAACAATCCTAAACATGCATCTCTACCCATAAAACGACTTAATGCTTGTTTAAAACACATAACAATGGTGGATCCGAGCTTACCTCTTGAAGAAACGAGAGGAAAGGCGATCCTAGCTTGGAGATGGAGAGATTGAGCTCTTTGAACCTCCAAGTACTCAAAACTTGCTCTTTACTCACAGATCTTCAAAACAGAAGTTAAAACCCGTGAAAAACATAGAAGATCGAAGGAAAACACTCAAGATCGAGGGAGGGGTGGCGGAGACTCACCTTGGCCGACAACGGGGGAGAAAAAGCTCGCCCGTGCGGACCTAAGGGACCCTTTTTATAGTGGCTGGCCAGGCCACGTTCGGGGGCCGAATGTGCCTCTGCATGCATGCCATGTTCGGCGGCCGAACTTGACTTTCGGCGGCCGAACCTGGACTGCCCTCACTCATGCTTTCGGGGGCCTAACGTGCATCCAAAACGCATGCATGTTCGGCGGCCGAACTTGACTTTCGGCGGCCGAACCTGGGCTTTCCTCCAAAGGCTTTTCATGCAAAAACTCATTAAATTTTCATACTTAAAACCATGAAATACCTTAAAACATTTTATGAAAACATGTTTCTACCCTATTAGAGGCTTCCGACATCCGAGATTCCACCGGACGGTAGGAATTCCGATACCGGAGTCTAGCCGGGTATTACAAAAGAAGTTTCTAAACTTGGTAATCCAGTTTCCATCTCTTTTAGTGAGTTCTCACAAATTTCTCACAAGTCCCTTTAGAAGAAATTTCTGATACCAATTGTTAGAACTCTCAAAGTCTAATTTATGCTTGAAGAACAATAAACAAATAGAGATGAAAAGTAAAAATAGCAAAAACAAATCTGCGGTGGAAATTCATATTTTTATTAAATTGAATGCTGCTTATATACATAAAAAATTTAGTTAATACATCAAGAAATTAAACAACATAATGGAGCATGTTTACATGATTAATAAATTTCTAAAACCCAGCCACTAACAGTATGAATCTATAATCAGCTAAAAAACTGAAACAAACAAAAAAAAAATTCCAGTAGAAATATTTGATCAGGTCCTATTTCAACAATTAAGTAATTCTTCAACGGCCTGTCTTGTGCCCATTAATCAGGATGGAATACGAAATTGAAGTTATACACAACATAACCCATATGATTCAATGTTTATCGAAACCAAAACATCTCATCATATATTCTAAAAGGTCTCATTCTACACATTTATATGCGTCACTAATGTTCAAATTAAGAGCAACCATGAAATTTTTCTCCTGCTTTCACAATTTCATAATATGCTTACCTCATGGTTTAAGAGAATATTGTTCAATATCAACCTATATTTGGTAAAAACATTGTTGCCAATAATATCATCCATGTAAGGTTATAGACACCCAATAAAAATTTTTAAAATGATTTTATACACAACATTGTGTGTAGCCAATCGGTATAAAATTCTTCATGCTCTGCACTCTGAGATCAAGGAGATTTAGCCATAATCCCTATAAGAAAGAAGTTTTGAGTTTTTTATTACCAAGAATATAAGAATAATTTAGTATAAATTAATTATTTATTTTCTGAAGAGAAATGAAATAGTATAAATTTTTTTCTTTTTAATTAGAGATTTCGAATTAGAAATATTTTTAAAACTTAAAAGTGATCATTTTATTCTTTTAATAGATTTATGTGAATTTAAATTAATAAAGACGATAAATTGAGAAACACCTATTGTTTTGATGATTTAAAATTAATTTTTATCCATAATTTTGATGATTTAAATTTAAATATATATATAAAAACTTTAATGTGATCTCAATAGAATCAGTGTTTTCAATTAATTTATTGTTGAAAAATCTTAATTGAATTATTGTTTGCTTTATAGAAAAATAATTAACAAGTGAAAAGAATCATAAGCAATCTTTGGTTAAATAAAAATTGCGGAGCCGGCCGGGGCTATTGGGAAAACAATGGCAAAGAAGCAAACAGTACCCACGATTCTTAATTAGTTTGGCCTCAGAATTTTTAATGAATCCTGTTTTGACATGTCTTTGCTTCAGCAATAATGAAGCCTGATACTGAAGTCGGTGGATATCCTTTACTTAAGGGTGTGTGATTGAAAATTAGCCACTTTCTTGCAATTTTGTACATTAAATTTTTAAGGTAAATTATATTGGAATCTCTAAATTTAAAATAATTAATAAATTGATATTGTATTTTTAAAAGTGAATATTTAAATTTTTTTATAATCCGTATGTTCAAATTTCAATTCTTCCATTTACTTTTCCTTGTTAAAAGTATGGACATGTCTTTATTACTCCTTTCTAAATTATAAATGTTAAAACATTAGAAGGTCATTCATTTTTTGTTATCTATTAAAATTTCAACACTTGATATTTCACTTTTCATTTAAAAAAATACTTAAATTCCTAATAATTTCAATTAATTTTTAGTATTTTTATTTTTTAATTTCAATTCACTAAAATATTTCAATATTTGATAATTTAAAAACTTCGAGAAATAGCTTTTTATTCAATTTTTAAAAATAAATTTCCACGTTAGTTATTTTTAAGCGGTATCAAATAGTTTTAAATATGTTATGTACTGCAATACAATTTAAAAAAAAAAAAAACTATAGAGTATTTTAAAAAAAAATTATATTTTTTTATTAACTTTTTAATTATATTTATTTTAAATACATTAAAATTTATTAAATATTAAAAAATATTTTGAAAAATTTTTAAAAATAAAATAAAATTATAATTGTTAATTTATATATTATTATAATCTAAAAAAATAAATAATAAAAATTATGCAACTATGAGAATACCGTATAATTTACACTTATCATTATGCTTCTTCTTTACATGCAGGGCCCTCTAGACTGTCCTTATATCTATATAATCTTCCGTGTCTCATGGTAGTAGTAGAAGAAAATTATTGAATTTCATTTTCATTGATGAGATATTTCATTTTTCTTTTGAATTTGACCTGAAATTAAATTAGAGTGCTCCTTTTGGACCACTGGGATGACATTCGAGCCATAATTCAGCTTTCGTAGGACAATGTCGACAAAGGTCAATTTACTAATAACAGTAATTGACGATGTATATGATGTGTATGGCACCTTGGATGAGCTTCATTTGTGGTTGGTTGTGCTGACATCACATCCTACAAATTTTTTTTATATGGACTTACTGTATCAATTAACTCTTAAATATTTATTAATTAATATCTTATAAATCTGTATGATAAAGCTTTTAAATCAATAATTGACATGCATAATTTAGCGTCGTAGTATTTCGTTCACTTAATTAATTGATTTGAACACTCAATTAATTGATTTGTATATATTTAAATTAATTAAATTAATAAATTTTAGATATATCGATTGTTTTAATAAATTTTATTAATTATTTATACAACTTAAATGTAAATATAAAGAGATTTAATTTGATGTGAATCGAATCAGGGTTTTTAAATGTGTTGTTGGAAATTTTATTGAATTACTGTTTGCTTGATAGAGAAATAATTAACACGTGAAAGAAATTATAAGGAATTTGTGGTCGACAAAAATTGCAGGTAGGGAAAACAAATGGCAAACAAACAACTTGTACCCACAAATCTCGATGAATTCTGTTACTTGTCTTTGCTTCAACAATAATAGTCTGATTGAAGTCGGTTGTGGACATTGCAATGTGTGCCATTTTAATTATTATTATTTTTACAAAATAAAAAATGGAATGGAATTAAATTATTTTTTTATTTAATTTAATTTTTTAATAAATTTAATTTTATTAAATTTAATATTTTTAATTTTTAATTTTTTCTATTTGATTCAATTTTAAATAGAATTGATCAAATACTCAACTTTAATTATATAGCCTAAAATAAAATTATAAATGATGATAAAATAAAAAAAAAAATTATGTTCAGAAAATAAAATTTACGGTGTGTAAATTTCTCATCTTTCTCCTACAGTGTGGTCGAACAAAAATTGCGGGTAGGGAAAACAAATGACAAACAAACAACTTGTACCCACAAATCTTGATGAAAAATTAGCCACTTTGTTGTTATTTGGTAAATTTCATTATCATTATGTGCTGTCGTTGTATCATCTCATGGACAAGAACTGAAGAAAATTTGTAATTTCATTTTGATTGTGGCCTCATAATTAATTGACACGTGCCTATAAAAATGTAAAGGCAATTCCTATTTTAAATAATATTAAAACATATTTAATTAGATCAAAAATTTAATATTGTTTTCAAAATAGTGGTTTATAATAATTAACAGTATTAAAAAATATTTTTTGCATAATTATTACCATTTAATTAATATTTAATTTTTAAATTAAATAAAAATACGTGGATAATATGAAGTAATTATACTTGAACTTTACAATAAATTTAGACCGGACCTAACTTTTACTGTCGACGTCCAATAGAGATACACAATAATTTTTCGGAAAGAAAATTTCAAGATATACGACTTTCAAAAGTATGATGAGGGCCACAGATCTGGTCACAAAGTTCAATATGAAAATCCTATCATTTAGGACTCAATTTTACATTTTAATTACTTTTTTAGATATTTTGAATATTTTCATAATTTTACTTATTAAGATTTTGTTTTTATTATAAATAACCTTTCTTATCTATTAGAAACTCACTTTTTAATTTTTCAGGAATTTCATTCAGACTTTTAGCTTTTTAACCTATTTTTTCTCGTATTTCGTTTTAACCAAATGGTATTGATTAAAATTTCTGACGAATTCTAAATAGTACTTTATCAATAAATACTAAAAAAAATAATAAATTAATAATTAAAGTTTTTAATATATACAATAATTAAAATATAAATAACAAAAAAGAAATTTATATTAAAAGGATGAGGAGGATAAAAATATTTTTTTTTCATTTATATTTATTTAAAACATGACTACTTTAATGACCCTCGAATTAAAATTGAAGTAATTTTAATTTCAAAAAAAAAAAAAAACTTAAGTGGTCAAATTATTAATTTACTAAAATCAAGAATTTTTAAGGGTAATATCCTCTTTGGAGTTTGCACATCTATATAAGGACTTGAAGTTTTTGGAAAACTAAGCACACACACCAAATAGATCCTCTAATGGCCCTTCATTTATTTGCTTCATATCCTATTTGCTCTTTCACTAAACAGCCATCAAGAACTTGTTCCTTTAGATTACTCAAAATTGGCAATATTTTCAGTCCTCTTGGATGCTTGGTGTCTCCAAAACTTGCCAAGAAAACTATTGTGAGAAGATCTGCAAATTACCAACCTCCCATTTGGGATTTTAATTTTGTGCAGTCACTGAAGAGTGAATATGGGGTACATATATGTTTATAATTATTCCAAATTACTTGTTTTCCTTTTATTTTTATGCTCATGATTACTGTGATATAGGGAGAGGTTTACACTAACCGAATCAGTAAGCTGAAGGAAGAGGTGAGGCTGATATTGCTTAAGCAAGCTGTGGATCCTCTGGATCAGCTCCAACTAATTGACACCTTGCAAAGACTTGGATTAGCTTATCACTTTGAAGATGAAATAAAGAGTATCTTGATGAGCATTTACAGCCATAATAATGCAAGAAGGGAGGATTTATATGCTACAGCTCTTGAATTTAGACTCCTAAGAGAACATGGATATAAAATACCTCAAGGTAAAATCCTAACACTTTTCACCCTTTTTCAGACATGCAATTCTTTATCAAAAGTTGGTAATAATATTTAACTAGAAAAAGTGAAATGCAGAGATCTTCAATAGTTTCCAAGATGAGGTGGGAAACTTCAAAAAGTGCCTATGTGAGGATTGGGAGGGAATGCTATCCTTGTACGAGGCATCATTCCTTTCAGACGAAAATGAAGATATCTTGCAAAATGCAAGAGATTTTACAACCACTTGTCTAAGGAAGTTTGTTCAACAGAGCCAAGACCAAAACCTATCCAATTTAGTAAGTCATGCACTGGAGATCCCACTGCATTGGAGGATGCTGAGGTTGGAGACCAGATGGTTTATTGATGTATATGAAAGAAAACAGGGCATGAATCCTCTTCTGCTAGAACTTGCTAAATTGGACTTCAACAACGTGCAGATGATACACCAAAACGATCTAAAACACGTGTCAAGGTATGTATAATTTATGGTTGAGTGAGCAAATAATTTCTCATTCATGTCAATAGTTTACAGCTTCTGTTTAATTATCTTCAAGTATGAGGCTGCTCCTTATTAGCTTGTTTTGGTCTGAATAAAGGTGGTGGAGGAGTACAGGTTTAGGGGAAAAGTTGAGCTTTGCGAGAGATAGGCTAATGGAGAACTTCTTTTGGAGCATTGGGGTGATATTCAAGCCACAGTTCAGCTATTGTAGGAGAATGTTGACAAAGGTTGGAGCACTACTAACAACCATTGATGATATATATGATGTGTATGGAACATTGGATGAGCTTGAGCTTTTCACTGATGCTGTTCAAAGGTTGGTGTTGGTGATATCTTATCCTCAAATTTTTATATGGACATACTACGTATCAATTCTTAAATGTATTTTATTTGATATAGGAATAAATTGCATCATTTTTTTTTTTTCAATTTTAGATGGGATGTCAATGCAGTGGAGCAACTTCCAGACTACATGAAGATATGTTACCTTTCTCTCCATAACACCATAAATGAAATAGCTTTTGATTTCCTTAGGGAACAAGGAATTCACATCGTCCCCTACTTGAAAAGAGCTGTAAGTTTCAATGATGGTTTTGAATTTTTCATAATATCAATTTGTCTATTCACTTACATGTTAATTAAAAATGAAATTATATTAATAACAATTCATATAATTTGCTGATTCTATTTTAAATTATTCCAGTGGGCAGATCAGTGCAAATCATATTTATTGGAAGCGAGATGGTATTACAATGGATATACACCAAGTTTGCAAGAATATATTGATAATGCATGGATCTCTATAGCAGGTCCTGTGATCCTAGTCCATGCTTTCTTTCTCGTAAATTCTCCAATTTCAAATGATGCCTTAAAATGCTTGGAAGAGTATTCCAGCATAATTCGATGTTCATCGATGATTTTTAGATTTGCAGATGATCTTGGAACATCATCGGTATGCTATCCTTTATCTTTACCCTAAAATGTCTCATTCACTTATTTATGGATCTTTATTTTTTTTTATCTCATTCTTATGTAGGATGAATTAAAGAGAGGTGATGTTCCAAAATCAATTCAATGCTACATGCATGAAACTGGAGCTTCAGAAAAAGAAGCTCGTGATCACATACGATTTCTAATTAGCGAGACATGGAAGGAAATGAATGAAGAAAAATCCACATATTCTCCATTTTCAGAAACTTTTATTAGTATAGCATTTAACTTAGCTAGAATGGCGCAATGCATGTACCAACATGGAGACGGTCATGGAATCGAAGACCGTGAGACTAAGGACCGAGTTGTATCACTACTTGTTCAACCTATTCCCTGTCTAAACAAGGTTGTCTAGATGGAAATGTTTTCTTTCTTGTAACTTTAACTACAATGTATTTGTCACTGTCATAAAGGAATTGGCTGTTGTTCTTTAGTTATCTCTATTTCTATTTGGGAATTTTTGTTTTTTGCTAGAAGGGTAAATCATAATTGTATATTATTCTCATAAATTCTTAATTAATGGATTTAATAGCAAGAAAAATACTTATGATTCAAATAGAGAAAAAATAATTAAAAATAGTCTCTTTTATTTGATCAAAAAATATTTATAATGTAAATCACTAATTATTATTTGGTGATTAAATTTACAATGAATGGAGAAATTTTAAGATTTAATATCATTTTAATAGCAATTGGGGCAGGACTTGAGCCACAAATTTTTTTTACTATAAGTATCACTTTTTAAATGAGTAGGCAGAAACTGGTTTTGCTTCATTTGATAAATCATTGCCATACAGCGCACCAATGAAAATTGAAAGCCGAGAATTACCAAGATGTTTTGTCCTCCCAAGATTTAAAGGAATTGCCAAGATGTTTTTAATCTCCTTCTCTTGAAAATTTTTTTTAGAACACAAATATGTTTTAATCTCCTTCTCATGGTTTTTTTTTTTTTTCAGAACATGAAACATTTCAGGAACTACACAAACATCTATAAGCTAAGAAATACAATAAATATTGGCCCATGATATCTGTTGGTGGCCTTCACCAATCACGTCTTCAAATGGGTAATTCGGTTCTGGTCCTCCAAAATTTAATGGAAGTAATTATCTAATTATCATGTATGGGCTTTCAAGATGCAAGCCTATCTCGAAGCTCTAGGTTTGTGGGAAGTAACTGAGGAAAATATGGATCCTCCTCCTCTACCTGCAAATCCTACACTCAATCAAATTAAAATTCATCAAGAAGCAAAGCAAAAGAAGCCTAAAGCCTTAACCTCTATTCACCAAGTTGTCACGAAAGCTGTCTTCTCCAGGATTATCAATATCAAGTCTCCAAAAGAGGTGTGGGACAAATTAAAGCTGGAATTTGAAGGCAACAATAAGGTCAAGTCAGTAAATTTAAGAACTCTAAAAAGAGAGTTTGATCTCATGAAGATGAAGGATGGATAAAGTGTCAAAGACTACACTTCGAGACTTCTAGATGTGGATAATAAGAATTTTCTGATGAAAATATTATTGAGAAGCTCTTTACTAGTCTACCTTCAAAGTATGAATAAAAAATTTCAGCCATTGAAGAGTCTGTTGATCTCAAGACTCTTGAAATTTCAGAATTGACTAGTAGGCTTTATTCATTGAAAAAAAGGCTCAACATTAGAGATGAAGAAGATATTGAAGGAGCATTTCATGCAAGACATAAGAATAAGAAGAACAACAGAGGTGGAAAGAAGGCTACAAAGGAAGACTCGACCAAAGGAAAAGTTGTGCAATTTTTTAAAAATTCTGGACAGAAATAAACTTTTTCACCCTGCAAACATTGCACCAGAACAAACCACAAGGAAGATGATTGTAGATATAAAAATAAGCCTCCCATTTAATGCAGATTCTGTAAAAATATGGGCCATTTTGAAAGAAATTACAGGCAGAAAAATGCTCAAGAGAACGGTAAAAATATTCAACAAGCAAATATCATTGAAGAAGAGAAAGAAGAGGATCCCGAAGAAAGAGTATTTCTTGCCTATCATTTGCCTGAAAATGATTCACATTTGTGGCTGATTGATAGTAGATGCACTTGTCATATAGCTAAGGAAATTCATATTTCATGTATGATAATAGAAGAAATTTAACAACAAAGGTACCTATGCATAATAACTCCTTTGTGTTAAAGGTTAATCTAAAAATGAAAATGTTTTTGTTGCAACTCTTAATGAATCTAAATTGTGACATTTTATATTTGGTCATTATCACTCTAATGCCTTGTCTAAACTATGTAAGAAAGATATGGCAAGAAATATGCCCGAAATGATGATTCCAAATGAAGTATGTGGGGTATGTCAAATCGGGAAGCAACACTGACTTTCATTTCCTTCTAAAGCATCATGGAGAGCTAAAAGCAGGCTTGATCTCATTCATAGTGATTTATGTGGACCTATGAAGGAAGAATCTTTAAACAAGAATAAATATTTTGTTGTGTTTGTAGATGATCATACAAGAATGATTTGGATCTATTTCATCAAAAGTAAGTCATAAGTTTTCTCTATTTTTAAGAGTTTTAAAAATATGATTGAAGCTCAAACAAGAAGCAGAATCAAGAGTCTTAGGACGGATAATGGTTTGAGTTCAATTCTATAGAATTCAAAGTTTTTTGTGACAAGCATGAAATTTTTCATTGTTACAGGTTATATATGAAGTAAATATGTTAATATAGGAAATAAATATTGATAGATAGATTAGTTAATCTTAGGGATTGTATAATCATAGACTTGATTTTCCTTCCTGTTTAGATACCGTCTCTCATATATAAATAGATTGTAATCTCTATTGTGAACGAAAACAAAATTTTATATTTCTACATGGTATTAGAACCATTCTCGTACTTTTTTTTTCTCTCGTCAAGTTCTAAAATTTTTGGAGACTTAGGACTTCTATTTTTTTGTGTTACCCATCTAGGGTAATATTTGTCTCTCATTGTCTACCTAGAGAGGACGCCAAAGTTGCCTTGTAACCCACTTGTCAGATCTGTGATTCATTTGCCATTTGGGTGTTGGGTGGAGGCGTTTAGTTGCCTTGCAACCCGTTTGTCAGATCTGTAGTTCATTTGCCATTTGAGTGTTGGGTTATCTTCCTTTAATTTATTTGAAGGTAAAGGAGTATAGAGTTCTGGTTGAAATCATTTTTGACAGCAAGACCCATATTATTAAAATTATCCCAACGTTTTCAGTAGCGACTAAGACAGGTAAAACATGTCTTATTTCCTCTTCATATAAATGGGTCATTGATTCTGGTGCCACAGATCACATGACAGGTAATCTTCATATTTTTACTAGCTTTCGATCTCATAAAGCGCCTTCTCTTATTAACATAGCTGATGAATCAACCTATAATGTTGAGGGTTCTGGGACTGTTAAACCTACTTTTTCTATTACCCTATCATATGTGCTAAGTTTACTTAATCTTGCTGTAATACCCGGCTAAATCCGGCATCGGCATTTCTACCATCCGGTGGAATTCAGGAATGTCAGAGATTTCTAGACGGGTATTAGCATAAGTTTCTAAAATGTTTTAAGAATATTTTGATGTTTTAAATCAAACTGGAAGTATCACTGGTGTGTTATGTTATAGATAGCCCTGAGGGCTAGTTCAAATTAGTATGTCTGAGCATTTGGTTCATATGATTGGACCTACAGAGAGTGTTTTCAAGGTTAAGTCTGGTTGTTTTAAATAAACGTTTTAACAGTTCATAGTCCAGTCGGATCATGTATGGGATTTTAACAGGTACACAGAGTTCATAGCAGGCTTACTACGGGTCCCGGCGGCCTTAAGCCGATCTGGATCCTAATGCCGAGCACTTTGGGCCGTTACAGAGAGGTACCGGTTTCCGGGGTGTTACACTTGCCTTTAGTTTAATCTCTGTGAGTAAACTTACCAAAGACCTAAATTGTTGTGTTTCCTTTTTTCCTGATCATTGTCTCATTCAGAATTTTGTGACGAAGCAGATTATTAGTAAAGGACATGTATCTGGGGGTCTCTATATTTTGGATGCATGGGTGCCCCAGCATGTTGCCTGCTCCAGTGTCGTGTCTCCATTTGAGGCACATTGTCGGTTGGGACACCCTTCTTTACCGGATTTGAAGAAGTTATGCCCTCAATTTCATGAGGTATATTTACTAGAATATGAGTCATGTCATTTTGCAAAACATCATCGAATCTCTTTAAGATGTGAGTCATGTCATTTTGAATTAGTTCATTAAGATGTTTGGGGCCCATGTCCAATTGGATCTAAGACTAGATTTAGATATTTTATCACTTTTGTGGATGATTACTCTAGAATGACTTGGATTTATTTTATAAAGCATCGTTCAGAAGTGTTTTCTCATTTTTCTGCCTTTTGTGCTGAAATCAAGACTCAATTTAATGTTTCTGTGAAAATTTTGCTGAGCGACAATGCTAAAGAATATATGTCAGAATTATTCCAGACTTATATGACTCAACATGATATTCTTCACCAATCGCCATGTGTTGATACACTCGCTCAAAATGGGGTAACTGAAAGAAAGAATAGACATCTTTTTTAGACTACTAGAGCTCTATTGTTTCAAATGCAAGTTCCTAAACAATTTTGGGCTGATGTTATCTCTATTGCATGCTTTCTCATTAATCACATGCCCTCCTCTGTACTAAATGGTAATACTCCTTATAATGTCCTCTTTCCTAAGAAGCTATTATTTCCTCTCGAATCACGACTATTTGGCAGTACTTGCTATGTTCGGGATGTTAGACCTCATGTAACTAAATTTGATCCTAAAGCTTTGAAGTGTGTTTTCTTGGGATATTCTCGCCTTCAAAAGGGGTATCGGTGTTACTCCCCAGACCTCAACAAGTATCTAGTCTCAACAGATGTAGTCTTTTCCAAGAAAGTTCCTTTTTATCCTGTTGCACAAATCTCTCCTGATCAAGAGGATGATGATGAGTGGCTCATCTATAGAATCATATCTGATGGTGGGACCTTTTCAAGTATGCCTTCTACTATACAATCTAATGATAACATTCCTCCTAATACTCAGCCTCCTATTAACCCGTCAGTTGTTCAAGTTTACTCTCGAAGACTAGTACCTGATTATACATGTCTTGTACCAAAATCTTCTTCGCCATTAGATCCACCACCGACTGACTTTGACCTCCCCATTTATCTTCGTAAAGGTAAACGATAGTGTAAATCTATCTATTCTGTTGCTAATTTTCTGTCTTATGATCACATGTCTCCTTCTTCTACCTCCTTAACTGTCTCTCTAGATTCCATTTCCTTGTCTAAGACAGTTAAAGAGGCCCTGACTCATTCTAGTTAGCGTGATGCAATATTTGAGGAGATTAAGGCTCTAGATGAAAATCATACTTGGGAACTAGTTGATTTACCCTCTAGCAAGAAGGTTGTGGGTTGTAAATGGGTTTTTGCCGTCAAAGTCAATCCAGATGGCTCCATAGTGTGGCTTAAGGCCTGTCTTGTCGCCAAAGGTTATGCCCAAAGCTATGGCGTTGACTATTCTGACACTTTTTCTCCTGTGGTAAAAATGACCTCAGTTCGCTTGTTCATGTCCCTAGCTGCTTCTCAGCATTGGTCTTTACACCAATTAGATATCAAGAATGCATTTTTACATGGTGACCTCCAAGAAGAGGTGTATATGGAGCAATCACCAGGGATTTTTGCTCAAGAGGAGTATGGAAAAGTCTGCCATTTGAAAAAATCTTTGTATGGTTTGAAGTAGAGTCCTCGTGCATGGTTTGGAAAGTTCAGTGAAGTTGTTCAAAAAATTGGGTTGAAAAAAAGCAAATGTGACCATTCAGTCTTTTATAGAAATTCAAATACTGGTATTATTCTCCTTGTTGTATATGTTAATGATATAGTCATTACAGGGAATGATAGTATAGGAATCTCTTATCTCAAAAACTACTTGCATGTGAGTTTTCATACCAAAGACTTGGGTCAGCTTAAATATTTCTTAGGAGTCGAAGTCTTGAGGAGTAAAAAGGGAATTTTTCTGTCTCAAAGGAAGTATGTCCTTGACTTACTTGCAGAAACTAGGAAGATGGAAGTTAAACCATATAGCACACCAATGATTCCTAATATATGTCTTATAAAAGATGGAGACCCTTATGATGATCCAGAGACGTACAGGAAGTTGGTTAAAAAGCTGAACTACCTTATGGTGATGACTCGGCCAGATATTACTTTTGCAGTAAGTGTTGTAAGCTAGTTCATGTCTGCACCTACGGTGAAACATTGGGTCGCTCTAGAACAAATTCTATGTTATCTAAAAGGGACTCCTGGACTCGGTATACTCTATAGAGATCATGGATATACTGCACTTGAGTGTTTTTGTAATACCCGGCTCGTTCAGGCATCGGAATTATTACCGTCCGGTGGAATTTCGGATGTCGGGCTCTTTGTCAAGGGTTAAGTAAGGGGTTAGCCAAGATTTTCAAAAGGCTTTTTACATGTTTTATGGTTTTGAACGGAAAGGGAATGAGTTTTGAAGCAAAGAGACCAAGGAGGCAAAATGCAGGTTCGGCCGCTGAAGGTAATGTTCGGCCGCCGAAAGTGCCTTAGGTTTGGCTTCCGAAAGCCAAGAGCGGCCGCCGAACGTTGCATGGTTTTGCATGCAGTTTCGGCAGCCGAAGGAAAGGCGGTTGGCCACCTATTTTAGCCCCTTTGACCGGCCATGGAGGGTGTGGGAAGCCCTCTTGGTGATCAAAGGTGGGGTTTATGCTCTCCTTGGGATGTTTTCATGTGTTTCCTCAAATCTTGTAAGGTTTTCATAAGTTTTAACCTGGTGTTGAAGGTTTTGAGCAACAAAGAGCAAGTTGTGGAGTTTGAAGCTTTAGGAGCTTGGTTTCTCCATAGCTTGAAGTTTGGGATCACACCAGCCTTTGTTCTTCAAAAGGTAAGTGTAGATCCTTAGGTTTTATGATGTTTTAAGTGAGTTTTATGGAGGGAAAAGGGTAGAAGTTGCATGGTTTGCATGGTTGTGAATGTGAGGGTTTATGGACTCTTTATGCCTTTGTGTGTTATATATGATTGTTTGTTGGGGTTTTAGGTAGTTTTAGACCCCTTTTGGCATATATTGGAGTATATGTTGGGTGATGAGAAGTGTTTTGCATGTTTGAGCAAGTTTGGGGGAAGTTGTGCAAGAGGTGAGCTAGGTTCTGCCTAACTGGAGAACCCAGGTTCGGCCGCCGAATGTGTTGAGGAGGTGGTTTCGGCTGCCTAAATCTGCCCCTGAAGGATTGGACTTTCGTCTCTGGAGGGGAGGTTCGGCCGCCGAAGGTGCCATCGAAGGTTGGAGACTTTCGTCTCTGGAGTGTGTTTTAGCCCCTGAACCTTGCCCCCGAAAGGGTTCGGCTGCCGAAGGAAGGAGTTCGGCCGCTGAAGGTGCTTGAGTTTCGTCTCTGGAGGGGACTTTCGGCCGCCGAACCTGTCGCCGAAAGTGTCCTGTCCAGCCTTCTTTTGCATGCTTTATGTGATTGTTCTAGGAGGTTTTAGGGGTTCTTTGGGGAGTTGTTTTAGAGTTGTTTATGAGATGTATAGAGTGTGTTTGGCACCTCATTCGAGTCCACCTGTGTAGGATCGGACCCGAGAGATCGAGGAGGCCATCAGGGGTAGCCGTTGCAGAGTCAGTCAGCGTCTGCCAGGTGAGTGGAACTAAACTTGATGTTTTCTACAAGAAATGATATAAATGTTTAAGCATGTTTCATGCATCATGAATACTATGAGTATGCAATAGGTTGATTGCATTAGTAGACACGAATATGCTGCATTGCATTATTTGCTGTGATAGGGATTGGACCCAGGCGACTTCAATAGCCATAATCTTTTATGTATAGGTAAGACCTATGGGAGCTCCGTAGTAGGGGCCGGGCGCTAGGACATGTAGTGACGAGCTCCGTAGGGGGCCGTGCACCGACAGAAGGAGTTTTGAGGTCATGTGCAGTCCGTGATGTGAAATGTTTGTGCAGTGACGCATTTCATGAGAGCATGTATGGAATGAATTGTTTTCTATAGTTTCTGCTCACTGGGCTGTTTAGCTCATCCCTCTCCCTTAACCCCAGTTTTGCAGGTTTCGAGATAGCTATGGGAAGTCAGAGTCAGCAAGAGTAAGGCATGAAGTCATAGTACAGGTTGTGATTATGTAATAGAATAGTGGACATGATGTAAAGTAAAGAGATATATGTTAAATGATGTAATAGATTGTACGTTGTGTTTAGATTGTACATTAGTGTGTTTATGGTTTAGTATGTGCTTTGCCCGGTGTTTGCTTAATCCCTAGTATATGCATGTATCCTGTTTTACGTTTCTTGATGAGAAATGTGTCAAACTAGGCTTAACGTATGATGTGTTTATAAAACTCCAGTGATTAGGGAAGAAAGGGTATAAAACCCCTTGACCCATTTGATAGGGAAGAAAGGGGTCCAATCCCTTGACCCAAGAGCAGACCGTGAGGGAAGAAAGGGTTTCAATCCCTTGACCCAAAGCGGAAATCAAGGCTAACCTGTGACATGCTGACCCTAAGGGAGTGGGTTCTATGTTTTCAGACATAGGGCATAGAGGTTGAGCTTGGTAGTGGATCACTGGTGTATGCCCTGGAGGCTATGTCAGACTGATATGTCTGAGTGTTTTTAATGTTAAGCCTGGTAGTTTTTCAGAAAAGGTTTTAAAAGCTAGTGTTGTAGTTGGATCATGTATGGGATTGATCAGTTACACAGAGTTCAGTTTAGGCTTGCTACGGGTCCCGGCGGCCTTAAGCCGATCTGGATCCTAGCGCCGAGCAGTTTGGGACCGTTACAGAGGGGTATCGGTTTCCGGGCTGTTACAGATGGTATCAGAGCATAGGGCCTCACAAGTACGGTGTGTTGAGCATTTTTGTTCACGGATTAGAGCTATCCCACATCGGAAAGAGGTTGGTTTAGAGGTTTTAGGAGGGCAAGCACAATAGGCAGAATCATGTCCATTAGGATAAGGATGTAAAGTCCAGTTTTGAGGATGATGTGATATGCCATGACTATACGCATGTGTATAAATGTTCTGCTATGTATGCATGTATATATGGTAGGTTCATGTGTTCTTTTCATATGAACTATATGTGTGCTAATGTTTGTTTGCTTGTGTGTTGTTCTTCAGGAGAGTTAAGATGAGTGGAGCTAGTCGATCTGTGGAATCAGATCCATCTGAAGGATCGTTTGAGAAAAGTAGAGAAGGAATGGATCTAAGGAGAATGTCTGGAGTTAGGAGAGAAGTAGAGGTAGCATTAGAGGTGCAGAGAAGGGATGTAGGTCTACAGGTGAATATGGATAAAGAGTTTTCAGAAGATGCCCAAACGAAGGAGTCCAAAATTTCTGGTTCAGGAGAGAATGATCCCTCCACTTGGAGTACAGCTGCCACAAGAGGCAAAACGTGGGGGAGAAGCATGACGAAAAAAGTTCGAGGCTTGAGAAGATCAAAGAAGAATAAGGTTGGAGTTGGTTCAAGTTCTGGTAGAGGTAGAGTAAAATGTGTGAGGTGTGGAAGGCCACATAAGGGAGTTTGTCGGATTGGAACAATAACATGTTTCAGGTGCGGACAGGAAGGGCACATGGCACGTGAGTGTCCTACTGCGCCTTGGACAGGCAGAGCTGCTCAGCCGGAGGCAGCCATATCAGACCCAGTGGTGCCAGGTATGTTTCTTTTGAGCGTTTTGATATATATGTTCTGATAGATATTAGAGAGAATGTCATCTGATGTGAGAGTAGCAGAGTGTAGTAAAGTTAGATGTTCAGCTAGAGGTTTAGAGAGAATAAGAGACAGAGGAAGGAGAGATAGAGGGAGTAGAGTAAGTAAGATAAAGAGCAGAGTAAGAAATAGAAGAGGAAGAATAGAGTAAGAGCATGTAAGAAAGAGCAGAAGAGTAAGTGAGAAAGAGAAGAAGAAGTAAGACTCAGCTCAGGAAGAGGTTAGAGCCGGTCTGGGATTAGGTGGTGGTTGAGGCAGAGGAAGAGGGTAAACCTTTTCTTCAATAGGTTTTCGAGAGAAGTTCCGTCAGCTTTAGCTCGGATCTTCGCCCTGACTCAGTAGGAGGCTAACACATCGAACACGGTGACGTCAGGTACGTTCACTTGAGGATGTTCGGATGTGTGTGCTGTTGTGGACCCCGATGTTTTGCTTTCCCTGTTGTTAGTGAGCCATAGAAGATGGGTTTGATGACTTCTGGGCTTAGAGTGTTTTCTCTGGGTTAGTGGACCCGAGTATGATCCATCAGAGGCAGAATGAGTCTGCCAGTTTCGTTTAGAGCATGTAGTGAGTAGATGCCTTCCAACTGACCTTATGGTTCTAGATTTGACGGTGATGTCATGCTAGGGCGGATTGGCTAGCTACTCGTACTGCTACCTGCGTGGTAGTCATGTTCAGACTGTCGAGTGGATCAGGAGTTGTCCTTGTCTAGGTGCCTAGAAGTTAATGTCAGCCCAGCAGGCGCATGTTTACACAGGAAAGGTTGTCAGAGGGTTCTAGCTCTTGTGAGCGAGTTTAGTAGTCAGGTCAGGAAATTCGCCTCAGTACTCGTTGCTAGTGAGTTCTAGATGTTCCCAGACGAGCTGTCAGGTTTTCCATCTAATAGGGAGTTAGAGTGTGGAATAGGGGTGGTGTCTGGACACGGAACCATTTCTTTCCTTCTACCCTATAGGATGGTACCTGCCGAAGTGAGAGAATAGTCAGAGTAGTGTAGAAGCTTAGTAGTGGAAGGTTTTGTCCGACCTAGTACCTCACCCGGGAATGTTCCAGTGTTGGTGTGGGAACCGAAGGATGAAGCCTGGAGACTTTGTTGTGACTGCAAACAGTTAACAAGGTCACTACAAGGCTAGGTTTTCTTAGTTAGGATTGGTGATCGCTTGGAACAGCTAATAGGAGTTGGGTAGTTCCTGTTGACAGTTAGGGAAGAAACCAGTTTAGGAAAGATGAAGAGAGAAGGGCAAGAATCAGAGTAGCGCAGCGGAAGCTTATGGAGTTTAGAAGTAGTGTTAGGCTTTGCTAGTTGCTTGTTTGTTGTTTTAACATTCGGGGACGAATGTTTTTGTAAGGGGGGTAGATTGTAATACCCGGCTCGTTCAGGCATCGGAATTCTTACCGTCCGGTGGAATTTCGGATGTCGGGCTCTTTGTCAAGGGTTAAGCAAGGGGTTAGCCAAGATTTTCAAAAGGCTTTTTACATGTTTTATGGTTTTGAACGGAAAGGGAATGAGTTTTGAAGCAAAGAGACCAAGGAGGCAAAATGCAGGTTCGGCCGCCGAAGGTAATGTTCGGCCGCCGAAAGTGCCTTAGGTTTGGCTTCCAAAAGCCAAGAGCGGCCGCCGAACGTTGCATGGTTTTGCATGCAGTTTCGGCAGCCGAAGGAAAGGCGGTTGGCCACCTATTTTAGCCCCTTTGACCGGCCATGGAGGGTGTGGGAAGCCCTCTTGGTGATCAAAGGTGGGGTTTATGCTCTCCTTGGGATGTTTTCATGTGTTTCCTCAAATCTTGTAAGGTTTTCATAAGTTTTAACTTGGTGTTGAAGGTTTTGAGCAACAAAGAGCAAGTTGTGGAGTTTGAAGCTTTAGGAGCTTGGTTTCTCCATAGCTTGAAGTTTGGGATCACACCAGCCTTTGTTCTTCAAAAGGTAAGTGTAGATCCTTAGGTTTTATGATGTTTTAAGTGAGTTTTATGGAGGGAAAAGGGTAGAAGTTGCATGGTTTGCATGGTTGTGCATGTGAGGGTTTATGGACTCTTTATGCCTTTGTGTGTTATATGTGGTTGTTTGTTGGGGTTTTAGGTAGTTTTAGACCCCTTTTGGCATATATTGGAGTATATAATGGGTGATGAGAAGTGTTTTGCATGTTTGAGCAAGTTTGGGGGAAGTTGTGCATGAGGTGAGCTAGGTTCTGCCTAACTGGAGAACCCAGGTTCGGCCGCCGAAGAAGGGTTCGGCCGCCGAACATGTTGAGGAGGTGGTTTCAGCTGCCTAAACCTGCCCCCGAAGGATTGGACTTTCGTCTCTGGAGGGGAGGTTCGGCCGCCGAAGGTGCCACCGAAGGTTGGAGACTTTTGTCTCTGGAGTGTGTTTTAGCCCCCGAACCTTGCCCCCGAAAGGGTTCGGCTGCCGAAGGAAGGAGTTCGGCCGCCGAAGGTGCTTGAGTTTCGTCTCTGAAGGGGACTTTCGGCCGCCGAATCTGCCGCCGAAAGTGTCCTGTCCAGCCTTCTTTTGCATGCTTTATGTGATTGTTCTAGGAGGTTTTAGGGGTTCTTTGGGGAGTTGTTTTAGAGTTGTTTATGAGATGTATAGAGTGTGTTTGGCACCTCATTCGAGTCCACCTGTGTAGGATCGGACCCGAGAGATCGAGGAGGCCATCAGGGGTAGCCGTTGCAGAGTCAGTCAGCGTCTGCCAGGTGAGTGGAACTAAACTTGATGTTTTCTACAAGAAATGATATAAATGTTTAAGCATGTTTCATACATCATGAATACTATGAGTATGCAATAGGTTGATTGCATTAGTAGACACGAATATGCTGCATAGCATTATTTGCTGTGATAGGGATTGGACCCAGGCGACTTCAATAGCCATAATCTGTTATGTATAGGTAAGACCTATGGAAGCTCCGTAGTAGGGGCCGGGCGCTAGGACATGTAGTGATGAGCTCCGTAGGGGGCCGTGCACCGACAGAAGGAGTTTTGAGGTCATGTCTAGTCCGTGATGTGAAATGTTTGTGCAGTGACGCATTTCATGAGAGCATGTATGGAATGAACTGTTTTCTATAGTTTCTGCTCACTGGGCTGTTTAGCTCATCCCTCTCCCTTAACCCCAGTTTTGCAGGTTTCGAGATAGCTATGGGAAGTCAGAGTCAGCAAGAGTAAGGCATGAAGTCATAGTACAGGTTGTGATTATGTAATAGAATAGTGGACATGATGTAAAGTAAAGAGATATATGTTAAATGATGTAATAGATTGTACGTTGTGTTTAGATTGTACATTAGTGTGTTTATGGTTTAGTATGTGCTTTGCCCGGTGTTTGCTTAATCCCTAGTATATGCATGTATCCTGTTTTACGTTTCTTGATGAGAAATGTGTCAAACTAGGCTTAACGTATGATGTGTTTATAAAACTCCAGTGATTAGGGAAGAAAGGGTATAAAACCCCTTGACCCATTTGATAGGGAAGAAAGGGGTCCAATCCCTTGACCCAAGAGCAGACCGTGAGGGAAGAAAGGGTTTCAATCCCTTGACCCAAAGCGGAAATCAAGGCTAACCTGTGACATGCTAACCCTAAGGGAGTGGGTTCTATGTTTTCAGACATAGGGCATAGAGGTTGAGCTTGGTAGTGGATCACTGGTGTATGCCCTGGAGGCTATGTCAGACTGATATGTCTGAGTGTTTTTAAGGTTAAGCCTGGTAGTTTTTCAGAAAAGGTTTTAAAAGCTAGTGTTGTAGTTGGATCATGTATGGGATTGATCAGTTACACAGAGTTCAGTTTAGGCTTGCTACGGGTCCCGGCGGCCTTAAGCCGATTTGGATCCTAGCGCCGAGCAGTTTGGGACCGTTACAGAGGGGTATCGGTTTCCGGGCTATTACAGTTTTTCTGATGCTGATTGGGCAGGATCTAAAAGTGATAGAAGGTCGACTACAAGCTATTATGTATTTGTTGGAGGAAACCTAGTGTCTTGAAAAAGTAAGAAGCAAAATGTGGTATTCAGATCTAGTGCCGAGTCAGAATATAGGGCCATGGCTCAATTAACTTGTGAGATTTTGTGGATAAATCATCTACTGAAGGAAGTTGGTATGGATGTTGCATCATCCGTGAAACTTTGATGTGATAATCAGACTGCTCTTAACATTACTTCCAATCCAGTATACCATGAACGGACTAAGCATATTGAAGTTGACTGTTATTTCATTCGTGAGAAGATTCAAGAGAATTTAATCTCCACCAGTTATGTGAAGACATGAGAGCAATTGGGTGATCTATTCACCAAAGCTTTAAATGGGCCTTGAATAGAATATTTTTCTAACAAGTTGGGCATGATAAATATCTATGATCCAACTTAAGAGGGAGTGTTACAGGTTATATAGAAAGTAAATATGTTAATATAGGAGATAAATATTGATAGATGGGTTAGTTACTTAATCTCAGGGATTGTATAATCATAGGCTTGATTTTCCTTCCTGTTTAGATATTGTAATACCCGGCTAGACTCCGGTATCGGAATTCCTACCGTCCGGTGGAATCTCGGATGTCGAAAACCTCTAGAAGGGCAAAATCATGTTTTTATAGAATGTTTTCATGTATTTTATGGTTTTAAGTAGGAAAGAAATTGAGTTTTGAATGAAAAAGACCATGGAGACATTTTCAGGTTCGGCCGCCGAACCTCAAGTTCGGCCGCCGAACATGGAATAGTTTAGGGGGGCAAGTTAGGCTTCCGAAAATGGCTTGGGTTCGGCCGCCGAACCTCATGTTCAGCCGCCGAACCTCATGTTCGGCCGCCGAACCTCATGTTCGGCCGCCGAACCTCATGTTCGGCCGCTGAACTTGCATAAGTTTTGGAGGCACTTTAGGCTTCCGAAGGTGGTCTGGCCAGCCCCTATAAAAGGGCTCCATGGCTTAAACAGGCGAGCTTTCTCCCCTATTTTCGGCCAGCGGTGAGTCCATGCTCTCCCATGGTTAGTTTTGATATTCTTCCTCAAATCCTTTAAGTTTTAACGAGTTCTAACTTGGTTTTGAAGAGTTTTGGAGCTTGGAGACCCAAGGAGCTAGATTTCTCCCATCTCCAAGTTTAGATCGCCTCCCCTCTCGATCTCCAAGAGGTAAGAGTAGATCATTAGCTCATTTCATGTTTTAAACAAGTTTTATGAAAGTTTATGGGGTAGAAATGCATGTTTAGGTTTATATTGAGTTTTTGGTTAATGTTGAGTATATGGACAATGTGTGTTGTTGATCAAGCATAATTTAGCCACATTTTTAGTATATTTATTACTGTTTAATTATACATTTTTCTAGCTTAATTTATGTTTTTGTTATGTTTTTGTAGAAAAAGAAGAAAATGGAAAGTTGGAGAAAAAGTGAAGAAAAAGCTGGAAAAGTGATTGGGTCAAAGTGATTTGGCCAAAACACTGCCCAGATCAAGCTGAAGCAGAAACCTAGAGGAACCGGAAGAAGTGATTTGGGCAAACGATCTGCCCAAATCACTCGCAGAGACAGAAAGCCAAAAACTGGACTGACTCATGGAAAAGCGATTGGCGCAAGTGATCTGCCCAAATCACTGCCCCAATCACACTGACAGCAGAAACAGACAGCAGAGGTGGGAAAAGTGCAGGGAACCGAAATTCAAATTTTGAGAAGCCCAAATCCAACTCAATCACTACCAACACAATTCCAAGAGCCACGAAAGAGTTTCTCACCTAAGGAATTCCATTTGCAATTAAATTCAACATCAAAAGAGAAATCAAAAACCAAATCAAAAAGGGATTTCAAAACCCTAGATGGATGGGATTCTTTAGCTATAAAAGAGCAGCCTCCAAACCAGCAAGGGGACATGATCTCAGCATCCTCTCCTACTCGGGAATTCTGCAGAAATACAGCAGAACTTACTTTCTTCTTTTCTTCTCTTCTTTTGTGTATTTTTGTCCACCATGAGTGGCTAAAACAATTTCTTTCCAGTTGAAGTTGGAAAATTCAGATTTGTGATTAATTGGGAGATTTAAATCTCCATTGTTAAACTTCTATTTATTTTCAATATTTATGCAATTTGATCTTTCTATAATTGTTGCTTTGCTTTTAGAATCAATTTAGGCATATTGCTTTTAATTGCTTGAGTAACAATTGTTTGAATAATTTAGGTCCGTAATTGCTTAGATTATTTAAACACACATTTAATCAAGTTGCATAATCTAAACTTGACTACGCGGTTGGCAATGTTAGAATTAGGTTTCTCTAAGTCTTAATGCAGATAACAGTTGTTCGATGCTAAAAGCCCCAAGGACGTTCCTTGGCAACTTGTTAACTAGTGTTTGATTAGCGAACGTTTCCTAATCAAACTAGAACTAAGGAGGAAATTGGATTGTGAGAAGCGTCTTCCACATCCTAAACTAATTTATTGAAATAAATAGGAGTGTTAAAGAATCAATGATCAATTCTAAACAGTCTGAAATAGATCCATACTTCAACTAGAAGCTTTTCTCTTATTGATTTACTCATCTTTAAATTATTTGCTTTCTATTGTTAATTAGCTTTAGTACATCTTCAAAACAAAACCCCCTTTTTATTTTTTTACTATTTACTTGCCTTAGTCATTATTAGGAAGATATTTGGTGTCAAATCCATGTGGTTCGACCCTATTGCCACTATATGTAAATTTATTTGTTGATTGATAATAGGTTTATTTTTGACGGCTTCGACAACCGCTATCAATTGTATATGTATGTTTGATGTGTTTTGGTTGCGGTTTAGGATAGTTTGAAGCCCCTATGAGCTTATGTATGTGTGTATGCATGTTGTAGAATAGCTAAATGCATGTTTTGGAAGTGTTGGTTTTGAGTTGAATGGTTTGGGAGGCAAATGTGCATTGAAGAGGCTAGGTTCTGCCATTTGGAAGAACTCAGGTTCGGCAGCCGAAGGGACTTTCGGCCGCCGAACCTGCCTGTAGAGGCAAGCCTTTGGCTGCCGAACCCTGCCCCGAAAGCTGGACTTTCGGCTCTGGAAGGGAGTTTCGGCCGCCGAAGGTGCCGCCGAACATGCATGAGTTTCGTCTTTGGAAGGAACCTTCAGCCGCCGAAAGTGCCACCGAAGGTGCATGACTTTCGGCTCTGGAGGGACTTTCGGCCGCCGAACCTGCCGCCGAAAGTGCCCTGTTCAGCCTTCCTTTGCATGTTCTCTATGATTGTTTTAAGGTGTTTTAGGGGGTTTTTGGGGAGTATTTTAGAGTCATGTTCATGTATGTTTGGTCCCTCATTAGAGTCCACCTGTGTAGGTTCGGACCCGAGGAACCGAGCACCCCAGCAGTGAGTTAGCTGCTTCCGAGTCTTTTCAGAGCTAGCCTGAGGTGAGTAGAATAATTCTTATATTTCAAAGTAAATAAATCAGTTTTGAGCATGTTCATGCATCACGAATGCCATGAGACATATTAGGTTGTTTGCATTAGAATTCACGAAAATTTTGCATTGCATAAAATGATGTTGATGCGGATGATCATTGAATGATCCGTTAGCCCTCGTGTAATACCCGGCTAGACTCCGGTATCGGAATTCCTACCGTCCGGTGGAATCTCGGATGTCGGAGACCTCTAGAAGGGTAAAATCATGTTTTCACAAATGTTTTCATGTTTTAATGATTTTTAAGTAAGAAAGAATTTGAGTTTTTAAATGAAAAAGACCATGGAACCTTTACCAGGTTCGGCCGCTGAAAGTCATGTTCGGCCGCCAAATGTGGGTAGGTTTTGGGAGCGCTTTTGGCCTCCGAAAGTCTTGTTTGAAAAAGCCAGGTTCGGCCGCCGAACCCCATGTTCGGCCGCCGAACATGCATGAGATGTGGGGGCACGTTCGGCCCCTGAATGTGAACTGGCCAGCCCCTATATAAGAGCTCCGTGGCCGAAACGGGAGAGTTTTCTCCCCATTTTCGACCACGGTGAGTTCTTGCTCCTCCATGGTTCGTTTTTGATGATTTTCCTTCGATCCTTCATGCTTTAACAAGGTTTATGTCGTTTTGAAGAGATTTGAGCAAGTTTTGAGCTTGGAGACCAAGGAAGTTAAATCTCTCCCAACTCCGAGTTTAGGTCGTCTCTCCCTCGATCTTCAAGAGGTAAGGGCCGATCTTAAATCCTTTTCGTGTTTTAAACTAGTTTTATGCAAGATCTATGGGGTAGAATGCATGTTTAGGTCATAGTTATGTTTATGGGTATATATGTGTGTTTATGAACAATGTGGCTTGGATTTGTGTTGTTTGATGTGTTGTAGTTGGGGTTTTAGGTAGTTTGAGACCCCTAGGAGCTTGTATGCATGTTTTGGTTGAGCTAAATGCATGATTGGAAGTTTTGGAGGAAATTATGCATGTCGGACCAAGTTTCTGCCATTCTGGGAGAAACCAGGTTCGGGCGCCGAAGGAATTTTCGGCCGCCGAACCCTCTTGTGGAGGCAGCATTCGGCTGCCGAAGCTTGCCCCCGAAAGAGGACTTTCGCCTCTGTCTGGGAGTTTCGGCCGCCGAAAGTGCCGCCGAACATGCATGAGTTTCGTCTCTGTCTGGGAGTTTCGGCCGCCGAAGGTGCCGCCGAACCTGCCTGACTTTCGGCTCTGGAGGGACTTTCGGCCGCCGAACCTGCCGCCGAAAGTGCCCTATTCAGCCTTTCTTTGCATGTTTTTGTATGAATGTTATGAGGTGTTTTAGAGGGTTTTTGGGGGATGTTTTTAGAGTCATGTTATAGTATGTTGGTCCCTCATTTGAGTCCACCTGTGTAGGTTCGGACCCGAGGAACCGAGGACCTCAGCAGTGAGTTCAGCTGCTTCTGAGTCAGTAGAGCTTCAGCCAGAGGTGAGTGGAATAACTCTTTATGTTTCAAGAAATAAATCAGTTTTGAGCATGTTCATGCATCACGGCTACCATGTGATATTTTAGGTTGTTTGCATTAGAAATCACGAATATGTTGCATTGCATAATATGTTGTTGATGTGGATGAATGTTGAATGATCCATTAACCCTCATATGTTATGTCGTGATGATATGATATGGAAGTCCAGGTGTGGCCTGCACTACGCCCCTGGCACTATGTAAGAGAAAGACCGGGTGTGGCCTGCACTATGCCCCCGGCACTATTGGTTATGTATGTTATGTTATGTATAAGAGAAACACCAGGTGTGGCCTGCACTACGCCCCTGGCATGATTGGATTATGTAGAGGGCTAAATGGTGACAAGTTCATCCTTGATATGATTAGTTGTGATGTGATGCATTTCATGATAGCATGTGTTTTAAATGCTTTAATATTCTGCTCACTGGGTTCTAGTAGCTCACCCCTCTCCCAAATTCCCCAGGTTTGCAGGTACAGGGTAGACCAGGTGGTCAGCAAGAGTACTGAAGTCTCTTTTTTATGTAATAGATAGAATGTGGACATGATAAAACTGTAAAGTTATGAATGGTTATGTAATGTAATGTTATCGAGGATTAGAGGTTGTGCTTGACCTATGTTTTAAAGTATCCCTCTAAATGCATGATCTTAGATCTTTTACGATGTTTATGTAAACCAACTCAACTTATGTTATAATTGCCTTTGGGGCATTAGAGAGATCCCACGGAGGGGGTCGATGTTTATGACTATGTCTATATTCAGCTCATGTACAGGTTGAGTTTGGTGTTTGAATAAAAGAAAAGTTTTAATTTTTTTGTGTATGTTGTTGATCATGTATGGGATTGAACAGGATTACAGGTTGCATGTCAGGCTTGCTACGGGTCCTAGCGGCCTTAAGCCGACCCGGATCCTAGCGCCGGTAGCGGTCCGATTTTCGGGTCGTTACAGAGTGGTATCAGAGCCCTAGGTTCACATGGTCGGACCTAGAGTGTCGGGCTCATAGATGTTATAGAAGGTCAAGCACAATAGGAAAAATCATGTCCACTAGGATAGGATGTGGAGTCCTGTCTTGTATGATGATGTGAAATGCCATGATTATGTGCATGTGCATTAATGCTATGATATGAATGACGTGTATGTGATGCGGGTTCATGTGTTGACACATGAACCATTTGATGCTAATGTTTGCTTGTTATGTGCTGTTTCTCAGAAAACAGGATGAGAGGAACTCGTCGATCTGCACGATTGACTGGAGTGCCACCTGAGGATGAGGGCATGAGCGCCCGTCCTCCAGCATTGCCTAGGGCAATGTCTAGTAGGTCTAACAGAGAAAGAGCTGTAAGAGACCCTAGAAGGTCTTTGGATCTGGGTTAAAGCAGGTCAGTAAGGGGAACAGTTCAGGGAGGAATGTCAGAGGACATGGGGGATGATATGGATGTAGAGCAGAGGAGGGATGGCAGTCTGGGAGTTAGCATGTCGGAAGAGGGAATGGGAGAGTCCCAAGGAGGCACTCAGGCCTCGGGATTTGTTCAGCCACCCCACTACCCACACTTCTCACAAAATCCCGGGTATTCGATGGGAGGTACATCGGATTACCCTAGCTTCACCCCTTATCCCACACAGATGCCATACCCACCCTACTACCCACCATATTCACAGTACCCGATGTATCCACCCCCACCTTACTACCCAAATCCAGCTAACCCTACCTCAGAAAATGTTGCACCTCCTCCATCATCAGCAGAACCCACAGTTCCAGCAACCCATGTACCTAAGCCTAGCTCAACTGGTGGGAGCAAGGTCAAGATGACCGACTATATGAAGCTGGGTGCTCCCCAGTTTGAAACCGGAGATGACCCGTTTGTGTACCTTGAGAGGGTCAAGACAATTACAGATGAGATAGGGGCAGATGACAGTAGAGCCATTCAGATGGCTGGGTTCACATTGAAATGTAAAAAGGCCCATGAGTGGTTTAAGAACTATGTGAGCCCGAGGTTGGGCAGCCTATCGTGGGAGGAGTTTGCAAATGAATTTGCAGGATGGGCTTTTCCTGACAGTTCAAGAGAGATGAAGATGATTGAGTTTGAACAGTTAAGGCAGACAGAGGAAATGAGTGTAGAGGAGTACACCGACAGATTCTTAGAGCTGTTGCCGTTTGCAGGGCAAACTCTTGACACAGACCAGAAGAAGTCAAGGAGGTATATCATGAAACTTCACTCCAGGTATTCCTCCTTGATTCAGTCCGCAGATAGGGAGAGCTTCCATGCCATAGTGGATATGGCTAGGAGGATGGAGGCTAGTGCTATCATCGAGGGGAAAGTCAAGCAGTCAGTAGCACAGCCTTCCGGTTCTAAGACCCCAGGCTCTTCTTCTCTGAGTGCAGCAGCTTCAGGTAGTAAAAAGTGGGACAGAGGCCACAGGAAGTCGAAGAAGAACAAGTTCTGGAACAAGGTTAAGTCCAGTCTGGGATTTGGAGGTGGCTCAAGCTTTGGTGCGGACAATGCAGTTTGTGCAAGGTGTGGTAAGCCACACAGAGGAGTATGTCGGTTTGGGACGACAGCCTGTTACCGATGTGGTCAGGAGGGGCATATGTCTCGAGAATGTCCAAGAGCAGTCCCGATGGCTCAGTCCCAGCAGACAGCCTCAGGTAGTGTAGCACAGCCAGCAGCTCCAGCCACGACTCAGGCCAGTGGCAGAGGCAGAGGGAGAGGGGCAGCCTCTTCTTCAGCGGGTTTCAGAGGTGAAGGTCCATCAGCTCCAGCACGGATCTTCACAATGACACAGCAGGAGGCAGATGCATCGAACACCGTGGTGGCAGGTAACTTAGTCATTGGTTGTTCAGATGTGTATGCCTTGATGGACCCTGGTGCATCTCATTCTTTTATTGCACCGAGAGCCGTTGAGAGGTTGGGGTTGATGATCTCTGGGTTGGAGTGTCCTCTCTGGGTCAGTGGACCCAAGTGTGATCCATCAGTGGCAGAGTCAGTCTGCTAGTGTAGTCCTGTGTTTGTTGAGGGAAGATGCTTGTCCGCCGACCTTATAACGACCCGAAAATCGGACCGCTACCGGAGGTAGGATCCAGATCGGCTTAAGGCCGCCGGGACCCGTAGCAAGCCTGACATATAACCTGAAAACCTGTTTAATCCCATACATGATCAACAACATACATAAAAATTAAAACTTTTCTTTCATTCATTTCCTCATACACCAACTCAACCTGTACATCTTGGGTTTGGCAGGTTACTACAGGAGGTTCGTTCAGGACTTCTCTAAGATTGCAGCTCCTATGACCAGGTTGACAAAAAAGAACCAGGAGTTTGTGTGGTCAGACCAGTGTGAAGAGAGTTTTGAAGAGCTGAAGAAGAGGTTGACGTCGGCATCGGTGTTAGCTGTGCCTACCAGTAACGAAGACTTCACGACTTTCTATGATGCATCCCGTGTGGGACTGGGTTGTGTGTTGATGCAGAATGAAAGGGTGATTGCTTATGCTTCTAGGCAGCTGAAGAAGCATGAGTTGAATTATCCTACACATGACCTAGAGATGGCAGCTGTAATCTTTGCACTCAAGATGTGGAGGCATTACCTTTATGGGGTAAAATGTGAGATCTTCACAGATCATAAAAGCCTACAGTACATCCTGAGTCAGAGAGAGTTGAACCTGAGACAAAGAAGATAGGTAGAACTGCTTAGTGACTATGATTGCAAGATTTAGTACCATCCGGGTAAGGCGAATGTTGTGGCAGACGCTCTAAGCCGAAAATCACTTGGCAGTTTGTCCCATATTACAGCAGAGAGGAGACCGGTGGTGAAAGAGTTTCATAAGCTCATCAATGAAGGTTTGCAGCTGGAGTTGTCTGGTACAGGTGCTTTGATAGCCCAGATGAGAGTGTCACCCGTGTTTCTGGAGCAAGTGGCTCAGAAACAGCATGAGGACCCAGAGTTAGTAAAGATTGCCAGGACTGTTCAGTCAGGCAAAAATGAAGACTTCAGATTTGACATCAAGGGGATCCTCCGCTATGGGAATAGATTGTGTGTACCAGATGACGTGAGTCTGAAGGGAGACATTATGAGAGAAGCTCATAATGCCAGATACAGTGTTCACCCTGGAGCCACCAAAATGTATCAAGATCTGAAGAGGGTTTATTAGTGGCCAGCTATGAAAAGAGAAGTGGCACAGTTCGTGTCAGCCTGCGAAGTATGTCAGAGGGAGAAGCTGGAACATTAGAAGCCGGCTGGGATGCTTAACCCACTGCCGATTCCAGAGTTGAAATGGGAGAATATAGCTATGGACTTCGTGGTAGGGTTACCGACAACGTCCAACAGATTGGACTCCATATGGGTGATTGTGGACAGATTGACCAAATTTGCTCACTTCATCCCTATCAAGAGTGGCTATTCTGTGGATAAATTGGCGCATGTATTTGTTGATGAAGTAGTCAAGTTGCATGGGGCTCCTGTTTCAATAGTGTCTGATAGAGGACCCCAATTCACCTCCAGGTTTTGGCGGAGTCTGCAGAGTGCTATGGGTACCAGGCTAGACTTCAGCACTGTAACAGCCTGGAACCGGTACCCCTCTGTAACGGCCCAAACTGCCCGGTGCTAGGATCCAAATCGACTTAAGGCCGCCGAGACCCGTAGCAAGCCTATCCTGATCTCTGTGTACCTGATCAAACCCATACATGATCCAACTGTACCATTAGTTTTTAAAACTTTTTCTTTAAAACCACTAGGCTTAACCTTAAAACACTCAGACATATCAGTCTGAAACAGCCCCCAGGGCCTACACCAGCGATCTACTACCAAGCTCAGCCCCCAGGGCCTACACCAGCGATCTACTACCAAGCTCAACCTCCATGCACTATGTCTGAAAACATAGAACCCACTCTCATAAGGTCAGCATATCACAGGTTAGCCTTGGTTCCCGCTTTGGGTTAAGGGACTCTAACCCTTGGTCAGGGGACTCTAACCCCTTCTTCCCTCACGGTCTGTTCTTGGGTCAAGGGATTGGATACCCTTTCTTCCCTCACAGTTTTCTGGGTTAAGGGACTCTAACCCTTTTTCCCCAATCACTGGAGTTTTATAAACACATCATACGTTAAGCCTAGTTTGACACATTTCTCATCAAGAAACGTAAAACAGGATACATGCATACACCAGGCAAAGCACATACTAAACCACAAACATACTAACTTACTATCTATTACATGACTTTACATACATCTCTTTAATTTACATCATGTCCACTATTCTATTACACAAGCAATACCATAGCTGACTCCCTGCTGATTCTGACTTCCCCAAAGCTATCTCTGGTCCTGCAAAACTGGGGTTAAGGGAAAGGGATGAGCTACTAGAGCCCAGTGAGTAGAAACAATGAAAACAATTCATTAATTACATGCTTTCATGAAATGCGTCACTGCACAAACATTTCACATCTCGAATTAGACATGACCTCAAAACTCCCTCTGTCGGTGCCCGGCCCCTACGGAGCTCGTCACTACATGTACTAGCTCTCGGCCCCTCCTGTGGAGCTCACACAGGTCTTATCTAGACATAACAGATCCATGGGCTATTGAAGTCGCCTGGGTCCAATCCACACCAACAATAAACAATGCAAAGTACCATAGTCTTGATTCTAATGCAATCACCCTAGTACATATCATGATATCCATGATGTATGCAATATGCTAAAAGCATTTAAGTTTTTATCATAAAAGAGTAAGTTTAGTTCTACTCACCTCTGGCAGACGCTGGACTGACTCTGCAACAATTAACACTGATGACCTCCTCGATCTCTCGGGTCCAATCCTACACAGGTGGACTCGAATGAGGTACCAAACACAACCTAAACAACTCATAAACAACTCTTAAAAAACTCCCCAAAAACCCCCTAAAACATCCTAGAACAATCATAGAAATCATGCAAAGGAAGGCTGAACAGGACACTTTCGGCGGCATCTTCGGCGGCCGAATGCTCCCTCCAGAGCTGAACCTCATGCATGTTCAGCGGCACCTTCGGCGGCCGAACCTCCCCTCCAGAGCCGAAAGTCCAAACTTTCGGGGGTAAGCTTAAGTAAGCTTAGGCAGCCGAAGCCACCTCCTCACATGTTCGGTGGCCGAACCTTCCTTCGGCTGCCGAACCTGAGTTCATCCAGAACTCAGTTTCGTGCACAACCAAGCCTCCCAAATCCTTCCAACATCCCCAAACATGCAAAACTCAACTTCTCAACACACATATACTCTAGTATATGCACAAAGGGGTCCAAAACTACCTAAAACCCCAACAAAAACATCACACAACACACATAACATATATAAACATGCTTGCACCCATAAACCATCAAAAACACACTTTTACACCTAATCATGCAACTCTACCCATAACCTCCATAAAACCTCAAAAGAAGTTCAGGATCTTCACTTACCTCTTGAAAACAAAAAGATGAACGATCCTAACTTAAAGATATGGAGCAACTCTTCTTCAAACTCTCCAAACCTCAAAACCTATCTTTTTAGCTCAAACCTTTAAAACAACATTAAAACCAATCAAAACTTTACAAGATTTGATGAAAACATGAAGAGTATCCATGGAGGCATGATATCAGCTCTGGAAGTGAAAAGGAAAGTTGTACTTATCCATTTCACCGACTGGGGGTGCTTTATAGGTGGCTGACCGACTCTCCTTCGGCGGCCAAACCTGCATGCAAAACCATGCAACGTTCGGAGGCCGAACTTGGAGTTTCGGAAGCCGAATCTAAGGCACTTTCGGCGGCCGAACATCACTTTCGACGGCCGAACTTGGCCAAAAGCCTCCTTGGTCTTTTCTCTTCAAAACTCAATCTTTTCCTATTCTAAACCTTTAAAATACTTAAAAACATTTAAGAAAACCTTTCTCTTACCCTTCTAGAAACCTCTGACATCCTCGAATTCCACCGGACGGTAGGAATTCCGATGCCTGATCTAGCCGGGTATTACAAGCACTGCTTTCCATCCTCAGACGGACAATCAGAGAGGACCATCCAGACAATAGAAGATAGGCTCAGAATGTGTGTGCTAGATTTTGGCGGTTCTTGGAGGCAGCATCTACCTTTGGTGGAGTTTGCCTACAATAATAGCTATCATGCTAGCATAGGGATGGCCCCATATGAAGCTTTGTATGGAAGGAAGTGCCGGTCACCTGTTTTCTGGGAGAAAGTTGGAGAAAGAGCCTTGGCAGGGCCTGAGCTAGTAGAGATCACCAGCAGAGTAGTGCCCATAATCAGAGAAAGGATCAGAACTGCTGTGAGCAGGCAAAAGTGTTATGCAGATGTCCGCAGAAGGCAAGTAGAGTTTCAGGAGGGGGATTTGGTATTGCTCAAGGTGTCTCCTATGAAAGGGGTGATTTGATTTGGGAAGAAAGGTAAGCTAGCTCCACAGTACATCGGACCCTTTGAGATCTTGCAGAAGATTGGGAATGTATCGTAGAAGTTGGACTTTCCTGCTTCTATGGAGAGAATCCATCTGGTTTTCCATGTTTCCATGTTACGGAAGTTCGTGTCAGATCCGGGCAAGGTTCTTAGTGAGCCTGATATGGAGATCCTTAGAGATCTCACCTATGTTGAGCAGCCAGTGCGGATCCTAGACACCCAGATCAAAAAGTTAAGGAATAAGGAAATCCCGATGGTGAAAGTCCTTTGGAATCACCACAACATCGAGGAATGTACCTGGGAGACACGGGAGTCTATGCTCCAGCAATATCCTCATCTCTTCTAAGGTTAGTGTTATGTGTTTTATGTGTATGTCTATGTTTTATGCTATGCATGTGCTAGTTAGGGAACATTCGGGGACGAATGTTCTTAAGGAGGGGAGAATGTAATACCCGGCTAGACTTCGGTATCGAAAATCCTACCGTCCGGTGGAATCTCGGATGTCGAAAACCTCTAAAAGGGTAAAATCATGTTTTCATAAAATCTTTTAATATATTTTATGATTTTAAGTAAGAAAGAAATTGAATTTTGAATGAAAAAGACCATGGAGGGAATTCCATGTTCGGCCGCCGAACCCCATGTTCGGCCACCGAACTTGCAGTGAGTTGTATTCATTTTTGGGAATTTCCTTTTGAATTGAATCTTTGAGCTTGCCATGGTGAAAAATATATTGATGACCCTCATTAGAGAGAATAAATTGAAAGTTGTGTGAATGAACTAAATATGACTTGTTTTGGCAATTGGTGTTGATTTGCCCCAATCATTGAGATAAAGAAAAAGAAAATTCAGCAAAGGCAAAGACCTCAAAAGCACAAATTAAAAACTGTTCCAATGGTCAAAAGACTATAAACAGAGCTAGTAGCCACTTGGACAAGTGACCAACTGAGTAACTGGGGGTGGGTATCACAAATATGTACCTTCACAACAAAAGGTTGGTGACTTTTTCAAGCAAGAATAAAAGTGCAAAAGCTGAATAAAAGAGTAAAGTGCTTCAATAAAAGGGCAAATCACTCCGAAAGCTAGAAAGAGTCTAAAAATAAAAAAATATGTGCATGATATCTCTCTTGAGGAAAATAAATACTAACCATGGTAGGTAAAGGGAGACAAGGAAAAGAAGAAAGTAACCTTTGTGCATACACTCTTCACTACAATGCTTCAAAGTAGGGGTCTAGGGTATAAGCTTAAGTGGAAATAAGGATCAAGTAGTAAAGAAAGCTTGTTTGACTAGGTCTATTTGCTTGAGGACAAGCAAAGGGTTAGGTGTGAGGGTATTTGATAGAGCCAAATTTAGACCCATTTTTCATATTGTTATTTATGTCAATTTACACATTTTCTACCTAATTTTGTGATTTTAATCTTATTTTGCAGAAAATGGAGTAAAATGGTAATTTGGCAAAAAAGGCCTTAAATCTGCCCAAAAGAGAGCAAAACTACACAAGCATGGTTCGCCCAAATTGTTTGCCCAAACCAAAGTTGAAGCTGAAATGGAAGAGGAATAATCTGCTGTTTGACCAGACTGTTTGCCCAAACAGACTGGGCAAACAGGACAGCAGGGCAGAAGCAGTGCGCAGATAACAGGGAAAACAGACTGTTTGCCCAAACAACCCGGGCAAACAGCACCATCAACCAGCAGACAGCGAATTGCGGGAAAAGCAAAATTCAAATGTTCAAGAAGATTTTTCCCTCCCAAACACGTGGGGACAACTCAGCAAATCCTCAAGACACCTCAGCACTCAATCCCACATATTTAGGAAGGCAAATCTCATCAAAATACAATTACCTTCCAAGAATTCAACTCCAATTGGAAAAGGAGTCCCATCTCAACAAGGAAACCTAGGGCAACCTCTTCAAGCTATAAAAAGGCATGCAAACCAGCAAAGAAAGGGGGATCTATCCTTCAATCAATATTGGGAATCAAGGCCAGCAGCCTCACGCACCTCCAGCCGCACCAGCCGGCCCTTTTTACATCTTTTCTTGCTTTCTTTCTTCTCTTTTATGTTTGTTTCAGCCATGAGTGGCTGAAACCCTTTTTCTAGTTGAAGAATAAGGTGAAACTTTAGTTGTTTATGGATTGGGAGATCTGAACATGTTATGTTAATCTTTTATTTATCAATATTTATGCAATTTGATGCTGAATTCTATTATTGCTTTGTTATTTAGATCAATAGGACCCATTGATTCTTGATTGCAAAGTGATAATTTGTTAGTTTGGATAGTTTGAAGTCCGTAATTGCTTGAATTATTCAAACACAAGTAACCCTTGGTGTAAAACCTAGGAAATTGCATAACCTAGCAATATCACCATACGTTTGGGTAGCTAGAATTAGGTCTCTCTATTTCTTAATGCAATTAACAATTGCTAGATGCCAAAGGTCCAAGGACGTTCCTTGGCAACTTGTTGATTAGTGGTTAATTGGAGGACGTTCCCTAATTAACCTATGCTTAAGGAGGGATATGGAGGTGAGAAGCGTCTTCCACCTCCATAACTAATTTATTGAGTCAAATAGAAGGATATAAGCATCAATGATCAATCCCAACAACTAAAGTGGATCCAACTCTTCAACTAGGCTTTTCTCATTATTGAATTCTCTTTATTTAATTATTTGCTTTAGTTTATTGCTTTTAATTCTAGTTTAGTCATCAAATCTCAAAACCCCCCAATTTACTTTTATTGTTCATTTATTTACTTGGTCTTGATAAGAAAAATAAGTAAGTATCAATTCCCTGTGGATTCAATCCTTTTGCCACTATCTACAGTTGTAAAATTGTTGATAAACAAAAAGGTTATTTTTGACCGGCCTCGACAACCGCGAGTCAGGTGGTTTTGGAGGCGGATTGCATGAGGTGGAAACGGGTTCTGCCTTGCTGGGGAACTCAGGTTCGGCCACTGAAAGTAGTTTCGGCTTCCCAACCTGCCTGTGGAAGCAATCTTTGGCCGCTTAAACTTGCCCCCGAAAATGGATTTTCGGCTTTGGCAGGGACTTTCGGCCGCCGAAGGTGCCGCCGAAAGTGCCTGGCTTTCGTCTCTGGAGGACACTTTCGGCCGCCGAAGGTGCCTCCGAAAGTGCCTGACTTTCGGATCTGTGGGAGCATTCGGCCGCCGAATGTGCCGCCGAAGGTGCCCTGTCCAGCCTTCCTTTGCCTGTTTTGCATGCATGTTTTGAGGTGTTTTAGGGGGATTTTTGGGGAGATGTTTAGAGTTATGTTAGAGTTGTTTGGTCTCTCATTTTAGTCCACCTGTGTAGGATCGGACCTGAGGAACCGAGGTGTTCAGCAGTGTTAGCTGCTTCAGAGTTAGTCCAGAGCTAACTAGAGGTGAGTAGAATTGAACTTTATTTTTTAAAATAAATCAAATGTTTTAAGCATGTTCATGCATCATGATTACCATGTTATGTAATAGGTTGTTTGCCTTAGAATTCATGACTATGATGCATTGCATAATATAATGAAATTGATGTGGATGAATATTGAATGATCCTCTAGCCCTCAGTACGATATGATATGATATGACATGATATGACATGAGATGGAAAGACCAGGTGTGGCCTAATCGCCCCTGGCAATATGTTATATGCAAGGGAAGACCAGATGTGGCCTAATCGCCCCTGGCATAGTTGGACATGTTATGATATGAGCTATGTAAGAAAAGACCAGGCGTGGCCTTATCGCCCCTGGCACAGTTGGACATGCGACGATATGTAGAGGGCTATTGGTGACAAGTTCATCCTTGATGTGATATGTTTGTGATGTGATGCATTTCATGAAAGCATATGTTTAAATGATTTTTATCATTGTTCTGCTCACTAGGCTTTATAGCTCACCCCTCTCTCCTAACCCCAGGCTTGCAGGGTCAGAGATAGTTCAGGAGGTCAGCAGGTTATGGCTATGGTTATGTTTTGTAATAGAATAGTAGTGGACAGGATGTAATGTAAAGTTATGTAATGATGTAAAAGGATGTATAGTAAAGTTGATCAAACATAAATTAGCCACATTTTTATTATCTTTATTATTGCTTATTTACACATTTTTTAGCTTAATTTATAGTTTTTATCTTGTTTTTACAGAAAAGGAAGAAATTGAAAAATTGGAGAAAAAGTGCAGAAAAAGCTGGAAAAGTGATTGGGTCAAAGTGATTTGGCCAAATCACTGCCCAGATCAAACTGAAGCAGAAACCTGGAGGCAACAGTCAGAAGTGATTTGGGCAAGCGATCTGCCCAAATCACCCGCCCAAATCACTCGCAGAGACAGACAGCTGAAAACTGAACTGACTCACGGAAAAGAGATTGGGGCAAGTGATCTGCCCAAATCACCCACCCCAATCACGTTGACAGCAGAAAATACAGCAGAAGCGGGAAAGTGCAGAAATTCAAGATTTAAAATAAAGAAGTCCTAACCCCTCTCAAACACTTCAAGATCAATCCTAGGGCATCTCAAAGAGTCACTCTCAAGATAGACCTCCTCAAGAAGAAGATTTATTCACAATTAAAGAAGAGATCAAAGACAAGGACCAATCCAATTTAGGATTCCAAAACCTAATTGGATTGGGATTCCTCACCTAGAAAAGGAGGCAGCCCAAACCAGCAAACAGATCCTCTCTCCAGCTTCGGTATCACTGCAGATTCTTGGCAGAAATTCTCCTTCTTTCTTTTCTTCTTTCTTTTGTGTATTTTAGACCATCATGAGTGGCTAAACATCCCTTTTCTAGTTGAAGTTGGAAAATTCAGATTTGTGATGAATTGGGAGATTTAAATCTCCATTGTTAAACTTCTATTTATTTTCAATATTTATGCAATTTGATCTTTCTATAATTGTTGCTTTGCTTTTAGAATCAATTTAGGCCTATTGCTTTTAATTGCTTGAGTAACAATTGTTTGAATAATTTAGGTCTGTAATTGCTTAGACTATTTAAACACACATTTAATTAAGTTGCATAATCTAAACTTGACCACGCGATTGTCAAGGTTAGAATTAGGTTTCTCTAAATCTTAATGCAGTTAACAGTTGTTCGATGCTAAAAGCTCCAAGGACGTTCCTTGGCAACTTGTTAACTAGTGTTTGATTAGCGAACGTTTCCTAATCAAACTAGAACTAAGGAGGAATTTGGATTGTGAGAAGCGTCTTCCACATCCTAAACTAATTTATTGAAATAAATAGGAGTGTTAAAGAATCAATGATCAATTCTAAACAATCTGAAATAGATCCATACTTCAACTAGAAGCTTTTCTCTTATTGATTTACTCATCTTTAAATTATTTGCTTTCTATTGTTAATTAGCTTTAGTACATCTTCAAAACAAAACCCCCTTTTTATTTTTGCTATTTACTTGCCTTAATCATTATTAGGAAGATATTTGGTGCCAAATCCCTGTGGTTCGACCCTATTGCCACTATCTGCAAATTTATTTATTTATTTGTTGATTGATAATAGGTTTATTTTTTACGGCTTCGACAACCGCTATCAAAAATTGGCGCCGTTGCCGGGGATTTGATCTAAACTAACGTATTTCCCTTTTATGACCAGGGCTGGTCGTAAAGAAGCTCTTCTTTACGATCCAGAAATTGAACGCACTGCCAAGACCTTACAAGCATGGCTACGGTAAGTATGTCTTTTCTCTCTTCTCAAATTTCTGAACTAACCGCTATTGTGAGAAATTATGGTATAGGTCAAGCTCAACAAGTTCAACAAGTTCAGCGAATCAGACCATGTGGGATTTGTGCATATGTATGACACCCAACTGATCGATGTCCTACACTTTATGAGGATTACCAGCAAGCACATGCCTTTGAAGGATTCAATAGCCAGCTAAGACATGATCCCTACCTTGATACCTACAATCCATGTTGGAGGGACCACCTGAATTATGGCTATGCAAGGGCTAACTACTACCAAAACTATCAAGCCCAAGCAACACCTAAAAACTCCAATATGCAACTTGAAGAGATGATGAGGACATTGAAAATTTCTGGGAAAATTCTCCAACAGCAAGTGGATCAAGCGGTCAACTCAGTGAACGCGCACATATTAAGAAGAGAGGAAGAGCTTCAAGATCTATGGGACGATGACGAAAGTTCCCAAGAAACAGAACGAGCTATTGAGTCTGCTGCACAAATCATCACTGCACTTGAAACTGAACCAGCTGCTGAATTTGCTTCATCTGTTACTTTATTTGGTGCACAAAACACTGCAGTACTTGCTACTATACCTAATGAATCTGTCGCAAGAACGAGCTGCAAAATTGTTGAACCAGCTGCTGTCCAAACAACACTTGTTGAAGCTTCTGCCACCCAAGAGACAGCAATACATACTGCTGCTGCTGAAAATATTGCAGCACCTACTGTAAAAAATTCAGACTTTGCTGCTGACCAAGCCGCTGAAGATAGAGACAGCAACTACTGTCCACCTGCTGAAACTGCCAAAATTACACCAGAAATTACAGAATTTGCTGTTGTGCAAAGTGCTGAAAACAGAGACAGCAACTGCTGTCAAACTGCCACAACCACTGTTGCCCGTAAATCAGCACCAGCCGAAGTATCTGTTACATCCCCTGCTGTTGTCCAAAAATCAGCAACCTCAGAACTTGCCCCAACTGAACCAGAACCTGCTGCTATCCAAAAATCAGCACCAACCGAAGCTCCTGCTGCAGAAACAACACCTGCTGTCCAAAAATCAGCAACCTCAGAAATTGCCCCAACTGAACCAGAAGTTGCTGCACTTGTTGAACCAGCAACATACATCACAGTACCAGCATCTGCCAAAGCACAGTTTGCAACCCCTGCTGCTGTCCAAAAACCAGCAACTGTTGTGTTTGCCCAAACAGCACAGCCCACTGCTGTGTTTACCCAAACAGCACAGTCCCCTATTGAAATTACTGAAACAGCACAGTCCCCTGCTGAAATTTCTGAAACAGAGCAGTCCCCTGCTGAACCAGCACAGCCCACTGCTGTGTTTGCCCAAACAGCTGCTAAAATGGCAGAATACAATATGCAAGCTGTTGCAACCAAACCAGCCCAAAAACCAGAAGTTTTTGCCTAAAAAATTCCAAAACCAGTTGATAGTTTAGATATCATCGATTTTATGAGTCAGGAAATTTTTGATATGGATCAAAATGATATGATAACCAATGATTTTTGTAGGGAGGACAACCAAGAAGATGAAAAGAGCCAAGGAGAGCTGAAGCAAACAACAAATGACTGCTGCGTGCAGAAGACAGATTGCTGTTTGCCCCAACAAACTGGGCAAACAAGCAGACAGAAGGCAAAACAAGCCCCCAAACAACTAGTTGAGACAGATGACAGTCTGCCCAAATCACCAGAATAGGCAATTCCCGATCTGCCCAAATCACTGGAGCAGACAGACATGACAAAGGGTGATTTGCCCAAATCACTAGACCCAGCATCAGGCAATCTGCCCAAATCAGTGAGCAGACAGCAAGCAGCAGACCAGACAGCAATTGCACCAGATCTGAAATCTCTACCAGGGCACCTCAAATACACCTACTTGGGAGCTGAAGAAACACTACCAGTCATAGTTTTCAATCAGTTAAGCCAACAAGATGGAGAAAGCCTCCCCCAAGTATTGAGAAAGCACAAGAAAACCATAGGATGGACCTTGGAGGACATAAAAGGCACCTTAAGACCATTCAGTGGAGGCTCGTCTCAGCAGAATAGAAGACAGAATGCAGCACATGGAACACCTGCTGCAACTACTGGTAGACTACTTCTTGCCCACAGACCAGCATAGACAGTGATTTGGCCGAGTGATTTGCCCAAATCACCTGGCCAAATCACCCACAGGCCAGGAAGTCCCTTTCCCTCTCCTTCTTAATTTTTTATATATGTGCTTACACATTGAGGACAATGTTTGCAATAGGTGTGGGGGCACTGGAGATTATTTATTCATTGATTACACTATCTTTTACTTTCTTTTTGTTTCTTTTTGTTTCTTTTTGTATCTTTTTGCCCCATAACATACACCAAACATTTTGTCTTAGCTTTTGCTCTACTCAACATAGATAACAAGGTTAAAAGAGTTTCCTTATCTCATGACCCCATTGATTTGCCACCCCTTTAAGCCTAAATTGAATCATTTACAGTAGGTTACCTTCACTTAGGGAGTCTTTTCTTGAATTAAATCCTTAAATTTGATGTGGTCAAGGGAAATAAAAATATAAATACATGCAAATAAAAAGTTGGTGTAACTCCCTAAAAGTTGATTTGCCAAAACTGTTATGAAAAGAAAAGAAAAAGAAAAACCAGCACAAAGCACAAATCATAAACCTGTTCCAATGGTCAAATGAGCTATGAACAGAACTAGTAGCCACTTGAACAAGTGACTAACTTAGTAACCGGGGGTGAGTATCACCAATATGCACCTTCGCGTAAAAAGGTTGGTGACTTTTTCAGGCAAGAATAAATAAGTGCTGCTGAATAGAAAGTGTGATTAAAAAGGGCAAATCACTCTTAGATGTTGCATTGAGCTTATACAAAGAGAATAAGCATGATTGAACCAAAAACCTTTCTCTTGGCCATGGAAGGTGAAAGGAAACAAGGAAAAGGGAGAACAACCTTAGTGCATGTACTCTATACTGTAATACTTCAATTTGGAAGTCTAGGGGGGAGCTGATTAAGTGGTACTTAGGCTCAAAAGAAAAAGGAGCTTGATTGACTAAGTTGTTTGTTGCTTGAGGACAAGCAAAAAGCTAGGTGTGAGGGTATTTGATCAAACATAAATTAGCCACATTTTTATTATCTTTATTATTGCTTATTTATACATTTTTTAGCTTAATTTATGGTTTTTATCTTGTTTTTACAGAAAAGGAAGAAATTAGAAAATTGGAGAAAAAGTGCAAAAAAAGCTGAAAAAGTGATTGGGTCAAAGTGATTTGGCCAAATCATTGCCTAGATCAAACTGAAGCAGAAACCTGAAGGCAACAGTCAGAAGTAATTTGGGCAAGCGATCTGCCCAAATCACCCGCCCAAATCACTCGCAGAGACAGAAAGCTGAAAACTGAACTGACTCACGGAAAAGCGATTGGGGCAAGTGATCTGCCTAAATCACCCGCCCCAATCACGTTGACAGCAGAAGCGGAAAAGTGCAGAAATTCAAGATTTAAAATAAAGAAGTCCTAACCCTTCTCAAACACTTAAAGATCAATCCTAGGGCATCTCAAAAAGTCACTCTCAAGATAGACCTCCTCAAGAAGAAGATTTATTCACAATTAAAGAAGAGATCAAAGACAAGGACCAATCCAATTTAGGATTCCAAAACCTAATTGGATTGGGATTCCTCACCTATAAAAGGAGGCAGCCCAAACCAACAAACAGATCCTCTCTCCAGCTTCGGGATCACTGCTGTAATACCCAAATAGACTCTGGTATCAGAATTTCTACCGTCCGGTGGAATCTCAGGTGTCGGAGACTTCTAGAAGAGTAAAACCATGTTTTTATAAAATGTTTTAATGCATTTTATATTTTTTAAGAAAGAAAATGAGTTTTTGCATGAATTTCTTGATTATTTTGAGGTATTTTAGGGGGTTTTTGGGGGGGTATTTTAGAGTCATGTTCTAGTATGTTTGGTCCCTCATTTGAGTCCACCTGTGTAGGTTCGGACCCGAGGAACCGAGGACCCCAGCAGTGAGTCAGCTGCTTCAGTTCATTGTCAGAGTTACCCTGAGGTGAGTAGAATAAACCTTTATGTTTTAAAGCAAATGGATTATAAAGTTTGAGCATGTTCATGCATCATGAATGCCATATGATATCCTAGGTTGTTTGCATTAGAATCCACGAATATGTTGCATTGCATAATTCTATGTTGATGTGGATGGATGTTGGATGATCCTTAGTCCTTGATATGATACGATGAGATGTGGTACGGTATGATATGGTATGGAAGTCCGATTGACCCATTCTACGTCCCGGCACTTTGGAATGTTATGATATGTTATGTTTAAGAGAAAGTTCGGTTGACCCATTCTACGTCCCGGCATCTTGGAATGTAGAGGACTATTGGTGACAATACCATCATTGATGTGATTTGTTTGTGATGTGTTGCATTTCATGAAAGCATGAAATTTTAATATATGATTTAAATGTTTTATTATTCTGCTCACTGGGCTCTAGTAGCTCACCCCTTTCCCTATTTCCCCCAGGGTTGCAGGTACAGGCTAGACCAGGAAGTCAACCAGTGTAAAGTCATGTGTTGTGTAATAGTTAGATGTGGACATGATAATTTGTAAAATGATGTAAGGATATGAACAGTCATGTTATGTAATATTGATATTGAGGATTAGAATTGTGCTTGACCATAGTATGTTTGGTTAATCCCGTGTATATACATGATCTATATTTTATGATGTTTATGTTCAACCAAGCTTGATGTATGATGAGATACCCCATTGGAGCATTTGATGAGAGCTCCAGTGTATGGTTTATGTATATGTTTATGTGCATGCACAGGTTGAGCTCGGTAAAAGAAAAGAAAAGAAAAAGTTTTCATGTTCATGTATATGTATGATCATGTATGGGATTTGACAGGTATTCAGGATGTATGTTTGGCTTGCTAGGGGTCCCGGCGACCATAAGTCGATCTGGATCCTAGCGCCGGTAGCGGTCCGGTTTCCGGGTCGTTACAACTGCAGATTCTTGGCAGAAATTCTCCTTCTTTCTTTTCTTCTTTCTTTTGTGTATTTTAGCCCACCATGAGTGGCTAAACATCCCTTTTCTAGTTGAAGTTGGAAAATTCAGATTTGTGATGAATTGAGAGATTTAAATCTCCATTGTTAAACTTCTATTTACTTTCAATATTTATGCAATTTGATCTTTCGATAATTGTTGCTTTGCTTTTAGAATCAATTTAGGCCTATTGCTTTTAATTGCTTGAGTAACAATTGTTTGAATAATTTAGGTCTGTAATTGCTTAGATTATTTAAACACACATTTAATCAAGTTGCATAATCTAAACATGACCACGCGGTTGGCAAGGTTAGAATTAGGTTTCTCTAAATCTTAATGCAGTTAACAGTTGTTCGATGCTAAAAGCTCCAAGGACGTTTCTTGGCAACTTGTTAACTAGTGTTTGATTAGCGAACGTTTCCTAATCAAACTAGAACTAAGGAGGAATTTGGATTGTGAGAAGCGTCTTCCACATCCTAAACTAATTTATTGAAATAAATAGGAGTGTTAAAGAATCAATGATCAATTCTAAACAATCTGAAATAGATCCATACTTCAACTAGAAGCTTTTCTCTTATTGATTTACTCATCTTTAAATTATTTGCTTTCTATTGTTAATTAGCTTTAATACATCTTCAAAACAAAACCCCCTTTTTATTTTTGCTATTTACTTGCCTTAGTCATTATTAGGAAGATATTTGGTGTCAAATTCCGGTGGTTCGACCCTATTGCCACTATCTGCAAATTTATTTATTTATTTATTTGTTGATTGATAATAGGTTTATTTTTTACGGCTTCGACAACCGCTATCAAAAGTAATGTAATGAGGTTTAGTATTGTGCTTAGCCCTAATGTTTATGGTTTATCCCTATTACACATGATCTTTATGTATGTTTTATGATAAGACATGGTGAACCAAGCTTGACGTATGATATGTTGACCCAACTGGAGCATTTGATGAGGGCTCCAGTAAGGGGTTTTATTTTTTCAGTTATTATGCATGCTCAAGTCAAACTTGGTATATGTGAAAAGTTAATGTTTTATGTTTATGTTTGATCATGTATGGGATTATACCAGTTGTACAGGATGTATGTTAGGCTTGCTACGGGTCCCGGCGACATTAAGTCGATTTAGATCCTAGCGCCGGTAGCGGTCCGGTTTCTGGGTCGTTACATTGATAGTTTTAGATTCCTTCATCTTCTACATTTCAAATTCTCTGACTAAGTTCATCACTTGCATTCCTTTGATTTTAAAATTTCTTTCATACTCCTCTTTAAAAAAATTTCTAGATCTCAAAGACTGTCTTCAAGGTCATGATTCTAGTAAAAATTGTAGGTGAAACTATAGCAAACAAATAGGCCTTTGCCTTGGACTTTCTTGCCTTTTGCTCCTTGTGACTTTTCATCTGAGCTATTGTAGGATTGTTTGGTAATGAAAGAATTTCGTAAACTTCCTGAACAACCTCCCAAAGATTATTCCCATCTAGGTAAGCCTCCATTCTTATAGCCCAAACGTGATAATTTTCACCATCAAACACAGGTGGTGCAATGGCAGTGAAAGAAGTTTCTAAACTTGGTAATCCAGTTTCCATCTCTTTTAGTGGGTTCTCACAAATGTCTCACAAGTCCCTCAAGATGAAATTTCTGATACCAATTGTTAGAACTCTCAAACACTAATTTATGCTTGAAAAGTAAAAATAGCAAAAACAAATCTGTGGTGGAAATTCATATTTTTATTAAATTGAATGCTGCTTATATATATAAAAAAATTTAGTTAATGCATCAAGAAATTAAACAACATAATGGAGCATGTTTACATGTTTAACAAATTCCTAAAACCCAGCCACTAACAATATGAATCCATAATCAGCTAAAAACCTGAAACAAAAAAAAAATTCCAATAGAAATATTTGATTAGGTCCTATTTTAACAATTAAGTAATTCTTCAACGGCCTGTCTTGTGCCCATTAATCAGGATGGAGTACGAAATTGAAGTTATACACAACATAACACATATGATTCAATGTTTATGGAAACCAAAATATCTCATCATGTACTCTAAAAGGTCTCATTCTACACATTTATATGCATCACTAATGTACAAATTAAGAGCAATTATGAAATTTTTCTCCAGCTTTTGCAATTTCATAATATACTTACCTCATGGTTTAAGAGAATATTGTTCAATATCAACCTATATTTGATAAAAACATTGTTGCCAATAATATCATCCATGTAAGGTTATAGACGCCCAATGAGAATTTTTAAAATGATCTTATACACAATATTGTATGTAGCTAATCGGTTTAAAATCCTTCATACTCTGCACTCTTTTATATTTAGGGATCAAGGAGATTTAGCCATAATCTCTATAAGAAAGAAGTTTCTGAGTTTTTTATTATCAAGAATACAAGAATAGTTTAATATAAAATAATTATTTACTTTACTTTCAGAGTAGAAATGAAATAGTATAATTTTTTTTAACTAGAGATTTCGAGTTGGAAGTATTTCTAAAACTTAAAAGTAATCATTTTATTCTTTTAATAGATCTATGTGAATTTAAAATTAATCAAAACAATAAATTGAAATACATCTATTGTTTTGATGATTTAAAATTAATTTTTATCCATCGTTTTGATAATTTAAATTAAAATATATATATAAAAAACTTTAATGTGATCTCAATAGAATCAATATTTTCAATTAATTTACTGTTGAAAAATCTTAATTGAATTATTGTTTGCTTAAAAGAATCATAAGCAATCTTTGGTTAGACAAAAATTGCGGAGCCGGCCGGGGCTATTGGGAAAACAATGGCAAAGAAGCAAACAGTACCCACGATTCTTAATTAGTTTGGCCTCAGAATTTTTAATGAATCCTGTTTTGACATGTCTTTGCTTCAGCAATAATGAAGCCTGATACTGAAGTCGGTGGATATCCTTTACTTAAGGGTATGTGATTGAAAATTAGCCACTTTCTTGCAATTTTGTACATTAAATTTTTAAGGTAAATTATATTGAAATCTCTAAATTTAATATAATTAATAAATTGATATTATATTTTTAAAAGTGAATACTTAAATTTTTTTTATAATCGATCTGTTCAAATTCCAATTCTTTCATTTACTTTTCCTTGTTAAAAGTATGGACATGTCTTATTACTCCTTTCTAAATTATAAATGTTAAAAAATTAAGGGTCATTCATTTTTTGTTATCTATTAAAATTTCAACACTTGATATTTCACTTTTCATTTAAAAAAACACTTAAATTCCTAGTAATTTCAATTAATTTTTAATATTTTTATTTTTTAATTTCTATTCACTAAAATATTTCAATATTTGATAATTTAAAAACTTCGAGGAATAGCTTTCTATTCAATTTTTAAAAATAAATTTCCACATTAGTTATTTTTAAGCGGTATTAAATAGTTTTAAATATGTTATGTACTGCAATACAATTTAAAAAAAAAATTATAGAGTATTTTAAAAAAAAAATTATATTTTTTTATTAACTTTTTAATTATATTCATTTTAAATACATTAAAATTTATTAAATATTAAAAAATATTTTGAAAAATTTTTAAAAATAAAATAAAATTATAATTATTAATTTATATGTTATTATAATCTAAAAAAATAAATAATAAAAATTATGCAACTATGAGAATACCATATAATTTACACTTATCATTATGCTTCTTCTTTACATGCAGGGCCCTCTAGGCTGTCCTTATATGTATATAATCTTCCGTGTCTCACGGTAGTAGTAGAAGAAAATTATTGAATTTCATTTTCATTTTTCTTTTGAATTTGACCTGAAATTAAATTGGAGTGCTTCGTTTGGACCACTGAGATTCAGCTAGTGTAGGAGAATGTCGACAAAGGTCAATTCACTGATAACAGTAATTGACGATGTATATGATGTGTATGGCACCTTGGATGAGCTTCAGTTGTTCACTGATGCTGTCCAAAGCTTGGTTGTGCTGATATCACATCCTACAAGGTTTTTTTACATGGACTTACCGCATCAATTAACTCTTAAATATTTAGTAATTAATATCTTACAAATTTGTATGATAAAGCTTTTAAATCAATAACTGACATGCATAATTTTGTATCGTAGTGTTTCGTTCACTTAATTAATTGATTTGAATACTCAATTAATTGATTTAAATATATTTAAATTAATTAAATTAATAAATTTTAGATATATCGATTGTTTTAATAAATTTTATTAATTATTTATGCAACTTAAATGTAACTATAAAGAGATTTAATTTGATGTGAATCGAATCAGGGTTTTTAATAATGTATTGTTGGAAATTTTATTGAATTACTGTTTGGTTGATAGAGAAATAATTAACACGTGAAAGAAATTATAAGGAATTTGTGGTCGACAAAAATTGCAGATAGGGAAAACAAATGGCAAACAAACAACTTGTATCATCTCATGGACAAGAACTGAAGAAAATTTGTGAATTTCATTTTGATTGTGGCCTCATAATTAATTGACACGTGCCTATAAAAATGTAAAGGCAATTCCTAATTTAAATAATATTAAAACATATTTAATTAGATAAAAAAATTTAATATTGTTTTCAAAATAGTGGTTTATAATAATTAATAGTATTAAAAAATATTTTTTGTAACAGCCCGGACGTGATTCCCGGCACTGTTACCGTTCACGGCCCAGGGTTATTCCTCGCCTGGCCTCTTTGCCACCTCGGGCTTTTCACTGGCCCCGTGAATAGCTCTTAACATCCATTCACCCTCACGAGTTCCTGGCAGGATTTATCCCCTTGGGTTCTTGCATCGAATGCATCCTTCCCCAAGTGGATTTGGCCCAAATTTCCCTTTGTAAATTAGGTCGCCTCCCCCACTACTCGAACCCTTGACCTCCCACTTTAAGGGAATAGTCTGATGAGAATGAGTACCAATTGTTCCATTTTTTATGTAACAGTCCGGACGTAAACGGTAACAGTGCCGGGGTTCACGTCCGGGCTGTTACATTTTTTGCATAATTATTACCATTCAATTAATATTTAATTTTTAAATTATATAAAAATACGTAATGATATGACGCAATTATATTTAAACTTTACAATAAATTTAGACCGGACCTAACTTTTACGGTCGACGTCTAATAAAAATCCACGATAATTTTTCAGAAATAAAATTTCAAGATACACGACTTTTAAAAGTGTGACGAGGGCCACAAGTCTGATGACAAAGTTTAATATGAAAATTCTATCATTTAGGACTCAATTTTACATTTTAATTACTTTTTAGATATTTTAAATATTTTTATAATTTTACTTATTAGAATTTTGTTTTTATTATAAATAGCTTTCTTTATTTATTAGAAACTCACTTTTTAATTTTTAAGAAATTTCAATAAAACTTTTAGTTTTTTAATCTATCTTTTCTTTTATTTCGTTTTAACCAAATCATATTAATTAAAATTTCCGGCGGAGTCTAAATAATACTTTATCAGTGAATGCCAAAAAAATAATAAATTAATAACTAAAGTTTTTGATATATACAATTAATTATAAATAACAGAAAAGAATTTTATATTAAAAGGAGGAGGATAAAATTATATTTTTTTCATTTATATTTATTTAAAACATGACTACTTTAATGACCCTCGAATTAAAATTGAAGTAATTTTAATTAAAAAAAAAAACTTAAGTGGTCAAATCATTAATTTACTAAAATCAATAATTTTTAAGGGTAATATCCTCTTTGGATTTTGCACATCTATATAAGGACTCGAAGTTTTTGGAAAACTAAGCGCACACACCAAATAGCTCCTCTAATGGCCCTTCAATTATTTGCTTCATATCCTATTTGCTCTTTCACTAAACAGCCATCAAGAACTTGTTCCTTTAGATTACTCAAACTCGGCAATATTTTCAGTCCTCGTGGATGCTTGGTGTCTCCAAAACTTGCCAAGAAAACTATTGTGAGAAGATCAGCAAATTACCAACCTCCCATTTGGGATTTTTATTTTGTGCAGTCACTGAAGAGTGAATATGAGGTACATATATGTTTATAATTATTCCTAATTACTTGTTTTCCTTTTATTTTCATGCTCATGATTACTGTGATATAGGGAGAGGTTTACACAAACCGAACCAGTAAGCTGAAGGAAGAGGTGAGGCTGATGCTTAAGCAAGCCATGGATCCTCTAGATCAGCTCCAACTAATTGACACCTTGCAAAGACTTGGATTATCTTATCACTTTGAAGATGAAATAAAGAGAATCTTACTGAGCATTAGCAGCCATAATAATACAGGGATGAGGGAGGATTTATATGCTACAGCTCTTGAATTTAGACTCCTTAGACAACATGGATATAAAATACCTCAAGGTAATCACCCTTTGCCATATATAACATTTTTATTCAAGGTCGATAACAATATTTAACTCGAGAAAGTGAAATGCAGAGATCTTCAATAGTTTTCTAGATGAGATGGGAAGCTTCAAAGAGTGCCTATGTGAGGATTGGGAGGCAATTCTCTCTTTGTATGAGGCATCATTCCTTTCGGAGGAAGGTGAAAATATCTTGCAAAATGCAAGAGATTTTACAGCCACTTGTCTGAGGAAGTTTGTTCAACAGAGCCAAGACCAAAACCTATCCAAGTTAATAAGTCATGCACTGGAGATCCCATTGCATTGGAGAATGCAAAGGTTGGATACCAGATGGTTTATAGATGCATATGAAAGAAAACAAGGCATGAATCCTCTTCTGCTAGAACTTGCTAAATTGGACTTCAACAACGTGCAGATAACTCATCAGAATGATCTAAAACACATGTCAAGGTATGTGTAATTGTGGATGATATGGTAGACTAAGCAAATAATTTTTTATTCATGATCAAAGTTTATAACTTTTCTTTAATTATCTTCTAGTATAAAGCTGCTCCTGATATTAGCTTGTCTCGGTCTCAAGTAAAGGTGGTGGAGGAGTACAGGTTTAGGAGAAAAGTTGAGCTTTGCCAGAGATAGATTAATGGAGAACTTCTTTTGGACAATTGGGATGATATTCAAGCCACAATTCAGCAATTTTAGGAGAATGATGACAAAGGTCAATGTATTAATAACAACAATTGATGATATATATGATGTGTATGGTACCTTGGATGAGCTTGATTTGTTCACTGATGCTGTTCAAAGGTTGGTGGTGGTGATATCTCATCCTACAACTTTTTTATTTTGACATACTATGTAAATCAGTTCTTAATTATATATTGGCTAGATCGATCTGGCTGTTGCTACCCTCCTGAGCATCCATATCTGCGTCAAATTTACAAGCTAACTTCTCAGAGGGTTTATTTTTCTGTTAAAGACTCCCCCATGAGTGGTAATTCTATTTTATTGACATTTGATAACAACGATCTAATGAATGAGTTTCTACCTGGTGAGCAAACTTGTCTTAGTCAATGGTTTGAAGATATCAAGCCATGGCTACAGTGGCCTCTTCACCTGAACTTGTTTTAGTTTTAGATTTTTGCTATTTCTCGGTTGTTTTACTGATGATCTAATTTTTAAATCTCCTTTTTTGCTGATAAAAAAAAAATTATTCCATGTATCCTGAGCAATAATTAACATGCATAATTTTTATGTTGCGATTTCAGATGGGATGTCAATGCAATGGAGCAGCTTCCACACTACATGAAGATATGTTATCTTTGTCTCCATAATTCCATAAATGAAATAGCTTTTGATGTCCTTAGAGAACAAGGATTTTACATTATCCCCTACTTGAACAAAGCTGTAAGTTTTGAGGATAGTTCTAAATTTTCCACAATATCAATCTTGTCTACTCACTTCCATGTTAATCAAACTTATTCATATAATTGCTGATAGCATTTTAAAATTTTTCAGTGGGCAGATCTATGCAAATCGTACTTATTGGAAGCTAAATGGTATCATACTGGATATACACCAAGTTTACAAGAATATATTAACAATGCATGGATCTCTTCATCAGGTCCTGTAATCCTAATCCATACTTATTTTCTTATAAACTCTGCAATCACTAATGACGCCTTGACATGCTTGGAAGAATATTCCAATATAATTGGATGTTCATCCGTGATTGTTAGACTTGCAGATGATCTTGCAACATCATCAGTATGCACCCCCTTCCTCTTTATCCTCCTTTTTTCTTTTGAAATGTCTCATTCACTTATTTATTGATCTTATTGTTGTCATCATTTTATTACTCAGAATGAATTAAAGAGAGGTGATGTTCCAAAATCAATTCAATGCTACATGCATGAGACTGGAGTTTCAGAAGCAAAAGCTCGTGATCACATTCGATTTTTAATCAGCGAGACATGGAATGAAATGAATAAAGAAAGAGCCTTAGATTCTCCATTCTCAGAAAATTTTATCAGTGCAGCATTTGATTTAGCTAGAATAGCACAATGCATATACCAGCATGGAGATGGACATGGGATTGGAAACTGTGAAACTAAGGAAAGAGTTGTATCATTACTTATTCAACCAATTCCTTGTAAGATATCAGCTGTGTAGCAGATTGCTAAATTTACTGGCTAAATAAACTTGAACTATAACGTTTGTCTATTTATAAAGGAGTGGTTATTGTTCTTTAATTCTCCCTATTTAATCTGTTTTTGGGGGGAAGGGCATAAATTAAATTTAATCTGTTTTGGTGACTGGTGTCGGAATGGAATCCATGGACGATAGGCTAGCTTCGATCCCAAATTTTGGGCCTGGCCTGCAGCTATGTGGAATAATTATTACTAATTTATAAATAAATAATAAAAATTGAGGTGTACAACATTCTGATAATTTAAATTCCCAAACAAATTTTTTGTGGGCAACCGTAACCTTGCCTGCCTTAATTTCTATTATCTTTCTCCTTCCTTCTAATCTCCATTGAAAAATGAGGGGTGAACTAGACAGCCATGAAAAGATGCCACTTGCAAAACCATATCAATCCATTGAAAGCAGTAATACTACACAGGCGATTCTCCCTTATTGGCCACTGGAATCACTTGTTTCATCTCTGAGCATTCTTTCTCAGCTTCCCCTCTTATGCAAGTTTTTTCATTCATTTTCTCTTCTTTGCTTTTCCCCCATAATACACTGTAGAGGCCTCCAACCAACAAAGCCCCACCCATAAGGCTGCATCAATAATTCAATGACATTAAATTTGTTTCAAAAATTATTTTATAAAATGAACCGAGTTTAACTCTAACGAGACATTTAAACTATTTATATTTTATATGAAATCGATATATGCTATAATAAATATGAAACTTTAAGCTCAAGATTAGATAGAAGCCAATAAAGAAAAGCACTAGAGATTGTATATTGAATACCTTCCCAAACTGATGATTTCGCAGAGGAGAATTGCAGAACAGAAAATTGTGAAGATCAAATTTAATGGTGTAGACATGGCCAAGAAGACTGGCCCTTTCTTCTCTATAACCCATGCTTGAACATAGAAGGTAACGCCCGTGACCATAATTCCCTGTAACAAAGACAAGAACTCTCAATTGTTGACTATATTATTCCGGAATTAAGAACTAATTATTACAAAAAGGAGGCCTATAATTTAACATCTGAAGTTGCTAAGATGGCTTACACAATAAATTACAGCCAAAAGACTGACGTTCCAACCAAGCATCCATTCTTGAGGATCTCTTACAAAAGCAATGGCAATAACAAATGATTGGATAGAGCTTAGAAAGCACAGAAATGCAGTGAAGAGAAGCTTTGATGGATAGCTCTTCAAAACTCCACCCTGCATCTCAGACAAGTCAAGTATACAAAATCAATTAATAAATAAAAAGTTCCAGCCAAAATGAATTTATTTCATTGATATTGAAGTTATCTCTGAAACTAAGAGGTTTTGAGTTTGAACGTCAGTGAGAGTCAATTGTACTGTGAGCATGAGAAAGCTATAAGTTACCTGCAATACAAGCCACAAGCCCCACAAGGTGTTGGACATGAGCATGAGGAAGCAACCTTTTATCCATGTTTTGCCTGAAGAAACATGTTGGGCAACCTCTTGGCTGTGATAGGATCCAAAAATTTGATGGTGGCACAAGACTTTGAAATGGGGACCTTTGAAAAATGCAAGGGTTGCTGCTCCACCTATGCATGCTGCTATGCCTATAAGCTTTGCTATTCCTGAGGATGTCTTCAACTTCAACACCTCCATCCTGTAACCCACAATTTATTGCAAACTATCTATGAGTACCTTTTTTTTTTCTTTTCATCTTCAAACTGAGACTCAAATTCGATAATTTAATTAAACAAATTTTTGGAAATAAAAGTTATAAATTTGCAAATGCTAATCCGACAAGTTAATCTAATTTCATGCACGTTGCTTAGATGATATTCGATGTCTGAAGCTCGCAGCAGCTGCATCCAAAGTAAAATTAGAATTTGAGAAGGACCACAAGCAGAACATTTATTGTGTGGGGGACATTGATTGAATGCACATTTAACATTTTTATTTTTATATATTGAGTGAGTCGGTGGTTCCAGTTCCCGCTTGTCATTGGAAATATCGAAGATTTTTCTTAGTAGTTATGAAAAAAAATTAACGATATACTATATATGAATCTTAACTTATAATATTATTATAATTATAATCTATTAAATTGGTGACACTAACTTTAAAAAATAATTAATTAATTAAATGCTTATCGGAGACTTTAGGTTAACACTTAGCAATATATATATATATTTTTTTTGTTAGGAGTATGTAAATTATAGATCATTTATTTCAATTATTTTTTTTTTTTTCAATTTTCAAGTTTAAAATAAAAGAAATAAATTTTCACCTGAGCAAAAGGGCCAAGAAGAAAGTAATGACAGGAAGGCAGTTTGAAGTTGCAGCAGCCAAAGTTGCAGAAGTGTAAACAAGTGCGATTCCATAGATATCCAAACTCAAAGTAATCCTAAAAAGTGAATTTCATTATCATTCAAATAAAAAACTTTGATCTTTAAACTATTCAAAGAAATTGAATCAAAACTATACGTACCCACATAAAGATAGCAGAAAAATCTTGCAGAAGATCATGAATGATAGAGGCGGTCGATTTTTCCTACAAATTTGAATCAAGAGAAAAGGTGATGAACCCATTAAAGAATCAAGAATCTAAGCACAGAAAGTTAAAAAAATATCATCAGTACCATTCTAAGAAGAGAGCCAAAGGAACCAAGAAAAGAGTTGCAGCAGCCTGTCTATAGAAGACGAACACAAAATTGTTCATTCCGCCATTGAAGGCAGCTTTTGAAACTAAAAACATACCAGCATAGATTGCTTGCACTAATATCACTGCTAAATAAGGCTTCTTTTCACCCATAGTTAATTATTTTCTTCGTTTCTCTGCAGATTCAACAACTTGAATATTTGGTCAAGTGTATTTTAAGCTGAAAGTTCACTAAGGTTTATATAAGTGAGCATGGAAGGGCAATTAAGAGAATTCACAAAATGAGAAAGCACAAGAGCAGCTTCTATTGGGACGTGTGTGGTGTGGCCAAAGATACATGGCATAAGCTTTGCTTTTTACGTGAGGACCACCAAAAGCTAATGGTGATGGCTCTATTCAAGACTCGTGTTCTAATTTTATTTTATTTTTTAATTTTATTTCTGGGTTTGGTGTATGGCCACCTGATAGCAGCTAGGGGGGTGCCTCTTTATTAATTAGAGGGTATATACTAGAGATTTTTTTTTTTTTTTTTTTTTTTGGTGATGAAAAGGTGGCTCACATCAATCATGCACATGATATTACAACAGTGTTACGCGTGCTGTTTCAGATTATTAATTAAAAAAACTTAAGGAAAATAAAATATAAAAAAAAATGCATTTTGTTCACTAATAAATTAAAATTCATATGTTTTTCATAAGTATATTAGGAGAAGAAAAAAAAAAAGATTGCAGCTACTCGGCTTCCTACATGCTTCATCACTAAGGATATACACACACGTTGAGGAATAGTTATTTTATGCAATCTTAGTTGTTTAATTGTTTATTACATATGAATTTAAAAAGATAAATCAAGATAAAACATTCACTAAAAATATAATTATAAATTTTTCTTTTATAATTTTATTATTGATATTTTAAATTATTGATAAATAGTTAATAATTTATTTTAACTATTATTTTTTTAATAATTTAATCGATAAATTTCATTTTTCGATTTATCAATATCACAATTTATTTCATGTGTTTTTCAAAATTTAGTGACGAATAAAGTACTAATAGAAATAATAATGTAAGGTGATTTCTATATATTAAACACAGGGTCATTTAGCCATAAAATAAGAACCACATGTCACAGTAGCAACCTTGTTTTAAATATCTAAACGAATATTTTATATGATTTATGGCATTTGAGAGTTGGCCATATATCTAAGAAGAAATTATCACATGTTTTTTATTTAGATGTTTCTTATTCTATGAAATTTACCCCTTGCCAAACAATAAAGACTTTGTTTTTTTAATTAATACATATTGATCTATAGCACCCATATTCAACAAAAATAATTACTGGTGCTGCATATGTTTGACTATAGTAGAGGATAATTCAAAGAGTCACATGGACTTTTTTACTAAAAGATAAAACTAACATTCATTTGATTTTGAATGATTTTTTTAAAAATGATATCTAACAATGCCACTAAGTTTGTAAACAAAGAATGCATTGATTTCTTCAAAAATAAAAGTATAATGCACTAAAAGTCTTGTTCTTACTCTCCATAATAAAATGAAATTGTAGAGAGAAAATCACTTGTTGCAAGTTGCACGAATCTTAATGTTTCAATTAGGATTATCAAAGAATTTTTGAGGTGAATCTATACTCATATATCATTAATTTTTTATCAAGTTTAATGTTAAATTGAAAATGCCCTTTTAAAATCTTATATGGTAAAAACCTTATTACAGTATTTTAAAAGTTTTTAGATGTCTTTATTTTGCTATCAATTTAAAACCTTATAAATTAAAGTTTGAAAAAAGAGTCATTAAAAGTGTTTTTATTGGGTATATATCTAATATTAAAGAGTACAAATTATATCATTTGAAAAATAAATCAATTTTTATATCTAGAGATTTTTTTCATATATTACAAGGTAAATTACAAGATACGATGAGTTTGCAGTATCTCTACCTTATTAATCCAAAATTTCAAGTCTACACATAGCATACCAAACACTGATACACAACTAATTAACACAGCAGATATACCATGTCCAGAACCAGAAAATTCACCAAAAACAAATTCTCAAGAGGACATTCAGCCAAGCCCATAAATAAGAAGAAGTACAAGAATGTCACATAGACTACAATGGCTAAATGATTTTGTAACACAGACAGATATAAGAGAATCACCTATGCACTCTTGCTAAGCATTTAAATTCTTTCATATTATCTATCCATAATCACCTATGCACTCTTATCAAAAGGTAAAGAAAGATAGTAATTGAGTTATGGCAATGCAAACTGAACTGGAAGTATTTGAAAACAATAATACTTGTATACTGACAAATTTACTTGCAGGGAAAGAGCCATAAACTCAAAATGGATGTACAAACTGAAATACAATTCAAATAGATTACTAGATAGGTACAAAGTCAGATTAATAGCCAAGGGCTACAATTAGTTACCAAAGGGGCAAGTATCTGAGTTAATTAGAAGTTTGTATGGTCCCACTCAAGCTGGATGACTGTGGAATAAAGAATTAATCGGTAAATTGCAGAGTTTTGGATTTCAAAAAACATGAGATGGGATAAAATGCAGCGTTCATGAAGCAAATAAAACTCTACGTACAAGGGGGCTACACTGCCGTTCTATTCACATACGGATATTTTTTTTTTCTCTTCTTATTCTCACCTTTTTCTCTCTTTTCTTGACGCCTATTGTACAGCTGTAATTCTGTTATGAGCTAGAAACAATTCTAGAAAATTCTTTGTATGTGTATAAATATATGAGGAGAAATAAATAAAATACATCAATTCTTTCTCTCATACAGAATCCTTTCGTTTCTTTTTGCAGAGTTACACTAATCGTTAATCTATTATTGAATAATTTAAATAATTACAAATTAGAGCTAAAGTATTAAACTAACAATATATATTATTTTGCTAATGTGAATCACATACTCTATTAATCAATCAATATAATAATAATAATAATAATAATAATAATAATAATAACTGAAATTACAAAAATATTAAAAGAATAAAAATAAACAATAAAATTTAAATTTTATAATTTTTAAAAAAATTGAAATTTCAATCTATATTCAACTAGAATTAAAGAAATTATTCATATATAATTGTAAAGAAATATAAAAAAATTAAAAAATTCAGCCAAAAAAGAGAAGATAGATGTACTATTATTGTAAAAAAAGGTGTCTAAATAGTAAAATTTTAGAGAAATTTTTTGAAATTCTTTTAAAAAAACTTGATTTGAGTATTTTTTTTAGTGAAATAATTTTTTTAATTTATTTTTTAAAGATGTCTAAGGTTTTATAATTTATTGGAGAGAAATTTTGCGAGATTTAGACTAATTTAAGTATTTTAAATAGAAAAATCTCGATTGTTACACATTAAATATATTTTTATATTATTCAAAAATTTATTCAGAGACTTAAACAAGCTTTCAGTGTTTGATTAAAATATATGTTAAATATATACATCATTATTAATAGATTTTTTATAAAATTAAATAAATAAAATATTTAATAAATAAAACTAATAAAAAAGTAAGTGATTAAATTTTTAAAATTTTAAAAATATTTTAATATATTTAAAAAAATTAAAAGATGAAATAATAAATTTTCTTTTAAATAAAGTAATCATGAAAAGACTTGTTGCACTAATTAATTAATTAATTAGAAAAGTGATAAGATCGATAATTGTGCTTTATAATTGCACATACATGTTGATTTCTTTTCCTCTAGTTAAAAAAAAATAAAAATTCTAAATTTATTATTAAATCCATATCTCAATCTCCAATTTTTTTTATTTAAATTTTATTAATTTAAACTCATATTATTATAGTGAGAGATACGGAAGAGATAAGATAGATGTAATTCTAAGTTAATTATCAGGATAAATATCTGTAGCGTGTTGCAGGATTTAATTTAAATTAAAAATATCAATTGAATTGAATTAATTTAAAATTTTAATTTAATTTTTTATTTATTTTAATTTAATTTTTTATTTTAAAAATTTTAATTATTTTAATTAAATTTAATTTTAATAAAAAAATTAAAAAAATCAAACTGAATCTATCAATAATAATGATATATTATTTTCAATAATATAGAGATATTAAATCATATTAAAGTTAAAATATTTTAATTAAATTTTAAAATATTAAAAATAAAATATAAAATATAAAATATAAAAAATTTATAAAAAATTTAAATTTGATCAAATCTAATTAAATTTGATTAATTCGATTATATTTAATTTTTTATTAAAATTGAATTTAATTTTAAATCAAATCTAGTAAATGAGCATCGAATGTATTTTTAATAAATTATTTTATTAATATAGTAGTGAATTTTATCTTGTTTATATTTGGGTGTGGATACCTTTGGCTTTCTGCATAAAATATTAATATGATGAGATGATTCTTCCACCAACAATACATTATTTAAATCATAAAATAGAAAATCTCCTTGAAAAGGTTCTGCTTTACTGGATATTAATACCCTAATTAATTCTGCACGATCTTCATAAAAGCAAAAATTAAAATTCTTTGGTTCTCCTTTTCATGGCTATTCCCTTCTTTAATCCACCTCATCCATCAGTTTACAGCTTTAATTACTCAATTATTAATTTCATAATCATATAAACACTAATTTCTCATTAAAAAATATAAAAATTAATTTTTTTATTCATTAATTTTACATAAAAAGCCAAAAACATGATCATCATACCTATCCATTTGACTATGCATCTACAGCTTCAATAAATAATTGAGGTTCACATATACCTATATTCAATTTCTCAATAAAAAAATTCAAGCTATATATAATTAAATCTATTTTTTTGACTAATTTTTTAAAATTTCAAGCTATATATAATTAAATCATATTATTTTTATTGTAAATTTATAATATTATCTGCACTTTTGTATTAATAAAATATTCTCTAGTACTATATATTATCATAAGTGCTATAATGTTTTCAAGAATTTAAACTCATATGATTATTGATATACAATGTTAAATTTGAGAGTTTATTTTAAATTATAAAATTTTTTTAAATTATATGATTTTTTTTTCAAAGGGCGAGGCTAATTCTGGAGCAAGATAAGGATTCAAAATTTATCGAGCTATATACAAATAGGTCAGTCCAGTAATGCGCGATCCAATCTTATAATTAGAAGTGGACTGAATTGACTATGTACACGGATTTACTTATGAAAAACTTAGTCTAGTGATATAATAAAATATAAGAAAAGCGAGACCAGTCAATTTGCAGTCCTACCAATATGCATGTCGAAAAAATTAAATAACCGTATGATGTAGAGAGGGGCTCTGATTCATTCATACGTATAGTCCCAGTGACAAAGACAGATAATACTGTAGTAGAAATACGGTTATAGATTACTATAATAAAATAAAAAAAATAAAAGGAAGGATCATGATCATTTCTAACTAAATTTTATAAACTCTATTTTATAAATATCAAAATATATATATATATATATAAAATCATAGGTTTTAAGAAATACAAAGAAACAACAAAGTCTAATGTAAAAAGAATAAAACTTTATTTTTCTACCGTATATAATATTAATAAATTATTAAAGAATCTCATAAAAAAGGAGAAAGTAAAGAAATTACAAAAAGAAGTATCCTATCTTTTACTACTATTGGTGGCAACTCTAAAAGATTTAGTTGAAAGGGGCAACAAAATACCAAAAAATATATATTATTTTTTATTATAAATGAATTATAGGGAATATGTCCTTCTATTAATGGTAAAAAAATTTTTTTTTTAAATAGCGGAAACCATTTCAAAATGTTCTTCAAGTCTTAATTAAATTTGAAAAAAAAAACTAACTTTCTAGTTTTATATTTGATAATTAAGAAATTAAAATATATAAACATAAAACTCTATTTTCATTTTTTTAAAAAAATTTTTTATTTCTAAATATAAATATTATATTTATTAATTTTACTATTAAATTTAATGATACAATAAAAATAATATTATAATAAAATAAAAAATAATTAAGTAATTTTAATATATTTTTTCATTAAAATAAGTGGATATATATATACGGATTATAAGATTTTATTAAGATAACTCTTAATAATCATCTATTAATCAATTAGAATATAATTATATAATTTCTTACAATCATGTACAAATTAAGTTCATATTGTATGACATGAAAATGCATCAAAATCTCTTATTTTATTTAGTAAAAGCATTAAAATCTCTTATTTTATTTGATAAAAATCTTCAAAGTGTTTTTCATATGATATTTGGAAGTAAAAAACCATGATTCATGTGGTTAATGCCATTTAGGGATGAACATGTTAATAATATCAAAATCGTCAATATTATTATTCTTCAAAAATATTCATTAGCCTTTGAGATTTGCTACCTTTTTTAATTAATTCATATTTTTTACATGGCATATTTTTATTGTTTAACATACAGAATCAACATGCTTCAAAAATCAAATTTACGCTTTATTTAATTAATATTAATTGGGGATAATAAGCAATAAGATTCTTTTAAAAAGATCAATTATTTTTTTATTCATAAAATATTAATTTAGACTCACCTGGTGGCCGCAATATGCATATTGCCTCAAGAATTATATATCGGTTTCCACTTTATATCAGTTTTGATATGAAAGATTCTAAATAAAGATTTCCCCTTAACATGCATTTTCGTTCTTCTTCTATTTAAAATTAACACTTTTACATTATGTATATTTTAATTATCTATGAGAGATTTATAATTTAATATCTAAGTATTACCATTATTAACAAATTAATTATACATTTTCAAAAATTTATTAAAATATTTTTACATTTTTTCTCTATTAATAAAATAGTCTTTCCGTCTATTTATACTTTTAAAAATATAGCAAAAGATCAAATTATCTTCCTCTTTTCTTCATTCTTCTTTTTCTTCTTCTCCTTCTCCTTCTTCGATTATTCCTCCTCTTTTTCTTCTTCTTCAATTTTTCTTTTTTTTTTTCCTTTTTTTTTCTTTTTTTTCTTTAAGAAGGAGGAGAAGAAGATGATTCTTCTTCATTGTCATCATCTTCTTATCCTTTTTCTTCTTTCTCTTCTTTTTCTTTTTTTTTTTCTTCTTTTTCTTCATCATCATCTTCGTCTTTTCTTCTTCTTTTTCTTTTTCTTCTTCTTTTATGAGGAGGGACTATTTCGTTGATAGAGAAAAATGATAAGAACATTTTAATATATCTGAGAAAATATAATAAAAACGTTTTAATAGATATGAAAAAGATAAGAACGCTTTAATAGATTTCTGAAAATATAGGAACTAATTTGTTAATAATAATAATATCCAGGGACTAAATAAGGGATTTTATTTGAGGATCAAATTGATTTTAAAAATTTTATCTTTCATCCATCATCTACCTTTAACGGAAAAAAGAACGGAATTACTATGACATTGACAGAGAGGAAAGATAAAGATATTTTAATAAATTTCTAAAAATATAAGAACTGACTTATTAATAATGATAATACCCATAAACTAAATAGTAAATCTCTCATTATTTATTTTCTAAATTAATTGTAATTTATTCCTTAGTGTTTAAATTTTAATTACAATTTAATTATTGTTTTATATAAACCCTTATTAATGAAAAAAATAGAAAATTTAAAAAATTAACGTGTTAATAAATCATTTTCTCTTCAGATTTTATAATTAATTAGTCTCTCTTTATATTCTCTATGCTTCTACTCTTCAAAAAAAAAAAAACTTTTTTAACTAGTAACAATTTTCTTTAAAATATCTTATTTGGAAAATATTAGAACTTAATTACTTACTACTTTTACCAAAATTTTGAATTATTCATCCTCTTCATTTTGTTAATTTGAAAATACAATTAACCCAATTTACGTATTATAATTTAATTATTATTTACTAATATTTCAAAGATATGAAGTCTAACAACTTCCTTCAAAGCCAGGAATTTATCATGGCAACTGAACATGCAATGATTGATTAATGTCCCAAAAAAGGAAAAATAAAAATAAAAATAAAAAGCATAAGCACTTCACTCATGTCCACATAATCAAACCAAAAAGAGTTTAAGATTTAATTGACATCAATACAAGCACATGGCTCATGTGCCATCCATATGAATGCATGGATATGTCCCAATAGCTTTCTGACATGGTTTGGAAATTTCCCTTTTCTTTTTTTTCATTCTTTCAAGATCCAATTCCATGTATTTAGATTATAAGTTTATATAAATTCGATTTAAATAATTTTTTCTCCTTTAAATGAGGGTGGTAACAGAGATTCTGATAATTACATAACAGCTTTATTAAAGTTATAAAAAGTAGAAGAAGATGTTGATAACACGACATAGATATTTCATTTTCTTCAGAAAAAGCTCTTTTAAGTAAACTTGTTATACTTTGCATGCATGGAAGAAGTTGCATGGAAATTAAGATATCACAGACCTAAAGCAGAATCAACAAACGTGGAATATCCATGGATGAGATGCTTTATGATCTTATATTCATGATTTGGGCTCCACTCCATTTTTATTTATTACCTTTTTTCTCTGACAACTTGAGACCATCCAAATTCTTCTGTTTTATAATTATTTTTCTTTTTTCTTTTTTAAGTTATTGGGTTGGTAATATAACATAATTAATAATTTTTTTTATGCATAATAATCTCTTTTCAATCCACTAAGTTAATAAGTTATTCAAAGATAGAGGTGATCTGTCATGCTCAACTAGCATTAATTAATTTACTTTTCGCTATATTATAAAAAAAAAAAAACAAAAATTAAGGTTGCCATCTTTGATTTTCACCCGTAATAAACTCATTTTCTCTCTTTTTTTTTTAAATAATCTATATGATATTTTACCTAATTTCTTTTGTTCTCCATTTTCATAGTTTAATTCTTGTCATCTCTTTTTTTGGTGAGCTTTTTTTTTTTTCCCCTGCTTTCCATTATGGGAACGATTCTAATCCTTTTGATATGATTATTTAAAGATAATTTTATCATATCAAATTGATTTAAATTCTCAGAAAGTGATGGTGTTGTTCATACGTAAATTATGATATTATTTTACATAATTTCTTCTTTTTTTTGATATTTTAAAATTAAAAATAAATTTCACTTTAATTATTGTATGATTATTTATAGGGGAGAGCATAAATCGGTTTGAATCAAAAAATCAAATCGAATCGATCAATTTCGGTTTAATAATTCAGTTAATCGAAATATTCAGTTTGGTTCGGTTCGGTTAGTATTTTTTAACTTATTCGTTTTCGATTCGGTTCGGTTTAAACGTATTAAATAACCGACAAACTGAATAACTGATTTTATACATATGTGAAATACTAATTTTATACATATTTTTAAATTTTACATGAATTTTTATGAATTTTTTAAGTATTATCATTATGTATTCAGACAATATTTATTCATAAATTTATGTGAAATGAATTATTTTATTAAAATTAAAAGCAAAAAATTAAAAAAATATAGATTTTGGTTTGAATAGAATCGAATCGAACCGAACTGATTTTTATCAGTTCAGTTCGGTTATATTTTTATAATCGATTTTTTCAGTTTTTAATATTTTTTACTATTCGATTTTTAATTTTTTCGATTCGGTTCGGTTCGGAACCGAACTAACTGATTTCACAGCCCTAATTATTTATAAAATATTATATATCTATTTATAAATTTAAATTTTGCATTTTGTAGTTTTAAGGTTTTAACTATAATTATAAACATTTATCTCTTAATAAGTGAAAAAAATTGTTTAATTTTCTTTTCAAGTGAGAAAGAAATTAATTTTATTTTCTAAATTACAGGATAAGTTGAAACAATTAAACTGAAAAAGGAATGCAACACCTCTAATACCATGTGTTTTATTTTATTTCACACTAATTTAAAAAAGAAAGTATCTTTATGATTAGGACATGGGGTTAAATGTTTAGGGTTGTTTAATTAATTTTCCATAATTTTTTTAATACGCAATAGAACAAGTCTTAACCAGAAAATTAAGAAGAAATTAAAATGTTGAATTTTTTTTTTATCAAAAAAATATTGAACATGACTTCCTCAAAATAAAGGAGAAGTTCAATTATCAATGGAGGTCTTGGAATCCAAGTCCCCTAACAAAAGGAAAAAAGAACAAAATTATAAAAAGAGATTGAAACTGTGATATCTGTGTGTCAGAATCTAGGACCACTTGTTTTTTTCAATCTTTACATGATCGGACAAGACACAAATCTTCAGCTGGTGAAGTTTTTAGACTATAAGAAAGCTATCCATCCAAGGCCTTAGAGATAGTGGATTCCAATATCCAACCAATTTTTCCTTTTTAAATATTTTAAAATTATATTTTTTTCATAATATTATCTATTTTTTAAAAATATTTTAAAATTATTATTCAATTTTCTTTTTTTTTACATTATAATAACATATAAATAAACAATTATAACTATTTAATTTATCTTATTTTTAAAAAATTTCTCAAAACATATCTTAATATTTAATAAAATTTAATATTTTTAAGATGAATATAATTAAAAAATTAACAAAAAAAATTATCTTTCTTAATACGTGTAAAAATGCAAAGTAAATAAAAATATGAGACGGATAAAATAATAAAAATGGTTATGAGTGTCTCAATGCGAGTTTCTTCTCCGGTTTATAAGGATTGTATAAGAAATTGAAAGGGATATTTTTATTGATTCTATAGTAGTAGTATTTATACATAGTGTGATTAGTATATTTGGTATAGTTATTTACAGGGATTGAGTGTAATCAATTAATGAAATGAATAAATGTAAAGAGTATAATAGCATATTGCTTATTCAATGAAGTGAGTTATGGTTCCTATATGCCGCCACAAGATGGTGGGATGAGGTGTAACACTAATCTTGAAACAGAGTTGTTAGAAGCTGGTCCGGGAGAGTGGTTTTGTGAGAATATCAGCTAGCTAGTCAGCAAAGGACATATGAGTGACTCAAAGAAGTTTTTGTTGGACTTTGGTGAGAATAAAGTGATAATCTAGTTTGATGTGTTTTATCTTTGAATGAAAAACAAAGATTGGCACAGTTATATGTAGCCCCAACATTGTCACAGTAGATAGTACGCATGAAGGGAAGAGGGATTCGCAGCTTGTGGAGAAGGATGATGGCAACAGCATGATACTCAGCCTCAGTAGAAGAGTGTGATACAGATTGTTATTTTTTCGAGGACCAAGAGATAGGATTACGGCTGAGAAAGCAGACATAAGCACCTGTGGAGATGTGGTCCTCACGTCGGCCACCCCAGTTAGCATCAGAGAAGCCATGAAGAGATATTGAGGTGTTGCGATGTAGAAGGAGTCCATGATTAGCTATCCTAACAAGGTAGCGGAGAAGCCTTTTGAGACTTTGCTAGTGATAGAGAGTGGGGTTAGTAGTGTACTGTGAGAGTTTATTGACAACAAATGCTATGTTCGGGCAGGTGAAGTGCATATATTGAAGTTTTTTTACAATGGTTCTGTATATTTTGACATCTTTAATGAGTTGGTCAGCAGTATTAGTTTTTGATGAGGAAGTAGAGAGAGGTGTTGCAGCGGATTTGGCATTGGACATGTCGGCATGCTTAAGAAGGTCCATGATATATTTGTGTTGTGAGAGAAAAAGACCGTTGGAGAGCATTGTATTTCGATCCCAAGAATGTAATGAAGGTCTCCAAGATCTTTGATGGAAAAATGAGCACCCAATTTTTGTATAAAGGAAGAGAGAGCATCAGAATTGTCGTTGGTAATAATAATGTCATCAACATAGAGAACGACATAGATGGTAAGAGTTGACGTGTGCATGGTAAAGAGACAATGATCAGTGTGAGAGCATTGGAAGCCAATAAGAAGCAAATAGTCTTTAAGGGTTGTGTACCATGCTCGAGGGGCTTATTTAAGGCCATAAATTGCTTTATAAAGTGTAATACCCGGCTAGACTCCGGTATCGGAATCCCTACCGTCCGGTGGGACCTCGGATGTCGGAAACCTCTAGAAGGGTAAAACTATGATTTTATGAAATGTTTTCATGTATTTCATGTTTTTAAGTAAGAAATTAAATGAGTTTTTCCATGAAAAAGTCTTTGGAGGAAAACCCAGGTTCGGCCGCCGAAAGTCAGGTTCGGCCGCCGAACATGCATGCGTTTTGGAGGCACGTTAGGCCCCCGAAAGCATGAGTGAGGGAAGTCCAGGTTCGGCCGCCGAACCTCATGTTCGGCCGCCGAACCTTGCATGCATGCGGAGGCACTTTCGGCCCCCGAACGTGGCCTGGCCAGCCACTATAAAAGGGTCTCTTTGGTCCGCACGGGCGAGCTTTTCTTCCCCGTTGTCAGCCAAGGTAAACTTTCGCCGCCCCTCACCAATCTTGAGCATTTTCCTTCAATCTTTCACGTTTTTAACAAGTTTATAACTTTGTTTTGAAGATCTACAAGTTTTAAGCACGTTTGAGTACTTTGAGGTTCAAGGAGCTTAATCCTCCCATCTTTGAGTCAAGGTCGTTTTCCTCTCGATCTTCAAGAGGTAAGGGTCGATCTTGAACTCTCATTATGTTTTAAATAAGTTTTATGCAAGATCTAAGGGTTAGACTGCATGTTTAGGTTATGTGTATGTTTATGGGTTTTGATGACTTTTTGAACAATGTAGCTTGATTGTATGTGATTGAAGTGTTGTAGATGGGGTATATGCATGTTTGAGGCCCCTAGGAACTTGTATGCATGCTTTGGTTGAACAATATGCATGTTTGGAAGGTTTGGAGGCGAAATGTGCTAAGGGAGCCAAGTTTCTGCCCTTTGGCAGAAACCAGGTTCGGCAGCCGAAGGTACTTTCGGCCGCCGAACATGGCTGGGGAGGCAGGCCTTTCGGCTGCCGAAGTTGCCCCCGAAAAGAGACTTTCGTCTCTGTCTGGCACTTTCGGCCGCCGAAGGTGCCGCCGAACCTACCTGAGTTTCGTCTCTGTCCAGGACTTTCGGCCGCCGAAGGTGCCGCCGAAGGTGCCCTGTTCAGCCATTTCGTGCATGTTTTCATGTGATGTTTCAAGATGTTTTAGGGGGTCTTTGAGGAGTATTTTAGAGTCATGCCCATGTATGTTTGGTGCCTCATTTGAGTCCACCTGTGTAGGTTCGGACCCGAGGAACCGAGACCCCAGGTTGTGAGATAGTCGTTCTGAGTACGTTGTTAAAGCTTCAGTTCCCAGGTGAGTGGAACAACCCCTTAAGCTTTAAAGTAAAGGAATAAATGAATGAATCATAAAGCATTGCCCATGCATCATTATGCTATGCAATATTAGGTTGTATGCATTAGAATTCACGAATATGTTGCATTGCATACTTTGTTGTTGATGTGGATGAATGTTGAATGATCCATTAGCCCTTGTATGTCATGATAGCCTATGTGAGTCCAGGTGTGCCTGCTACGGCTCCACGCCCCTGGCACTATGACTGATTATGAAAGTCCGGGTGTGCCTGCTACGGCTCTACGCCCCCGGCATGTATGAGTAAGAAAGATTGGGGCTAAATGGTGACAAGTTCATCCTTGTTGTGAAATGTTTGTGTTATGGCGCATACATGAAAGCATGAATAAGAAAAGAAAGAAAAGTTAAATGATAATAATAATAATAATAATAAAACGAATAATAATATACCTAAAAATGGAGGAATTAAAACAAATGTTTTTAGTTTCTGCTCACTGGGCTCTAGTAGCTCACCCCACTCCCTTTATCCCCAGAGTTGCAGGTACAGGATAGATCAAGAAGTCGGCTAGAGTGAAGTCAAGCCTTGTATGTTGTAATAGATAGTAGTGGACATGAACATGATGTAATGAGTAATGTATAGTTATGATATGTAATGATAATGATGATTGAGGATTAGTATGTGCTTGACCCTATGTTTATGGTTATCCCCTTGGTACATGATCTATAGAAATGTTTTTATGATGTATTTGATAGTCCAAGCTTATCGAATGATGAAATACCCCATTGGAGCATTTGATGAGGACTCCAGTGGTGGTTATGTTATTGATGTGCACATGTTCAGGTTAAGCTTGGAAAAAGAAAGAAAAAAAGTTTACAGCTTTATGTATGTTGATCATGTATGGGATATTACAGGTTACAGGAGGTATGTTTGGCTTGCTACGGGTCCCGGCGGCCTTAAGCCGATCTGGATCCTAGCGCCGGTAACGGGTCGGATTTCCGGGTCGTTACAGAGTGGTATCAAAGCCCTAGGTTCATATGATCGGACCTAGAGTGTCGGGCTCATAGATGTTCTAGAAGGTCAAGCACACTAGGAAAATCATGTCCACCAGGATAGGATGTAGAGTCCTGTCTATATGATGATATGATATGCCATGATGATATGCATGTGCATAAATGCTATGATGTGATGCTATGTATGTGATGAGGGTTCATGTGTTTCCACATGAACCATATGATGCTAATGATTGTTTATGATATGTGCTGTTTTTCAGAAGATAGAATGAGAGGAACTCGTCGATCTGCACGATTGACTGGAGTGCCACCTCAGGACGAGGGCGCTGATGCCCGTCCTTCAGCTTTGCCTAGGGCAATGTCCAGTAGGTCCAACAGAGACAGAGTAGCTAGAGACCCTAGAAGGTCTTTGGATCTGGGTAGAAGCAGATCAGTAAGGGGAACAGTGCAGGGAGGAATGTCTGAGGATATGGAAGTAGATCAGAGGAGGGATGGCAGTCTCGGTGTGAGCATGCCGGAAGAGGGCATGGGAGAATCAGAAGGAGGCACTCAGGCCTCGAGCTATGTCCAGCCACATCACTACCCACCCTATTCACACCATCCAGGGTATTCGATGGGAGGTACATCGGATAACCCCAGTTTTAGTCCTTATCCTCCACATATGCCATACCCACCTTACTACCCACCATACTCTCAGTACCCCATGTACCCACCTCCACCTCCCTATACCAGTACAGCAAACCCTACCCCAGGGGATGTTGCGCCTCCACCACCACCAGTACCTACTGTCCCGGAAACACAAGTACCCAAACCTACCTCATCTAGAGGGAGCAAGGTCAAGATGACCGATTATATGAAGCTGGGTGCTCCCCAGTTTGAAACCGGTGATGATCCGTTCGTGTATTTGGAGCGGGTCAAGATAATTACAGATGAGATAGGGGCTGACGACAGTAGAGCCATTCAGATGGCCGGGTTCACGCTTAAGTGCAAGAAAGCACGGGAGTGGTTCAAGAATTATGTGAACCCGAGAGTGGACAGCATGAATTGGGAAGAGTTTGCAAACGAGTTTGCAGGATGGGCTTTCCCTGATAGTTCAAGGGAATTGAAGATGATAGAATTCGAGCAGTTGAGGCAAACTGATGACATGAGTGTAGACGAGTACACAGACAGGTTCCTGGAGTTGTTGCCATATGCTGGGCTGAATTTGGACACAGATCAAAAGAAGTCAAGGAGATATATTATGAAGCTGCACTCCAGGTATTCCTCTTTGGTACAGTCAGCAGAGAGAGAGAGTTTCCATGCCATAGTGGATATGGCTAGGAGAATGGAGGCTAGTGCTATCGTTGAGGGGAAGGTAAAACAGTCAGTGGCACAGTCTTCTGGTTCCAAGACCCCAGGTGGGGAAAGGTTAGACTCTTCTTCTCTGAGTGCATCAGTTGCAGGTAGTAAGAAGTGGGACAGAGGTCACAGAAAATCTAAGAAGAATAAGTTCTGGAACAAGATCAAGTCAGGTCTGGGTTTAGGCAGTGGCTCAAGCTCTGGCGCAGAGGTTACAGCATGTATGAGATGTGGAAGACCACACAAGGGAGTATGTCTGGCGGGGACAAACACATGTTTCAGATGCGGACAGGCGGGTCATTTGGCTCGAGACTGTCCTAGAGGAGCCTTTACAGCACCGTCTCAGCAGACAACCTCCGGCAGTGTGGTGCAGCCAGTAGCTCCAGCCGCAACACAGGCCAGTGGCAGAGGCAGAGGGAGAGGGTCAGCCTCTTCATCAGCAGGATACAGAGGTGAAGGTCCATCAGCTCCGGCACGGATCTTCACTATGACTCAACAGGAGGCCAACACATCCAACACCGTGGTGGCAGGTAATCTCATCGTTGGTTGTTCTGATGTGTATGCCTTAATGGACCCGGGTGCATCTCATTCTTTTATTGCTCCGAGAGTCGTGGAGAGGGTAGGATTGATGGTCTCTGGGTTAGAGTGTCCCCTATGGGTCAGTGGACCCAAGTGTGACCCGTCAGTGGCAGAGGCAGTCTGCCAATGTAGTCCAGTTTTCATAGAGGGAAGATGCCTTTCCGCCGACCTCGTGGTTCTAGATTTGACAGATTTTGACGTCATTCTAGGGATGGATTGGTTATCGACCCATGGTGCTACCTTGGACTGTAGAGACAAGGTAGTCAGATTCAGAGATCAGGATGGGTCAGAGGTCGTCTTCAGAGGAGACAAGAGGGGTACACCTAGAGGTCTAATCTCAGCTCTTCAGGCTCGTAGGTTGCTTAGGAGGGGATGTCAGGGGTTTCTAGCTCATGTGAGGGAGTCAGACAGTCATGTCAGAGAGCCCGCCTCAGTGCCTGTGGTGAGTGAGTTCTTAGATGTTTTCCCAGACGAGCTGCCAGGGTTACCACCTGCTAGGGAGATAGAGTTCGAGATTGAGTTAATGCCTGGTACCAGACCGATCTCTATCCCTCCCTACAGGATGGCACCAGCTGAATTGAAAGAACTGAAGGAACAGTTGCAAGAGCTGGTAGATAAGGGTTTCATCCGACCGAGTACTTCACCTTGGGGTGCTCCGGTTTTGTTTGTGAGGAAGAAGGATGGATCCCTTAGACTTTGTATCGACTACAGACAGTTGAACAAGGTCACTACCAAGAACAAGTACCCTTTGCCGAGGATCGACGATCTATTCGACCAGCTAGCAGGAGCAAGTTGTTTCTCCAAAATAGATCTGAGATCAGGGTACCATCAGTTGAGGATAAGGAATGAAGATATACCGAAGACAGCTTTCAGGACCAGGTATGGGCACTATGAGTTCCTTGTGATGCCGTTTGGGCTGACCAATGCCCCTGCAGCATTCATGGACCTCATGAACAGAGTATTCAGTCAGTATCTGGATCACTTCGTTATTGTCTTCATAGATGATATCTTAGTGTATTCCCGAAATGCAGAGGAGCATGCCCATCACCTGAGGACAGTTTTGCAGACCTTGAGAGAGCATGGCTTGTATGCCAAGTTCTCCAAGTGTGAGTTTTGGCTTAGGAGCATATCATTCTTGGGGCACATTGTGTCAGAACAGGGTATTGAAGTAGACCCCAAGAAGGTAGAGGCTGTAGCTAACTGGCCTAGACCCACCACAGTGACCGAGATCAAGAGTTTTCTGGGTTTAGCAGGTTACTACAGGAGGTTCGTTCAGGACTTCTCAAAGATTGCTGCTCCTATGACCAAATTGACAAAGAAGAATCAGAAGTTCATATGGACCGATCAGTGTGAGGAAAGCTTTGAGGAGCTTAAGAGGAGGTTGACTTCAGCACCGGTGTTAGCTCTGCCAAAAAGTGATGATGACTTCTCAGTATATTGTGATGCGTCCCGTGTGGGACTGGGTTGTGTGCTAATGCAAAATGAGAGGGTGATCGCTTATGCTTCTAGACAGCTGAAGAAGCATGAGCTGAATTACCCCACACACGATCTTGAGATGGCAGCAGTCATCTTTGCACTCAAGATGTGGAGGCATTACCTCTATGGGGTAAAATGTGAGATCTTCACAGATCATAAGAGCCTGCAGCACATCTTGAGTCAGAGAGATTTGAATTTGAGGCAGAGGAGATGGGTAGAGCTGTTGAGTGACTATGATTGCAAGATTCAGTACCATCCGGGTAAGGCGAACGTTGTGGCAGACGCCCTAAGCCGGAAATCACTCGGCAGTCTATCCCACATTTCAGCAGAGAGGAGGCCGGTGGTGAAGGAGTTCCATAGACTTATGAGTGAGGGATTACAGTTGGAGTTGTCTGGCACAGGTGCCTTAGTGGCTCAGATGAGAGTGACACCCGTGTTTCTGGAGCAGGTAGCTCAGAAACAGCATGAGGACCCAGAGTTGGTCAGGATAGCCAGAACAGTTCAGTCAGGCCAGAGTAATGAGTTCAAGTTTGATGATAAGGGGATCCTCCGCTACGGGAACAGATTATGTGTGCCAGATGACATTAGTCTAAAGGGAGATATTATGGGGGAAGCCCATAATACCAGGTATAGTGTTCACCCTGGAGCCACCAAGATGTATCAGGATCTGAAGAGAGTGTATTGGTGGCCAGCTATGAAGAAGGACGTGGCACTGTTCGTGTCAGCCTGCGATGTGTGTCAGAGGGTGAAACTAGAGCATCAGAAGCCGGCTGGAACGCTTAACCCGCTACCTATTCCAGAATGGAAATGGGAGAACATAGCTATGGACTTCGTAGTGGGGTTACCGGCGACGTCCAACAGATTGGACTCCATATGGGTGATTGTGGACAGACTCACCAAATCTGCTCACTTCATCCCTGTCAGGAGTGGTTACTCTGTGGACAAGTTGGCGCAGGTGTACGTAGATGAGATTGTCAGACTGCATGGGGTCCCGGTATCTATAGTGTCAGATAGAGGGCCCCAGTTCACCTCCAGGTTTTGGCGGAGTCTGCAGAACGCTATGGGTACCAGATTAGACTTCAGTACTGCCTTCCACCCACAGACAGACGGACAGTCAGAGAGGACCATCCAGACAATAGAGGATATGCTCAGAATGTGTGTGCTAGATTTTGGCGGTTCTTGGAGGCAGCATCTACCTTTGGTGGAGTTTGCCTACAATAACAGCTATCATGCTAGCATAGGGATGGCTCCATATGAAGCTTTGTATGGGAGGAAGTGCAGATCACCTATCTGCTGGGAGGAAGTAGGAGAGAGGACTCTTGCGGGTCCGGAGTTAGTAGAGCTTACCAGCAGGGTGGTACCCATAATCAGAGAGAGGATCAGGACTGCTGCTAGTCGGCAAAAGAGTTATGCAGATATCCGCAGAAGACAGCTAGAGTTTCAGGAGGGGGATTTGGTTTTGCTCAAGGTGTCTCCTATGAAAGGAGTGGTTCGGTTCGGGAAGAAGGGTAAGTTAGCTCCACGGTACATCGGTCCTTTCGAGGTGCTTCAGAGGGTCGGTAATGTGTCGTACAAGCTAGACTTGCCTGCTTCGATGGAGAGAATCCATCCGGTTTTCCATGTTTCTCTGTTACGGAAGTACGTGTCAGATCCGAGCAAGGTTCTTAGTGAGCCTGATGTAGAGATCCAAGAGGATCTCACCTATGTAGAGCAGCCAGTGCGGATTCTTGACACCCAGATCAGAAAGCTGAGGAACAAGGAAATCCCGATGGTGAAAGTCCTTTGGAACCACCACAATATTGAAGAATGCACCTGGGAGACACGGGAGTCTATGCTCCAGCAGTACCCCCATCTGTTTTGAGGTGAGTGTTAGTTGTTCTATGTGTTGCATGTATGATATATTGTATGCTATGTTGTATGTTATGAATGATGCCATGCTTTGTATGTTAGTTGAGGAACATTCGGGGACGAATGTTCTTAAGGGGGGGAGAATGTAATACCCGGCTAGACTCCGGTATCGGAATCCCTACCGTCCGGTGGGACCTCGGATGTCGGAAACCTCTAGAAGGGTAAAACTATGATTTTATGAAATGTTTTCATGTATTTCATGTTTTTAAGTAAGAAATTAAATGAGTTTTTCCATGAAAAAGTCTTTGGAGGAAAACCCAGGTTCGGCCGCCGAAAGTCAGGTTCGGCCGCCGAACATGCATGCGTTTTGGAGGCACGTTAGGCCCCCGAAAGCATGAGTGAGGGAAGTCCAGGTTCGGCCGCCGAACCTCATGTTCGGCCGCCGAACCTTGCATGCATGCGGAGGCACTTTCGGCCCCCGAACGTGGCCTGGCCAGCCACTATAAAAGGGTCTCTTTGGTCCGCACGGGCGAGCTTTTCTTCCCCGTTGTCAGCCAAGGTAAACTTTCGCCGCCCCTCACCAATCTTGAGCATTTTCCTTCAATCTTTCACGTTTTTAACAAGTTTATAACTTTGTTTTGAAGATCTACAAGTTTTAAGCACGTTTGAGTACTTTGAGGTTCAAGGAGCTTAATCCTCCCATCTTTGAGTCAAGGTCGTTTTCCTCTCGATCTTCAAGAGGTAAGGGTCGATCTTGAACTCTCATTATGTTTTAAATAAGTTTTATGCAAGATCTAAGGGTTAGACTGCATGTTTAGGTTATGTGTATGTTTATGGGTTTTGATGACTTTTTGAACAATGTAGCTTGATTGTATGTGATTGAAGTGTTGTAGATGGGGTATATGCATGTTTGAGGCCCCTAGGAACTTGTATGCATGCTTTGGTTGAACAATATGCATGTTTGGAAGGTTTGGAGGCGAAATGTGCTAAGGGAGCCAAGTTTCTGCCCTTTGGCAGAAACCAGGTTCGGCAGCCGAAGGTACTTTCGGCCGCCGAACATGGCTGGGGAGGCAGGCCTTTCGGCTGCCGAAGTTGCCCCCGAAAAGAGACTTTCGTCTCTGTCTGGCACTTTCGGCCGCCGAAGGTGCCGCCGAACCTACCTGAGTTTCGTCTTTGTCCAGGACTTTCGGCCGCCGAAGGTGCCGCCGAAGGTGCCCTGTTCAGCCATTTCGTGCATGTTTTCATGTGATGTTTCAAGATGTTTTAGGGGGTCTTTGAGGAGTATTTTAGAGTCATGCCCATGTATGTTTGGTGCCTCATTTGAGTCCACCTGTGTAGGTTCGGACCCGAGGAACCGAAACCCCAGGTTGTGAGATAGTCGTTCTGAGTACGTTGTTAAAGCTTCAGTTCCCAGGTGAGTGGAACAACCCCTTAAGCTTTAAAGTAAAGGAATAAATGAATGAATCATAAAGCATTGCCCATGCATCATTATGCTATGCAATATTAGGTTGTATGCATTAGAATTCACGAATATGTTGCATTGCATACTTTGTTGTTGATGTGGATGAATGTTGAATGATCCATTAGCCCTTGTATGTCATGATAGCCTATGTGAGTCCAGGTGTGCCTGCTACGGCTCCACGCCCCTGGCACTATGACTGATTATGAAAGTTCGGGTGTGCCTGCTACGGCTCTACGCCCCCGGCATGTATGAGTAAGAAAGATTGGGGCTAAATGGTGACAAGTTCATCCTTGTTGTGAAATGTTTGTGTTATGGCGCATACATGAAAGCATGAATAAGAAAAGAAAGAAAAGTTAAATGATAATAATAATAATAATAATAAAACGAATAATAATATACCTAAAAATGGAGGAATTAAAACAAATGTTTTTAGTTTCTGCTCACTGGGCTCTAGTAGCTCACCCCACTCCCTTTATCCCCAGAGTTGCAGGTACAGGATAGATCAAGAAGTCGGCTAGAGTGAAGTCAAGCCTTGTATGTTGTAATAGATAGTAGTGGACATGAACATGATGTAATGAGTAATGTATAGTTATGATATGTAATGATAATGATGATTGAGGATTAGTATGTGCTTGACCCTATGTTTATGGTTATCCCCTTGGTACATGATCTATAGAAATGTTTTTATGATGTATTTGATAGTCCAAGCTTATCGAATGATGAAATACCCCATTGGAGCATTTGATGAGGACTCCAGTGGTGGTTATGTTATTGATGTGCACATGTTCAGGTTAAGCTTGGAAAAAGAAAGAAAAAAAGTTTACAGCTTTATGTATGTTGATCATGTATGGGATATTACAGGTTACAGGAGGTATGTTTGGCTTGCTACGGGTCCCGGCGGCCTTAAGCCGATCTGGATCCTAGCGCCGGTAACGGGTCGGATTTCCGGGTCGTTACATAAAGTTTGCAAATATGTGTGGGAAAGGCAGAATCAATGAAGCCAGGAGGCTGAGCCATATACATATTTTCCTTTAAAGCACCATGGAGGAAGGCATTGTTCACGTCTACTTGGCGAATGGGCCAATCACGACTAACTGCAATAAAGAGAACAACTCGAATAGTGGTATACTTAGCAACATGAGAGAAAGGTATCAAGATAATAAATGTCCAGACATTGATGAAAACCTTTAGCCATCAAGCGGGCCTTATACTTGCTGATGGAGCCATCTGGATTATACTTGAGGCAGAAAACCATTTGCATCCTACAACATTGTAGATAGGATCAAAGGGAACTAGTGTCCAAGTGCATTGATTTTTTAGGGCTGTAAGCTCATCGAGCATGGCAATGGTCCATAAGGGGTTTTTGAGTGCTTGAGTGGAAATTGTAGGAAGTTGGAGAGAGGAAGTGGTGATGGTAGTAAGAGAAAGACGTTGAATGGGCTTGTAAATGTTGTTTCTAGAGCGAGTCATCATTTGGTGTGTAGGTTGGAACGGTTGGGGATAGTGAGGAATGGATTTGATAAAAGGAGAATTGGATAAGGAAGAAGGGGTGCATGTATTCGGGCCTGTAGTAGTATTAGAAGATAACAATAATGCAGACTCTGTAGGAGGCACAATAGAAGAGATGGTGGGTGTGCTAGTGGAGAGGATCAAGGTGGGAGTGTAACGACCCGAAAATCGGACCGCTACCGGCGCTAGGATCCGGGTCGACTTAAGGCCGCCGGGACCCGTAGCAAGCCTGACATATAACCTGTAAACCTGTTTAATCCCATACATGATCAACAAACATACATAAAAATTTAAAACCTTTCTTTCAAACATCCAACTCAACCTGAACATATACTGTACATAGTCATAATCATAATTATGATCCCTCTGTGGGACCTCCACAATGCCTCAATGGGCAAATACATCATGAGATGAGTTGGCTTCCATAACATTATAAAACATTTTGATCATGTAATAAAAGGGATACCTCAAAACATAATGTCAAGCACAATATCTAATCCTCAATATCCTTACACGTAACATAACTATAATATACTGAAAACTCTTACATTACATCATAATACAACTGTCATGTCCACAAACTAACTATTACATACACTCTTCATATCTCTGGCTAACCTCCTGGTCTACCCTGTACCTGCACATCTGGGGTTAGGGGAGAGGGGTGAGCTACAAAGCCCAGTGAGCAGAATAGAGAAAACATATATTAAAATTTCATGCCATTATGTAATGCAACACATCACAACAAATCACATCTCGGATGGTATTGTCACCAATAGTCCTCTACATAGTCCAACTGTGCCGGGACGTAGAATGGGTACAACCGGTCTTTCCCTTAACATAACATATCATACAGTCCAACTGTGCCAGGGACGTAGAATGGGTACAACCTGAACTTCCTCTTACATCGTGCCAGGGATGTAGAATGGGTACAACCTGGACTTCCATACCATATCTCATGCCGTAGCATCATCATATCATATGAGGACTAAGGATCATCCAATGACCAATCCACATCAACATCATAAATGCAATGCAACATATTCGTGAATACTAATGCAAGCAACCTACTATATCTCATGGCATTCATGATGCATGGATCATGCTCAAAATTCATATTCAATTATTTTAAAAACTTAAAGTTTATTCCACTCACCTCTGGCTAGCTCTGACAAACTCTGTAGCAGCTGGCTCACTGCTGGGGTCCTCGGTTCCTCGGGTCCGAACCTACACAGGTGGACTCCAATAAGGGACCAAACATACATAAACATAACTCTAATATACTCTCCAAAAACCCCCTAAAACATCATGAAATTATCACATGAAAACATGCAAGAAATGGCTGAACAGGGCACTTTCGGCGGCAGGTTCGGCGGCCGAAACTCCCTCCAGAGCCGAAAGTCAGGCAGGTTCGGCGGCACCTTCGGCGGCCGAAACTCCCAGACAGAGGCGAAACTCATGCATGTTCGGCGGCACCTTCGGCGGCCGAAAGTCCCAGACAGAGACGAAAGTCTCTTTTCGGGGGCAACTTCGGCAGCCGAAAGGCCTGCCTCCACAAGGGGGTTCGGCGGCCGAAACTCCCTTCGGCGGCCGAACCTGGTTTCTCCCAGAATGGCAGAAACTCAGCTCTCCTATGCACATTTCGCCTCCCAAGCTCAAATCATGCATACCACTCAACCAAAACATGCATACAAGCTCTTAGGGGCCTCAAACTATCATATACCCCAACTACAACACTTCAAACACACAAAATCAACATACATTGCTCAAATCATCATCAAAACCCATAAACTCAACTTAAAACCTAACAAGCATTTCTACCCATAAAACAACTTAAAACTTACTTAAAACACATGAGGAGCTTAAGATCGGCTCTTACCTCTTGAAGATCGAGAGGGAGACGACCTAAACTTGGAGATCCATGAAAATGAGCTCCTGAGTTCCCAAAGCTCCAAAACTTGTTTCAAAAGTTCAAAACCTTCAATGCAAGCTTAAAACTCAAGAAAAATGGTGGGGATTTGAAGGAAGAACACTAGATTTGGAAGAGGGAGGTCGGAAGCTAGTTGTGGCCGAAAATGGGAGAAAGCTCGCCCATTTCGGCTAAGTGCCCCTTTTATAGTGGCTGGCCAGACCACGTTCGGGGGCCGAACTTGCCTCCGCATGCATGCCATGTTCGGCGGCCGAACTTGACTTTCGGCGGCCGAACCTGAACTTCCCTCACTCATGCTTTCGGGGGCCTAACGTGCCTCCAAAACGCATGCATGTTCGGCGGCCGAACTTGACTTTCGGCGGCCGAACCTGGGTTTTCCTCCAAAGACTTTTCATGCAAAAACTCCTTAAATTTTCATACTTAAACCATGAAATACCTTAAAACATTTTATGAAAGCATGTTTCTACCCTACTAGAGGCTTCCGTCATCCGAGATTCCACCGGATGGTAGGAATTCCGATACCGAAGTCTAGCCGGGTATTACATTCTCCCCCCCTTAAGAACATTCGTCCCCGAATGTACCTCAACTAGCACAGATAACATGGCAAAACAACATAACATACATACATAGCACATAGACACAAAGAGGATACAAACCTCTAAAAGAGATGGGGATATTGCTGGAGCATGGACTCCCGTGTCTCCCAAGTGCATTCTTCCAAGTTGTGGTGGTTCCACAGGACTTTCACCATCGGGATTTCCTTGTTTCTTAACTTTCTGATCTGGGTGTCTATGATCCGTACTGGCTGTTCAACATAAGTGAGATCCTCTTGGACCTCTACATCAGGCTCCCTAAGAACCTTGCCCGGATCTGACACAAATTTCCTCAACATAGAAACATGGAAAACCGGATGGATTCTTTCCATTGAAGCAGGTAAATCCAGCTTGTACGACACATTCCCAATCTTTTGCAAGATTTCAAAGGGTCCGATGTACCGTGGAGCCAGCTTACCTTTCTTCCCGAACCGAACCACCCCTTTCATTGGAGACACCTTGAGCAATACTAGATCCCCCTCCTGAAACTCTAACTGTCTCCTGCGGACGTCTGCATAGCTCTTCTGTCTGCTGGCAGCAGTCTTGATTCTCTCTCTGATTATGGGTACCACCCTGCTGGTGATCTCTACTAGCTCAGGCCCTGCTAAGGCCTTTTCTCCAACTTCCTCCCAGCAAACAGGTGATCTACACTTCCTCCCGTACAAAGCTTCATATGGAGCCATCCCGATGCTAGCATGATGGTTATTGTTGTAGGCAAACTCCACCAAAGGTAGATGCTGCCTCCAAGAACCGCCAAAGTCCAGCACACACATTCTGAGCATATCTTCAATAGTCTGGATGGTCCTTTCTGACTGTCCATCAGCCTGGGGGTGGAAGGCAGTACTGAAATCCAACCTGGTACCCATGGCATTCTGCAGACTCCGCCAAAACCTGGAGGTGAACTGGGGCCCTCTATCTGACACTATCGAAACAGGAACCCCATGCAACCTGACGATCTCGTCCACATACACCTGCGCCAACTTGTCCACAGAGTAGCCACTCCTGACAGGAATGAAGTGAGCAGATTTGGTGAGTCTGTCCACAATCACCCATATGGAGTCCGCTCTGTTGGATGCCGCTGGTAACCCCACTACGAAGTCCATAGCTATATTCTCCCATTTCCACTCTGGAATAGGTAGCGGGTTAAGCATTCCAGCCGGCTTCTGATGTTCCAGCTTCACTCTCTGACACACTTCGCAGGCTGACACAAACTGTGCCACTTCTTTCTTCATCGCTGGCCACCAATAAACCTTCTTTAGATCTTGATACATCTTGGTGGCTCCGGGGTGAACGCTGTATCTTGCATTATGAGCCTCTCTCATAATGTCTCCTTTTAGCCCTATGTCATCTGGTACACATAGTCTGCTCCCATAGCGGAGGATCCCCTTGCTGTCGAATCTGAACTCACTACCATTGCCTAACTGAACAGTCCTGGCAATCTTCACTAACTCCGGGTCCTCATGTTGTTTCTGAGCCACCTGCTCCAGAAACACGGGTGCCACTCTCATCTGGGCCACCAAGGCACCTGTACCAGACAACTCCATCTGTAGACCTTCCTCAATAAGCTTGTAGAACTCCTTCACCACTGGCCTCCTCTCTGCCGATATGTGGGATAAACTGCCTAGTGACTTCCGGCTTAGGGCGTCAGCCACGACATTCGCCTTACCCGGATGATACTGAATCTTGCAATCATAGTCACTCAGCAGCTCCACCCATCTCCTCTGTCTCAAGTTCAAATCTTTTTGACTCAGGATGTACTGCAGGCTCTTATGATCTGTAAAGATCTCACACTTTACCTCGTAGAGGTAGTGCCTCCACATCTTGAGTGCAAAGATTACTGCTGCCATCTCTAGGTCGTGTGTGGGGTAATTCAACTCATGCTTCTTCAGCTGCCTAGAAGCATAAGCAATCACCCTCTCATTCTGCATTAGTACACAACCCAGTCCCACACGGGACGCATCACAAAAGACTGTAAAGTCCTCCTCACTAGATGGCAGAGCTAAAACTGGTGCTGAAGTCAACCTCTTCTTAAGCTCTTCAAAACTCTCTTCGCACTGGTCGGTCCATAGAAACTTCTGATTCTTCCTGGTTAACCTGGTCAGAGGAGCTGCTATCTTTGAGAAGTCCTGAACGAACCTCCTGTAGTAACCTGCCAAACCCAAGAAACTTCTAATCTCTGTCACTGAAGTGGGTCTAGGCCAGTTAGCCACAGTTTCTGTCTTCTTGGGGTCTACCTCAATCCCATTCTCTGACACTACATGCCCCAAGAACGAAATGCTCCTCAGCCAGAACTCACACTTAGAGAACTTGGCATACAAGCCATGTTCCCTTAAGGTCTGCAAGACCAACCGCAGATGATGGGCATGCTCCTCTGCATTCCTGGAATACACTAAGATATCATCTATAAAGACAATAACGAAGTGATCCAGGTATTGGCTAAATACTCTGTTCATGAGATCTATGAATGCTGCAGGGGCGTTGGTTAACTTGAACGGCATTACAAGGAACTCAAAATGCCCATATCTGGTCCTGAAAGCCGTCTTTGGCACATCCTCATCTCTGATCCTTAGCTGATGGTACCCCGATCTCAGATCTATTTTGGAGAAACAACCTGCTCCGGTTAGCTGGTCAAATAGATCATCGATCCTTGGCAAAGGGTACCTATTTTTGGTAGTGACTTTGTTCAACTGCCTGTAGTCGATACAAAGTCTAAGGGATCCATCCTTCTTTCTCACGAATAAAACTGGTGCACCCCAAGGTGAAGTGCTCGATCGGATGAAGCCCTTTTCTATCAGCTCTTGCAATTGCTCTTTCAACTCCTTCAACTCGGCTGGAGCCATCCTGTAGGGAGGGATAGAGATCGGTCTAGTTCCAGGCACCAACTCTATCTCGAACTCTATCTCCCTAGCAGGTGGTAAACCTGGAAGCTCATCAGGAAAGACATCCTGAAACTCTCTGACAACTGGCACTGAGGCCGGCTCCCTGACCTGACTGTCTAGCTCTCTCACGTGAGCTAAGTACCCCTGACATCCCTTCCTAAGCAACCTACGAGCCTGAAGAGCTGATATCAAACCTCTAGGCGTGCCCCTCCTGTCTCCCCTGAAGACGACCTCTGACCCGTTCTGATCTCTGAACCTGACTACCTTGTCCCTGCAGTCCAAGGTAGCATCATGGGTAGATAGCCAATCCATCCCTAGAATGACGTCAAAGTCTGTCAAATCTAGAACCACAAGGTCGGCGGAGAGGCATCTTCCCTCAACAAAAACTGGACTGTACCGGCAGACTGACACTGCCACTGACGGGTCACACTTGGGTCCACTGACCCATAGGGGACACTCTAACCCAGAGACTATCAGACCCAAACTCTCAACGGCTCTCGGAGCAATAAATGAATGAGATGCACCCGGGTCCATTAATGCATACACATCAGAACACCCAATGACGAGATTACCTGACACCACGGTGTTGGATGTGTTAGCCTCCTGCTGAGTCATGGTGAAGATCCTGGCTGGAGCTGATGGACCTTCATCTCGGGAACCAGAAGAAGAGGCTGCCCCTCTCCCTCTACCTCTGCCACTGCCCTGAGTTGTGGCTGGAACTGCTGGCTGTGCCACACTACCAGAAGCTGTCTGCTGGGGCTGGCCCATAAAAGGTGCTCTAGGACAATCCCGAGCCATGTGTCCCTCCTGTCCACATCTGAAACATGTGTTAGTCCCAGCTCGACACACTCCCCTGTGTGGTCTTCCACATCTCTGGCATTCTGTACCATCTGAGCCTGAGCTCGAGCCACCGCCAAATCCCAGACCGGATTTCAACTTGTTCCAAAACTTATTCTTCTTCGACTTCCTGGTGGTGTTATCCCACCTCTTCTTACCTGAGCTCTGAGAAGAGAAACCTGGTCCTCCTCTGCCTGGGGTCTTAACCCCTGAAGACTGGGTCACTGACTGCTTCACTGACCCCTCAACTATAGCACTTGCTTCCATTCTTCTAGCCATATCCACCACAGTGTGGAAACTTTCTCTCTCAGCTGACTGAACCAACGAGGAGTACCTGGAATGCAGCTTCATAACATATTTCTTGGCTTTCTTCGTATCTGTATCTAGAGCTTGCCCTGAAAAAGGCAATAGCTCCAAGAATTTATCCGTGAACTCCTCTACACCCATGTGCTCTGACTGCCTTAGTTGCTCAAACTCAATCATCTTCAGTTCTCTGGAACTGTCTGGAAAAGCCCATCCAGCGAACTCATTCGCAAATTCTTCCCATGTCATACCGTCTAGTCTCGGGTCCACATAACACTTGAACCATTCCCGTGCCTTCTTGCACTTTAAAGTGAACCCTGCCATCTGAATGGCCCTGCTGTCACTTGCCCCTAGCTCATCAGTTATTGTCTTTACTACTCTCAGATACTCAAAGGGGTCATCCCCTGACTTGTATTTGGGAGCATCCAGCTTGAGGTAATCTGTCATCTTTACCTTGCTCCCATCAGCTGAGCTAGGTCTAGGAGGTTGAGTAACCGGGGCTACTGGTTCTGTAGGTGGTGGAGGTGGAGGTGCAGCATTCCCCGAGGTGGGGTTTGCCGGGTTTGGGTAGAAAGGTGAGGGTGGATAAGCTGGGTACTGTGTGTAAGGTGGATAGAAAGGTGGATAGAAAGGTGGATAGGGCATGTAGGTAGGGTAGGGGTTAAAGCTGGAAAAATCCGATGTGCCTCCCATCGGATACCCTGAACCCTGTGGGAAGGGTGGATAATGGGGTGGAAAACCATACCCCGAGGCCTGAACGCCTCCCTGAGACTCCCCTGTCCCTTCTTCCTCCATGCTCACATCCAAGTTCCCATCCCTCCTCTGATCCTCTTCCATAACCTCCCTCACATCTGAAGAACTTCCTCCTCTATCAGTCCCCCTTCTGCTAGCATCAAAAGACCTTCTAGGGTCCCTTGACACTCTTTCTCTGTTGGCTCTACAAGACATTGCCCTAGGCAATGTAGGAGGACGAGCGCTCGTGCCCTCATCCTCGGGTAGCACTCCAGTCAATCGTGCAGATCGACGAGTTCCCCTCATCCTATTTTCTGAAAAACAGTACACATCAAGCAAGCATTAGCATCATATGGTTCATGTGGGCACACATGAACCCTCATCACATAAACATATCATAGCATCAATGCACATGTATATAATCATGGCATTTCACATCATCATGTAAGACAGGACTCCACATCCTATCCTAGTGGACATGACCTTTCCTATTGTGCTTGACCTTCTATAACCTCTATGAGCCCGACACTCTAGGTCCGACCATATGAACCTAGGGCTCTGATACCATTCTGTAACGACCCGAAAATCGGACCGCTACCGGCGCTAGGATCCGGGTCGACTTAAGGCCGCCGGGACCCGTAGCAAGCCTGACATATAACCTGTAAACCTGTTTAATCCCATACATGATCAACAAACATACATAAAAATTTAAAACCTTTCTTTCAAACATCCAACTCAACCTGAACATATACTGTACATAGTCATAATCATAATTATGATCCCTCTGTGGGACCTCTACAATGCCTCAATGGGCAAATACATCATGAGATGAGTTGGCTTCCATAACATTATAAAACATTTTGATCATGTAATAAAAGGGATACCTCAAAACATAATGTCAAGCACAATATCTAATCCTCAATATCCTTACACGTAACATAACTATAATATACTGAAAACTCTTACATTACATCATAATACAACTGTCATGTCCACAAACTAACTATTACATACACTCTTCATATCTCTGGCTAACCTCCTGGTCTACCCTGTACCTGCACATCTGGGGTTAGGGGAGAGGGGTGAGCTACAAAGCCCAGTGAGCAGAATAGAGAAAACATATATTAAAATTTCATGCCATTATGTAATGCAACACATCACAACAAATCACATCTCGGATGGTATTGTCACCAATAGTCCTCTACATAGTCCAACTGTGCCGGGACTGTAACAGCCCGCTTACCGGACCATCACCGGCACTAGGATCCAGATCGGCTGAAGGCCGCCGGGACCCGTAGAATGGGTACAACCGGTCTTTCCCTTAACATAACATATCATACAGTCCAACTGTGCCAGGGACATAGAATGGGTACAACCTGGACTTCCTCTTACATCGTGCCAGGGACGTAGAATGGGTACAACCTGGACTTCCATACCATATCTCATGCCGTAGCATCATCATATCATATGAGGACTAAGGATCATCCAATGACCAATCCACATCAACATCATAAATGCAATGCAACATATTCGTGAATACTAATGCAAGCAACCTACTATATCTCATGGCATTCATGATGCATGGATCATGCTCAAAATTCATATTCAATTATTTTAAAAACTTAAAGTTTATTCCACTCACCTCTGGCTAGCTCTGACAAACTCTGTAGCAGCTGGCTCACTGCTGGGGTCCTCGGTTCCTCGGGTCCGAACCTACACAGGTGGACTCCAATGAGGGACCAAACATACATAAACATAACTCTAATATACTCCCCAAAAACCCCCTAAAACATCATGAAATTATCACATGAAAACATGCAAGAAATGGCTGAACAGGGCACTTTCGGCGGCAGGTTCGGCGGCCGAAACTCCCTCCAGAGCCGAAAGTCAGGCAGGTTCGGCGGCACCTTCGGCGGCCGAAACTCCCAGACAGAGGCGAAACTCATGCATGTTCGGTGGCACCTTCGGCGGCCGAAAGTCCCAGACAGAGACGAAAGTCTCTTTTCGGGGGCAACTTCGGCAGCCGAAAGGCCTGCCTCCACAAGGGGGTTCGGCGGCCGAAACTCCCTTCGGCGGCGTAACCTGGTTTCTCCCAGAATGGCAGAAACTCAGCTCTCCTATGCACATTTCGCCTCCCAAGCTCAAATCATGCATACCACTCAACCAAAACATGCATACAAGCTCTTAGGGGCCTCAAACTATCATATACCCCAACTACAACACTTCAAACACACAAAATCAACATACATTGCTCAAATCATCATCAAAACCCATAAACTCAACTTAAAACCTAACATGCATTTCTACCCATAAAACAACTTAAAACTTACTTAAAACACATGAGGAGCTTAAGATCGGCTCTTACCTCTTGAAGATCGAGAGGGAGACGACCTAAACTTGGAGATCCACGAAAATGAGCTCCTGAGTTCCCAAAGCTCTAAAACTTGTTTCAAAAGTTCAAAACCTTCAATGCAAGCTTAAAACTCAAGAAAAATGGTGGGGATTTGAAGGAAGAACACTAGATTTGGAAGAGGGAGGTCGGAAGCTAGCTGTGGCCGAAAATGGGAGAAAGCTCGCCCATTTCGGCTAAGTGCCCCTTTTATAGTGGCTGGCCAGACCACGTTCGGGGGCCGAACTTGCCTCCGCATGCATGCCATGTTCGGCGGCCGAACTTGACTTTCGGCGGTCGAACCTGAACTTCCCTCACTCATGCTTTCGGGGGCCTAACGTGCCTCCAAAACGCATGCATGTTCGGCGGCCGAACTTGACTTTCGGCGGCCGAACCTGGGTTTTCCTCCAAAGACTTTTCATGCAAAAACTCCTTAAATTTTCATACTTAAACCATGAAATACCTTAAAACATTTTATGAAAGCATGTTTCTACCCTACTAGAGGCTTCCGTCATTCGAGATTCCACCGGACGGTAGGAATTCCGATACCGGAGTCTAGCCGGGTATTACAGGGATATTCAAAAGGGATTTGAAAATGACTCGAGGCCTAACTATAAAGAATGCTTGGTTGAGGACGTGGGTCTTTAGCTGCTATGGAGAGGAAAGAAAATTCTGTTTTGACAAAGTCGACATGGCATAAAGCGTAAACTTTGTAGGAGGTGGGATCAAAGCAGTAGTAGGCACTTTGATTAGAGGAATAGCTAAGAAATACACATGGAGTAGAGCGATGTTGGAGTTTATGAGTGGAGTAGGGGCGTAGCCATGGGTAACAGAGGCAGCCGAAGACTTTGAGTTTACGATAATTGGGTTGAGAATGATAAAGATGAATGTAGAGAGAGTCATTGTCAAGGATAGGTGTTGAAAGACCATTTATGAGGTATACGGCTATAAGGAAGGCATAGGACCAGAATTTAAGTAGAGATGGGCAGTACGGAGGAGAGTGAAGCCTGTTTCAACTTTGTGGCAATGGCGGCATTCCGCAGTGGCATTGTGTTTAGGAGTGTAAGGAGGTGTGAGAAAATGAGAGATGCCATGGGATGCAAAAAGCTGTTTGGGAGATAGAAATTCCCCTCCCCCCCCCCTCCCATTGTCCGAATAAAATGAGATGATAGGGGTTTGAAAAAATTTCTCCACCATGGTTTTGAATTTCAAAAAAATGGTGGCAAATTTATATTTATGTTTAAGGGGATAAAGCCATATATATTTGGTATAGTGATCCACAAAGATAAAATATTATTTGAATCCATCAACTGATTGGATTAGGGAAGGTCTCCAAATATCCGAGTAGATAAAATGAAGAGGCTTGTTGCTTTTTATTGAAGATGTGGAAAAAGGAGACTTGTGCATTTTATTACACTTACATGAGTTACAAACAAAGCGGTTGATTTTAGTAAGGGAATTTAGTTGGGAATTATTAAGAGTATATTAAAGTATTTTAGTGGATGGGTGTCCAAGTTATGCCACAATGAGGGAGAGAGACGATGAGTAGCGAGAGCTGTGGGTTGGTGCAGATTGGTGAAGAGAGAAGCTGGCCATACATAGACACTATCAACAGGTTTCTTTTCTGCTAGACATTCCCCCGTTTGAAAGTCCTTCACAACAAACTAGTATGGTGGGAACTCAATAGTAATATTATTATTGCAACATAATTGATAGACGGAGATAAGGTTCTTGTGCATAGAAGGCACATATAAAATATCTTGTAACATAATAGGAGATGTGGTAGAGGGGAGGGAGGTAGGGCCAGTGTGTATGATTGGAAGTGTTGTACCGTCCCCAATTTGAAGATCTTCTAGTCCATCACATTTAGAGTGAGTTGCTAGGTTGTTGAGATCATTGGTAACATGGTGAGATGCTCTAGAATCGACAAATCAGTTTGGTGATGTATTGTTGGATGAGGAAGCATAATGGGCTTGTGGAAAAGAGGCATTGGAAGAATGATCATTGGGACCAAGAGACATCAGATTTTGAAAGGTGGATAAGAGATGGCGGCACTGCTTAACATGATGTCCAGGTTTACCACAGTATTGGCAATTGAGACAAGGCCGAGAGGATGTATATTGTTGGTTGGATTTGTTGTTGGTGTGAGATTAAGGGTTGCTACGAGTACAGGATCCATTGTGACTGGAAAAGGATCATTGTTGAGAGTTTCGATTGGAAGACGACTTAGTAACATAATTAGTAGTCATAGGAGAGACAGTGGTGGGCTTATGATCAAACATAATTTAGCCACATTTTTACCATTATTATTGATGCTAAATTACATATTTTCTACCTAATTTTATACTTTTGATCATATTTTGTAAAAAATGATGAAAAATGAAAACTTGGTAAAAAATGGGGAAAAATGGCCTAAAAATGCTGAAAAGTTGATTTGGCTGAGGTGACTTGGTCAAATCAACCTCAAAGAATGACCAAAGAGGCTGCACAAGTGAATGGAAGAAGAAGCCAAAACTCAAGTTTTAATATGCCAAAATCGATTTGCCCAAATCACTGGCTAAATCGCCAGAACCAATGACAGTTGAAACCCAGAAGTGTCTTGCAGAAATAATTGGGGCAAGTGATTTGTCCAAATTGACTTTCACCAACAGAAAAGTGCAGAAATGCGGGAATTACAGAAATTAGAATTTTAAGAGTTCTGTCCTATCTCAAACATATCAAAACACATCTGAAACATGTCAAACACTCTATAAAAAGGAGTCATTCCCTCAAAAAAGTCCAATTATGAAGAAACATTGTAACGACCCGGAAACCGATACCCCTCTGTAACGGCCCGAACCGCCACCGGCGCTAGGATCCAGATCGGCTTAAGGCCGTCGGGACCCGTAGCAAGCCAAACATACCTCCTATCACCTGGTCAAATCCCATACATGAACGAAACTTTAACATAAAAACTGAAACATATGATGTATAAACCGAGCTTGTCCTGTATGCAACATAACTGGAAACATAAAGAAACCCCCTTTTTCTAGAGCCCTCAAAACTCTAGCTGGGTCAACATAACATACATCAAGCTGGGATACATCCAAAGAACTAGAACCTAACCTGTGCATGCATCAAACCACAAACATAAGACCTCTACTAGGGTCCTCATCCATAACATAACGTGGTAAACAACACATGCCACAAGATTAGTTCAACACAACTCAACATTTAAAACATTACATACATCATGTATTGAACAGGGACTAACCAAGTCTTAGGGCCAAGCACAGTACTAATCCATGAACATAACTCTGCGCTACTTTACATTGCATTCTCTTACAAAGCATTATCTCAATTTATAATACATGTCCACACTAAAAGTGCTAATCTAAAACTATTACATAAGCTTAACCTTTGCTCTGAGACTTCCCGATCAACCTCAAACCTGCAACACTGGGGTTAGGGGAGAGGGGTGAGCTAAAAAGCCCAGTGAGTAGAAACATAGAAAACAGTTCATTAATTACATGCTCTCATGAAATGCGTCATATCACAAAGAAATCACATAACTGTATCTGGTCCGTCTCGGGGCTCATGCAGATAAATATTCCCCACGGACTGTTTTTGAGAGTTTCTTTTTTGCTAGCATCCTTTACTCTCAAGGATCGGACATGACCTCAAAATTCCCTCTGTCGGTGCCCGGCTCCCCCAAAGGAGCTCACACAGGACTTTCACATACATGACAGGGTACTTAGTCCACAGAGAGCTCACAGTGACTTTCCTATATGTACTTGTCCGGCTCTCAAAGGACTTACCCAAGACTCAATGACAGAAATGGGCTATTGAAGTCGCCTTGGTCCAAACCTCCTGAAACAACATCAAATAATGCAATGCGCCATATTCGTGAACTAATGCAATCAACCCTATTACATATAAACATGATGCATGAACATGCTTTAGGCATTTGATTTTGTATATAAAAGATTAAGTTTAATTCTACTCACCTCTGTAGCCGACGCTGACTGACTCGGCAACAGCTACCACTGATGGCCTCCTCGATCCCTCGGGTCCGATCCTACATAGGTGGACTCGAATGAGGTGCCAAACACACTCTAACAACTCATAAACAACTGCCCAAAAACCCTCTAAAACATCACATAAACATGCATAGAAAACAACCTTGAAAAGGCTGGACAGGGCACTTTCGGCGGCACCTTCGGCGGCCGAACCCTCCCTCCAGAGACGAAACTCGGGCACTTTCGGCGGCCAAATCCTTCCTTCGGCGGCCGAAAGTCTGCATTCAATCCAAAACTCAACTTTCGGGGGCAAGGTTAGGCGGCCAAACCATGCATCCAAAGGCAGGTTCGGCGGCCGAAGCCACTTTCGGCGGCCGAACCTGAGTTCTTCCCAGAAGGGCAGAACTCAGCTTCTCATGCATTCAAGCCTCCCAAACCTTCCAAACACCCCAAAACAAGCACCCAACTTTACCAAAACATGCATAAACCCTTAACCATGCACAAAGGAGCTTAATAGCTTGATTAAACTCCAAAAACAACATCAAGAAACATGCATAACTAGCTTATGACCCACATAAGCCAAAACCATCAAAACAACCCCAAACCTTACATACTCTCTCCCAATCATGCATACACTCTCCCACATGCATAACCTAGCCTAAACATTCAACATAACATCATATAAACATACATGAGCATCACATAACATACATTGGGCATAAAACCCACATAAATCCTAACATGCATATCTACCCATACTCTACCATTAAAACCTTCATAAAACTTCAAAAGACACTAGGAAGGCAAAGATCTACACTTACCTCTTGAAGATCGAGGGTTGCGTGATCTCTAACTCGGAGGTGTGGAGAATCCAAGCTCCAAAAGCTCCAAGCTCCCAAAACTTGATCTAAGCTTGAAAACTCTTCAAAACCAAGAATAAAACTCATGAAAACGTGAAGGATTGAAGAAAAAGCATGAAAACGACTTAAGGAGGTCATGAACACACCTGAGCACGAGAATGGGGAGAAAACTCGCCCATTTTCGATCTGAGAGCCTTTTATAGGCGGCCAGCTAAACCTCCTTCGGCGGCCTAACGTGCCCCCTAAACTCATGCATGTTCGGCGGCCGAACTTGACTTTCGGCGACCGAACCTTGGCTCGTTCAAACAAGACTTTCGGAGGCCAAAGGCGCTCCTGAAGCCTTTCCATGTTCGGCGGCCGAACTTCACTTTCGGCGGCCGAACCTGGCAAACGCCTCCTTGGTCTTTTCTTTTCAAAACTCAATTCATTTTCATTTAAAACCATGAAATCAGTAAAAACATTTTTGAAAAACACATTTTACCCCTCTAGAAGCCTCTGGCATATTCAAAATTCTAGATTCCAACGGAAATTCCACCGGAAGGTAGAGATTCCGATGCCGGAATCTAGCCGGGTATTACAAACACAATTAAAGAGGGAATTCGAATCTAAATTGAAGAAGAATTCCATCTCATAAAAGGTTGATCTAGAGTTTCTCCATTCAACTATAAAAAGATAGCAAACCAACAACCAAATCATCATAAAATAATCCAAAATTCGGTAGAGAGCTTCAGCAGCACCACATCTTCTTTTCTTCTTTTCTCTTTATGTGTTCTTTGCCCACCATGAGTGGCTAAATACATCTCTCTCTAGTTGGAGTAGGAGAAGTTTCTGTTTTGTTATGAATTGGGAGATCTGAAACTCTATTGTCAAAACTTATATTTTTCAATATTTATGCAACTTGTTATTCGTGTTATTATTGCATTGCTATTAGAATCAATAAGGCCCATTGCTTTTGACTGCAAAGCAATATATTGTTAATTTAAACAATTTAGATCCGTAATTGCTTAGATTGTTGAAACACAAATGACAATTAGTTGCATAATCTAACTAAACCACGCGATTGATAAAGTTAGAATTAGGTTTCTCTATTTCTTAAAGCAGCTAACAATTGAAAAGTGAAAAACTCCAATGATATTTCTTGACAACTTGTTAACTAGTATTTGATTAGCGAACGTTTTCTAATCAAATTAAACTAAATGAGAAATTTGATTGTGTGGAGCGTCTTTTACAACCTAAACTAATTTATTGAAATAAATAGAAAAATTAAAGTATCATTGATCAATTCCAAACTGAAATTAATCTTATACTCCAATTAGAGTCTTTTTATTATTGATTTACTCATTTTTTAATTATTGCTTTCTTTATTACTAGTTCATCATCATAAAAAATAACCCATTTTATTTTATTTTTACTATTGATGTGCTCAAGTCATTATTATTAGAAAAATTCTTAATATCAAATTTATGTGGATTCGACTCTGTTACCAACTATTTTTAATGGTTTTGACAACAGCTGTGAGCTTACGCAAGAGGAAGGATTCATGATCAGAGAGTTGTTGGTGAAGCTCCGCGCAGGAGACTGGTGTGTAACGAGCACAGAGCATAAGCAAGCAAATTATAGTCTTCAGGAAGACCAAGGAGGACATGGAGAATAATCTCATCGGACTTGAGGGGTTCACTGGCAATAGTAAGTTGATCCGACAGGTCCTTAATCTGTTGAAGGTATTGCGATATTATTTGACTTCCTTTAGAAAGGGAGGCCAGGGATTCGCGCATATGCATAACATGTGCACGAGATGGGGTGGCATACATGGCTCTAAGTTGAGTCTAGACTTCATAAGAAGCGAGAGCAAAGATCATGAAAGGCACAATCTCAGGGGAAAGAGAGGCTATGAGGGCACTGCAAATAAGTTGATCTAGTCGCTTGAGGTAGGAACCAGTAGTTGATTCAGGTGATAGAGGTTGATTAACAAAGCGAATGAAATCATAGTCTTCTAAAGGAGAGGACCACTGTGTATGCCAGCAAAAATAGTTTGTGGGAGTGAGTTTGAGAGGAGCTTGGGTAGCGGCATTAATGGAGATCAGTGAATGAGTGGAGCTAGGATCACTGACAAGAGGAATGACTGTGCTGGAGGTTGGAATGACACTGTTCGTTGGTGCAGAAGAGGAGTTGTTGGTTTGGTCAACAATAGCCATGGGAGTAGTTTGCGTGGTTGAGCAAGATTGGGAGAAGGGGAAAAAAAAAATTGTTTGTTGTTAGGCACTTCTGCTCTGATACCATACAGGGATTGTATAGAAAACGAAAAGAGATATTTTTATTGACTCTATAGCAGTAGTATTTATACAGAGTGTATATTTGGTATGCTTATTTACATGAATAGATTGTAATCAATTACTGAAATGAATAAATGGAAAGAGTATAAGAGCAAATTGCTTATTCAATGGAATAAGTTATGGTTCTTATACAGTTTGGGCAGTGAGAACCCATCGTCGTCGATGGCTGAATGTAGCTTCAAACTCAGCAAGCCTCCCACTGTATAAAGCTCAATTTCCTTGTCAGAGTAGTTCAATATTATATAAGAGTACTACCATATATATTTATATATACAAGTAGAATTTTATTTTAAATTTACTTTTTATATTACTATATTAAATTTTATGTATAAATATATGAATTTAGATGTAAATAATGTAGTAATTTATAATAAAATTTATTCTCATACAACTCCTATGTCATTGATGGATTCACATCAAATTATCAATGATATTGTACCATTGATTCGTCAATCAACCATTCACTAAACATCTATTATTCTGAGGCATCTATACACTGGTCATGGGCTGTTCGTTTTATCTGCAGTTGTGGCAAAATATCTGAACCATATTAGGCCCAGTCAGTACATCTCTACAGCTCCTGGAATTACAATAGAAACCAACACCCTGCTTTGTCTTTAAAACAGCACCCTGATGTAATGAATTTATACCTAGAAGGCTAGAACTAAGCAAAGAAAGCCCTGCAAGAAAAGTGAAACAGTCTCAACCTTCACACAACTCAAGCAGATACCAGTTATTCTGGGAAGCATGAAATTTTGTCTGAAGATCCCTTCTGCAAAAACATGGAATCCTTTTTTTTGACTCGCACGTAGTAGGGATCACTTTCTTGTATTGCAATCAAGGACCAGATTCACTTCTTTATTCTATAAAATGTCGAAATTTTTCAACCCTTTATCACTAAGTGAAGGGCTCAAAATCAAAATCCAATTGGACCTGATATGAACCTGTCCTACCTGTAAAATAGAAGCATATAAAAAATTTTTGTTTTCCTTTTCTGCAATAATGGTCCAAGATATCGTCTCAACTTTCAGGAATCAGAACATCAAGAAATATTTCAACCTGCAGCCCAGAAATATAAAATATTTTAAATGATTTGGGAGTGCTATATTATTCTCACGCAAAGGGGACAAATCAACCGAATTGTGACGTGGGTGAGTTCTGCTCGTCCCACTTGCTTTTTTAGAAGCTCAATATTAAGAGATAATACATGCTCATTTTTACAACTACTTTTTGGCAACTTGCATCTGCTATTATTTGGATTTTCACTGAGGATTCCATTTTAATTTTGAAGTTGAAATATAATTTGATGATTCTGATGTGATGGGAAATTTTGGCAATTGCAGTGAATAGATGGCAAGGAATCTGCAAAAGGACCGACCTTTGGTTCTTAGATCTCTTATTGGAAAGAACACTTTCAATAGTTCTTGTGATTCAAAAATGGAGTAAGTTCTATTCTTTATAATCTAACTTGAAGAGGCAACCAGATCATGATGGAGATGGAAGAAACTCAGAATATTTCTCATGCTTGATTTTCTCAACCAGTTAGCTATTCAAAACTTTAAGAAAGGTCTAAAAGTGAGACATTAACAGTTTCTTGAAAAGCTTGTGAATCAAACAATGGAGGAGTTATCAGAAGGATATGATATCAGCTCCTTTAGAAAGCTGTTGCATGAGAGGTACAGATGTCATCTTCCAAAACTGGCATCCATTGTTAAAGAAGATGCCTCATGCCTGGGGTAATAGTAGAGAACAGTGCAATTGTACAATTCCTTCCATTAGAGCCCCAAGTGCTCCATTCAGGATAGTGTTGTTTCCAATATCCAAGAAAGTAACTTGAGTCTGCTTACAGCGCATAGTCTGCTCAGTTAAAAACATCTCACTCGATCTCAAGGTCCCAAGTTCGATCCATCACCTTAAGTGAATTTGATGATGCATAAAGAGATGATGATTCAAGATCTACATTGGAGGAACTGGGTCCTGTTGACAACACAGGGTCTAGCAGGAAAGGACCAGAAGAAAAAAGCACCTATGCCATCATGAGCCTTTTCTCTCATATGATGATTTTTTTTAATATATTGTTTGTTTTAAATATTAAATAGTAATTGATAATTTTTCAAGTTTTTTTATTTTAAATTTTGGAGATATGTCATGTACTGATAAAATTTTGGTTTAAATACAATATATGCTCGGTTAATAATATGTGGATTTATCAGTAGAACTTTCCAACTAATTTTAGATTCCTTGATTACCAATTTCTTTAAAAAAACTTTTTTTAAAAAAAAAAAATGAAAGAGATTGGAATCGTGTATCTGATGAGATGAATGCTAAGTTGGCAAGCGAGAGTCCCCAACAAGAAGTTATGGGCAGGCTGTAAAGCAATTAGGCTGTCAATGACAAGAAAGGATATTTTATGCGAGAAAATAAACGTTTTAAAAATAAAGAGTAATAATTGAAGGGATTTCCACAACCTTTCCTCCCAACCACATCCTACACTCACTCAACTAAAGCTCCTTCATCATTCAACATCAAAATGGGTCAATGCCTAACTGTTTCCTCATCCTCATCCTGTTATCTTAATCATTAAAAGCTACCCTAAGCTTTGACAATAATACTTATATAAAAAAAACACTAATAAAGGGTGAGACTAAGAAAAATTTACTCATATGAACACTAATTTTCTAATTATTAATTATGTTAGACATATTTGAAATTAAAAAAAAAAAAAAAACACCTATCCCGAATTTGATCAATGTCTAAAAAGTTAATATTTATACGAGCAATCATACTCTCAAGCAGACCCCTGCATATGAGAACCTCAAACCTCTATTTTCCAAGGAGCTTGTTAAGTTTTTCCTTTTTTATCACAAGGAAAATTAAAGAAAAATGTGTTTTCTTTCAATTTAAAGAAAACAGAATTAAAAAAAGATAAATGTGGAGTCAGATTTTTCATGTTTCCCCCAAGAAAGACCATTGTTAATGAATATCTCTCAGCCAAAATCACCAGTGCCTCCCTTGAGAACCGCCACCTTTGTTCTTTGCAAAGTAGGCATTCTTAGGTTTTGGAATCTCATGTATGTCCATCACTTGAATTGTTCTTTGCTTCTTGGCTTCACAAACCAAGCACAACATAACACCAAATGCATTATCAGTACATGCACAAATTTTTAATTCCACCAGGTTCAAACAAAAAATGCAAAATTATGGATAGGAATCAAACCATTTAAGGCTTCTTTGTAATTCTCTTGAAGCCTCTTCCTTGCGGAAGCCAGCCTATCAGAATCAAAATCTCTCTCTCTTTGTTGCTGCTCTTTCTGCCTCTGCAAAGCCACAGATGTCAAATGATCTTTAAGTAACCGAGTAAAATGATGCCAAAATCTTTTATTATTTGTTTTCCATGATTCATTTTGCATGAACAAAATTTATATGAATTCTTGTAAGTTAAAAGAATTGCACTCTTTTACTCCAAATAAGAGAATTGTGAAAAGAAATCAATTGAATTTAATTTTTGTGAATTTTTTGAATTCCAAGGGGGTTAGTCTCATTTGATTCTTTAGAATAAGCCCCAAAACTTGATATCACATCCTCAATTTCTGATCATCCAAACAAAAGATCCTCATCTTATGCACGGGGTACCTACCTGTACATTGTGAGAAGCAGATGCAGATGCAGATGCAGGAAGAGATTGTTGGGTGGGTCTAGGCGGAGCTTCCTTTCGAGGCACTGATTTTGGCTTTCGTTCTGGTTCTGAATTATTCTTGTCTGAACCAGAACTTCCATCTATGGAAAAAGAGGGCACATTAGCACAGAATTTAGAAGTAAACAGATCAATCAAACCTCAAACGTAGAAAGAGAATGAAACAAAAAAAAAAAAAAAAAAAAAAAAAAATTCCAGCTTTGAATCTGATTCTGAACTCACTTTGAGGATTTGGAGAGTATGCAAAATCAGGAACCTACAAAAGAATAGAATCTTAGAAAGCAGTCAAAAGATGGAATTTTCAAAGCAGCTGGCAAGAGAAGATCATTTTTCACCTGGTGATGATAATTCTGGGGAATTTTCTGCTGTGGGGAGTCCCCATCAGCTGCAGAAAACACCATCATTAATTTTCCATTCCAAACTTCATCTCTTCAAAGAAATCTCCATTTCACTTTATATGAGAAGTTTTGCTAGAAAAGCAAATATGGAGTTAGGTAATATTGAATTATGATAATGTTACCCATTAGAGCAGAGGATGCATGCTCTCCTTGTGGATTTAATCTCACCCAATCATCTACAATTTCTTTCCATTTCCTGGAAACCAAACAACCAAAGAACTAATCTTGAGCTGCTCTTTCAACAATCAATCTAATTGTGTCCAAACTCATAAGCAAATTGAAAAAAGAAAAATGAGAACCTGACAAGTTGCTTAACTAATCTTCGAACATCATTGGATGAATTCTTTCGCAGACGATTGACATGTCTTCCAATATCAGTCTCCTAAAATATTAGAATTCTAAAATTAATTACTTGTGATAAAAAGTTAAAAACAGATTGGAAGAAGAAATCAATGAACAAAAATTCGAAAAGGGAAATAAATAAAAGTTTAAAAAATTTAGTCCGCCATTCACCTTGAGGGCCTTGAAGGTTATATCCATATCTGCTAAACTTTGAAGCAAATCAACCAGAGAATCTTCAGACTAAATTAAAGAAAACCAAGTCAAACCCAATAATCAAACGCCCAAAAAACAACGCAAAAAGAAACAAAAACAAGTCAAAACCTGGTCAGGATCTTCAAGGTGTTGTTTGATCTCTAAAATCTTCTTCTGTTCATCGTCGAACAATCCTGCATATGGATCCAATTCATCATCATCTTCTTCATCTCCATGAATCGACCTTGGCGTTGTTGAAGGAGACCCGCTTCCACCTCCTCCTCCAACTTTCACCGCAATACTATTTTCTTTCATTTCATGCTCATTGCTAATCCTGCCAACATCAAAATCGCAATTCCTACACCGACCAGACGAGCAAGTTGAGTATAGCATTTCCACAATCTTATCTCTCCGCTCCTTCAATTCTGTCCCGAAATCCAAAGAAGCCACAACAATGGCCGTGTCGATAAATGTCCAAACATCAACCCCAGAACTCTCCAGAATGGATCGAAAATCATCTATATCCATTCTATAATATCGCAAAAAATTTGCCTTATCTCCTTCAGAATTCAACAAAGGAACTGTATTTTCTTTGTGGGTTTATAAATCTATATATCGTGAAAGCAAGAGAAGCTGCAGATTTCTAGAAGCGGATTGTAAGATCACATCATCAGATCTGGCACGATTTGGAGTCCGTACACAGAAGTAATCAATGAAACAGAATTTAGAATCTGACGAATGGGTACCAACCGGTATTGGAGAGAGACGGGGGGAGAGAGAGAGAGATTGAGATTGAAATTGAGATGCTTATGCTTTCGCAATTTCCAACCAATCCAATTACAACCCAACAACAAAAATCTGAAATTTCCAAAAACCCACTTAGATCTAACCCCAAAATTCACCAATAATAACAATAATAATCAAAATCTCAGCGAAAATATAGAAATAATAAAGGAAAGCTGAAACAGGTTTCTTCTCCAAGGCTAGGAAGAAACTGCATAACTTTTTGTTTTGGGTTAAGAGATAGGAATGAGTAAAAAACAGAAGTTTAGGTTTGGATGGCTGTGACAAATAATGGTATATTCTATTCTAAAATTAAAGGAATTTTTTTATAATGTATGCTGACATATGTTTGCTTCCTCTTTTCTGCGTGTTGAAAAGGAGGAGTTTTTGTTTGTTGTGAGTTGGGGGAGATGAAGATGGAGGCCGAGAGAGAGAGAGAGAGAGCTGGAATTTTGGTGGTGAGTAGGATTTGTCCCACATGTTGTTTAGATTTTGGTATTTTAGCATAAATCAAATTACCATTTAATGTGATAAATTCCAAACAAAATACTATTCTTACTTTTTTAAGAAATACTATTTTGAATAATGATTTTATTGCATGTCAAATTCAATTAAAATATTTTTTCAGGATCTTCTCAAATTAAAAAGTAAAATAAGTTTTGCTTTTCACAATTTGTTTTAATTTGAAAATAATAAATTTTATTACACATATATATTTGCTTCTTTTAATCCGTTTCATATTATATTCTTTATTTTTAATATAATAATTTATTTATTAAAATTTTCATATATACTCTAAAATGTAAAATTTATTAATTTTAAAAATAAATTAATAATAAAATAAATATAAAGAGTAAATATTTTTTATTTAAATCTCTCAAATTTACTCAAATACACTTATTATCGTGTTAAATCTGTGAGTGCGAAAAGTAAATATTCTTAAAAATATATTAAGAAATATAATATAAAATTATTCTATGAACTATAATTAATAATTATTATAAAAAAAAGTTACTATAAAATTTTTAGATTTTAGTGAAATTAATTAGTTCATCCTTATTATTTTTAGAATCAATTAAAATATTCTTAAAAAATGATTGATTAGATTTCGTATTTGACTAAAATGATATAAAAGAAACGATAGACTAAAAATCAAAAAATTTTATTAAAATTTTTCAAATATTGAAAAGTGAGTTTCAAATAGAAAATAATTTTAATATGTGAAATTATAAAAATATTCAAAAAAATTAATTAAAATATAAAATTAGCTCTCTAAACGGTGGAATTTTCGTCTCAAATTTTATAACAGGCATGCGGTTCTCGTTACACTTTTAAAAATTGTGCATCTCGAAATTTTCTTTCCGAAAAGTTATCGTGGATCTCTATAGAACGTCGGCAGCAAAAATTAAGTCTGGTCCAAATCTGCCATAAAATCCAAAACTAATTACTCCATGTCAATTTTAGAGTTAAAAAAATGAAATGAAAAATATGATAATCCTACGAGAAAGATTTACAGATCAATTTTAAAGAAAGTCCACCTATCATTTGAATAAAAATATTTAAATAAAGGTTAGCATACAACTTGTAGAAAGATAATATTTGTTGTTGTCGTTCTCAATAGAGATTACAACACATTTATATATGAGAAACCGTATCTAAACAGGAAGAAAAATCAAGTCTATGATTATACAATCCTAAGATTAAGTAACTGATCTATCTATTAATATTTACTTCCTATAACTTATAAAACTCCCTCTCAAGTTGGAGCATAAATGTTAATCATGCCCAACTTGTTACATATATAATCATAGACTTGATTTTCCTTCCTATTTAGATACGGTCTCTCATGTATAAATAGGTTGTAATCTATATTGCGAACGACAACAACAAATATTATATTTCTACATGGTATCAAAGCCTTTCTCGTAGAGATTTTTTTTTTCTCTCGTCAAGTTTTAAAAATTTTTGGAAACTTAAGACTCTCTTCATTTGGGTTACCCATAAAGGGTAACATTTGGATCTCACCGTCGCTGAAGTTGCCACACCGTCCCCTTGTCAGATTTGAGGTTTGTTTGTCGTTCGGGTATTGGGTGGAGGTGTTTTTTTGGGTACTATTCATTGTTACTATTTATCGGTACTGTTCACAGTTACTGATCATCGGTACTGTTCACGGGTACTGTTCACGATACTGTTCATAGATATTGTTCACGGTCACTGTTCATCGGTAATGTTCACAAAAAGAATCAGTGCACACAAATGGCGCATATGGCAGTTGAGGCCCCTTCAGATCAGGGAATTTTAATATCTGCAGATGAGTATGCACAATTCATCCAATATCAGGCATCTCTAAAATTCTCTAATTCCTCCTCTATCACTGCAATTATCGAGTCAGGTACCTCTACTGCATGTCTTGTATCTTTATCCTCCAAATGGGTTATTGATTATGGTGCTACCGATCATATGTCAGGTAATTCTACCCTTTTGTCCAATCTCGAGTCTCATGCATCGCCTTCTTATGTTACTCTTACTGATGGTACTAAATCTTTTGTCATGCGCTCTGATACCATGTAGAAAGATAATATTTGTTGTTGTCGTTCTCAATAGAGATTACAACCTATTTATACATGAGAGACCGTATATAAACAAGAAGGAAAATGAAGTCTATGATTATATAATTTTAAGATTAAGTAACTGATCCATTTATCAATATTTACTTCCTATATTAATATATTTATTTCCTATAACTTATAACACAACTCAATGAGCATAAACATTGATTATTAATATAATTTTTATAACTATCTAATTTCTAGCCCGCAATGATCACAAATCACATAATAAAAAAAAATAAAACACAACATTTTGCGCAGGGAGAAGATTTGGAGTCACTCACATACCCACACATGCACACCATTATATCATATGTGTATATATATATATATATATTGGAGCTGACCCTACACAGTTTTCTTAATTCATGAGATATCAACTCAAGCCATTTTTCCTTAATTCTCATGTGAGGGACAACGAGCTCAACTCAAGTCGATCTCCTTCAATTTATATATCCATAAGGACCAGGCCCCAAGTAAGATTAACTCAAGCCGATATGTCCATCCAATCTATATCTACAAAATACCCATATATACACTCACTCACTCGACTCCAAATTAACTCCAAGACTATACCTACAAATAATATTATAAATTATTTATGTAATAAATAAAGTGTTCATAATAATGTAACTACATATACATGTATTCATGATGCATGGGTATGCCAAAATACTTAATAATATTAAAATTATAAAAACAATCAATATCTAACTCACAAAACATTATGACCCGTTGCCTAATGGTTCTGTTGGAAAAAATATGGCTGATTCGGATTACCTACATAAAAATACTATAAAATAATAAAAAAATAGACTATCAATAAAGAAATTACAAAAAAAAGACTTTCCAAATCTGCGCCTAAATTTCGGCAGAGTTTTCCTTATATCTAGGATTTAACCTCCTGTAAGTGGGGGTGTGTATCGGTCGGTTCGGTACCGAATCGAATTGGCCAAAACCGATTTAACCAAATTTTTTCAAATTGTAGACCGAACTGAACCAAAAAAGATAGAAAACCAAACTGAACTGAACTGAATTGATTCGGTTCGGTTCGGTTTGAAATTAGTTTTTGAGCTTTTCTCTAATTTCATTGAATTATACTATAATTTGGGCCTAATAAGAATTGATTTGAACCTAATATATTTAATTAATCATAAAATTCAATCCAGAATCAGTGTGCTACACCATGTGTCTAGAATCTGGACACCCAAAACTAGTATTAGATAGTTTCAAAAATATAAAGAAAATTAAGTTTAAAATAATTATAATTTACCACGAGTATAAGGGAGAGATGCGAGCGCCTGCCATCAGGGAGAGATGCGAGCCGCGAGCAACGGCTGTGAGAGAAAGACGCTAGCCGCGAGCAATGGCCGTGAGAGAGAGACGCGAAGGAAGGAGAGAAGAGACTCTGGCTTTGGCGAGTGGGTGGGTGGGTGGGTGGCTGTGGGACTAGCGACTAGGTGGGTGGGTGGCCTTGCTGCGGGACTGAAGAAGCAAAGGATGGAGAGAAGAGACTCTGGCTTGGGTGGGTGGGTGGGTGGGTGGCTGCGGGACTGGCGACTAGGTGGATGGGTGGCCGTGGCTGCGGGACTGAACTGAAGGACGAGAACGAAAAAGAGAGAACGATGGCTAGTGATTGGTAAGGAGTCGTCTTGCGGCCGTCAAGTGCTTCAACTGAGATTGAGGTCTGAGAGAGAGGGACGTAGGTGGCCGTATGCGAGATGGGAAATGCCTAAGTGATATAACTCTATAATAAAAGGCAGCGTTTAGGATTAAATTCGGTCGGTTCGGTTCGACTGAATTATTTTGTCTCCAAAACCGAATCGAACCGACTAATATGAAATTTTTAAAAATTAAAATCGAATCAAACCGATTTTATTTTAAAATCGGACTAAATTATTAAATCAAATCGGTTCGATCGATTATTTTGGTTCTAACCGAACAGTGCTCACCCCTACCTGCAAGACAATATAATTTATATATCTCAATAGTCTCAAAGGCTTAAGGCCCACAACATAATACTATATAACTTTTTTCGAGTATTCTAAAAAAAAAAACCACCAATAGTGAATTACAAATTTTAACTCACAATTAAAATCTTTTACGATTCTACAAATATTGAATACATTCTAAAAAATTCTACAAAATTTTTCTAAAGTACTTAATTATAATATATTGCTATAGCAAACAACCTCACTCAATTATAATCATCCTGTAATACCCGACTAGACTCCGGTATCGGAATTCCTACCGTCCGGTGGAATCTCGGATGTCGGAAGCCTCTAGTAGGGTAGAAACATGTTTTCATAAAATGTTTTAATGTATTTCATGGTTTTAAGTAAAAAGGAAATGAGTTTTTGCATGAAAATAATCTTGGAGGAAGACCCAGGTTCGGCCGCCGAACCTCAAGTTCGGCCGCCGAACATGCATGCACTTCGGGAGAGCCTTAGGCCCCCAAAGACATAAGTGAGGGAAGTCCAGGTTCGGCCGCCGAACCTCATGTTCGACCGCCGAACTTGCATGCGTTGCGGAGGTACGTTCGGCTCCCGAATGTGGCCTGGCCAGCCACCTATAAAGGGGTCCCTTAGCCGAAAACGGGCGAGTTTTTCTCCCCATTTTCGGCCAAGGTGAGCTCTCTGTCGTCCCTCACCGATCTTGAGTTTCTTCCTTCCATTCTTCATGATTTTTATGAGTTTTCACCTTCGTTTTGAAGATTTTCGAGTATAAAGCAAGTTTTGGAGCTTTGAGGTTCAAGAAGCTCAATCTCTCCCATCTCCGAGCTAGGGTCGTTCTCCTCTCGATCTTCAAGAGGTAAGGGCCGATCTTGAGCTCATTTTATGTTTTAAACAAGTTTTAAGTTGATCTTTGGGGTAGAAATGCATGTTTAGGTTTTTGGTTGGTTTAAGGGTTATGTTAAGTTTTTGAGCAATGTATGATGCTTGTGGTTGTTTGATGTGTTGTAGATGGGGTTTAGGATAGTTTGAAGCCCCTAGGAGCTGATGTATGTATCTATGTATGTTTTGAGTGAGTTGTATGCTTGATCTAAAAGGTTGGGAGGCAACTGTGCATGAGGAACCAAGTTTCTGTCCTTTGGTAGAAACCAGGTTCGGCAGCCGAAGGACTTTCGGCCGCCGAACCTGCTTGGGAGGCAAGCCTTTCGGCTGCCGAAGCCTGCCCCCGAAAGAGGACTTTCGTCTCTGGAGGGTAGTTTCGGCCGCCGAAAGTGCCGCCGAACATGCATGAGTTTCGTCTCTGTCTGGGAGTTTCGGCCACCGAAGGTGCCGCCGAACCTGCCTGACTTTCGGCTCTAGAGGGACTTTCGGCCGCCGAACCTGCCGCCGAAAGTGCCCTGTTTAACCTTCCTTTGCATGCTTTCCATGGATGTTTTGAGGTGTTTTAAGGGGTTTTTGGGGGATGTTTTAGAGTCATGTTCTAGTATGTTTGGTCCCTCATTTGAGTCCGCCTTTGTAGGTTCGGACCAGAGGAACCGAGGACCCCAGCAGTGACAGCTGCTTTAGAGTCTTGTCAGAGTCAGCCAGAGGTGAGTAGAATAAACTCTTCCGTTTTAAAATAAATGAAAAACTTTAGCATGAATCATGCATCATGAATGCCATGTGATATCCTAAGTTGCTTGCATTAGAATTCACGAATATGTTGCATTGCATATCTTGATGTTGATGTGAATGGATATTGGATGACCCATTGGTCCTCAGTATGATGAAACATGATATGATATGATATGGAAGTCCAGGTGTGGCCTGCACTACACCCCTGGCACTATGTAAGTGAAAGTCCGGGTGTGGCCTGCACTACGCCCCCGGCACAGTTGGACATGTATGTTATGAGATATGTAAGAGAAAGACCAGGTGTGGCCTGCACTACGCCCCTGGCACAGTTGGACTATGTAGAGGACCCTTGGTGTAATACCCGGCTAGAATCCGGCACCGGAATTCCTGTTGTTTGGTGGACGCCGGGGTGTTGGGATTCTATATAAGGGTAGGAGTTATGGTTTCTATGTGTTATGAGGTGTTTTATGGTTTTACAGTTCTTTAGTTTTGAGTTTTGAGTTGAAATGACCTAAGGCAGTTGAGCCAAGTTCGGCCGCCGAAAGTAAGTTCGGCCGCCGAAAGTGTTTGGCTTCCGAAGGAAAGTTCGGCCCCCGAAGGTTGCATGCGTGTGCATGTGATTGGGCAGCCGAAGCTGAGTTGGCTAGTGAGCTGAGTCATGTGTTTTGACAGATGTTGGCTTCAGATTCTTGCTATGAATTAGCCACGTCTTCTATGACTCATCTGCAAGTGTTTTGAGCAGCTCAGGCAGGAGTTTGCTCATTTACCACGTTTTGAAGGGTTTGAAGCAAAAAGTGAGGTTGAGAGAGTGTGTGCGAGTTTGAGAAGAGGTGATCCGTTTTCCCTTGGTCAGAGTGTTTAGCTATTCGGCCGCCGAACCTGCCGCCGAAAGTGTTCTGTCCAGCTTTTCTTTTGCATGTTTTGCATGAGTTTTAGAGTGAGATGAAGGGGTTTCTTGGGTAGTTTAAGAGAGGTAGTCTTACGATAGTTTGGTCCCTCATTTGAGTCTTTATGTGCTGATACAGACCAGAGGAACCAGAGAGAGCAGCAGTGAGTCCTGCTCCAGAGGTTCAGAACCTGCAGAGTCAGTCAGTCCAGTTAGCCCGAGGTGAGTGGAACTAAACTTTATTCTTTTACTTGCACAATGGAATGTTTTAGCATATCTCATGCATCATGATTCTGCCATAGGTTGATTGCATTAGTAGTCACGAATATGTTGCATTGCATTGTTATTTGATGATGTGAGTAAATGCTGAATGATCCAATAGTCACAGACAGGAAGACCAGGAGCCTTTGACTACGCCCTGGCACGTATAGCAAAGACCAGGAGCCTTTGACTACGCCCTGGCAGGTATATAGCAAAGTCCAGGAGCCTTTGACTACGCCCTGGCAATGGGGCCTTAAGCCGACCTGAATCCTAGCGCCGGTGACGGTCCATTTTGGGGTCGTTACACTTGGTGAGAAGTCCATCCTTGATGTGATATGGTTGTGATGTGATGCATTACATGATAGCATGTGTTTTAATTGTTATTATTATTATGCTCACTGGACTCTTGTAGCTCACCCCTTTTCCCTTATCCCCCAGGTTTACAGGTTGTATGTCAGGCTTGCTACGGGTCCCGGCGGCCTTAAGTCGATCTGGATCCTAGTGCCGGTAGCGGTCCGATTTTCGTATCGTTACACATCCTAATATATATATTCAATAATATATTAAGCTAAACATAAATATTATAATAAAACGATAATTTGAGTTCGGGCTTACCAATGCTAATTCTGACACTTAGATCACATTTGAGGGCATTTGAAAACGGTAGAAAAGACTAAATTGCAATCTCGGATGCCAGTAGAATTTCTCCAAAATAAAAGTATCTACATAAAGCTCATAACACCACGGATAAAAATATATTTTTATTTTATCAAAAACATGATTCTAAGGCCCGAAAAACTCACGGTCAAATTTATGGGTTTTTATAATTTTTTGGTGTCGAAAAATTATGAAATTAGTATCCATGCGAAGCTCTCAACGAGTATGAGACATTGGTAACTTTATATTTTTTATAGCATATTTGGTTTAGGAGAAATTTCAAGAAAAAATATAAAAAGACCATAAACTTTGAATGTTCGATTTGTGCAAATCGAGTGATGATGGTGGGCAAAATTGGTATTTATGTGAAGCACATGAGGAGAGGTATAAAAAAAGTCCAACTTTGTCGGAAATGGTGGTCGAAGGCAGGAGAAATCGAGAAAAAACCAATGGAAAGGAAAAGGAGAAAAAAAAAAGGAAAAAGAAAAGAAAGGAAGAAGAAAATGGGGGGCATCGGGAGTAGGAGAGAAAATGAGGTGGATTCTGTTCGATTCAATCAATTCAATTTGATCGATTCGATTTAATTATTTTAATTTTTTTAAATTTTAGTTTATTTTTATTTTATTTTTAATTTTTTTTCTTTGTTTTATAACTGAATTTTAAAAAAAATTGTAAAACTCATGGAAATCCGAAAAAATTTATAAAACATAAAAATAATTTCAAAATTTACTACATGATCTTTAAATAATTTTAAAATAAATTCTCAAATTTTTATATGATACAAATATAAAATTCTAAAAATTAAAAATATAGGAATTTTCAAGTTTCATGATAAATTTAATTTAAAATATCAAATTGTTACATTGATAATAATAAAATAAATAAATTAAAAATTCGGTATATTACCGTAGTTGTCCAATCACCTCAAGTCTTATGAGTCTTGTCTCTACCGCGCTAATCATGATACAGCCCCGATCATGGTGGACTGTGAAGACACCACTGCCCCTCTTCTTGCACCTCCCCTGGTGCATACAACCACTCTTTACCGCCATTCTCCCTGGCAATTAGCAGCTCGAAAATATCAAGATATTTTTTGAAACTAAATATTTTTTTAATTTGATTAATTTTTTTAATTAATTCACTTTTTACAGTCAATTAAAGCTAATAAGATTATATAGAACAAAGATTAAATTATTTTTATACAGCAATTCAACGCATAGTCTGATAATAAATGTATTGAGTAAATACGATAAATTTTATATTTTATTTTTTTAATTTATATTTTAAAAAATAAATAGTTCCATATAGATTACACTTACTAAATTTATAATTATTTTGTGATAAAAGCAAGATTTATATTTATTGGATTGGACACCATCAACAACTGCACTGTCCATCCTTTTTCCTCTCTTAATAAATTAAGTGATAATTATTTATTAATAGGTTGAATTATTCTTAATAAATTTATTATCAAATTCTATAATCAATTATATGATAAATTTATTACTTAATTTTAAATTTTAATTTTTTCTTATAAAATAAAAAGTTTGAAAAATTATAATTAGCTAAATTAAAGACCAATTATTAACCTGCTTATTAGGAATTTTTTAGATAATTAGATAGATAATAATAAAAATCAATTAACATTTTGATCCCTCCACCACTCCCTTTTTTATGTTAAAAAATTAATAACTATTGATTAATAAAATTATTTATCTCAAATAAAATTTTAATTTAATGAATTTATTAACAATTTAGTTATTATTCTATTATTTATTTTTATTCATTTCTTATTATTATTTTAAACTTTATTAAATTAATTAATGGGACTTAAACTTAAGTAAAAATTAATTTAAGATTTTAATTTATTTTTCAGATTTACATTTTAATAAAAAAATTATAAATATCTCAAAATTAAAAATATTAAATATTTTCATAACTCATCGATAAGAGGAGTTTGATATATCTGTATTCCATAAAAATCAGGTCTAATAAATTAATCTCAAAAGCTTCAAAATAAATAAAAACAAAACGACCCAGAACCCAACCCATCAAAAAAAAAAAAAAAAAACCCTACTCACACTATTTTCACCGATCAGAAGAAATGCATTAATAAAAAAAAATATCATCATTTCAGCTTATAATTAATTTTAAGATGCATTTATTCGTATTAACATGGTATAATAATATTATTAACTTTAGAATATTTTTAATAAAATAAAAATTTATTAATAAAAGTATAAAATTTTTATTGTTATCGACAAAAATTTTATTAACTTTAGAATACATGTATAAATCAAACGACTTGTGATAAATGAATTGGAAGCGAACTTGAAGATGTCTTAAAATTTTGGGGAAAAAAAAAAAAAAAAAGGAGAAATGATGATACGCTGCCATTCTAGACATGGTTGACCAAACAACCTTTAAGGAGATGGCGCAAGAGATAGGAATACAAGTCCAAGAAGGATCTATGATTTTTCAAGTCATAGAGATGAAGCTGCAAAGTACATGGCTTAAAAAAAATGGAAAAAGTATAAAAATATTATCAATTTAACATCTATAATTTAATTTATATCGAGATAATATTTTATAATATCATTTTATTAATAAAAAATAATAATTTTTACACGTCATTGAAAATTATTGACATATTAAATAAAATATAATTATTAATTAAAAAATAAAAATATATAAAAAAATACAATGTGATTCTACTTATTTTCAATTCAGAATTTATTGTTTAATTTATATTAATATAATGTTTCTGTTCATATTTCTAACAGCAAGCAAAAATTATTTTTGTTTATTAACGATTTAATATCACTAAATATTTTAATATAAATTAAATTATTTTAAAGTGGAAAACTGATTAAAAATATTTTTTTTAATGTCTTTAAAAAAAATTACTTGGAAAGCAAGAGAGAGAATCTTCGGGAAATGAGATACCATGTACGTCCAGATGTTTTTCATTTCAACTAGCATACGTAATGCCATACTTTTCAATCTGGTCAATTATGGTGTGTTGATACGAGGTCCTATATATTAGGACACTTCCAAAACCTTCCTTCTGCACACAGAAATTGTAACTAAAAGATTAAAGAAAGGACAGAAATATGGAGACTGTAGAAGATGTAGTGATCGTTGGTGCTGGAATAGCTGGGCTGGCCACCGCCATAGCCTTGAAGAGAGTTGGGGTTCGATCTTTGATCTTAGAGAAATCAGAAACGCTACGATCCACTGGTGCAGCCTTGACCCTCACACCAAATGCTTGGCTCGCTCTTGATGCTCTTGGCGTTTCTCATAAGCTTAAATCCCTTTATACTCCTTTCACAAGGTGTGTTCTACGTATACCCTTCTCATATAATTAGCATGCAGAATTTGTTAATTAATTACTTATAGATGCTTCACCATTGTCTTATAATTGTTAGGGGCTCTATAACCAATGTGGCTACAGGAGCTGTTCAAGAGATCAAATTCAGTGTAAAAGCTCAAGGACTCATAACAGTTCATCGCAAAGCTCTATTGGAGGCTCTAGCAGAAGAATTGCCTGCTGATTCAATTCGATTTTCTTCTAAGTTCACCTCTATTGAACAGCAAAAAATTGGTAATGTTTCCATTGCTGTGCTTCATTTGGAAGATGGTACTCCGATCAAATCTAAGGTGTGTGTATATATACCTTGACATTAACTCAATGGTACTAAAATCGAAAAAAAAAAGTTTTACATATGGAAGAGATTAACTTTTTATGGGGATACTATTGTAGGTTTTGATAGGCTGTGATGGGGTGCACTCGGTGGTGGCCAAGTGGCTAGGACTCTCTGCACCGGTTCATTCTGGTCGAACAGCAGTCCGTGGATTGGCAGTGCTTCCTCAAGGCCACGGGTTCAATCAAGAAGTCACCCAGTTTGCGGATGTTGGGAGAAGGGGTGGTTATGTTCCTCTAACTGACAAAGAGATATACTGGTTTTTAGTTTGCCCTGAAGAAGAAAACATGGCAAGGGACCCACAACTAATACAGAAAGAAGTGATTGACAAGTATGCATATAATTTTCCATCACAATACATAGAAGTAGTACGTCATGCAGATCTCTCAAATTTGACATGGGCTCCATTGATGTTGAGACTTCCATGGGATGTCATATTTGGAAACCTAAGCAAAGGAAACGTAACAGTAGCTGGTGATGCTATGCACCCAATGACACCTGATATAGCACAAGGTGGCTGTGCAGCTCTAGAAGATGCAGTTGTATTGGGCAGACACATTGGAAATTCTTTTATCAAAAATGGGGGACTGCTTGTTCCAGAGGATATGGCTAGAGCCTTAGATGGGTACGTTAAAGAAAGGAGGTGGCGAGCTGCTACGCTCATCACTGGGGCGTATATGTCAGGATGGATACAGCAAGGTGGTTTGCAATGGTGGAAGAAATTTTTTAAGTATATTTTCTATGTATTCATCTTCCCCATGCTCTCCAATGTTGCTCGTTATGACTGTGGGACACTGCCAAGCTTCTCTGCCTCTGCTGAGCTGCAACATTCATCTAATAAATCAGACTAGATGTTTTTTTTCGAGGAATTGTGAGTCTCGTTTGTATTTGAGTTGGGTTAGTGTAAAATCAATTAGGTTTTTTTTTTCAATTTTTTTTTAGTAAGTTAAATAAATGAGGTTATGTGCCTAACTGCCTATAGGTTTAGTTTACCAGTAATAAATTAAATAAATGAGGTTATATGCCTATAGGTTTAGTTTGCCAGTAATAAATATCTCCCAATTTATTCTGTTAATGAAATTATTTTAAAAGACTATGTAGATACTAGTAATAGATGTTTTATTTTTCTGGAATCAATAAAATAACTAAATTTTAACTTGTTTTATGATGTTATTTATTTTATTAATTTTCTTCAATACTTGAAAGAGATCTGCTGCCTAGAAATGTGTTTGAAGTCTAATTTAAGAATCTTTGATAATGATTGAAGTGTTTATAGGTCTATTCTACCAATCCTGCAGCTAAATTAACTACTAAATTTCCCTTAGATTTTCATAATACACAGTCTACTTCCTAACTGTTCCAAAATTAACAAATTTATTTCCTAGGATTATTTAAGACTTTACTTTCATTCTTGAATATAAAATCATGAGTTTATCATCTCACTTTAGTCCCTAGTATTTCAAGTTAGATCATATTTCAGTCTTCAAAATTAACAATTTAAAAATGAAAAATAGACTCCAAATGACATCCAGACAGAATTTAAAACAAAGCTGGAATTACATAATTACTCTTAAGACTTGAAAGTTTTGGGTATTTGAAATTCATATGAACAAGCATAAATACAAGCCTCTTTTAAGGACTAAAAATACTGGATAATATTCTTGATGACCTTATATGATATTTGAACCATGATTTGAAGCAATGATAAATCATTGCTTTTACGACCATCATTCACCTCGACCACACAGCAATGATAAATCCAACAACATTTAAATGCTTAGCGCACAGAACTAAATTAGAAAAACAAGCAGCATACCAGTAAGTAGAAAATGTTGGTACCTGAGGTTGTAAAAGCTGGAAAACACAGCAGCACAAGCCCCTTCAAGATGCAAGTGAAAATAAAGGGCATAAGGCATCCAATGCAACAGATAAATCACACAAAATAAAATGAGTGTTAATTCTCATAAGCGTTTGTTCACAAATCTGCCATGGATACTGGAGGAAGAAGAACACGCTCTGTAATTTTGGGTGCCTGTCATTGATTCCCTGGCAAAAAAATAATTGTTAATCTGAGAAATTTACCAAATCTCTCATGCCACTGGATCTTGAGTCATCAGAGCCACTGTTGCAAAGTGAGCTTATTCTAATTGCCCTGAATGTTGAACGTTGTTCCATGCTCCTCCATCGTTTGATTCCTGTGTGGTTGCAGAGATAATGAAAGCCACTGTTTCCCCTGCTGCTCACCGATATTGGATGGCATTGGAAGCTCCAGATGCCGTTCAACACAGTTCTTAGCCATTTGAGATGCCTCTGTTGTCCTCTTCTTCACCATTGAATCAACATCACATTCCAAGTCATTGTCACAGCTTCTCTTGAGATCAAATGACATTGATTCCATTTGACAACTAACAGATCGGCTAACACTTGAATCCTCCACCACCTCATTTGGCTTGTAAACCAAATAGACCCCACATCTCTTCAGGGTTGAACCAGCTGATGCTCCAAGTACTTCAAATGAAACCTCAAAGCGAGAATAACCATTCTGCTTCAAATGCAAGCCCTTAATAAAACGACTTGGAAGATAGTACAACCACATGTGATCTGACTCCAATGAAAAGAACTGTCTTGAAAACCTTATTACATTTTGACCATTGATGAAAACTTCACGTGATATGTTTGCTGTCTCTCCATCTCTTAAACTTAAAATGGCACAAAGCACTAGCGCTCTGATTTTCTCACACTTCTGTGAGGGTACTTGGAATGATAATGAATCCTTTTCGCTAAAATAGCTGAACCACTCCGGAATCTCACTTCCAGGAAGAAATATTTCAACTCTACGGTCCTGACGAAATTTCTGTGGCATGAAAATCACCAAACTATTGGTTAGAGTTAACAAATAATAGAAATGAAAGGGAAAAAAAAAAAAAGTTGACAGGGTATTTAGTTCAACTCTCGCTAACGCACCAAAAACTTTGTCAAAAGAATGTATGTACACGTGCATGTGTGCACATTTACAGACACAGTTGTGGGAAAAAGGCAAGAGGTAGATAGGGACACTTTAAGTTTGCAGAAAAGCTAACCTTGCTCAGCAATGAATTCTCCAAAAAATTTCCCTCATTTTCAGCAAGTTTATGGCAGTTGGAGAAGTCAATATCATGAAGTCTGTTCGGTCTATCCTCTTTATTACATTTAAATATTCTTTGAAATTGTGAAAACCTTTCAAGTGATCCACAATCTCTTGCTTCCACACTCTTCATATTGATTGGAAGCTCTGGAATTTCTTTGACCTTCTTACAGTTGGATAGTTTGAGGCTCCTCAAGCAATTCAGTAGGTGAATGCTTGGTGGAAGACTAATAAAATCATTACCTGAAAGATCCAAATCCCTCAACATGGAAAAGCAATGATGGTCCACTACGAAATTGATTCCCGAAAGTCTGCAGTTTCGTAGATCCAGAAATCTTAACGTAGGAAACCCTGATAAGGAATGTCCATTACAATTCAATGGAAACTCATCAAGTCTAGAGCAGCCTTCAAGAAGTAGACGCTTAAGATGTCGCAACTTATAAATGCTACTTGGAATATTGGTGAGGTTTTTGCAATATGTCACTGTCAAGACTTTAAGCCCAGTAAGATTTTCAATTGATGAAGGAAGAACTTTTATTGCTGTCCCATGTAGACAAACCTTCTCCAGCCATTTCATCTCTCCCACAATATCTGGAAATGCCTCAAGTTTTGTGCAGCCAGTAAGAAGCAGTGTTCGAAGAGATCTCAATTTAAACTTCTTAGGAAGACTTTTCAGGTTAAAGCAGAACTCGAAGCTCAAAAATTCAAGTTTATCAAGATATCCAACAGACTGATGAACCTCAACTAAATTTGAACAACCTCCAAGATTCAACCTTTCAAGATTTGGGATGAATGAGAAGTCAGGTGTCTCTATTAGGGATTCACAATCTCTCAAATCCATAAATGTCAAGTAGTTCTGTAAAAAACAGAGGAATTTTAAAATAAAAACATAAATAAATAAATATGTATCTGAGTGTGTCTCTGGATGTGTGTGAGTGTAAGAATAAAAGGGTGAACCAGTGCAGAAAATATCCCACACTTGAGGGCTATTGGAGGGTTGGCGTACACGGCCTTAGATACCCTGCTTTGCACAGAGGTGTTTCGCTTAGTGTTACAGCAAAGGTACCTTCACAGTCTATGAGAATGCTTTTATAAAAGTTCATATATAGAAATTTAAATGTATATAAAATTTAAATGTAACCTTGAATCCTTCCCCAAATTGCCTGATGCAGCTGCGATGCATGTTTAGCCCAACAAGTTTTCTTCCCCAAAGTCCAGATGGCATTGATGGCAATGGACATGAAGGCCATTCAAGCCACCTTAACTCATTAGGGAGATCCACAGGGCCACCAGTAATATGAGCATTGCGGATTAATAGTATCCGAAGTCTTTTCATTTTCACAAATGCTTCAGCACTCAACTGTATCTCTTCAGATTCAGGTAGGTCTACCAAAATGCCTTCAATATCATCTGTTCCCTAACAATCCAAAGCATGTAATCATACAAATATTAGAATTTGTCAATTATAAAGATATTTCTTTTTCTTTTTTTTGGTTGGTTGGGGTGGGGTGGGGGGGGCGTCGGGGTTTAGTAGCATCTAAACGTAGAGGAGAAATGTAGGCTGACTTACCATATTTCCTGCCAGAACCTCAATAACATCCTTGTAAGACCACAATCTGCTGCGCCGATTAGGTTTCACAGATTGCTGGCGAACAACTTCCTCGCCCATTGATTGTAGTAAAGCATGCATCTGCATCTTATTGTTTTCTATACTTATCAAGGACTTTTCGATGAGAACTTGTACCCCAATAACTGGGTTGAAATCACATGCTTCTAGAATTTTGATTACAACATCTTTGTCCATTCCTTTAAAGAAACATGCAATATCAAGGAAAATGGCTTTCTCATTATCCTCCAAGCCGTCGTAGCTTACCTTGAGGATTTCAAATATCTCTCTATTAGGACTTTGTCTCAGTTTAGCAATTTCACTTTCCCACTCAGGCACCTTTCTTCTGTACAGAAAGGAGCCCAAAACAACAAGAGCTAAGGGAAGGCCTCTAGCATAATTTAAAAAAAAATGTGCAAGCTCTGCATAATCATCTGGAGGCTGCGAATTCTTGAATGCATTCCAACTAAAAAGCACAAGAGCATCATTGGTATGTAATTCTTTAATCTTATATACTCTTTCCACTCCATGTACAACTAGCAAATGTTCATCTCTAGTTGTGATAATAATTCTACTTCCCGCACCAAAACAATTAAGTCCAAAACTTCTCAATTGAACCACATTATCCACATCATCAATAACAATAAGAACCCTTTTATTGCATAACATCTCCTCTATGCAATTGATTCCTCTAGCAAAGTTTCCCACCAATACATTTTTATCTCCTATTAACTCAATAAGTACGGTTTCTTGAAGTGCTTGCTCTGAGATTTTCCTAACATTTTCAAGAAAGCAACTCCCTTCAAATTGATTTGCAATTTTATTATAAATGGTTTTGGCAAGAGTCGTCTTGCCTATTCCACCAGTTCCCAATATCCCCACCATGCGAACATCTTTCAATCCAATGCTTAACATACAAATCACCTCTTCTACACGGGATTCTATCCCAACATTGTGTTCAGGAAGAGGTAACAATTTTCTGTTCAGTTTAACTGAGACCGTTTCAACAACGCTCTGAATAAATTTAGCTTCATCCCTGCCAATTTTGAATCATGAGAGACGTATAATGATCATAAAGCCACCAAAGCATTCTGAGCGAAGCCAAAACAATTAAGAGTACTAGTTCTAATGATAATTTGGTTCTAATTAATTATAAATAACTAAGGATGAAAACGGCAAATTATAATTTACATCTGGTGAACTGAAAAATAGTGCTTTGGGTATTCACAAGAATGCAGTTCGAGCAACACAAGATCGATAATACACTAGTTCTAATCTAATTCTATCCAAATATAACTGTAATAAAACCGATCCGATCGAGTATCCAAAACCAAAAATACGTTCACATCGACGTACAAGATATTCAATTTTAGCTGCACTATCCTGGTAAATAATAGTAGCATCACATAAATGAAATTCGAAATGAATCAGAAAAATCATCAAACACTGGAAGAGTGAAAATTATTACCCATCATCCAAGTGCCACCCAGACAATTCAGCAGCCTTAGCTAGAGCTTCTCTCCACCTTTTCACCTTCTCCTCCGAATGCCCTTCAAGTTTACCAAATGCTTGGCCAAACCTGCCAGTTTGGTGCTCTACATCCACTGGATCCACCTTGTAGAATATGGGAAAAACGACATGGCGTTTTGACTCATCTAAACGAGCAAGCATCGTCAGCAATTCATCCAAGCAATACGGAGAAGAAGCATAGTCTGGAGAGAAAACAACAATGGAAATCCTTGATCCTATGATCGCATCAACAATCGAACTAGTGATCTCTTCACCTCTCTCTATCTTCCCATCGATGAAAGTATTGATTCCTTTTCTGCACAATGCGTGATAAAGATGGCTGGTGAAGTGAGTCCGAGTTTCTTTGCCTCTGAAACTCAAGAAGACATCGTACTTCCACCGGAACTTTTTGGATGAAGAAGAATCCGCCATGGCTGGCCTCTGCAAATTTTTGAAAGGCAGAAACGTTTCACTGCCTACACGTCTTCCCAATTCGAGTCAATAAATTATCTCCTCTCACCTTCCGACCAGTTGCACTGAATATGTGGGCCCTCAAAAGAAAAGGACAAAAAGTATAGCCGCTAAACTTGACGTGTACTAATGTGGCAGCTTTTTAAAGGTCCACGTTGTCCTCGGCGTTTCTCAATTTTTTGTTTTTATTTAAACGCTGTGGAGTCCAGTTGTTTTACTCGTCCTTCCACTTGAGCGACGACTCGTCCTGGGAAAATACCTGTCGGCCGCGTTGGAAGTTAAACGTCGTTACTTACTGTGGCTAGTCCATCGCTCAGACCGGTGTTGTTAAACCCGGACCGAAGGTTAGCCCGGTGAAGGAATCGAGTGAGTCATTGGTTCAACCGGTAACTCATTAAAAATTAATTAAATATAATACCTTGAATAAATAAAGTAATTTAATTAATTTAATTTTAACTATAAATTTAATTTAATGATAAATATATTTAAATAAATATGAGAGATTTTAAATTTTAAATTTTTAATTTTTAATTTTTATTTAAAAAAATATTTAAAATTAAACTTCAATATTAATTATGTTATCTATATATCAATAAAATTGAATTTTTTTTAATTTTTTAAATAGAGGTCATGCATATACATAGCCTTAGATTTCTGAAAAAAAGAAAAGAATATAGAGATACTAATTAGCTAAATATTTTTACTGTAAATTAATAAAAATTCTTAAATTTAGCATGGATTTATTTCTTTCGAAAAAATATGTTTTTTGTGAAATTCACGTTATAAAATCAGTTGACTTGATGTGTGATTATATACAGTTCTCTTAAATTAAAATTTAAAATTAGACCCAAAAAAATATTTAAATTAGATAAAATTTTAATTATTTTTGAAATAATGAACAAGTATGAGAAGATTTAAAATTTTGATTAAATCGATAAATATACAAAATTTAACTTTTCGATACTAATAAGCACTTTTTGTTGCGTACATCTTCTTTTTTTTAAAAAAAAAATAAAGAAAATAATTGTCTACATCGAATCTTTATTGATAAAAAAAATTTCATTTTCATTTCAGTCCATTTTAATAGGTTTTTATTTAAAATATATTATTATTATTATTATTATTATTATTATTAATTTATATAATATAATAAAAAAATATATCAAATTTCATGCAAATAAAATTTCATATACTACATTATAAATTTATATAAACCCAATTTAAATAAGTATAAAATATACATATATTTTTCATTATATTTAATTATTTGTTTTTAATTGTTTTTTATGAAATATCCACAAGATTTACTCAATAGTTAAAAAATCAAAAAAAAAAATTCATGTAAACTGAATTTTAGTGGATCCAAGATACAATAATACCATAATTTTATTTTCCATTAACTTTGATACTAAAATTTAACGTACCATCTAATCGATAGACAATGCGGAACATATCAATTTCAACAATATCCCCCAAAAGTATAAAATTATATTTCTAATTTTCTTTCATATATTTTAATTGAACAAAATGATATTACTGAAATCAAGTTGATGACATAGCCAAAAAGAGAGCTATGTGGTGATTAGTCAATCCTGTAAAAAAGAGAATGTGATGGCGCCTACGACAGCCACTTCAACGCTCAAGTCAGTAAACTAAAGAATGAGACAAAAATATTATAATGCTTAGAACTTAAGAATAATTATGTAAAAATTGCATACTTTTAACGCTGTAATTATTCGCTTTTATACCGTAAGAGCATGAATTTAATATAGTATCTTCAAAAATTCCGGTGATAATATGGTCGACTATTTGATAAGAGATTTTGCCAGCTAACCAAGGTGATCCAGCGATTACAGGCGTGATGGGGATATGTTGGCTTGTGCCTGTTAACAGTAATTTTATGATGAGACTTGACCTTTTCAAGGAAGGGTGAGCCTTGATAAATAACCAAGTGTAACGGTATCTGAGACTTCCTTTTCTCGGGTGGGATCGGGTACCGGCTTATCAGATGCTTACCATGTGATTTTATTTTGTGGTGACAACTCATGGCTCACTTTAGGCAATTATTGTGTAGCATCAGAGATTCCTTCGTCGGCCTTCAATTCTTCATATTTGAAGGTGACAGTTATTCTCACGATCTGAGGCACGTGGCCCATTGAGATTGGTCTTTCTCTGCTCATGCCGCTTCACTTACCTAGCTCTTCAATAATGGTTGTCCCATTACTCGTGCCGTAATTAAAGCCTATCGTCGAAATTGTCTTATAAGAACTCTTCTTTTTCTCCAAACATCACTTTTGCTCACAACTGTAATCTCTACTTTTGGGAATATTTAGTCACTCCCTCTTTCTTGTTTATACTCTCTTACTTTCACGGTAATTTCTATTTTCTTCTTTCCTTTAGAATGAATAGGAATATTTCCTCTTCCTCTCTTACTCTCGGTGGAAGTTCCGTCACCAGCTCCTCGTTCGACTGCCCCATCCGTATCCTAGCTCCTATCATTCGCTGAGGGCGAATCAAGAAAGCGAAGGTAGCTTGATTAGTGATATTTTATCCATCATATTATAGCAAGATGTAAATCGTCTTTACAATAAATGCCACATTTTTCGAGAAACCTTTCACATTTTTTCTCCGTCCTTGAATGTTTGCGCAGTTGACCAGATCCCTACGGAGGATGCTATTATAGTTTACGAAGAGCAGTTAAAGGTAGGTCTTTGGTTCCTCATAGATCCATTTTTTGCTGAGGTCCTCCGGTTCCATAAACTTTGGTTGCCCAGCTGCATTCCAATAGCTGAAGAATCTTGGTGGCCTTTCGTTTTATTTGTTTTAAAAATAATATTGAGCCGAGTGTTGCGCTGTTCTCCCAACTGTACCAGCTAGGTACTTGAAAGGACAAATAATTCAAGTACTTTAATGGGAGAAAACGTCAGACGTTCTTCGACTGGATCCCTTTATCTCTGAAATGATGGAAAAATAAATTTTTCATTCTTCACTACCGGGTGTATAGGGGTTTTGGTCATTTTTTAACGAGCTAAAATATATGCGTAGAGCTGCACAGGGATGGGGTCCAGCTGCGAAGGGATGAGGATGAAACTTTAGCCTTCCTTCATATGATGGCTACATCTCGAAAAATAGACATTACCCAAGCGGTGAGAAACGCCATTTTGTCTTGGCATAGTCATCTCCAGGCGAGCCAGACTCGGAGTCCTCACCCACCTAATCTTTCCAGCCTTGGGGAGAGCACTTCTCTAGCTAGAGATCAGGCTATTTTTCTTTCTGCCTTCTTTTAAATTTTAAATTGTATTACTTACTTACTTTTCCATTTATGCAGATATGGCAGGGTCAATAAGTAAATGTGCTGAAGCAGTGCGTGCTGCCCACAAAAGCAAAGCTTTCACTAGGGCAACTGGTCCCTTCCCAAGCATGCTCGCCGCACGGAAGAAGTAATCATGTTTCCTCCTCCTCCTCCTTTCCAACCTACAGTAGAAGAGCCGGGTCACTCATAGCCTGAGTCTTCTGCAATGGGTGCCTCTGCAACTGTCCCAATTTTAGGCCTTCTGTTGCAGTCTCCATTCCTATTGAACCCATTCCTGCGAAAGTGGGGATTGATTCCTCATGGCCTCCTAACATCCGGTGCCTGGCATTGGCACTAACCCGGATTGATACATATGCATTTGGGGTAATTTTGTTGGAATTAGTTACAGGGAAAGAAGTTGTATTCATGAAGAATGAAAGAGAGATGCAATTATCAGAAACAATTATTTTAATCATGAAAAAAGAAGATGCAGAAGCTCGGCTTCGCAATCTTGTAGATCTGATTATGCACTCATGGTACTCTATGGAAGTTGTCTTGTGAATGGTAAAGTTGAGTCTAGCCTACTTACAGCAGGAACCAGAAAGTAGACTGAGCATGGCTGAAATAGTTTCCTCTCTTTCAAAGATTCAATTAGATGTTCATAGATCAGAATCTATGTAAGTGAAGTATGTTTAATTGTTTGTAAATATATAGTTGTATAAATTTCAAATAATATATATGTATTTGTGATGTTTAGTTCAGGTGATTAAGGGCTAAGGACTTGGAATTCACATAAGAAATCACTTTTACAATCAGAAACTCAATAAGAGTTGCAATTTACAAGCATGAGGACTTCACCTTAAAGAAAATTGATAATTTTACATGAACTTAAGAATGAGAAAATCTCTTTGGACTTTTGTATTCTATGTTAAATCAACGAGCTGTGACTGGACTGGTTATCTGAATATCTTCTTGTGCTTCAAGCCCAGAAGCCCATGACCTTTCTAATGTATCTGAAGATGACTGTGTGAAAACAGTGAGGTTGAAGACAATTTTTGCCATGCTTGGCCTTGCTGAAGACTTCTCCATAGTGCATGACCTTGCAAAGTTTACCAAACTTAGAGCACCATTGTAATACCCGGCTAAATTTCGGCATCGGAATTTCAATCTTCCAACAAAATCTCCATTGTAAACCGGAATCTCGAAGCTGGAATCCCTCTAAAAGGGTAAAAATAAAGTTTTCATAAAATGATTTTTGGTTTTGTGTTAAAAGAAAGAAAAGAATTTTTAAAGGAATCCCCAGGTTCAGCCGTCGAACCTTCAAATTTGGCCGCCGAAGGTGGTTCCTCTAGCCACCTATAAGATGCCTTCAGCCCGAAAATGAGAGAGCTTTCTCTCCATTTTCGAGCAGAGGTAGATCCATGCCGTTCCTTTGATATTCTTGCTGAAATTCCTTCAAATTTCTCAGAAAATTCATGAGTTTTCATTTGTTTTTGAAGATTTGAGTTTGAATCTAAAGTTTTAAACCTTGGAGGCCTCCGGAGATCGATTTCCCTCATCAAGTTGGGTTGCTATCACCTTTGTGTATCCAAGAGGTAAGTTTGAATCTTTGTCTTTCTTTTATTTTCTAGAAGTTTTCAGCAAGTTTTAAAGGGGTTTGAGGGTTGTTAATGCATGCAATGGTTAAATATGAAGTTTTAGGGTTTGGGTTAGGATTGATGATGAATGCTCCTCTTGTGTTGTATGTTGGGGATTAGGCTAGTTTTTATATCCCTTATGCTTGTTGAGTGAGTATGAATGATTATGAGTTGTTGGGTGTGAGGATTGGAGTGTTTGGTGGCTGTGTACATAAGGCAGAATCAGGTTCTGCCTTGCTGGAAAATCCATGTTCGGCTGCCGAAGCAAGGTTCGGCCGCGCGAACCTGCTTGTGGAGGCAACCTTTTGGCCATCTAATCCGCCTTCGAAGGTTCCAACCTTCGGATCTGTGTGGGGTTTAGGCAGCCAAACATGCCCCCGAAAGTCATTGACTTTCGGATTTGTGTGGAGTGTAGGACGCCGAACCTGCCCCCGAAAGTTACTGACTTTCGGATCTGTGAGGGACCTTCGGCCGCCGAACCTGCCGCCGAAAGTCCCCTGCCCAGCCTTCCCCTATTTTCTTTATATGCATATTTTAGTATGTTTTAGGGGTTCTTGGGGAGTTGGTTAGGGTCTTGTAAAGGTTATGTTTCGTCCCTCATTGGAGTCCATCTGTGTAGGATCGGACCTGGGAGACCGTAGAGGCCTGCAGTGAAATAACTGCGTCAGTGTTAGGCGAGCGTCAGCCAGAGGTTAGTAGAACTGAACTGATCTATTATTTTAAAGAATTCAAACTCTTTAAGCATGCTCATGCGTCACGAATGCCATGTTTATGTATTAGGTTGTTTGCATTAGAATTCACGAATATGATGTATTACATAATTTACTGTTGTTGTAGATGGATGTTGGATGACCCACTAGCCCTTGAGTATGATATGTTATGACAGATATGGAAAGACCAGGACTGTCCATTCTACGCCCCTGGCACTATGTAAGGAAAAGACTAGGACTGCCCATTCTATGTCCCTGGCATTATGGATATATTATGATATGTTTAAGAGGAAGTCCTGAGGAGCACCCGTCGTGGGCCGGACACTATTGGAACTTGTAGAGGGTTACTGGTGACAAATCCATCTTGATGTGAATTGTTTGTGTTGTGACGCATTTTATTCGATCATATGTTTATTAAACTGTTTTTATGTTCTGCTTATTAGGCTTTTATAGCTTATCCCTTTCCCCTAACCCCAGGTTTGCCGGATCAGAGTTAGCTCGGGAAAGTCGGCTGAGTTGCTGGTATAGTCATTTGTAATAGAATAGCTGTGGACATGTATCGTTTTATGGTTTTAGAATTGTGCTTCGCCCTAGTGTTTTGTCCTTGTAATCCATGTTTACATGATCCTCATATAAAAGTTTTAATTATGAGTTATGTTTGAACTAAGCTTGAGGCATGTGATGTTTACCATACTGGAGTATTTGATGAGAGCTCTAGTATGGGTTTATGTTTTCAGGTCGATACATGCACAGGTCGAGCCTTGTTTCATGAAATGTTTATGTTTTTGTTATATTGTGTGATCATGTATGGAATTTTATCAGGTACACAGGATGTAGTGTAGGCATGCTACGGGCTCCGGCGACCTTAAGTCGATCTGAACCCTAGTTCCGGTAGCGGTTCGGTTCCTGGATCATTACAACCATCTATTGGATAGAAGTTCTCCAAGTTTGGATCCATCCACTTCGTTAACCTCTCCTCTCTTTTCTCTACAACTTTCATGACGCCTTTCTTCTCTTTCCACAACAAGGAAATCTCGCCGTTTTCTTTTGTTACCATGGCTTTCTTTCCTGAAAGCAATTCCAACAGAACAATCCCAAAAGCAAAAACATCTACTTTTGGAAGCAGAGATTCTTTGGCAAGTTTAGCCATTGAGAAATTTGCTATCTTTGCCTTAAATCTGGTGTCAAAAAGTACATTACTTGTTGCCACAAGGTGGGCATCCGCCAGGCCACGTGACCAGGTGTAAGTCCCATTTTCACAAAAAAGTCTCCGGGACATTTCTTTCCAGGCCACAAGGCGGTATCCACCAGACCACACAATCGGATGTTAGTCCCACTTCACAAAAGTTTTTAAGGTATTTTATGCCAGCCCACAAGGCGAGTAACTGCTAGGCGAGTCTTCGGGTATTAATCTCAAAAGACAAAGGTAAATTTTTGCCAAAAAAGTGCCACAAAGCAACTAACCAATAGGCGAGTTTTCGGACGTTAGTCCCAAAAGATAAAATTCAGTTTCTGTCAAAAAGAGCCACGAGGTGGGTAACCGCCAGACGAGTCTTTGGGCATTAATCCCAAAATGCAAAATCAAGTTTCTATCAAAAAGCGCCACAAGGCGGATTTCTGTCAAGCTAAAATGACTAAATGTCGGTTCAGACCGAGTGTTAAGTTCGGTTTATTATTTTTTATTCCATAGTCACGGGGCGAGTGTCCGTCAAGCGAGTCATAAGGCGAGTGTTAAGACCTGTTAAAAAGCTTAAGTTATTTTACGATCAAGGGCAGGCAGAGCAACGTGAGTATGGAAAGCTAATATAGATATGCCATGTGCCCAATATCGTGAAGACAATTGTCACCTTCAAATCTGAAAAATCGAAGACTAACGGGGGACTTCTAATGTAACACAACAATCGCTCAAAGTAAACCATGAGCTATCACCATAAAACAGAGCCATGTGACAAGAATCTGATAAGCCGATACGCGGTCTCACTCATGGAAAGGAAGACCCGGACACTGTAACACCGACTTCTTTATCAAGACTCGTCCTCTCCTGAAGAGATTGAGTCTTCACATAAATTTACCGTTAGCAGACACAATCTAGCAGATCTGCATTGCGCCTATAATTACGGGATCCCCAATCAATTAGCCTGTCAATTAGCTGGTAGGGTCCCTTACCAATTAGCCGGTAGAATCTCTTATCAATTAGCCGGTACCAGCAGAATTTGTAGGAAATATTATAATTAAGTCCATCTTCTTACACTTAAAAGTTAATGATCGCAAAGACAAATGTATACAATTCTTACACAACTACTTTTGAGTTTTAAGCAATTTCTTATATTTGCTCTTCTCTTCAATTTAATGACTTGAATATCAGAGTGGCTACTATAGGCGCCAACCCCTTGACGTTCTCTTTCTTCCAAATTGACCAATCGCAGCACAGTTTTATTTCAGCAACATCACTTTAATTTCATAATTATTTTGATTTGAACTGAATACTATTCATTTTTACAGAGTCAATTTTGATGCTACATGGTCAATTTTCAATAAGTAAGTATTGTTATTATTGCAAACAACGTTGCAAGTGATATTGTCAATGGGGTCGCCATTTTTACAGAAGCTCAGGTAATTCTAAAGGGTATATATTAGGTTAACAGTTACCACTGAATACTTGTTAGTAAATCATATAATGCTATGCTAATCTCCGCCATTCAAAATACTCGGTCTCCTCCTTCTTGGAAGATTAATGCTATATATTGTGGCAGCCATTCCAGCTCTTGCATCAAGCTTTCAGAGTATATCCTTCAAGTATTCGCCAAGTACAGCTAATAGTTTTGCTGACAGGTTATATGAGGTAAGTTGGTGAATGTTATGTAATTGGCTTTGTTTTTGATTTGGACAAGTGTACCTCCGATTTGTAAATTCTATATATGTACCTACTGTATTAACGCTGTCTCCCTGTGCAATTACAATTGCGGCTAAAAATAAAAATCTTGAAATCTGCAAGGCCAATGCTATTAATATAGCATTTGATGGAGGGTGGAAAGGTAGATACAACTGCAAACTAATTTTTTTTTTTTAATGAATGCAACGTTATCCTTGCTAAAATTGTATAATATAATTATTTATTATTTTTTTATATTGATAATATAATAAACTATTTATAATATATAATAAATCATATTTTCTGTCATGTGATATTAAATTATTTTTATATTTAATTTAAAAAAAATACTTATACTCATATAAAAAATATATTACTCCTTTATGATTCATATAAAAAATATATTATCCCTCGACACAACCAGCTGATATCGACCAATGTGGGATTCTAACACTTAAGGGAAGGAGAGGTGATGCCTCTTCAAAACCCATAAGTGGCCCTTTTATTTATTTGTTTTTTGAAATTGCCATCTGCGCATCATTATTTCTTATACAAACAGTATCTCCACACATTCTAACTACTGCATTCAATTCTGTTCCTTCCTCTTCATAAAAATAAAATTATTTTATTATTTATTCATTGTTATTATAAATCATTTTTCTTTTTTATAACTGTTAATACGTAATTAAATTTTAATTTTTTTAAAGATTGTTTTAGTTTAAAATGTTGTAACCAATGATTGATCACTAATACGGTAGATAATCCAATACTAACAATACATAATAATTAGTTAATATCAAAATTATAGATAGAATTTTAATTTTTAATATTGTAATTTTCAAATTAAACTAAATACATTAATTAAATTGACCCTTAATATTTATATAAAAAATTAAATTGAATTTAAATTGAATTTAATTTCTATCAAATTTTAATGACACTATTAATTTAAGGGGTAATTTTTATTTATTTATTTTTATTTCATATCTTAATACAATTGAATTGGTGCAGCATGTGGTGCGCCCACAGCACTGAATAATCTATCTATCCCTCAATTGATTGATTTATTTTGTTTTTATTTATTATTAATATTTTTTTTGGTAACAATTAATGGAGGTCAGTAAGCGATTGCCCTAATAAAGGCATGAGCAGAGAAGGCTGTCAAAGCATTTCCATTTTCTAGTAGTCTGCACGAGTGAGTGGGTGCAGAGAACCAGAGAAAAAAAATGGCGAAATCACAACACTCACAAAATGCTTTTGGTTGGGCTGCCAAGGATACGTCTGGTATCCTTTCTCCCCTCCATTTCTCTCGAAGGTCTCTCTCTCTCTCTCTCTCTCTTTCCTTTTTGCTACAAGTCTTTTGTTTGGTTGTGTTTCTCTTTTTTTGGCATTTTCCCTTTCTCGTTATGGATTGGAAAAGAAATCTCCTGGTTGATGGGGCTTTTATTTTATTTTTTAAAATCGCTTCTCTTTCACTTTCACTGTGTTTTTATTTATTTTTTTGGATGATGAACATGGCGCTGTCTACAATTATCTTTAGTATTGTTTGCTAAATAGATGCCATTTTAACCTTAGATCGATATATTACCATGTCAGTAAAACACATTCTCCTTAATTCAAATTTTAAATGTGAATATAATTATAACAAAAATTATAATTTTAAATAATTTTACTAATTTTTATAGTTTTGGATTAAATCTCAAAATAATAAAAAAATTTAAATTTTTCCTGAAAATAGCATTTTTAATTAAACTAAAACAATATTGAAGTTTTTCTTGTAATTTTGGCAGGGAAAATGGTGATGAAGATGTGACTATAAAAATCCTGTACTGTGGTGTGTGCCACTCTGACTTGCATTCTTGCAGGAATGAATGGGGTAATGCCCATTACCCTATGGTTCCAGGGTATGTTTTTTTTGTTTTAATCTCAAATTTATTTGTTTATATCACTGTCTGCTCTATAATTCCTCAGATCTTTAGCTTTTGATTTTACTTGTTGACCACAGGAGGATGCTACTTTTATATAATTTATGATATAATATCAGTTTTCAAAATATTTAAACCATTACACTGTATATGGCCTTCTATAAGATGCTAAGCACTATGAGAATTCTAAAAGCATACTGATCCTTGAATTGCTTTCCTACAAAACAAAGATAAAAGCTGAAAATTTCTTCACTTTTTCATAAAATAAGTTGAACTGCTAAGCTGTTGTGTTTTGTTGAATGAATCCTTATATGCATGAAGCACTGGCGTTGACACCACTCTGTTACTAGATCTTATGTCTTTGTTATTTGGATACGTGTTAGTACTCTTTGGCCTTTATCGGCAACTACGTACCATTGAAGATCAAAGAATAGTATTCCCATCAAGTATTGAATAAAAATTATTTTTGTCTCTTTCATTTATTTGGTGCCTAGTAAAATGTGCTAGATGATAGTGACTGCTTTTATGCAGGCATGAAATTGTCGGTACAGTGACAAAAATTGGGAACAATGTGCAGAAATTTAAAGTGGGTGAGAGGGTTGGTGTTGGAGTTATTGTGGGATCCTGCAAGTCATGCGAGTACTGCAATCAGGACTTGGAAAATTACTGCCCTAAACTTATATTTACGTACAACTCCATTGACAATGATGGGACAAGAACTTATGGTGGTTATTCTGATATGATTGTTGTCAACCAACACTTTGTGATTCACTTTCCCGATAGCTTACCTTCTGATGCGGGTGCACCACTATTATGTGCTGGGATCACAGTGTACAGCCCAATGAAATACTATGGAATGACTGAACCAGGCAAGCATTTGGGAGTAGTGGGGCTTGGTGGGCTTGGTCACGTTGCTGTGAGGATTGCTAAAGCTTTTGGCTTGAAAGTTACTGTCATTAGTTCCTCACCTGGGAAAGAGGATGAAGCAATTAATAAATTTGGTGCTGATGCTTTCCTTGTTAGCAGTGACCCTGCAAAAATGAAGGTATCTTAATCTGACATACTACCTTGTGAATTATAAAAACATGAAATTAAATTTGAAGCTAGAAATATCCAGGTCCTCATTTGAGCTTTCTTGTTAAATGATGATTCATAATTCAATCAAGTAGGAATGCATATGATTGTTGGTATTCTGGTTCTGATGACTGATCTGAACTGGATTCAACTGGTCTAATTTTGTAGGTTGTACATAATGCCTGGCCTACAGATGAAGATAAATCATTTTGAGGCTTATATTCATTTTAAGGGTCTAGTTGTAAAACGTGGCCGTCCATTAAATTGGATCCCTCTAACTCTAATTAAGAATGGAGAGCTAGAAATTTAGAATATGCTGCTGCTGTAGACTGTAGTAAAGATTGAAAATTAGATGCATGACCATATGGAGTCATTATCATGAATTACACAAATGGATATTATTATAGTCCTTATATGACATTCTAAGCTTTTGGGTCTTGCTTATCAATCTAAAATGTTTACAAAAATATAGGCCGAGAAATCAATTAGATATTATTAGCGTCTGTCAGAACTCCTGTTGATTTATGTTGTGCAGGGAGCTATTGGTACTATGGATTTCATCATTGATACAGTGTCTGCAGTTCATGCACTGGCACCACTTCTTATTCTGCTGAGGGCAAATGGAAAGCTGATCACTTTGGGATTGCCTAATAAGCCCCTGGAGCTGCCTATTTTTCCCCTAGTTTTGGGTAAGTTGATTGTTATTAATCCTTAAATCTAAATGCATGGAACTACCAAGTAGGCTACAGAAGATATAACATTTTGAAGTCTTTCTTCTGTCTCTTTCCAACCAAATGCTTATGATATCCTGTTTTATCATGTAATAAAATCTGAGACGTTCAAAACTTAAAATGGTATATTTGAATGGAAAATATATTGTGGGTTACCTACCAAGAAAGGCTTATTTCTTGAAGAACTCAAGTTATTTGATAGGTCTCTTTACTAATTGAAACTCCTTGAAGTACTTCCTTTTAAATCTGACAATTCCCTTGAAAAAATCTAAATGCAAACCATTGGATTCTTTCAGGACGGAAGCTTGTTGGAGGAAGTGACATAGGAGGGATAAAGGAGACTCAAGAGATGTTGGAGTTCTGTGCAAAGCACAATATAACTGCAGATGTTGAGGTGATAAAAATGGATGAGATCAACACAGCCATGGATAGGCTTGCCAAAAATGATGTCAAATACCGGTTTGTGATCGATGTGGGAAGCTCCTTATCCCAGTTATGATGCATCATTTGCTTCTTTTTTTCCCTACTGAGGCCTGCTATTTGGAATAAATTTTTAGGGCATCATTTTAGTGTACTTGATGTGATTGATGGAAAATTTGATACTTTGTTGGCTGAAATGGATTATCATCTATTTGTTTGCCTTGAATCTTAGATGTCTTCTATTTCCATTTCACTTCTTCACCTTATGCATTCTTGTGATTGTGACTGGAAGGGATTTCCTGAATGCATATACATACAAGCCACAAACTAAAGATTCCGGTTTTGTTGGACAATATCGGCTATTTTACCACTTACAATATATGTTATCAAAAATTATTTTTAATTTTTTTAAATAAAAAATTATTTTTATTTAACAAAAATAAGTTTCAAGAACTCAAAACCGTACCCGCCTAAACAAACTGAATCACAATTAACAGACCCAACCGCCTCGCTTTCTCTCTCGCGCTCCACGACGATGGACAATACTTTCACCAAAACAGCGGCTCCGATTATTCTCCTCCTCTCTCTCAGTCTGTCTATTCTCGTCACAACCACAGTCGCCACCGTCACCGGCCAAGAGCTCGACGCCGCCTTGTTAGCCCTCAGAACGCGAGGCTATTCTCTCTTCCCTAATGCCATTACCACAACGGATCTCCGCCCCCTTCTTCTTTCTTTAAACTCCACATTTACCCTTTTCTCCCCCCCGGACTCTCTCGTCTACTCTCTTGACATCTCCTGCACAGCCCCTCTTTACTTCCGCTCCATCCTCCACCACGTGGCCCCCTTCCGCCTGTCCATGTCAGACCTCCGGAGCATCAGAGGTAGTCCTTATCTTGATACTCTCGTCACTTCAAATCCTATCTTCGTCGACAACTCCCTTGTTCATGATAACGGTATCGTTTCGGAGTCTGTTTTGTTGGATGGGGTTCGGGTCTCAGTTCCGGATCTTTTTCTCGGGTCTTCCATTGCTGTACATGGTCTCGAGGGGATTCTTGTTGCCGAAGTCGGATCTAATTCCAACGAGCACATTGATCGCCTTGGTGATCAGCCGTTTGTGTCACCGGTAGCTTCTTGGTCTGAGCAAAATTCTCCAGCAAGTGCTCCCTCGGCGAAGGTTGGATTGAGGGGGACATCAACTCTAGAGTCGATGCCGAAGAAAAGAAATGGAATGCGTGGTCAGCGGACAAGAAATCAGCGAGGGTTTCATGGTGAGCTTAGCCATGAAAACGGACACAGTAATTTTGCCAAGTACGGTCATCAATTTGGTGCAAGACTTCGTGCATGAAAAGACGGCAAAATAAATACTAACTCGGCGTAGGGTCTGTTTGGGCACTGAGAAAATGCAGAGGGCACAGTTTCCTCAGTAAGCAACGTTCAAAGCAAGAAAATTTCCTTGTTTTCTGTGGATTCATTTTCAGAAAATATTGAATAATTCTCTGTAAGTATGGGTTAGTAATGCCTCTTAATAAATCTCTCCTTGATCAAGATTCTATCGATCTATGATTCTTCAAAAACCAGATAATGGATCATTCATGGAACATTATGCAAAATAGACAACAGAAATTTATTGCAGAAAACAAAACCAAAATGGCAACCTCCTGCGAGGAATCGCAGTACCAAAAAACCCTTAAAACATATTGAATATTCTAATTGGGCTGCGGCTGATATTGCAAGGGAGACCCAGCAGCAAGAGGAGGAGAAGCAGGAGGAGGAGAAGAAGCAGCTGCTGCATCACAATAGCCTCTGAGGATGTTACCTTCCTCAGCAGTGAAGCCAAGAGAAGTAAGCATCGCAGGCCAGCAGTTACGAGTAATAACAGCAATAGAACGACAACATTCAGGGCCAATATCGGTGGTTCCATTGAGGAAAAACAGAACAATCTCATTGGAGCAAGTTTTGATCTCCAACAAAGCATTCCAGCAATCAACTAGATTATCATTGCTGGCCTCAACCCTTGTTTCAGTATTGATGAAAAGATCCCTAGCAGATGCCTCACTTGCTACTACGCTAACCAATACAAGACCCAGAAAGAGAGACATAGTTTTGAAAGCCATGATAGCGTTTGGAGGTGAGATTTTTGGTGTGTTGAGAAAGAAGAAGATGGATATTTATAGAGAGAAAATAATGGTGCAAGAAGATGATAAGACTGATAATAAAGACATGATTGATATTAGAGAGAATTGGTTTAATTGTGAAGACAGAAAGTGGAAAATGGAGAGAAGATGATGGGTTCACGAATGGACTGTAACTGATAAAGTAGCTATTATGAAATGGAATTTTCAGTTGCAGTGCTGGGATTGATCTGAAAGACGTTTCAAATTAACACAGCTAAACTAAGCTTTTTGTTAGAATTTACAAGTGAAATTGGAAGGGAGACTGAGGATGATCATGGTATCGGGAATTTATGGAACATATTTTGGTTGCATTAAAGTAGTGTATATTATATATATTTATGAAATTTTAAACAAAATCCATATCACGGTAATTTCAATTTTATTTTTATTTAATTTTCAAATAAATATAATTTTATTTTTAACTAATTTTTTTCTAAGAAAAATCGATTTAATTCTGAATGGTTTAACTAATTTTGATACAATTCTAATAGAAAAAAAGAAAAAAAATTGTTTGATTCAGAGAATTACATCAAGTTAACTTTAGTAAGATGGGCAATTTTTTATCTAGATTTGGTTCATACTAAACTCCATCTCATTTAATTTTCAAGTGAATTTAATTATATTATTGTATTAAATCAAAGAAACGTTATTATTTTTCAATTCTGAAAGTATATTTTTTGAACAAGTTTTTTAATTTTCAATCACAGTAAAAATATAATATAATTAGACAAATACTTTCCCGCATTAAAACAGTAAATAGCTTATGTTAGGGAAGGATTTTTATTTTTTTTATAATTTTCACATTAATTCCATAGGTTTCAATATCTAAATTACACTGCAAATTACATATAATTAACCAAACTAAATCACACTTAAAACATTAACCCATTTAAGTCTAACAATATCTGAATGGAAGAGGATAAGAAAAAATAATTGGTTACAAATTATGCAGACATGAAATGGGCATCAATAATTCTTAAATTAAAATGTTCATTTAGCAGGTATTCTCGTCTGGATTCGGTGGATCGCTTATTTATTAATTATTATTATTATTCCATTAATTTTATTTATTGGAAAATATTCTTTTAATTTATCAAATTTTTAAAAAATTTAATGCCCATATTTAACGATAGAATTAAATAATTAATTTCGCTTATTTATATTTATATTCAGTTTATGATGAAATTTAAAATATAAATAAGTAAATTCCGTTTCAGTGTTACATAGATTTTTTTCTTAACCAATAGATTTTTTTTCTTAATTATAATTAGTTAGAGGTTGAGGTTGGCATATAACACTGTATTTCAGAAATTATAGATAATAAAGTGTAGAACAAGATGGACACTGATTATGATCAGAAAGACTCAACTTGGGAAACGAAGAAACATAAACCAAACCAAAGGCGAAAATCAGGACCCTTAGTATAGAAAACTGAAATACTTGGACAACCCTTTTGTCTAGTCCAAGGCCATCGCCGTGGAATTGGGCTGAGCCCCAGCAGGAAGAGGGGGAGAAGCGGCGGGACTGCTAGAAGGAGAATCTGTAGTGTCGCAATAGCCTTCAAGAATGTTTCCTTCCTCAGCAGTAAAACCAAGTGAAGAAAGCATAGCAGGCCAGCAATTGTGAGTTATAATACCGATGGCACCGCAACATTCGGCTCCTAAATCAGCCTGCCCATTAAGAAAAAATAAAATGATCTCATTTGAGCATGATTTCATCTCCAGCAATGCATCCCAGCACTCAACCATGCCGCCGCTGGTTGCAAGTCTTGCAGAAAGGTCGTTAACTTTGTAGCCTGAAGCAGCAGCAGCAGCAGCAGATGGTTTCATGGGAATTTCTCTGCTAGTTGCAGTTGCATAGCTTACCATTAGCCATGTGAGACCCAAAAGGAGGGACGTAATCCTCAAACCCATTATAAAACAAGATCACAAATTTTCTTTCAAAGTCTGATTGTGGATGCTTAGCAATGAGGGTGTGAATAGGTTTATATAGAAGATAAGCGAAGGAGATGAGAAGGCTATCTAGCTTCAGCTTGTAACTGATGAATTTCAAGTCTTCAAGGGAAGATGATTGGGTTTTTCAATTGTAACTGATTGCCAAACGATTGGTTCAAACCTTTACAAATGATTTCTTCTTTCCCGAGCAGAAGAGCTAGCCAGTTAGCTCTTCTTCTTTATCGGCTAGTTTGGGTTCATTTTTCATTGGGAACTCTCTAAAAATCATTTGCTAGATTATGAAACCTGCCATAATTTTAATTAATATATTATTTCCTCATTAGTAGAGTGTATAAATCCAAATGTATGTAATAAATACTTTTAATTGAATGCATATAATGTGAGAGATCAATGGAGCATAACTAATAAAAGAAACGACGATTGATGAAATTCTCTGCCCAAAGGGGAGGGGAAGCCAAAAGCATATATTGTGATGAAATTCAGAGACGTGTAGCCATCATCTTTTAGAATGCAAACAGAGCCCTAAGATAAAGTTGTTTTTCAGTGAAAGCTTTTGATAATGATTATTCCTTTTTAAAGCTAAAATAACAAAGAAAGTCAATTAATGGACCTCACACTTCACTTGCCATCATCTCATGCTCTAAATTTACTATTATTCGTCTTTATCTTATTCATAATTGCATTCTAAAATTTTCAACTTAAACTTAAGTTCAAATTAATCCTAGTCGTTTTACATTATTTATTTAGATTAATTTAACTTAAAATTTTCAAATTTGCATGAGATGTTAATTTTTCCTCGACATTTGTATGCAATAAATTAATCCTTAAAAAAAAAAACAGAAACTAATACTATATTACATGGTCTAAATTGTTGTTTACTCTTAATAAAATTTGTTATCTTTAAACTTCCTAAACAAGTACAGCTTACAAAAAAGAGTTCAATGGTGAAATGTTTCCTTCCAATACTGAAAAGAGTTTCTTATAAGCTCAGGTTGGATGCTCATCCTAATAATCCACTTTCTCTTAAAAAGCAAGAATTTCATCCAATGCATCATTAGCATGCCATTACTAATCTTTGATAGTTACCCATTGCTATTATTCCACCTAAAATCACAACCCAATCATACCCAGAAACCATGCTTTTCAATACATGCAAAAATAACCAAACATTCTCCACCTTTCTCCATCTCAAAAGGTGATGCTACCACTCAAACATTGATTGAATAAGAAAAAAAAAAAATTAACCCAAAGTTTCTCACTTTTACACGTGCGACAAAAGAGCAACTTTATTATATGCTACACATCAACCTGCTTATTCTAATTCTCTCTCTCTCTCTCTAACTTTGTGATACATTATTCAACAAAAAAATTACAAAATAAATATACATAGATACCATGTTCCATGAGATGCCTTCTTCTTAAGTTCATGATAAGCTTTTCAACTTGAATATGCTTTCAAAATCATTAACAGTCTATGCAATGAATCTGACCTGCTTCTTGCAGCCCTTCAAAATAGCCAGTTTTCTACTCTTGTCTAATCACTCCATTATGGCTACTGCAGAAGGATCATTAGCAACAATTCGATAACCATCTTCGTCGTCATTTTCTCTATCACCTTCTTGGTTCTGATCAACATTTTCGCTTTCTCCATCCTCTGTTGTTGCTGATTCCTGCTGTTGCCGTTCCTCTTGGCTACCCATCATATGCATTAGAAGTTCTTCGGGCTTCATCTCCTGACCACAGTTAACTGAATTATCAACCTTCCTGGTCTTCACTTTATATAGTGCATCAAGCTGGTGAAAATAAGGGCAAGTCTTAGAATCATCAGCCCTTCTTTTGTTGTTCTCTCTTACCCTCTTGAAATACTTGTTCATATTCTCCCACTTCTCTTTGCACCTCTTGGCATTCCTATTATAGCCAAGCTTTTTCATTGCTGCTGATACCTCCTCCCACAAAGGTCCTTTCGGCCCATTTTCTTGATATTGCATATCAAGGTTAGTCCTTAGCCTAATCAAAGCTTCAATTTCTTCTTTAGGCCATCTTGACGAGCTCATATGAACAAAATTCTGAGGACTATTATTTTCTTGTGCCTTCACTACTATCTCCACAGGCGATATTTGGTTCTCGGATAATTGCACTGGAATTGTTTGATTCTCAGACAACTGCACTGAGCTAGTTTGCTCTGAGAACTTCTGCAAGAAAGAAAGAACAGCTGCATCTTTTGCAGCTGCTATTGATCTTTCCTGCATTAACAGCTCACGTTCTCTCTTAATCCTATCCAATTCTTGCATCTTCCAAGCTTCCTCTCTTGCCATTCTATCTTGTTCACACTTCTCTATTGCATCTAGAAACTTCCTTTGCAAGTTCTCTTGCTTCTCAATCACTTTTTTCATCAACCTCTCAAAAAACTGTGTCAATCTCCTTTTTTTCTTTCTTGTTCCTTCTGATTCTTCACTTGAAGTAGACGTTGTCGAAGTACAATGGCTATCAACAAAAGCACTAGGACTCTGGAAAGAACTCGGAAGAGCACCTATATTAACATTTACTGGATTTACTGGGGTTGCGGCCATGGAAGAGTGAACTTTATCCGGGGATGGAGATGACAATAATACGTGGTTGTTGCCGTTGCTGTTGTCCAGAGCTTCTAATTGCTCGAAAAACCTATATGTCTTGCCATTTGACTTGCTAGATCTACCTTCTTTTGTTCTTCTATAGTATTTGTAGATATTCTCAAACTTCTCCTTGCATTTCTTGGCACTTCGATTATATCCAAGCTCACTTAATAATCTAACAGCAACAATTAAAATAAAAATAACTATTCCATAGATTCCCTTCAATTCTTTAATTTGAATTAACCAATTAGCAATATCTAACACAATTAAATAACAAGTCAAGACATGTAAAAATTAGAAGCTATAAGACCCAATCGATACAAACAAAAAGAATTTAATTCATCTGTAATTTTCAAGTGGGTTAGTGTTATCCTCTCCAAAAAAATGATTATGGCGGTGGGAATTGATGGAAGCTAGTCACTCTCTTCCATGGAAACCCAACAATAAATGATATAAAAAAAAAAAGAGAGCAAAGAATCTACTTAATTTTTCCGTCATTCTCAAGCGAATTTTCTGGAGAAAACCTGGAATTAAAAGAAAAAAACTGACCTGGAAACCTCATCCCAAAGAGGAGCCTTGAGTCCGGCCTCTCTGAATGCAGCGTCCATATCAGACCTTATCTTCAACAAAGCCATAGTTTCTTGCTGTGGCCACCGGCTACCGATTAAGTAACGGTCACCCTCTTCACTTTCTACCCTCTCCTCTTCTCTAAACCCACCGCTCTCGTCCCCTCTGTTGCCGGTGACGGCGCTCGAATTCTCCGGTAAGGTTGAAATTTCCATGACCGAGGAAAAAGTTACAGCTCAGAAAACCTTGGGATAAGAAAGGTTAAAAATTCTCTCTAGGGTTTGGGTTAAATTTGTTTGGGCAATTTTTTTCTTTTTCTTTGGGGGAAAGAGGGTTTTAGCTTTCTCTCAAAAATCTCTTCTACTAGTGAAAGTACCATTTGGATTTGTGTTAGATAAATTAAATATAGAGAGGTGAATTAGGGTTTTCTTTCTTAAAAGGGGATAAGTTGGTGAGGTGTGATCAGTAGCTGATTTCATTTTTGACATGTCAAAATCTAATTGGTATGATGGTTAAGTTTGGATTCTTCTGATTTCCTCTATTAAATTTTTTTTTTACAATTTTTTCTTTTTTTCCAATGTAAAAGGAAAAAAGAAAAAATCTTCTAGTGTGGAAGGGTAAAAATTGGCATAGGAGAGAGGGTGTGACAAGTTGTCTTTTGTCTTGATTGCTAAATTTGGTTTAAATGTTTGGCCCACATAGCCCACCATTTGCCTTTTGGACATTTCTGTTTCACACTTTGGATAGTTGAAATTTGCCTATTTTTAGCAAAATGGCTTAGATACCCTCTTCATATTTTTGCTAATTTTTACTTTTATTATTAGATTTTGTGTTGAAATAATGATAAAATATTTAGTATTATTAATTTGACCATAATAAAATATTATAAATTTTAAAGACATATCCTAATGTTTTGTGGGAGTAGTAGATAAGGCGGAATGGGTGGCTTGAATTTGGAGATAAGTTGCCCATTAAACCATTACAAATTTAACAACTTGCTTTTACACAAAGGAAAGAAAAAGCAGGGAAGAGTAAAAAAGCAAAAGGAATCCTAAAAGTAGTAAAACAATTGAATAAGATTATTATCCTATAATTGAGTGTACAATTGGTTTACGTAATCTCAATCATGCCCGCCCCCCTGTCTTTTCACATTACCCAACCATCAACTATCCATTTCCCATTTTCTGATTACTGTTTTATTAATTAAAATTAATTTCTTTTAATTATAATTAAAATTTAGAAGTTTCATAAATATAAAATTTAATTTAATATAGTAAGTCATTTAAGTGATCATGATATTTTAAATTTAAATTTTAGTTAGACTAAATTAATAAAACGGAATATTGATTGTTAAAATAATATATAATTTTTAAGAATGGTACAAAATTTCAACCATCGGCGTGGTGAAATTGTGGTCTTAAAGCATCTCTCATGTCCAGTGCTTGATGATTGTGACTATCCAAATATTAAAGTATTTTTGTCCCCTTCTTTGTTTTTAAAAAAAAAGATAATTATTAAATATTTTTATATTTATTAAAATTATATTTAATTTTTATTTTAAACAAAATCAATTGAGACGGTGATGTAATTAAGAATTTAATTTTATAAAATATAATAACATCTTAATTTGATTTTAAAACAATTAAAAAATTAAGTAATTAATTTTAATAAAGTAAAGGGACTTTATTATAATTATTTTCTTGAATTTCTCTAGAAAATTTCTCGTATTGGAAGTATATTACTTATACATCAGATCATGCTATGCTAAGCTGTTAAGCATAACAAATAGCTGGTTTCCAACTCTAGGGTAAAAGTGAGAATTATCTTTTCTTAATCTTTTATTATTTGGAGAAAAATTAATTTTTTAAAAAATGTATTTTCAAGTAGAAACTAAAGCATGTATTATATGTATATATGAGCTGCATGAAATGCATTATAAGTTTTAAAATGGCATGAGCATGCAATTAGACAAGGTCATGAAAATTAAAATCAGAGGTTCAATCTAGCCAACCTCAGAAGAAAAATCACAAAACAAAACAAATTCAAACCCGATGAAATGAAACCACTCACCCTCTAACTTAAAGAAAATTTTACCAACACATCCACCCAAACCGTTATAGCCATTGCTACGATAAAATATAAATTATAGAATATATCTAAAAATTAAATTAACTGAATTCAAATTTAATAAATCCATTTTAAATTTAATTATTATTGTCTTAATAAAATTTGAATTTGCTAAGTTTCATATATTTTAATTAATAATTTATATAAAAAATATTTTTATTAAAAAATTTAATATTTTTAAAAAATATTTAAATTTTAATTTTTAAATAAAAATATAAAAAATATATAATATTTTATAAAATATATATTTTTATATTAAATTAATTATTTATATAAATAAATTCAAATAGTGCGTATCCTATAAATAAAATCCAAACTCAATTCGAACCTACATAGGTATTAATTTTCAAATTTCAACCCATCCCAAACTCGATTATAACTATTAATTTTACATAACATCCGTCCAAAATAAGTTATGAGTCGTCACCACAGGACAGAGGTCACGTGATAAGAATCTGACAAGTGGAAAATACAATCTCACTATAGGAGAAGGAGACCCGGATAGTTTAACACCGGGACTATAGTCAAAACTCGCCCTCTCCAAATAGGCCGAGTTTTTCCACAGAGTTATTGTTAGCATATACATTTCCATTTCACCAGAGATCGCGGGATTACTAACCTAATTAGCTGACAATGTCCTTATCAAGCAACCGGCCATCATCGCCAAATTTTCAAGAAACATTATATTATCTCCATCCTCCCACAGCATAAAAGGAGAACAATCCTAGAGGTAAAGGTACAATATCTCTAATACTACTCAAGTTCTAAGTAATCCTTCACATTCTCTCTATTCTTCTAAACACTTACTTGACATCGAAGTAGCTGCAGTGGGCATCCACCACTGCCTTACATTTTCTATTTTGCAGGTTTTAGCCAGTCACAGCTCAGTTCCATTTCGGCTACATCATCATTTCAATCTTAGCAACATCATTTGGTTCTGTTGCTGAGAAAGATCCATTAAACTCGCTTCTGGATCACGTCCGGTTCCTTATCATTTTTTCTCACTCAAAATGGTTGGAAGCCTTACAGTTGCTGACAATATTGCTACCAACGAGAGAGTCATTGTTTCCTCTGTCCTAAATAATCGGGAGAACACGCCTCCAGTGATCAACAAAGCAGACCTTAATAATTTAAACAATGAGCAGATACTCTAGTATATCCAAAGGTTGCAAGCCACTCATGGATAATATAAGGTCCAGGAAGAGGCATCTAAGATAGACCCCAAAAGAAGAGATGAGGCTTCCGTAGATACCCCAAGGCCTAGACGGAAGAGGCTAAAGTGCGGCATAAAGGTAAGTCTGAATCTAAAAATGAATAGGATGAGGTTCTGAAAGGAGTAGATTGAAAGCTAGTACGGGCCATACAAAGATATCAAAAAGAACAGGAAGAGAATTTTAGTTTGGATGGGGTCTCGCCTCTTTCGAAAGAAGTACTCATGAAAATTTTTTCCCTAAATTTAAGTTGTCCAGTTTGGATAAGTATGACAAGATGGCACACCTCCAAAACCATCTAGCCATTTTTAGGACAATCATGCAGTTTCAAGATGTAAATGATTTTATGTTATGCAGAGTGTTCCCGTCGACACTCACGAATTTGACTCATAAATGGTATCAACACCTAAGCCTAGATTTAATCCAAAACTTTATACAATTTGTTACAATATTCAAATCCATATGTATCACTTGCATACCTCCAAAAAAGCTTTCCTTAGACCTGCAGAAGATTCGCCAGGAAGAGGGCATACTAAAGCCATACAGGTGGAAGACTTGAATCATGAAATAGCATGTGAGATGTGGAGGTCGAGAACCCGTAATGTGAAGTTCATGGATTTCTTAATCAAAAACCTAGAACAACTGTAATACCCGGCTAGACTCCGGTATCGGAATTCCTACCGTCCGGTGGGATCTCAGATGTTGAAAACCTCTGAAGGGTAAAATCATATTTTTATAAAATGTTTTAATGTATTTTATGGTTTTAAGCAAGAAAGAAATTGAGCTTTGAATGAAAAAGACCATGGAGGCATTTCCAGGTTCGGCTGCCGAACCTCAAGTTCGGCCGCCGAACATTGGATAGTTTAGAGGGGTAAGTTAGGCTTCCGAAAGTGGCTAAGGTTCGGCCGCCGAACCTCATGTTCGGTCGCCGAACTTGCATGAGTTTTGGAGGCACTTTAGGCTTCCGAATGTGGTCTTGTCAGCCCCTATAAAAGGGCTCCATGGCCGAAACGGGCGAGCTTTCTCCCCCATTTTTGGCCAACGGTGAGTCCATGCTCTCCCATGGTTGGTTTTGTTGAAGTTTATGGGCAATGTATGATGTGTAGGCATGTTGTGGAAGTGTTGGTTGTGAGTTGAATGGTTTGGGAGGTAAATGTGCATTGAAGAGGCTGAGTTCTGCCATTTGGAAGAACTCAGGTTCGGCAGCCGAAGGGACTTTCGGCCGCCGAACCTGCCTGTGGAGGCAAGCCTTTGGCTGCCAAACTCTGCCCCCGAAAGTGGACTTTCGGCTCTGGAAGGGAGTTTCGGCCGCCGAAGGTGCCGCCGAACATGCATGAGTTTCGTCTCTGGAGGGAACCTTCGACCGCCGAAAGTGCCGCCGAAGGTGCATGACTTTTGGCTCTGGAGGGACTTTCGGCCGCCGAACCTGTCGCCGAAAGTGCCCTGTTCAGCCCTCCTTTGCATGTTTTCTATGATTATTTTAAGGTATTTTAGGGAGTTTTTGGGGAGTATTTTAGAGTCATGTTCATGTTTGTTTGGTCCCTCATTTGAGTCCACCTGTGTAGGTTCGGACCCGAGGAACCAATGACCCCAGCAGTGAGACAACTGCTTCAGTGTCTTGTCAGAGCTAGCCTAAGGTGAGTAGAATGACTCTTTATGTTTCAAGTAAATAATGAAAGTTTTAGCATGATTCACGCATCATGAATACCATGAGATATATTAGGGTGCTTGCATTAGACTTCACGAATATGTTGCATTGCATAATATGATGATGATGTGGATGAATGTTGGATGATCCTTTAGCCCTCCTTATGACATGATATGTTATGAGATAGTGATGATACGGTATGGAAGACCAGTGAGGCCCATTCTACGCCCCTGGCACTATGTAAGAGAAAGACCAGTGAGGCCCATTCTACGCCCCTGGCATAATGGAATGTTATGTTATGTATGATATGTAAGAAAAAGACCAGTGAGGCCCATTCTACGCCCCTGGCACTATTGGAATGTGTAGAGGGCTATTGGTGACAAATTCATCCTTGATGTAATTTGTCTGTGATGTGATGCATTCCATGATAGCATATGTTTTAAATGTTTTATTATTCTGCTCACTGGGCTCTAGTAGCTCACCCCATTCCCTTAATCCCCCAGGTTGCAGGTACGGGATAGAATCAGGAGGTTAGCAAGGATAAGAAGTTATGTTTTATGTAATAGTTAGCTGTGGACATGAGAATGATGTAATGTATAGTACAGTAATGTAATGTAATGATGAGTATTGAGGTTTAGAGATGTGCTTGACCCTAGTATATTGGTTAATCCCATTGTACATATTCTATTAAATGTTTTATCACTGTTTATGTAAACCAAACTTATTATATGTTATATTGCCCCATTGGAGCATTGATGAGGACTCCAGTGTGGGGTTAATGTTTATGTTTATGAGTTGTGCATGCACAGGTTAAGTTTGGTGAATGAATGAGAAAGTTTAAAATTTTTATGGATATGTATGATCATGTATGGGAGTAAACAGGTATACAGGATGTATGTTAGGCTTGCTACGGGTCCCGGCGGCCTTATGCCGATCTGGATCCTAGCGCCGGTAGCGGTTTGATTTTTGGGTCGTTACAGATTGGTATCAGAGCCCTAGGTTCATATGGTCGGACCTAGAGAGTGTCGGGCTCATAGAGGTTATAGTAGGTCAAGCACAATAGGAAAATCATGTCCACTGGGATAGGATGTAGAGTCCTGTCTTGAATGATGATGTGAAATGCCATGATGATATGCATGTGCATTAATGATATGTGATGTATGTGCTGCGGGTTCATGTGTTTGCATATGAACCATTTGATGCTAATATTTTATGTGATGTGTGTTGTTTTTTAGTAAACAGGATGAGAGGAACTCGTCGATCTGCACGATTAACTGGAGTACCACCTCAGGATGAGGGCACGGATGCTCGTCCTCCCGCATTGCCTAGGGCAATGTCCTGCAGGTCTAGCAGGGAGAGAACATCAAGGGACCTTAGAAGGTCTTTTGATGTGAGCAGAAGAGGAACAGTGCAAGGTGGAGTGTCAGAAGATGTGGGGGATGATATGGATGTGGATCAGAGGAGGGATGGCAGTCTTGGAGTGAGTATGTCAGAAGAGGGCATGTGAGAGTCTCAAGGAGGCACTGAGGCCTCGGGATTTGTTCAGCCACCCCAATACCCACCCTTTTCACAGAATCCCGGGTATTCGATGGGAGGTACATCGGATTACCCCAGTTTTAACCCTTATCACTCACATATGCCATACCCACCTTTCTACCCACCATACCCACAGTACCCTATGTATCCACCCCCATCTTTCTATCCAGGTACAACAAACCCTAACCCAGGGGATGCTGCACCTCCTCCACCACCAGCAGAACCTACTGTCCCAGAAATCCAAGTACCTAAGCCTAGCTCATCTGGAGGGAGCAAGGTGAAGATGACCGATTACATGAAGCTGGGTGCTCCCCAGTATGAAACAGGTGATGACCCGTTTGAATACCTTGGGAGGGTCAAGATGATTACAGATGAGATAGGAGCTGATGACAGTAGAGCCATTCAGATGCTGGGTTCACACTAAAGTGCAAGAAGGCCCAGGAGTGGTTTAAGAACTATGTGAACCTGAGGTTAGATTGCCTATCATGGGAGGAGTTTGCTAATGAGTTTGTTGGATGGGCTTTTCCTGACAGTTCAAAGGAGTTGAAGATGATTGAATTTGAGCAGTTGAGGCAGACCGAGGAGATGAGTGTGGATGAGTACACAGATAGATTCTTGGAGTTGTTGCCGTTTGCTGGGCAAAATCTTGACACAGACCAGAAAAAGTCAAGGAGGTATATCATGAGGCTTCATTCCAGGTATTCCTCCTTGATTCAGTCAGCAGAGAGGGAGAATTTCCATGCCATAGTGGATATGGCCCGGAGAATGGAGGCTAGTGCAATCATTGAAGGGAAAGTTAAACAGTCTGTGGCACAGCCTTCTGGTTCCAAGACCTCAGGTGGGGGAAAGCTAGATCCCTCATCTTTGAGTGCAGCAGCTTCAGGCAGCAAGAGGTGGAGCAGTACCACCAAAAAGTCAAAGAAGAATAAGTTCTGGAACAAGATCAAGTCAGGTCTAGGATTAGGATGTGGCTCGAGCTCAGGTGCAGACAGTGCAGTTTGTATGAAATGTGGGAAGCCGCACAGAGGATGTCGGTTTGGGACGACAGCCTGCTTCAGATGTGGGTAGGAGGGACACTTAGCACGGGAGTGTCCTAGAGCAGCTTTTGTGGCACAGTCCCAGCAGACAACTTCTGGTAGTGTGGCTCAGCCAGTAGCTCCAGCCGCGACTCAGGCCAGTGGCAGAGGCAGAGGGAGAGGGGCAACCTCTTCTTCAGCGGGTTTCAAGGGTGAAGGTCCATCAGCTCCAGCACGGATCTTCACCATGACACAGTAGGAGGCAAATGCATCAAACACAGTGGTGTCAGGTAATCTCATCATTAGTTATTCTGATGTTTATGCCTTAATGGACCATGGTGCATCGCATTCTTTTATTGCTCCGAGAGCCGTCGAGAGGTTGGGGTTGATGGTCTCTGGGTTAGAGTGTCCCCTATGGATCAGTGGACCCAAGTGTGACCCGTCAGTGGCAGAGTCAGTCTGCCAGTGTAGTCCAGTTTTTGTTGAGGGGAGATGCCTTGCAGCCGACCTTGTGGTTCTAGATTTGACAGATTTTGACGTCATTCTAGGGATGGATTGGCTATCTACCCATGGTGCTACCTTGGACTGCAGAGACAAGGTAGTCAGGTTCAGAGGTTAGGATGGGTCAGAGGTTGTCTTTAGAGGAGGCAGGAGGGGTACACCTAGAGGTTTGATATCAGCCCTACAGGCTCGTAGGTTGCTCAGGAGGGGTTGTCAGGGTTTTCTAGCTCATGTGAGAGAGCTAGACAGTCATGTCAGAGAGCCCGCCTCAGTGCCCGTGGTCAGTGAGTTTTTAGATGTGTTCCCAGACGAGCTACCAGGTTTACCACCTGCTAGGGAGATAGAGTTTGAAATTGAATTGATGCCTGGAACCAGACCGATCTCTATCCCTCCCTACAGGATGGCACCAGCAGAATTGAAGGAGCTTAAAGATTAGTTGCAAGAGCTGGTAGATAAGGGCTTCATCCGACCGAGTACCTCACCTTGGGGTGCTCCAGTTGTAATACCCGGCTAGACTCCGGTATCGGAATTTCCTACCGTCCGGTGGAATTCGGATGTCGGAAGCCTCTAGTAGGGTAGAAACATGTTTTCATAAAATGTTTTAATGTTTTTGATGATTTTAAGTAAAGAGGAAATGAGTTTTTGAATAAAAACACCCTTGGAGGAAACTCAGGTTCGGCCGCCGAAACTCAAAGTTCGGCCGCCGAACATGCATGCACTTCGGGAGTGCTTTAGGCCCCCGAAGGCATAAGTGAGGGAAGCCCAGGTTCGGCCGCCGAACCTCAGGTTCGGCCGCCGAACCTCAGGTTCGGCCGCCGAACATGGCATGCATGCGGAGGCACTTTCGGCCCCCGAACGTGGCCTGGCCAGCCACTATAAAAGGGTCCCTTAGCCGAAAACGGGCGAGCTTTTTCCCCATTTTCGGCCAAGGTGAGTCCTTCCGCCATTCCTCACCACCCTTGAGTTCTTTCCTTCGAATCTTTCAAGATTTTCACAAGTTTTTACGTTGTTTTGAAGATTTTCGAGTTTAAAGCAAGTTTTGGAGCTTTGAGGTTCAAGAACTCAAAATCTCCCACCTCCGAGTTTAGGACGTCTCTCTCTCGATCTTCAAGAGGTAAGAGCCGATCTTAAGCTCATTTCATGTTTAAAGTAAGTTTTATGCAAGATCTATGGGGTAGAATGCATGTTTAACTCATAGTTAGGTTTTTGAGTTAATGTTATGTTTTGAGCATGTATGTTGGATTTGTGTTGTTGTTGTGTATTGTAGTTGGGGTTTAAGTTAGTTTGAAGCCCCTAGGAGCCAATGTATGCATGTTTGCATGTTTTGGTTGAGTTATATGCATGTTGAAGGATTTGGGAGGCAAATGTGCATAAAGGAGCCAAGTTTCTGCCCTTTGGCAGAAACCAGGTTCGGCAGCCGAAAGAACTTTCGGCCGTCGAACATGGCTGGGGAGGCAGGCCTTTCGGCTGCCGAAGTTGCCCCAGACAGAGACGAAAGTGCCGCCGAACCTGCCTGGGTTTCGGCTCTGGAGGGACTTTCGGCCGCCGAAGGTGCCGCCGAACCTGCCCTGTTCAGCCTTCCTTTGCATGTTTTTGCATGATTGTTTGAGGTATTTTAGAGGGTTTTTGGGGGATGTTTTTAGAGTTATGTTCTAGTTGTTTGGTCCCTCATTTGAGTCCACCTGTGTAGGTTCGGACCCGAGGAACCGAGGACCCCAGTAGTGAGTTCAGCTGCTTCTGAGTCAATAGAGCTTCAGCAAGAGGTGAGTAGAATAAACCTTTATGTTTTTAAAGCAAATGAATTATAAAGTTGAGCATGTTCATGCATCATGAATGCCATGTGATGAATTAGGTTGTTTGCATTAGAATTCACGAATATGTTGCATTGCATTTATGATGTTGATGTGGATTGGTCATTGAATGATCCTTTAGTCCTCAAATGGTATGATGATGCTATGGCATGAGACGGTATGGAAGTCCAGGTTGTACCCATTCTACGTCCCTGGCACTATGTAAGAGAAAGTCCAGGTTGTACCCATTCTACGTCCCTGGCACATTGGTATGTTATGATATGTTATGTTAAGAGAAAGACCGGTTGTACCCATTCTACGTCCCGGCACTTTGAAAATGTGGAGGACTATTGGTGACAATACCATCCGAGATGTGATTTGTTGTGATGTGTTGCATTACATAATGGCATGAGATTTAAATATTGTTTTCTATTATTCTACTCACTGGGCTCTTGTAGCTCACCCCTTTTCCCTAATCCCCCAGGATTGCAGGTACGGGCTAGACAGAGAAGTCAAGAAGAGTAAAAGTCATATGTATGTAATAGTTAGAATGTGGACATGACAAACTGTATAATGATGTATAGATGTGTAATGTAATGATATTGAGGTTTAGAAGTGTGCTTGACCATAGTTATTGTAATCCCTTTTTATTACATGATCCTAGATGTTTATTGATGACTATGTTAGCCAACTCAACACATGTTATGCCACCCATTGGGGGCTTTGATGAGATCCCATAGAGGGGTCAGGTCAAGATATGATTATGTATATGTTCAGTGCATGCACAGGTTGAGTTTGGCGTATGATGGAATGTATGAAAGAAAAGTTTTAATTTTTATGTATGTTGTTGATCATGTATGGGATTAAGCAGGTTCACAGGATGCATGTTAGGCTTGCTACGGGTCCCGGCGGCCTTAAGTCGACCCAGATCCTAGCGCCGGTAGCGGTCCGATTTTCGGGTCGTTACACCAGTGCTGTTTGTGAAAAAGAAAGATGGATCCCTTAGACTTTGTATCGACTACAGGCAGTTGAACAAAGTCACTACCAAGAATAAGTACCCCTTGCCAAGGATTGACGATCTATTCGACCAGCTAGCAGGAGCAGGTTGTTTCTCCAAGATAGATCTGAGATCCGAGTACCATCAGCTGAGGATAAGAGAAGAGGATGTGCTAAAGACGGCGTTCCGAACCAGATATGGGCACTATAAATTTCTTGTGATGTCGTTCGGGTTAACCAATGCCCCTGCAGCATTCATGGATCTCATGAACAGAGTGTTTAGCCAGTATCTGGATCACTTTGTTATTATCTTCATAGATGATATCTTAGTGTATTCCAGGAATGCAGAGGAGCATGCCCATCATCTGAGGTTAGTCTTGCAGACCTTGAGGGAACACGGCTTGTATGCCAAGTTCTCCAAGTGTGAGTTCTGGTTAAGGAGTATTTCATTCTTGGGGCATGTGGTGTCAGAAAATGGAATTGAAGTGGACCCCAAGAAGGTAGAAGCTGTGGCTAACTGGCCTAGACTCACTACAGTGACAGAGATCAAGAGCTTTTTGGGTTTGGCTGGTTACTATAGGAGGTTCGTTCAGGACTTCTCTAAGATTGCAGCTCCTATAACCAGATTGACCAGAAAGAATCAGAAGTTTACGTGGACCGACCAGTGTGAAGAGAGTTTTGAAGAGCTAAAGAAGAGGTTGACGTCAGCACCGGTGTTAGCTCTGCCTATCAGTAATGAGGACTTCACAGTGTTTTGTGATGCGTCCCGAGTGGGACTGGGTTGTGTGTTGATGTAGAATGAAAGGGTGATTGCTTATGCTTCTAGGCAGCTGAAGAAGCATGAGTTGAATTACCCTACACATGACCTAGAGATGGCAGCTGTAATCTTTGCACTCAAGATGTGGAGGCATTACCTTTATGGGGTTAAATGTGAGATCTTCACAGATCATAAAAGCCTGCAGTACATCCTGAGTCAGAGAGAGTTGAATCTGAGGCAGAGGAGATGGGTAGAACGGCTTAGTGACTACGATTGCAAAATCCAATACCATCCGGGTAAGGCGAATGTTGTAGCAGACGCCTTAAGCCCAAAATCACTTGGGAGTTTGTCCCATATTTCAGCAGAGAGGAGACCAGTGGTGAGGCAATTCTTCGAGCTCATTAATGAAGGTTTGCAGTTGGAGTTGTCTGGTACAGGTGCTTTAATAGCCCAGATGAGAGTGACACCTGTGTTTCTGGAGCAGGTGGCTCAGAAACAGCATGAGGACCCAGAGTTAGTGAAGATTGCCAGGACTGTTCAGTCAGGCAAAAACGAAGAGTTCAGATTTGACAGCAAGGGGATCCTCCGCTATGCAAATAGATTGTGTGTACCAGATGACGTGGGTCTAAAGGGAGACATTATGAGGGAAGCTCATAATGCCAGATACAGTGTTCACCCTGGAGCCACCAAAATGTATCAAGATCTGAAGAGAGTTTATTGGTGGCCAGCTATGAAAAGAGAAGTGGCACAGTTTGTGTCAGCCTGCAAAATATGTCAGAGGGTGAAGCTGGAACATCAGAAGCTGGCTGGAATGCTTAACCCACTGCCGATTCCAGAGTGGAAATGGGAGAATATCGCTATGGACTTCGTAGTGGGGTTACCGGCGACGTCCAACAGATTGGACTCCATATGGGTGATTGTGGACAGACTGACCAAATCTGCTCACTTCATCCCTGTCAGGAGTGGCTACTCTGTGGACAAGTTAGCGCAGGTATATGTTGATGAGATTGTCAGGTTGCATGGGGTTCCTGTTTCAATAGTGTCTGATAGAGGGCCCCAGTTCACCTCCAGGTTTTGGCGGAGTCTGCAGAATGCTATGGGTACCAGGTTGGATTTTAGCACTGCTTTCCATCCACAGACAGACGGACAATCAGAGAGGACCATCCAGACAATAGAGGATATGCTCAGAATGTGTGTGCTGGATTTTGGCGGTTCTTGGAGGCAACATCTACCTTTGGTGGAGTTTGCCTACAATAACAGCCATCATGCTAGCATAGGGATGGCTCCTTATGAGGCTTTGTATGGAAGGAAGTGCAGGTCACCTGTTTGCTGGGAGGAAGTAGGAGAGAGGGCCTGAGCTAGTAGAGATCACCAGCAGGGTGGTGCCCATAATCAGAGAAAGGATCAAACTGCTGTGAGCAGGCAAAAGAGTTATGCAGATGTTCGCAGAAGACAAGTAGAGTTTCAGGAGAGGGATTTGGTATTGCTCAGGGTGTCTCCTATGAAAGGGGTGATTCGGTTTGGAAAGAAAGGTAAGCTAGCTCCACGGTACATCGGACCATTTGAGATCTTGCAGAAGATTGGGAATGTATCGTACAAGTTGGACTTACCTGCTTTAATGGAGAGAATCCATCCGGTTTTCCATGTTTCCATGTTACGGAAGTTCGTGTCAGATCCGGGCAAGGTTCTTAGTGAGCCTGATGTGGAGATCCAAGAAGATCTCACCTATGTTGAACAGCCAGTACGGATCCTAGACACCCAGATCAGAAAGTTAAGAAACAAGGAAATCCCGATGGTGAAAGTCCTTTGGAATCACCACAACATCGAGGAGTGTACCTGGGAGACACGGGAGTCCATGCTCCAGCAATATCCTCATCTCTTATAAGGTGTGTGTTATGTGTTTTGTATGTATGTTCATGTTTTATGCTGCATGTGTTGTTTGGTGAACATTCGGGGACAAATGTTCTTAAGGGGGGAAGAATGTAATACCCGGCTAGACTCCGGTATCAAAATTCCTACCGTCCGGTGGGATCTCGGATGTCAGAAACCTCTAGAAGGGTAAAATCATATTTTTATAAAATGGTTTAATGTATTTTATGGTTTTAAGTAAGAAAGAAATTGAGCTTTGAATGAAAAAGACCATTGAGGCATTTCCAGGTTCGGCCGCCGAACATTGGATAGTTTAGGGGGGCAAGTTAGGCTTCCGAAAGTGGCTAAGGTTCTGCCGCCGAACCTCATGTTCGGCCGCCGAACTTGCATGAGTTTTGGAGGCACTTTAGGCTTCCGAAGGTGGTCTGGCCAGCCCCTATAAAAGGGCTCCATGGCCGAAACGGGCGAGCTTTCTCCCCCATTTTCGGTCAATGGTGAGTCCATGCTCTCCCATGGTTGATTTTGTTGAAGTTTATGGGCAATGTATGATGTGTAGGCATGTTGTGGAAGTTTTGGTTGTGAGTTGAATGGTTTGGGAGGCAAATGTGCATTAAAGAGGCTGAGTTCTGCCATTTGGAAGAACTCAGGTTCGGCAGCCGAAGGGACTTTCGGCCGCCGAACCTGCCTGTGGAGGCAAGCCTTTGGCTGCCGAACCCTACCCCCAAAAGTGGACTTTCGGCTCTGGAAGGGAGTTTCGGCCGCCGAAGGTGCCGCAGAACATGCATGAGTTTCGTCTCTGGAGGGAACCTTCGGCTGCCGAAGGTGCATGACTTTCGGCTCTGGAGGGACTTTCGGCCGCCGAACCTGCCGCCGAAAGTGCTCTGTTCAGCCCTCCTTTGCATGTTTTCTATGATTGTTTTAAGGTGTTTTAGGGGGTTTTTGGGGAGTATTTTAGAGTCATGTTCAAGTTTGTTTGGTCCCTCATTTGAGTCCACCTGTGTAGGTTCGGACCCGAGGAACCGAGGACCCCAGCAGTGAGACAACTGCTTCAGTGTCTTGTCAGAGCTAGCCTAAGGTGAGTAGAATGACTCTTTATATTTCAAGTAAATAATGAAAGTTTTAGCATGATTCACGCATCATGAATGCCATGAGATATATTAGGGTGCTTGCATTAGACTTCACGAATATGTTGCATTGCATAATATGATAATGATGTGGATGAATGTTGGATGATCCTTTAGCCTTCCCTATGACATGATATGTTATGAGATAGTGATGATACGGTATGGAAGACCAGTGAGGCCCATTCTACGCCCCTGGCATAATGGAATATTATGTTATGTATGATATGTAAGAGAAAGACCAGTGAGGCCCATTCTACGCCCCTGGCACTATTGAAATATGTAGAGGGCTATTGGTGACAAATTCATCCTTGATGTAATTTGTCTGTGATGTGATGCATTCCATGATAGCATATGTTTTAAATGTTTTATTATTCTGCTCACTGGGCTCTAGTAGCTCACCCCATTCCCTTAATCCCCCAGGTTGCAGGTACGGGATAGAATCAGGAGGTCAGCAAGGATAAGAAGTTATGTTTTATGTAATAGTTAGCTGTGGACATGAGAATGATGTAATGTATAGTACAGTAATGTAATGTAATGATGAGTATTGAGGTTTAGAGATGTGCTTGACCCTAGTATATTGGTTAATCCCATTGTACATGGTCTATAAAATGTTTTATCACTGTTTATGTAAACCAAACTTATTATATGTTATGTTGCCCCATTGGAGCATTGATGAGGACTCCAGTGTGGGGTTAATGTTTATATTTATGAGTTGTGTATGCACAGATTAAGTTTGGTAAACGAATGAGAAAGTTTAAAATTTTTATGGATATGTATGATCATGTATGGGATTAAACAGGTATACAGGATGTATGTTAGGCTTGCTACGGGTCCCGGCGGCCTTATGCCGATCTGGATCCTAGCGCCGGTAGCGGTCCGATTTCCGAGTCGTTACAACAACGTACCAACAACTAATAGATAAAACCCAGAAGTATATCAAATTGGATGATGAGATCCAGACACTAAAAGAAGAAAAGAAAGTGAGTAAAAAACTAAGCTAAAAGTCCGAGAGGCGAGCTCATGAAGGGGATTACAGGAGCTACCCCATCTCGCAAAAGAAGGACGAACAAAGTAAGTATAAGAATTACACCCCGTTTAATAACTCACGAACCCATATCTTGATGTGGATAAGGAAGAATGATAAAAAAATCAGCTGGCCGCTTGAGCTTAATCCCGAGAAGGCAGACAAACAGAACAAAGACCAAATATTATCGCTTCCATAAAAATCATGGCCACACAACGGAAGAATGTCAACAACTAAAGGAAGAAATTGAGAGACTTATAAGGGATGGCACCCTCCAAAAATTCACGAGGAAAGAAAAAGAAGGGCAAAAGTATAAGTCTGAGGAAATAAACCTCGAGACAACTCCTTATAGAGAACCTGTGGGAGTCACACATGTGATAACAAAAGGACCTAATGAGATATAGACAAGACTACAAACTTAGATAGGTGAGGAACTTTATATGTTTAGGAAAAAATTTCGCCCATAAGGGTCGTCCGCCCGAAGTATCCATTCCGGTATTATTCACATTCTGTCAAGCAATTTAGTTTTACCCTCGTATGTAAACGAATGATATTATTTTAATAATAAAGTCAACAAAGCATTTCTATATGGTGTGTTCTTAGGTCGCGAGGCGATTGCCGCCAGACCACTCAGGCATTGGTCCATGAATCAAGGCCACAAGGCAAATCTTAGCCAAGCTAGCCACAAGGCAATTGCCGCCAGACCACTTGAGCGTTGGTCCCATGAATCAAGGCCATAGGGTAAATCTTATCCAGGCTAGATCACAAGATGATTACCATCAGACTACTTGGACATTGGTCCCATAAATCAAGACCATAAGGCAAATCTTAGCCAGGCCAAGTCACGAGGTAATTGCCACTAGACCACTCGGGTGTTAGTCTCACGAATCAAGGCCACAAGGCAAATTTTAGTCAGGCCAGGTCACAAGACGATTGCCGTTAGACCACTCGTGTGTTAATCCCACAAATCAAGGCCATAAGGCAAATCTTAGCTAGGCTAGGTCACGAGGCAATTGCTGTCAGACCACTTGGGCATTGGTCTTATGAATCAACGCCATACGACAATCTCTGCTAGATTACAAGGTGACTTCCGCTAGGCCACTCGGACGTTCGTCCCACGAATCAAAGCCATAAGGTGATTTTTGCTAGGCTTCAAACTATAATCACAAGGTGAACATCTGTCGTACCTTATGTTTAGGGCGCTAGCTCCACTCTAAAAATTCATTAAGTTTCTTATCTCATGGCACCAGAAAAGGACAGCGACCAAGCATCATAAACAAATGGTAGCCATATGAACAAACATTTTTCCTCTAAAATAAATAATACTATGGGTAAACAATAGAAACGCCCAACGGAAATAAAGACAACATTTTCATTAAGAAAAAAACATATGAAAATGTTACAAAAGGGCAGGGTCATTAGCCCTATCCACCCGAGTCTCCATTACATTGATATTCTCAACATTCATTATAGGAGAAACTCGGTCAGAGGGTACGTCTCCATGACGCTCATCTTCAAAGGTAGTATCTTCAGCATGCTCTCCTCTGCCCTCATTTTCTTCTTCAGGGAGGATGTCATCTATCCAGGAGAAATCCTCAAAAAGGAAACGCATCCTCAAAAAGAAAACGCTTCATCAACTCCTTGTTCACAGAATTCTTACCTTGAATAAACATCTCCCTACCCTGGGCCACTGTCTCCTGGAGTTCCACTTCTAGCTCAACTACCCTAGTGGAGGTAGCCCGAGCCTCCTCATCTTGAGCCTGCAGCTCCAAAACCTGGTGTTACAACAAGGTCACTTAATCCTCGGCAAATTTAGTCTGATTCTCAAGGCCCAGCTTAGGGGCAAGGGGCGCATCAAGGTTAGCCTGAAGCTTGTCCACAGATTCCAAGGTCTCCTTCATTATACCCTCAACTTCAGCCACCCGGGTTTTCAAGGTTGAACATTCTTCGGCCAAAAGCTCCTTATGCTCTTATTAGTGCCAAATTCACGTCTCAAGGTTCTAAAACGCTCCTTGACCACATAGGCGTAAAGTGCACCCTCCAGTGTAGAATGAATATCATTTATAAATAGCTCGTCCGCCTCAATCTCATTTAAGTGGCGGCGATCTGCGGGCCTCAAGACACTCTTGATTAGCAGAAGATCTAGAGAAGGGTTATCAAGGAAAGAAGGTGCCTTGTTTAGCGCCAAGGCTAAACGTTGAATGCCCGTAGGTTAGGAAGACTCAACCTCAGCATTCACAGGAGCAAAAAAAGACAGGGCATCAGTAGGAAGCACAGGGGTTGAGGCAGAAGCAGAGGCGCCTAAGACCACAAACTCAGGTTGAAGGGGTGTCAATTCCTCGGCCGTAGGTCGGGAACAAGGAGAGGGAAGTACAATCACATCCTCCGAAGGGCGAGCGTGCTTAGCAGGAGGATTGGTAACTTCAACAGCAACAGTTTTGCCCTTTCAAGCAATACGTACCACTTTAGCGAATTTGCTTGACCCGGCTATATCTGCAAATAAAAGAAAAAGTAAGTAACATAGTCTTTTTAGAAAATAAAAAGGTCGAAAAGGGAAGTACCCTGATCTTGAGGAAGGGTATGCTTTCGAAAAGGCTGCGTGGGTGAGGAGCGCAGGCTTGGCTTGCCGGCATGTAGCTCTGTCAGGATAATATGATGTTACTCACTGTCTGAGTAATGTCAATCTTCCCTAAGGCTTTAGTCATCACCATAAGGGAAGCCAAAGCCTCATCCTCCTCTCTCCTCGAGCAAATCCCATCTTTCTTCAGCTCCACCCAGTAGTGCCAACTAGTTTGAAGTTGCCCAAAAACCCCCCCGGAGTATGATGAAGGAGGACAAAAAAACTTATTTTTCCATTGTTTCAAAGAAGAAGGCATCTAGTAAAAAATATTCAAGTACTTCCGACTGCTGAAATACCAGAACTCGAGTACCCAGTTGGTATAGCTGGGAGAAAAACACTATGCTAGATTCAATGTAATTGTTAAAACACATGAATCGAAAGGCTATCAAGATTCTCCAGCTATTAGGATGAAGCTAAGTAACAAAAAGCTTGTGAAATCGAAGGGCCTCCACAAAAAAGGGGTTTAAAGGGAAACAAAGACCTACCTTCAACTACTCCTTGAAAACTATGATGGTGTCACTAGAGGTGTGCATCGGTCGGTTCGGTTCGGTACCGAACCGAACCGGCCAAAACCGAATTAACCGAATTGTTTCAAAATGTAAACCGAACTGAACCAAATAAGATAGAAAACCGAACCGAATCGAACCGAACCGGTTCGGTTCGGTTCGGTTCGAAATCGATTTTTGAACTTTTTTTTCTAATTTCATTGAATTATATTATAATTTGGACCTAATAAAAATTGATTTAAACCTAATATATTTAATTAATCATAAAATTCAATCAATTAATCATAAAATCCAAATTAATCAACAACTTCTAACCTAATATACTTAATCAAATATAATAGTTAAATTATAAAACAATTCAAACATCAAAACAATATCAAAACAACATCATCAGAATATGATAATAAGTAGTCCATACTTCATATAATCCACTAACAACCAACCATAAATCCATATTCAGATATCCTCCATTTAATAAACATAAAACATAATAAAATAGTGAATTCCAAAATATCCATCAACAGTTCCAAAATATCCATCAACAGTTATGTCACCAACAATCAACCCTCTATTCTTCAATTTCTCCATTCTTCAAATGCCAATTAATTTCTATAAAAACATGAAAAAAAATATTAGAATTATTAAACTAAATGAACAAATATATATATATATATATATATATATATATATATATATATATATATATATATGTGTGGATATATATATATAAGAACATGAAAAAAAAATATTAGAATTATTAAACTAAATGAGCAAATCCACAGATATATATATATATATATATATATATATAATTACCTAATTTACCTTCAACTATCCAAATTTATCGTATTTTCATTTGTACTACTGCTTATGTCCACATTTGCAAATGCTGAAAAATTAAAAAAAAATTAAGTAAAATTGATACTTTAAAATAAAAATAAATAAAACATAAAAAAGCAAATTAAATAAGATTAATACATACATTCTTCAAGTCTTTCAAGGTCTGCAATTTGTTCTTCAATCGATTTGTGATGTTGGGATTTTCGCAACCAATCTTGTGTGCATATTAAAGCTTCCACTATTTTAGGAGTTAAAGAACTCCTAAAACAATCAAGCACTCTTGTAACACCCCTTACCCTATCAAGTGTAGATAAAGCAAGGTCTGTCACAAACTATACCTTTTAGACATATCAAGACTAAACAATTTTCTTTATCTGTAAATACCAAGTTTTAGATAGTCTAAGTAAATTTTATAAAGCGATTAAGGTAAATGTTTAAACCAAAATTTTTGTAGAGTCTCCTCTTTTTCATCCACATTTTACCCTGTAGCATATATGAAAAACACATGCAACATTATCAACTGTTATTTGACATCTTACTATTCTTTGATTTACATGACCTTCATAACTCACTCTATTTAATATGTACATGCCAAAATAAAACTATACTATGCCTCAGAGACTCAAAACAACCAGCTATGATAATGGCCTTGATATCTGATGTAGACCTCTAATGAACTTCGCGTGCCTACTCTATCTACAACCTGCGTGAGGTAAAAACCAACACGCTGAGCTAATGCTCAGTGGGTGATAATAACAAATAACAGAATAACACAAACAAGCTCGCATAAATAGATAATCAAGGAAACAATTACAAGCTAGTAGATGTAAACATGTTAACATTCACCAATAAGTTCACAAAATCAAGTATCAATCTTAATTAAGATCTTAGCCCTTATAACCACATAGTAGGATCGACTAGGTAGGCCAAAACTGTGATAGCAGGGCTCTGTGGCCATGCTTATGAGGTACCAGATATGTAACCTCTAATATAGATCATGTATCGGTAGCAGTACTGCGAACTCTGTATGTTTATATGGCATGCCATACCCTTAAGCTAACCTCGACTCCTATTACGTTTACCAGGGCCAAGTATCATTAACTCAATGTATCAATGTAAATCCATGTCATTTGAAGCTATTTGATTTCTTTTTCCAAAGTACATATATCATATGCCAAGGTTTACAATGTGGAAAACTCATGGCAAATAGTGCAAAACTTTATTGACTTAGCATTAATATAGAAAACTACATTCTGCCATATATTGCATAAACTTTTCAAGCAGTTTAGAGTTACAATTTGACTTCAGTTTCTTCATAAGAAATGTATATTTATGTCTTATCTTTCCAACAAGGTATGGTTCATGCAAATCTGATCATCCTAGCTTAAGTTATGAATTTTTCTTTACAAGCTGCTCAATAAGGTTTTAATCAGTCCAGTATTTTAGGTATACTTCTTAAGATTCATTTGGCACTGGTCTTAACAAATTTCACTGAGTATGTAATTAGTTATGGTATAATCAATAGACTATGTTCCGGATGCACTACCACTGTGTCCATTTTAGGTTCACTTGCAATTTTCATCATTTTAACTACAGATTCAGAATTTTGTCAATTCATGAAAGTTTTAGATATTTGTCTTAGCTTTCATTTGGTATATCTTAGGCCTAATTTCAATATATACACAATAAGTTATGAAGTTAGTAACACAAGCTGTCCTGTTACAACCTATTCTGCCAGATTTACACTTTTAGCTCCCATGTTAACTTTCTTTACTCTAAGCCTTTCAAACATCATTTTAACATTCATATAACATATTTATACAATCAAAGCAACATTTTCAGCAAGTAAAATCAACCTCTAATTTCACTTATTCATGGCAGAATCAAAGGAAAACAGAAAATCATTAAAACACCAAACCTTTCTTGAATTCTTCTTTTCTTTTCCTCTTCTAATCTCTAGCTATCTCCTTTCCCTTTGATGTTCCTTCACCTATGCCAATTTATATCTTAGGGAAGGATTGAATAAATTGTAAATTAAAGCTTTATAATTCAAATTCATGCATGAAGAAATGAGATGATGCTATTTCCTACTCATTTCTAAGCTCACCTTTGATTTTCAAGCTTGGTGCATATGGAACCCTAAACTTTTCTTCTTCAAGTCTTTCACTATATGGCTGTTCCTTTAGCTCTTAATCTTAGGATGAATTTTGGTTAAAGGAAGAAGTTGTTTTGGTAAGGTTTTGGCTTGGCTTTGGTGGAAGGAAGACAAAACAAAGCTTTGGTCTTCTATGGTGTGAGCTACGGCAATTGTGTGATGGAGAAGATGAAAATTCCTTTTTCAATTTGCTTTATCATTTCTCCTTTCCTTAGTTAGGTGACACATGGAAAGTAAATCTAAAATTTTATGTTTTAACTTTCCATATTTATACTTTGACCTACTAAACTCTTTCCAATGTTTCAATTTAGTTTTTAAACTTTCAATAATCATAGATTGACCTACTCCTTTAGAAGCCCTTTTCACTTAAGCAAGCATGACGGATATAAACAAGCACCTCAAGCAAGCACGTCGGGAAACCCTAAGCACCTCCCGAAAGTGACTCGTTCCCGACTCGCTAATCACACTGTCTGCTTTATTTCTGGATATGTCCGTTTCTTTTATTAAGTTTTCTATGATTCAGTTATTAGCAGATTAGAGTTAAGCTAGCACCTCCCCTAATGCCCCTTACTCTAGGAATGAAATAGCCTAACGATGGCACTACTCTACCTATGGGTTTGAGGATGTTACAACTCTTCCCCTCTTAAGAAATTTCGACCTCGAAATTTTACCTGCTGTGAATAGCTGGGGATATTATTGCTTCATCACTTCTTCACTTTCCCATGTAGCTTCTTCTGCCTTATGATCTCTCCACAACACTTTCACTAAGGGAATCTTCTTATTTCTTAACTCTTTCATTTCCTTTGCTAAAATTTTTCACTGGTTCCTCGTCATAAGTTAGGTCAGATTGTACATCAATGGTTTCAGCTGGAATGACATGTGAAGGATCAGATCTGTATCTTCTTAACATGGATACATGGAAGACATTGTGTATTCTGTCTAACTCTGGAGGTAAAGCTAGCCTATAGGCTACTAGACCCACACGCTCAACTATTTCATATGGACCAATAAACCGAGGGCTTAGCTTACCTTTCTTGCCAAATCTTAGCACTTTCTTCCACGGAGAAACTTTCAAAAACACTTTATCTCCAATAGCAAATTCTATATCTTTTCTTTTCAAATCTGCATATGATTTTTGCCTATCTGTTGCAGCTTTCAATCTTTCTTTGATAATCTTCACTTTCTCCTCAGTCTGTCTTATCAACTCTGGACCTACAAGTTTAGCTTCACTGAGTTCTGTCCAGCACAATGGGGTTCTACATTTTCTGCCGTACAATGCTTCATAAGGGGCCATCTTAATAGTAGCCTGATAACTGTTGTTGTAAGCAAATTCCACTAGTGGGAGATATCTTTCCCAGCTTCCTTCAAATTCAATTACACAACTTCTGAGCATATCTTCCAAAACTTGAATTACTCTCTCTGACTGGCCATCTGTTTGAGGATGAAAAGCTGTACTAAAATTCAATCTTGTCCCTAAAGCTTCATGTAGTTTTTCTCAAAATCTGGATGTGAATCTTGGGTCTCTGTCTGATATGATAGAGATAGGGACACCATGTAGTCTCACAATTTCATCAATGTACAATTCTGCATACTTTTCCAATGTATAATCCATTCTGATTGGCAAGAAATGCGCTGATTTAGTTAACTTATCAACTATTACCCATATGGCATCTTTCTTCCTTGGTGTGAGTGGCAATCCTGTCACAAAATCCATGGTAATTCTATCCCATTTCCATTCTGGTATAGCGATAGGCTGCAATAACCCTGATGGAACCTGATGCTCTGCTTTTACCCGTTGACATGTCAAACATTTTGTTACAAATTCAGCTATATCTCTTTTCATACTTGGCCACCAATAGTGCATCTTCAGATCTTGATACATCTTAGTGCTACCTGGATGCATAACATATGGACTATTGTGTGCCTCTGTAAGAATACTCTGTTTCAACTCTCCAATGTTAGGTACACATACTCTGTTACCATAGTACAAGTAACCATCATCACTTATCACATGCTTCTGCTTCTTCCCCTCTTGTACTTGTCTAGTCCATAAGGCTATCTCTGTATCTTCTTTCTGTGCTTCTTTAATTTGTTGCAGTAAGTTGGGTCTAACTTTCAATTCTGCTACGATGGCTCCATCATCTGCTATAGTCAACTGCGCATTCATTGCTCTTAATGCAAATAAGGATTTCCTGCTGAGTGCATCTGCTACCAGATTAGCTTTGCCTGGGTGATAATCTATAATGCAATCATAATCTTTCAGTAACTCCATCCATCTTCTCTGTCTCAGGTTTAGCTCCTTTTGTGTGGGCAAGTATTTCAGGCTTTTATGATCTGTATAGATGTAACATTTCTCACCATATAAGTAATGTCTCCATATCTTTAGTGCAAAAACTATGGCCGCCAACTCTAGATCATGGGTAGGATAGTTCTTCTCGTGTGGCTTCAATTGTCTGGAAGCATAGGCAATCACTTTACCTTCTTGCATCAAAACACATCCAAGTTCATTGTGAGAAGCATCACTGTATATCACAAATTCCTTGCCAGAAACAGGTTGTGTAAGTATAGGTGCTTCAGTGAGCATAGTCTTCAATCTATGAAAGCTTGCTTGACATCTATCATCCCAAACATACTTAACATCCTTATGTAGCAATTTAGTCAATGGAGCTGCTATAAGTGAAAACCCTTTCACAAACCGTCTGTAGTACCCAGCTAGACCCAAGAAACTTCTGACCTCTGCAACATTCTTTGGTGGCTTCCATTCCAGAACAACATTTATCTTCTGAGGATCTACCCTGATTCCCTCTGCTGATACAACATGTCCCAAAAATGCTATTTCATTGAGCCAAAAATCACATTTACTGAACTTGGCATAAAGTTGCTTTTCTCTCAGAGTCTGCAATACTACCCTTAGATGTCTGTCATGGTCTTCCTTAGTTTTAGAGTATACCAGAATATCATCAATAAATACCACAACAAATTGGTCTAAATATGGATGGAAGATACGGTTCATTAGATCCATGAATGATGCAGGTGCATTTGTTAACCCAAATGGCATAACTAAAAACTCATAATGTCCATATCGTGTCCGGAATGCAGTCTTAGGCACATCTGCCCCTTTAACTCTCAACTGATGGTAACCCGATCTCAAATCTATTTTAGAGAAAATGCTGGCCCCTTTCAACTGATCAAACAAATCATCTATTCTGGGCAGTGGATATTTATTCTTTATAGTTACCTTATTCAACTGTCTGTAATCAATGCACAATCGAAGAGATCCATCTTTCTTTTTCACAAACAACACTGGTGCACCCCATGGTGAAACACTAGGTCGAATAAAACCCTTATCAAGTAACTCTTGTAACTGTATTTTCAACTCTTTCAATTCTGTAGGAGCCATTCTGTAAGGAGCAATTGAAATAGGTGCGGTGCCTGGCACAACTTCTATAGCAAAATCCACTTCCCTTTCTGGAGGTAACCCTGGCAACTCTTCAGGAAATACATCTGGAAAATGACATACTGTGGGTAGGTTTGACACATTAGGCCCTTCCTTCTTAGTTTCAGTTACACTAGCCAGATAGGCTGTACAGCCTTTTCTAATCAACCTCCTAGCTGTAGTGGCAGATATGACATTAGAGAGGTAATCTGACCTCTCGCCCACAACTATAACCTCAGAACCCTCTAATGTTTTGAGTGTAACTCGTTTTAACTTACAGTCAACTATGACATGATGTCTAGACAACCAATCCATACCCAAAATCACATCAAACTCTCTAAAAGGTAACTCTATCAAGTCACCTAAAAAGGTATGACCTTGCACACATATAGGACAATCTCTATAAACTCTATTCACAATCACAAGATGTCCTAAGGGATTGGTCACTGCTATGTCATGTTCTAAGTGTTCTACTTGAATTCCCTTCTCATTACTGATGGGTATGCTGATGTATGAATGTGTGGAACCAGGATCAATTAATGCATAAACATATTTGCCAAAGATAGAAAATTTACCAGCAATAACATCTGGTTTTTCCTGGTCTTCCTTTGCACGAATGGCATATGCTCTGGCAGGTGCTCTAGTGTCTGGTCTATCTACTGTCTCTGATACTCTGTGACTCTGAGCACTGCTAGATTCACCTCTACCTCTACCTCTGCCTCTAGACCCTGTCGGCAAAGATCTCTCTGTCTGTATAGGCTGCACTGACTGGCCTCTAGGACAATCCCTCATAAAGTGGTCTGAGCTTCCACATAAGTAGCAAGCCCCAGTCAATCTCCTACATACTCCACCATGTCTCCTGCCACAATGCTCACATACTGGTGGCAACCCTCTGCCTGGTCCTCCTGTACTGGATACTGAGGTAGTCTGCTGTCCAGACCTTACTACTGAACTCTGCCCAGGTCTCTGAATTTGCCTAGGTGGTCCTCTCTGCCCTGTCTGCTGAAATTCCCTCTGTCTTTTACTACTTGTCTGAGATGCAGAGGATTGTCCCTGATACTGGCTCTGACTCCTCTTCTGCTGCCCTTTCTGCCTTCTACTTTGCTCTTCTTCTTTAATTCGCTCCAGGCTGTGGGCCGTCTCTACTAAAACTGAAAGTTCCCTGATATGCATAGCTGTGAGGTACATCCTGATATCAGCATGTAATCCCTGCTCAAAGCGTTTACATCTTTCTTCCTCTGTAGGAACTATCTCTATGGCATACTTACTAAGTCTGACAAATTCTCGCTCGTACTCAGTTACTGTAAGCCTGCCCTGTCTGAGGTATAAGAACTCCCTCCTTCTCTCCTCTATATATAAGGCCCCAACATACTTCTTCTTAAACTCTAACAAAAAGAATTCCCAAGTCTGGCGCTCTGGTCGAACCATCTGTGTTAAAGTTGTCCACCATCGATACGCTTCATCTTTTAGCAATGATACTGCACACATCAAGCTATCTACTGGTGAACACTGTAGCTGCTGTAAAACCCTTTCTGTACTTTCTAACCAGAATTCTGCAGCTGAAGGATCATCTTCCTTTTTACCTCTAAAATCTGTTGCACCATACTTTCTGAGTTTTTCTATTGGAGGCCTAGCTACCACAGGTGGGGGAACCTGGACTGCTACAGGTGGTGGTGGTGGTACCTCTGGTACATTTTGTGTAACCCTCCTAAGCAACTCAGCTATTTGCTGAAATAATGCATCCTGCCCTAGTCCGCCAGCAGCAGCAGGTGGAGGAGTAGCAGCAGGTGCAGCTGCCTCAGAGGGAGCATGACTCTCTACCTCCTCATCTATTGCTCTCTGTGAGTCAGAGGACATCTTATATACGACCTAAACACAAAAAGAAGAGATTTACATCAGAACCATATCATAGCTGTAACTCATTTTGGCATGTACATATACTATGCAGATACACATACATACTATGACCTAGAACCGCCTAAACCTATGCTCTGATACCACTAATTGTAACACCCCTTACCCTATCAAGTGTAGATAAAGCAAGGTCTGTCACAAACTATACCTTTTAGACATATCAAGACTAAACAATTTTCTTTATCTGTAAATACCAAGTTTTAGATAGTCCAAGTAAATTTTATAAAGCGATTAAGGTAAATGTTTAAACCAAAATTTTTGTAGAGTCTCCTCTTTTTCATCCACATTTTACCCTGTAGCATATATGAAAAACACATGCAACATTATCAACTGTTATTTGACATCTTACTATTCTTTGATTTACATGACCTTCATAACTCACTCTATTTAATATGTACATGCCAAAATAAAACTATACTATGCCTCAGAGACTCAAAACAACCAGCTATGATAATGGCCTTGATATCTGATGTAGACCTCTAATGAACTTCGCGTGCCTACTCTATCTACAACCTGCGTGAGGTAAAAACCAACACGCTGAGCTAATGCTCAGTGGGTGATAACAACAAATAACAGAATAACACAAACAAGCTCGCATAAATAGATAATCAAGTAAACAATTACAAGCTAGTAGATGTAAACATGTTAACATTCACCAATAAGTTCACAAAATCAAGTATCAATCTTAATTAAGATCTTAGCCCTTATAACCACATAGTAGGATCGACTAGGTAGATAAGGAGTTATAACGGTAGGCACAGGGTGCCGAACGGTAGGCTCAGAGGCCAAAACTGTGATAGCAGGGCTCTGTGGCCATGCTTATGAGGTACCAGATATGTAACCTCTAATATAGATCATGTATCGGTAGCAGTACTGCGAACTCTGTATGTTTATATGGCATGCCATACCCTTAAGCTAACCTCGACTCCTATTACGTTTACCAGGGCCAAGTATCATTAACTCAATGTATCAATGTAAATCCATGTCATTTGAAGCTATTTGATTTCTTTTTCCAAAGTACATATATCATATGCCAAGGTTTACAATGTGGAAAACTCATGGCAAATAGTGCAAAACTTTATTGACTTAGCATTAATATAGAAAACTACATTCTGCCATATATTGCATAAACTTTTCAAGCAGTTTAGAGTTACAATTTGACTTCAGTTTCTTCATAAGAAATGTATATTTATGTCTTATCTTTCCAACAAGGTATGGTTCATGCAAATCTGATCATCCTAGCTTAAGTTATGAATTTTTCTTTACAAGCTGCTCAATAAGGTTTTAATCAGTCCAGTATTGGTACTTGTTTATAGTATCACAAAACTTATCAGATTCATACATTTCCATACAAATTCAAGCTTAAATGTCTTCTACAAAGTTTTAGGTATACTTCTTAAGATTCATTTGGCACTGGTCTTAACAAATTTCACTGAGTATGTAATTAGTTATGGTATAATCAATAGACTCTGTTCCGGATGCACTACCACTGTGTCCATTTTAGGTTCACTTGCAATTTTCATCATTTTAACTACAGATTCAGAATTTTGTCAATTCATGAAAGTTTTAGATATTTGTCTTAGCTTTCATTTGGTATATCTTATGCCTAATTTCAATATATACACAATAAGTTATGAAGTTAGTAACACAAGCTGTCCTGTTACAACCTATTCTGCCAGATTTACACTTTTAGCTCCCATGTTAACTTTCTTTACTCTAAGCCTTTCAAACATCATTTTAACATTCATATAACATATTTATACAATCAAAGCAACATTTTCAGCAAGTAAAATCAACCTCTAATTTCACTTATTCATGGCAGAATCAAAGGAAAACAGAAAATCATTAAAACACCAAACCTTTCTTGAATTCTTCTTTTCTTTTCCTCTTCTAATCTCTAGCTATCTCCTTTCCCTTTGATGTTCCTTCACCTATGCCAATTTATATCTTAGGGAAGGATTGAATAAATTGTAAATTAAAGCTTTATAATTCAAATTCATGCATGAAGAAATGAGATGATGCTATTTCCTACTCATTTCTAAGCTCACCTTTGATTTTCAAGCTTGGTGCATATGGAACCCTAAACTTTTCTTCTTCAAGTCTTTCACTATATGGCTGTTCCTTTAGCTCTTAATCTTAGGATGAATTTTGGTTAAAGGAAGAAGTTGTTTTGGTAAGGTTTTGGCTTGGCTTTGGTGGAAGGAAGACAAAACAAAGCTTTGGTCTTCTATGGTGTGAGCTACGGCAATTGTGTGATGGAGAAGATGAAAATTCCTTTTTCAATTTGCTTTATCATTTCTCCTTTCCTTAGTTAGGTGACACATGGAAAGTAAATCTAAAATTTTATGTTTTAACTTTCCATATTTATACTTTGACCTACTAAACTCTTTCCAATGTTTCAATTTAGTTTTTAAACTTTCAATAATCATAGATTGACCTACTCCTTTAGAAGCCCTTTTCACTTAAGCAAGCATGACGGATATAAACAAGCACCTCAAGCAAGCACGTCGGGAAACCCTAAGCACCTCCCGAAAGTGACTCGTTCCCGACTCGCTAATCACACTGTCTGCTTTATTTCTGGATATGTCCGTTTCTTTTATTAAGTTTTCTATGATTCAGTTATTAGCAGATTAGAGTTAAGCTAGCACCTCCCCTAATGCCCCTTACTCTAGGAATGAAATAGCCTAACGATGGCACTACTCTACCTATGGGTTTGAGGATGTTACAACTCTAACCAATTGAACACTCCAAAATCTGAAACTGTTACTGCTCACCCTCTATTTCTTTTTTTTTTTTAATTTTCTAATTGGAAGAAGAAAAAGAAGACTTCTCTGTGTAGTTGAAGAGTTGTGAATTTTGCAAAGCTGTTAATGAGCTATCCCTATTTATAATGTGGAAATGAGAAAAACTATAAGCTATCCCTATTTAGGTTTAATCATTTTGATTTGTCTGCATGAATAAGTGCATTAGGCTTTAGGCAAAATGCAGAAGTGCAAAAAGAAAAAGGTAAATATTTGAACAAGCAAATCATTATCATGAAACATAACTGGACAACCTGAAGGCTAAAATATATAGAAGCAATAAAACAAGAAATCTTTCTGTCTCTTCCGTGCATGTTTTACTAAGACCACTTCTGACTAAATGGCCTATTTCTAGGGAATACTAACACATAATGAGATATGGCTCATCAGATTTCTTATTATGATTGAATAACGTAAAGCTTCACTTTTTGCCCAAATAAATTGGTCGTGATTGTATGGCTCCAAATAAAATTCAAATGATTAAACCTAAGAGGTTCCAGTTTTACATTCTGCAAAAAAACACAAACATCTAGACAATTTTGACCTAGCCTATTAATGTGTTATGCACTTGCATGGGCACCAAACTTTTCCAAGTTCTGGTACAACCTGACAATTATGATAGAAAAGAAAAATATAATTACAAGAAACTCGGAAACAGAAGCTCCCAAAACTAAGAGCATATCTCTAAAATAATTCTTGGCACCACTCGTTTAGCATAAAAAATCAAATAACATATACAAGACGCAGTTCCACAAGCAGTAAATCCATCAAATGAACTGTAGCACTAAAACTAAAGGAAAAAAGAAATCAGCAAAACACTAACAGATCAAAGTAGCAACAAAATTTACCAGAAACACAATACCAAAACACTCGAAACAAAACCCAAAAAAGCATAATTCAAACACTTACAGCAACCAAATTTCATCCTAGAAAGAACCCAGAAATTACTCACAAAAAAATTTTCTTAAAAAAAAAATACCTGAGCTAACTCTACCAACACGGTGAGACTGAGCAACTGAACCTTCTTTGAGTATTTAGAGTGTTGTTCTACAGCCTGTGAGAGAGACGGCTGTGAATCACTGAAACTTATAAGCTAAACTTACAAGCTAAGTTCATGAAACTTACAGTGAAAAGAGTCTCGCGAGCGACGGCTATGAGAGAGAGAGACGCGAGCGATGGTCGTGAGAGAGAGACGCGAAGGGTGGCAGGGTGGGTGGCCGGTGGGTGGCTGTGGGACTAGCGACTGGGGTGGGTGGCTGTGGCTACGGATTGAAGACGCGAAGGATGGAGATTAGGGATTTGGTTTGAGAGAGACAAGGTATGCGCCGCGTGAAGAATGACGAGGGATAGGAAGTGAATTGATATAACCTATAATAAAACGCTGCGTTTAAAATTAAATCGGTCGGTTCGGTTCGACCGAATTATTTTGACTCCAAAACCGAACCGAACCGACCAACCCGAAATTTTTAAAAATTAAAACCGAACCGATTTTATTTTAAAACCGAACCAAATTATTAAATTAAATCGGTTCGGTCGGTTTATTCGGTTCGAACCGAACAGTGCTCAGCCCTAGGTGTCACTAATAGAAATGAAGTTATTAGCATGGACATGGGAGAAGGAGCAATGATTTGGAAAGAATCTTGAGGAATGTGATAGGTGTCATACAAACGATCCACATCGCCATCCAAGAAGACGGACGGGATGTCACTAAGGGAGGCATCCTTGTTCTCGGAGGTCTCCCTCAAGGGAACAATGGAGGTTGATACTCGGATGGGGTCGTCAGAGGAGGAGCTGAAAACCCCGCTGGGGTAGGAAGAGATGTTCCTATCCATATCAAAAGGACAAAAGAGTTACTGAAAATCAGGTAAGGACTTTAACAGAAAGGGAGTCACAAAAGTGAATTTCTCTGAAAGTTGCAGAAAAACGCAAAAGTGATACTTAAAAAAGATGATGGATCCTTATAAAAGTCATTTCGACGGTAGGCGTTGGCACGATAAACAGTGCAGAAGGTTCAGTAGACAAAGCGACGCGAATAGCAAGGAACTAATCTTGAAGGGCTATGTGTCTCGGACCTCGATAGGAAATATTTCTTTCAAATTTGAAGAAATGAAAACTAGCAGAGGGACCTCTGATGGGGCTACGTAGTAAGGATCTGACAAGTGGAAAATGCGATCTCACTATAGGGGAAGGAGACCCAGGCACTTTAACCCTCAAACTATCATCAAGACTCGCCCTCTCCGGGTATACTGAGTCTTGGCACAAAATTACCGTTATTAGGCACATTCCCATTTCACCATAGATTGCGGGATTATCAACCTAATTAGGTTATGATGTCTATTATCGAGCAGCCATACACATCATCGTCGAATTTTTAAGAAACACTATATTTATATCTGTCATCTCAGAGTATAAAAGGAGAATGATTCCAGAGGTAATGGTACGCTATCCCTAATACTACTCAAACTCTAAGTAATCCTTCACATTCTTTCTGTTCTTCTAAACACTGACTTGAGTATCGGAGTGATTGTCGTGGATACCCACCATCGCGTCACGTTTCCTCCCTTGCAGGTTATAGCCAGTCGTAGCTCAATTCTATTTCGGCCACGTCATCAATCCAATATTAACAACATCAACTATCCAAATTCATTCTATTAGAGTTCGATTGGATTGGATATCCAAAAATATCCGACCAATTATCATTTCTATAAAAGAGCACTCTCAGTCAAACAAACGAGATCTAAAGAAGCCAATTTACCCTTCTAATTTCGCTACAACCATAAGCACAAAAAAAACTCATGAAAGAAAATATGAACATCTTGTAAAAAAAGCCTCCAGATATCAAAACTAAAGATAATCACACTTAGAGAAGAAACACATAGAACCCATGATTGCACAGTAATGGTCGAGAAAAATATTAATTATCAAGTGTGGTAGTGTGACCCTAAAGGTGTTACTATCAAGCAAGCATCCAAAAGCCCCTCCAATAACAAAAGCATATCAACCTTGAATCAATCCTAAAAACGCAAAATCCCTATAAATTTTAAGACAAAAGGAACCATAAAAGACTTTAACACCAAATCCCATAAAAACTCTATCCGCTCCACGAGTATAACAGTGTAATTTTTTTTAATGATAGTGTAAACAGTCGATTTCATTGAGATAGTTTCTATATTTTTTTGGCTTAGTGACAATTAAGCAAGACTCGTAGAAAGACAATCTAACGATAAAAGAAAAAATTATTGTTAAGTGAAATGTAATTTTTAACTATTTCATCAAATTAAATGTTTGATGAAGTTTGAACACAAAAAATAATTTTTTTTTAACAGAATGCAAGTATAAACCATCAAGAATATGAAAAAGAATTACGAGTTTTTTTAAATAAATACATTTTCAATAACTTAAATATTTGTGTTTTTTAATATTTAATTTTTAATTATTAATCGAACTAATCTGGATTGATTTCATTAATGGGCTAATGGAGCACTGGGGCCTCGAATATAGTCCACCCAAATTGAAAATTCACAAATAACAATAAATTCACGGAGCACAGACCGATCAGCGTTAGCAGAAAGCAAGGAGACGACAGAGAGAAGTATGGGAGTGACAAAGGAGCAAGTTGAATCTACTTTGAAGTCAAAATTGAATCCTTCTCATCTTGTAGGTCTTTCTTTCTATTTCTTTTCCTTCAATTTCTTAAATTTTTGCGTCCTTTGATGTTTATCTTGTTTTTATTTTGTAGATGCTATTCACTTTCAGTTCAATTGCCAGATTGTGTAATTGGATTCGGTTCTTGTTTTGCTAATTCCTTGATGTCTAGTTTGTTTTGATATTTAGATTGTTTTGGCCCATCTTGCAATCAATGAATTGCAACTTTGGTTTCTGGAATCACTCCTACTGCCGAGAACTGAAAGATTTTTTTCACTGAATATTTATTTCAGTTTGCTGTGAGGTAGAAAATTAGGATCTTTGATGGAAAAATTAATTGTCAATTTGCTGTATTGTGATTATTGCTGTTCTATCAGTAGTTCAAGTACCCGCCCGAACTTGGAAGTAGAGGTCACTATTGGTTATTAACTGTACTTTAATGCTATTGTTGGTTGAGTCTTCTAGCTCTAGCTCTAGCTCTTTTTCCTTGGGCATGCCTGAGGAACCATTTCTGTGTGCGCTTTTGTGTGTTTGTGTGTATGTTAAAGTGAGCTTTTATATCAATTTTGAATTTATTTCATTTTTTTTTTCATCTAGATCTTTCTTATCCACAAAAGATTAAAAAAAAAAGTGAGAAGTTTTTTAATACGAGCTAGATTATAACATGAATTATTTATATAGAGAAAGAGAAATACATATACTGCACATGCACACTCGTGCTTGAGAATCCCTCAATGGGATATAGAGTTTATGGAGATTTTGGTTCATAGTCTCCATGAGATAAGTGCATTAATCTCTGTTAAAATTTTATTAAAAAGCTTCAAAGACTGAAGAGTGAGGTAAATTAATTAGGAAGTGTGTTTTGCATACGTTTACTGTATAAAAAGGATCACGTTTCTGGATGGTCAGGCCGTTCTTGGCTAAGAGGAATTAGTGAAAAGGAGTTCTAACTTGACTAGTTGGATAGCATGTGGATTTTGTGTGGTGATTATGAACCATTTATTGCTACATCATTTGGTTGCAAGATACTTGGTTTCTTTCATTCTTTATATTAGGCTTGGATATGGAGTACCTCTTTTTCTCATATTATCTTCGTGGTGCCGTGATTTGCTTTTGGTAATTATGATGTGCAATTAGACACTTTGATCTAACTTTAATTAGCAACTTCATTTTCTACTTGGTTATTTCTACTGTTATGCTATAAGATTATATAAGCTGTAAACTAGTGGGCAAAGTTATCTTATTTAGTTTCTGAGACTAAAAATTCTTGATTTTGTATAGAACAATTAAATAATTTAGAAACTTCTCATGAACAGCAGGGATAGGACAGAAAGCATTTGGTAGCAAATTTATTTGACATGGAAGTAGAGGAAGGAAGGTTCTTTATGTAGCCTGCAGTTTAATGGAAATATAGATCATGAGGAAGCTCATGGTGCTGAAGTGTGTAGTTGATAATCTTTTTAGATTGAGATTGATAAATTGGAACCTCATTTTCTACAGCAAAGACTCTGTTAAGTCCTAAAATTAATGCTGTTTGTGTTAATCCCTCAATGAATTTGATGAGAAGCATTTGGAAGAGGTTTTGGCTGGAGACTGTGCACAAGAATAAAATTATTTTGGGACTTGTTTTACAAAATTTGAAAGATTGGATGAATTGCATCTCTATGTAGATTTAGATCATCTTACCAAGCATTGACCATATACGTTGGCGTGACCTCATAAAAAAATATTTAAATTTTTTTCTCTTTTTATATCTCAGGCTCAGGGGGATGCAATTTCAAATCTTTAATGAACCTAGGCTTATTGAATAGCTTGACAAATTACTTTGAACTTAGAATTTAAGAATCTTATTCATTTCTGGAGAACCAAAAGCGGAAAGTGGACTGAATCTATTCTGCCCTAAAACATCTATCTCTATGCATCCAGGTAAAAATACAGTTCTGGATTCAGCCTAAAATAAAAATAATAGTACAACAAAACCAATTTGAGTATGATTGGGAAAACTGATATCAATGCAAAAGCTTCGGATAAAATTTTAAAGGAATAACTAAAATCGATAATGCATGTTGTTCTTTTGTGCATTCTTATTATTTCCTTTAGTAGTTTGTCATAAACTTGCATCTTACACACACTTAAATCATATGATATGTACCTCAATATGCACATAGTGACTCTATAACTGGTGAACTCATTCTTCTCTTTTTCCTTGTTCCAGGAAATAATTGATACATCTGGAGGGTCGGCTTCTTCATGCCTTAAGATATTTGATACATGATGCTATCTGTTACATGTCTTTTTTTTTTTTGGAAGAAACTTATTGTATCGACTTTCTGATGATATTAATTTGGTTGGCAGATGTGGTGCCAGTTTTGCAATTGAGATTGTTTCAGAGCAGTTTGAAGGTAAGAGGTTGCTGGAGCGACATCGACTGGTTAATGCTGCTTTGGAAGAGGAGATGAAAGAGATTCATGCCCTCTCAATAAAGAAAGCTGTGACCCCAGGACAGTGGAAACAACAACTGGAGTCTGAAAAATCTACATCTGCTGCTTAAAAATATGTTTTCTGAGATCTTCTAAGCATGACTAGGCAAAAAAATATAAATGTTGAACTAGGTTAAATCACCTAGTTTTCATGTTGCTTAAATTCTGATTTTAGCCTTAAATGGCTTTCATACAATTATAGAACTGATATTGCCTAGTATTTTTCTGGATGTTGCCAACAAAAACTAGCAATTATGAATTGAAAAAAAACAGAAACAATTACTCAAAACATGGTGGATTCTTTCTGAACCCATTTGAGATGGTTGGTCGTTTACTGGTTTAAAAAAATTTTCATTGTTGAAGAGCCAAAGAGAAATGAAATCCATAAATTTAAATTTTCTTTTTTAAAAAAAAAAACCGTTATACATAATATAATTATTAAATTAAAGAAATCCTTTATTCAATTCTATTAAAAAAATAGTATTTAAACTGTAAAAATTAATTAATAATTTTTTTAAAATATGAAAAATTAATTAATATTATAACAATAAAATTAACAGACAAATTAATTTAATAAATTTTTTAACATATTACAAATATACAGTAAAATTAATAGATAGATTAATTTAATTAATATTTTAAAATATTAAAAATATATTTTTTAAAATTAAGTGATTAATTAATAAATTTATTTGTATCATATTATTTTTCTTTAAAAATATACTATATTAGAATTATTAATTTAGTTTTAAATTATGTTTAATATAAATAAATTTAAAAAAAAAAAAAAAAAAAAACTAAAATTTGAGGCTTCCAATCTCAAGAAAAGAGACTGCGTTCTCTTCCTCTACAGGGGCAGCTTAAACCCAGAACGAAGAATCCTGAGATCCCAAAATCATAACTGCTCGCTAGTGGCGAAAACCCTAAGAAAACCTGAAACCATTTCGTTGCATCCCCCAAAAATGTTCCGAAGAAGATTGCTTTCTTCGCTGCTGTCGTCAAGCTCAATCCTCAACCCCAAAATCAGCGCAAAACCCGTTTCGCACATCCCTATACCACCATTTCAGTCACTTCAGTCTCTACAATGCCCAAATTCTAGCAATTACAGTTCTAATGGGGCATTTTCTGTTGTGGGTATTCGGGCTTATAGCTTGTTGAGTTTAAATGATTTAAGAGACAAGGTGCCAAGGAAGCAGAAGACAAGGAAAGGACGTGGGATTGGGTCAGGGAAGGGAAAGACTGCAGGGAGAGGTCATAAGGGTCAGAAGGCTCGAGGAACTATGAAGTTTGGCTTTGAAGGTGGCCAGACACCCATGCGCCGCCGGTTGCCAAAAAGAGGATTTAAGAACCCATTTAGCCTAACTTTTCAGGTATTTGCCCGCATTTCTTTTATTTTTCTGAAACCGAAATTGAAGTTGAATTTTTTTTCTTTTAATTTCTAATGTCAATTTCATTTGAGGAAGGCTTAAGTCTTGTAGATTGTGAAGGAGATGTGTACTACTTTGCAAACTTAGATTTTAAGCTGAAAGGGTGCATGAAATTACTGCTATGTTAAATTGAGATGAATATATAGTAATATTTATGTTGATCTCAATAACTGCTGATGTAAAGAATGATATTTTTGGACTCCCGTCTTGTGTTTGTGTTGTATTTTTCTCTTCTTATATTATGCAACTAGATTGAATTTAAGTAAAAATGATGGCCATTTATTCAGAGCCATCCTTTCCATTCTAAATGAAGAAAATGAACCTTTATATTCTTAGCTGCATTAAGGTACTGTTTTAGAGGTGAAGTTTTATTAGTTTTCTGGAATGGTAAGGACTGCAACATGTGAAGTTGTGTCACTATATCATGAGCTACATGTAGTTAAATCGGATGGAATCAATGAAGGGTCAATCTGGAACTGAAAAGGGGTCAATTCCAGTTATATGTGGATGTTATCCATGAATAGTTCTAACTGTCTACTTCTAGTTCGGATGTTCAAAAATAACAGTAATGATGCTGATAATGAAGAAGATGATGAGTTTACATTTAATAATAAAGTCTCTTTAGGGCTTCCTATGCACTAGGACTTGCTTCTTTTAATTTATTTTTTAAAAAAAAGGCAACTTCATTAGCTCTTAAAAGGGGTCATCACTACCCCCACAAAGCACAAGCAGATGTGTAGTTCTGCAAACATGCTGAGGGTTAGAGTAAAAGAAGGGAGAAATTTGAATTGTATGCTACAGGCATGCATAAAAGACGGAGATATCACCTTTTATATCAGTCATTAGGTAGAAAGGTCTGGTTAAGTATTAGCCAATTGGGCACATTAACTTGTAGGTCATTCAATTGATTCATTATCCAACCTTGGAAGGAACTCAAAATGTTAATATTTTTTCCCTTTCATATTTTTCAAAATTTGAGTTTCTTTTTTATTCTTCTTGCTGCTGGCTGGAGATTTTATTGTTGTATGTTCCCATAGATTTCAATATTTGAAAATGTTTATCTAGTTTAACCTTATTGTATGATGCTTGTTTATTGTTCCATTAGCTGCTATTTCATTCTGACTCAATTGGTTGTATTTTGCAGCCTGTAGGGTTGGGAAAGATTGCAAAACTTATAAATGAGGGGAAGATAGATTCACATGAATTAATCACAATGAAAACTCTCAAGGTACAACAGTATCCCTCCCTGATCTTCAAATGTAACCTCTAGAACTTTGGTTTATATTAATAATTGTAGATGTTATAATAGGATACTGGGGCCATAGGAAAGCAGATAAAAGATGGAGTAAGATTGATGGGTCGTGGTGCTGATCAGATTAAGTGGCCTATCCATCTAGAGGTAAAATATTTTAAAGGTTTATGCTTTTGTACTGGATTCAATTTGAGGTATTCTAGTAACGCATGCAATAGCAATATTTTAAGCGATTACTTTTCTGTTCTCATTTTTTGGAACTTAAATTGTTGCATTTTTCTATAGTAGTTGTTATTATTGCTGTTGCCAAGTTATGGTGTTATCTAAATTACAGCATTGAAGTGGGCAGTACCAGCACAATTTGTCCCGGATTAAGAATTCATAGTAATAGATGGTATTGCTGATCTTGAAGATTGCTTGTGATGGTTCTGAAACATTCCTGATTAACAGCTAACACTACGTTAGGAAGGAACCTTTTGGGGGGATAATATATGGATATTTAAAGTAATAAATTTGTTTGAAAAGAAGGTTTCCTAAGGTAAGGATTATGGTTTCATCTGTCCTTGTGTTTTTTGTTTATGCTTCTTCATATATGTTTAAGCTTTAATGGACAAGCAGTTAGAAGCTGCTTCTCAAATTTAATTTTTTAATTTTTGTTCATAGGAATCTGCATTATGCATATATAGTTATCAGAATGGTTGAAACCAGGCGATGGTGTTTATTTGAAATGTATTTGTGTGAAGATTATATGTTTTCTGCATTGCTAAACTATTTTTTGATAACAATAGATTGGAAATTGATATGCACTGGATTTTGCAATTATTGATCAGCTTCATAGCACACAAATCCTTTACGTTCTACGAGCAACAAACCAGTGCTTAAACAATGAATTCTGCAGGTGTCAAGAGTGACAGTTAGAGCAAAGCAAGCAGTTGAAGCTGCTGGAGGATCTGTGAGACGAGTGCATTACAACAAATTGGGCTTCCGGGCATTGCTGAAACCTGAGTGGTTCGAAAAGAAAGGCAGGCTGTTGCCAAAACCAGCCAGGCCTCCACCGAAGCTGAAGGATAAAGTTGACAGCATTGGCCGCTTGCCTGCTCCAACCAAACCTATTCCATTTTATGCTGAAGAAAAAGAAGCAGCTCCTACTGCTGCCTAGTTTACCATTTAGTCATAGTTATTTAACAACTTGTATTTTGATTACAAATCACCATATAAGAGATTTTGGTTTATGAAATTTTTCTCGCAGGTCATTTTCTCATTCTGTTCATCAATTTCGCTGTTAGGAACAAGTGAATTTTGTGAGGTTATGTCTTTGGGCTTCATTATAAAGAAATAACATTTGAGAAGTTCTATCCAAAATTTAATCAGCTACTTCAATCATTCTTTTCTGAATGATCTAATTAAATGTTCTTGAAAACAAACATGGAAGCAGCCAATGGTCCCATCTCAATTTCTTGAAATCAACCATGGAGAATGGAATTATTGGGAGCTGACGTTGTCCCACATTGGTTCTTTACGGGCTCAATGAAGCCTTTATTTAACAGGGGAAGAAAGAGATTCGCAAGCTGGGGGATGTGGGGCTGGGAGTGAGGCGAGCGTTTCTGAACCCTAAACCTCACGCTCTACATACATAGTAGAGCCTGCTTGGCAGGTCTTTTCCCGGGGTTTCCCTGAAATGGCTACAAAAAAGAAACTCCGACGCACTAGCTCGTTCTGAATCCCATGTGGTTCGTTCACCCCATGAGAGGTTTGAAGGTGGCGCCGCTGTGTCCGACGGATGTCTTGCGGTTGCTGATGGTCCTCGCCTCTCGGCATCCCCATTTTTCGTACTCGATAATTTTGTTTACGTATAAATTCTTTTTAAACTGCAAAATCTTCACATTATAAGTAATTCTGCTAAGTCAAGATATTAGTGATGGTTACGGATTCATTTCGAGTTCAGAATTATTTTGTTTCTAATTTTAAGGCAGAGGCTTGAATTGAATCAATTTTTTTTTTAAAGTATAACTGATGCTGACAAATGATGCCTGTGTTAGGTGGCCAGCAATTTACTAGACCTTATCTCAAGTTTACTCCACAGAATTCACAAAGTGCCTCTCCTTCCAACACAGATTTCTACACCTTTACGTCTCAATTTTTAATTGGGCAAATAAAAAAAAATATTATTAGTTGCCACTTGCAATTATGTGAGGTTGATTGGATCAGGAATTTAACGCTTTAGTATGATTTAAACTTGAAACTGTAACTTTTTTTTTTTAATTTAATAAATTTCGAGAATCTAAATTCAAAATTTGACTGCTTTACAAATAATTTCATTGTCACCCCTTATATATATTAGGGAGACGTTTCATTTCAGAGACTGTATAAAAGTCATTTCCTTAGAAGCTAAGGATATCCCACATTTCTCCTTGCTTTTGTCACAATTTTTAATTTTGCTCACCGAATTAAAGCTCTAGTGCAATTAGGTCCCCCAATTTTCCTTCTTTTTATTATCACTTGCTTTTTTTTTATTTTTTACCAACCAACAACATGAGCAAGATGAATCCTCAGATTTTCTGCCAACTAGGAGCGGCCACCAATTCAGCTCATCTGGTTTCGAAATATAAATCAATAATTTCCATTCTTACAAGTAAGAATCCTCGCAATTTTATTTTAGTTTCATTTGGTTTAAGTTAATTCAATATTTTTTTTCCTTTTCTTATTTAAATACAATTGAATTGATTTGATTTTAACTCTTGTCAAAAAGAGAGAAATAATTCAATTAAATTTACAAAACTTTCCATTTGATTCAAATTTGAAAGAAGCATGATTATGTCTACCACCAATTTCCAATTCCTTCTTTTTTAGATGTTCTAGTTTTGCAAAATGAAGTTTGATTTATTTATTTTCAATTGAAATTCAAACTTGGGTTTCTCACGGTTTGAAAATTTCTAATACACATAATTTTTAGTTTTTTTTTTTCTTCAAAATAAAACGTCTTGTTCCTTGCTGTTGTGGTGAGAACAATCCCACTTGGTCCAGACAGAGCCTCTATTTACTTCCCCTTTCTAACTATAATCTTGTTTGAAAATAGATGCATATAATTTAGAATTAAAATCAATTTAAAATTGGAATGATAAATATAGGCGATGAATTAAATTAACACTTGATCTGAATTAGTTATATCATTTTCCATTCTAAACTCAGTTTTCATTTTAAGAAAAAAACAAGCGGTAGGATTTGGTCAAAACATAGCTAAATCTAAACCAAACTAATGATAAGTCTTGTCAAAAACATATTGGTTAGGACTTTTATGAAGTAAGGGGTGGAGGAAAAGACTTTGTCAAATCGGATTAAAAAGAAATTTAATTATCAAATAAGGATGAGTTCCTTCAAGTCAACAAAAATTAAAAAATTACCATTAGAGTTAAGATAAACGATAAAGTTGGAAAAAGTAAATGTTAAGTCACATCCAATTTATTACACACAAAAAAAAATAAAAATATAAAATTAAATGTGCAGTCAGAGGCAGGATAAAACTTATTAATGCGCAGTAACATGTAAGTTAATAGTTATTCTAGGTAAGTGTCTGTTAAGGTAAGACACATCTAATAACTGCACATCTAACTTCTTGTAATATATATAGCAATGAGCAGTTGATGTAATGTATTCATGCAAGGAAGCCATACCGGTAGGTTATTTGCAGGTATCTATCCGACAAGATGTTCATTTGGTAGGCGCATGCACCTAATAAGCGGCACACAAGTGCAATTTTTCCCTTTTTTTTTCTACTATCGACAAGTCCGTCTGGCAAAGAATCTCTATTAGACATGGTGTTTCAGTTTCTTCAATATTAATTGCCGTTAGTATGATCAGCGGAAAAATGGTGAGTTTTACCACGGTAGAAAGACTCGCCCTTATTTAACAAATAAATCCTACAAAACTCTATTTGATTTTTTTTTCTCTCTTATTAGATGTCTTACAATGTTGCAGAACAATAAATTTGCGCTTAGTAAAATGTGAGGCTTCTTAAATGAAAGGGAAATTTTAGGCCAAAAAGGCAAGAATTGATTTTACTAAAAGGATTTATAACGATTGAACATTTTGAGATAAAAATGCGATGTCAGTAACTTGTCATAAAATTGCTCACAGTAAATATGGACTAAAGTAGCTAATAGGATAACGGCGGCTTCCTTAATCAAGCAGAAAAGGACTCTCAAAAAACAAAGCTAATCAAGCAATACGATATGATTTGGCTTAAAAAATAGTGATAAAATTGATGTGAAAAATGAAAGCTACAGTTGATGCGTGAAATAAAAATAAAATAAAGAAGTGATTGTTATATGCAAATTGTCAAGTAATCGACATATTTAAGTTCCAACAGAAGCAATATACGTCGAAAAATAACGTCAATAACACTACAACAGATTTACTGGCCATCAATAGAAGCCAAGCATACTTTAGTCGCCATGAAACAACTGCAAATATTATAACGTCAAGCAAAATCAACAATCTCTAGTTCTGAATCTCAAGAGAAGTAGTACCATAACACAGACCCAATAAAATGACATCGTACCATATTTTTTTTTTTAAAAAAAATGCCAATGGCCAAGCGTAGAGCAAAAATCAATTCAAACAAAGTAGACATAAGTTCCATTAAGCTTTATGACCGCAAACTGACACTAGATAAAATTTTCTCATACAAATAACTATTAACATTAATGTTCCAGAAAAAAAAAAAACCTTCAGATATTGGAACAAGGAAAAAAAATGGGAAAAAAAAAGAAGCATCACAATCACCCTCCAGCTACAAGCATCCTACTACAAGACATGGTTGAAACACAAAGATTGAGGACACCAATGACTTTGAGCACCAAAGTGTCTGCCCACCACATCCAGAGGGACCATTAAAATTACAGCCTCTCCCTAGCAGCCATATAACATGAATTGCAACAGATGGAAAGCTATTTGATACATCAAGTTCAGAATATAATCATCTTTCAATAACCCAATCTCAACATGCTCCACATCAACCATACTGTGAGTTCACATGACACCTTGACACGAAAAAAGCCAACTAAATTCAAAATGTAAATCGCCGTCAAAGCACTTGTAGGACTTAGAAGCACTTCCTGTGGACAATGGATGGACCAGATTCATCGTATTCACCCTTGGAAATCCACATCTGATAGAACACATTATAAGCATGTCAGTCTTCTACTAATTTACAACATATAGAAATGGAAATAGAAAGCAGATCCAGTATGAAAAATTACCTGCTGGAAGGTGCTGAGGGATGCAAGGATAGACCCTCCAATCCAGACACTGTACTTTCTCTCTGGTGGTGCCACCACCTTAATCTTCATACTGCTTGGAGCAAGAGCAGTAATTTCCTTGCTCATACGGTCTGCAATGCCAGGGAACATAGTGGAACCACCACTGAGCACAATGTTACCATAAAGGTCCTTCCTGATATCCACATCACACTTCATGATAGAGTTGTAAGTGGTCTCATGGATGCCTGCAGCTTCCATTCCAATGAGGGATGGCTGGAACAGAACTTCTGGACAACGGAATCTTTCAGCTCCAATGGTGATGACCTGACCATCAGGAAGCTCATAGTTCTTCTCAACAGAGGAGCTGCTTTTGGCAGTCTCAAGTTCCTGTTCATAGTCAAGGGCAACATATGCAAGCTTCTCCTTCATGTCACGGACAATTTCCCGTTCAGCAGTGGTGGTGAACATGTACCCTCTCTCAGTGAGGATCTTCATCAATGCATCAGTGAGATCCCGACCAGCAAGGTCCAGACGAAGAATGGCATGTGGAAGAGCATACCCTTCATAGATTGGAACAGTGTGACTCACACCATCACCAGAATCCAGCACAATACCTGTTTACATATGCAAGGCTATTAAGTACAAAATCATCTATATTATATTGCACATAAAATCCACAATGTTGACAATAACTCATACGAACCAGTTGTACGACCACTGGCATACAAGGAAAGAACAGCCTGGATGGCAACATACATTGCGGGCACATTAAAGGTCTCGAACATGATTTGAGTCATCTTCTCTCTGTTGGCCTTAGGGTTGAGAGGGGCCTCAGTGAGAAGCACTGGATGCTCCTCAGGGGCAACACGAAGCTCATTGTAGAAAGTGTGATGCCAGATCTTTTCCATATCATCCCAGTTGCTGACAATACCATGCTCAATTGGGTATTTCAAAGTCAGAATACCTCTTTTAGATTGTGCTTCATCTCCAACATAGGCATCCTTCTGACCCATCCCAACCATTACACCAGTGTGTCTGGGTCTTCCAACAATACTAGGAAACACTGCCCTGGGAGCATCATCACCGGCAAACCCAGCCTGCAGAAGAAGTCTTCACCGTCAGAAAATGGAGCAACAGAAAAAGGCCGAATTTTAATAATAGGAAAAGAATTAACCTACCTTCACCATTCCAGTTCCATTGTCACAGACAAGGGGCTGAATATCCTCAGCATCGGCCATTTTTTAAGAAGCTGCATAAACATGCAGAATAATGAGAGCAAGAAATAAAGAGTATAAACACACGCGCGAGCATCTGCATTCTTGCTTTCTAACGCCATCTTCATGATCAAAAGATTCATTAACAATTAACCAACAATTCCATGTTTTTTTAATACAACCCATCCATCAAATCCCGTAATTCTCAGTCAATTTACAAAAATCATTTGTACAGTCGGATGAAAAAATTGCCACACCTACTACCCAATATCAGGCTCAACAGCTAGGAAAATGATAATAAAACAGTACTCAATACTAATTTTCAATTGTCGTATAAAACTAGAAAAATATTTTTGCTAATGGGATAGAACAATATTTAAGATGAAAAATTTTATATTTCCGGTCCAGTAAAGCAAATCTGAAGTGGCCGTCAACACAATCATTTATCTTCCAATAACTTCCCAGTAGTGTTAATTAACTTTCACTTTCTTCTGCACTTTCAGTTCTATCGGAAAACACACGCAGCAGTATATAGCTAGATCGGAAAGGGAAAGCAAATTGAATAAAACTTTTTTTAACAAAAAATAGTAAAGCAAATCCAAAAGAAAAATGGAGAATCAGATCAAATCGTACAAGAACAGATCCAGATAGCAGAACCAGATCAGGCGATCATAGAACACTACGCACTTGATGAGTGCGAATGCTAAAACTAACTCTAGATCACTCCATCAGTATTTTAAACAAAAAAGAGAGAAAGAGAGACAAAATTGTTAGATCGAAAACACAAAACTCCAAAGAAAAAAAACCATCAAAGCGACCGATTTCTTAAAAACGAAAGAAGAACAACACAGTTCGAAGCACAGAAGTGGAAATCGAACTAATTAATATAGTTATACAGACAGATCGAAGCATACCTTGGTTAGAGAAGATCGAAGCGCAAAATATCAAAACAAACCAAGCCAATCCACAGAGATGGCCTGGTCTCTTTATCGCGTTTCCTTTACGACACGGAGGAGAAGGAGGAGGACGCCGAAAACGAGAAGAAAATGAGTAGCTAGGAGAGCTAGAGAGGAGGAGTGTGCGTATATATATAGTAGGGAATTTTTGAAATGCAAATGAAATTTGGACGAAATTAAGAATTAGAGAGAGAGAGAGACAGAGAGAGGAATCATTTCGACCACGATAAAAGATAGGGTGACCTGGCTGACAGCCTTTTCTACAACTTCCATGTTCTTGCTATTGCCTTTGAATTTACTGATTCAATCTCAGCCGTTGGATTATTATAAATATTTATCTAGCTGGGCTTTTCTTGCTTGATCAGCATCTGCGGCGCTGTCTTTGGGCCGTTTGATTCGGGTCGGTCGGTTGGTCAAGGCTCAAGGCCAGGGAATGAATGTCTAGCTGTGTACAGTCTTATCTTTTTCTTCTTCTTTTTTTTTTTTTTTTTTTTAAAACGGTATACATTCTCATCTGATAATTTAACAAATAAGTTTTGATAGTACGTACATGTTGTAGAGAAAATTTTATTAGATCTTAGAGGCATCTTGGTCATAATAATAATAACATTATTTTTTTAATATATGTAAAAAATAAAATAAATAGAAATTATATAAATGGAAGAAGCAATTAATTTTTTGAAAAATATATTCATGATTATCTATATGATTCACTAAAATTTATTTTATTATTTGTTTCTTTCAATTAATATTGAGATTAAAGTAATTATGAGAGATAAAAGTAGGTTAATTACATTAAAAATGTTTTACAATAATTTATAAAATTTAATTACATTTTTAATTATCATTAAAAAAAACTTTTAACTCATAAATAAAAGTGGGAGCGGAGGTTCGGGAGCATTCGGCAAAGCCCCCGCCCACCAGTATGGAAGATGCTGGGCATCTGGGTGAACCCACTGCATTGACGACCAATGAATATATAGCATGCAATTTTAGAACTATGAGCCAATCAGGCAAGCCAATGCTCCGACTTGGTAAGCGGTAACTATTTGCTTATGGAAATTGGGTGTATATAAATTTATAATTTAAAATGAGTGAAATCTGTATAAAATTTTATATATTTATAAATTTATTATAAATAAATGAGGCAATTGCACTCAACAAACACAATCAACCACTACAATAAATCCACTTCTATGTGTTCGTATCAATACGATAATTCTTTTTTCCTACAATTCTTCAATTTTTTAATATATTTTTTAGTTGACTATTTAACTTTAACTTTTTAATTTTATTTACTTTAATTTAAATATCATGACCTATAAATGACAAATAAATAAATTAAAACAAGTTAATTAAATTGAAAATATATTTAAAGTAAAGACACTGTAGATAAACATTAATCATTCTTAATGAGATTACGCCACCAAATATCCTAGTAAGTCACGACTATCCCCTATTTTAAAAATAAAATTAATTAATTTAATTTAAAATTAAACTCAAACAGAAATCCATTAAAATAAGATTTAAATTCAATGATTTACAATTGATTTTTAATAAATAAAAAATTAACTCCGATAATTAATTCATAAATAACATTCACTAAAAAGATCGTCAAGATATATATAAAATTCTTTATTATATAAAATTCTTTATTAACTAGAGTTTGATTGTCCTCTCTTCAAATACTTATCAAGAAAAAAAATTTTGAATTATAACTTAATTATAAGCTCTGATTATTGATTTAATTTTAAACAAAACAAACAATATAATTTATTAATTTAATGAGTTTGAGATTTAACTACACTGTTTTTTTTATTTATTTTTTTTACCATGCACAATGCATTTTAAAGTAGAGCGATGCATTTTATGTCATTGTACAAGTGGTACTAGGTTTTGGTTTTTATTTCTATGCAATGCCATTTCGTTATCGAATATAACAATTACAATTATTTTATTTTAAAAAACCTGATTTTGATATTAAAATAGACGAATAAAATTTCATCTACAAGATCTAAAAGCATTTAAAAAAAAAAAACATAAAATAAAGGATGAATTAATGAAGGCGACGCAACAGCCAGACGAGTGTCGACCATTGACCAGAGAGTATGGACTCTTTCTTACTGCAATAACCTACCTTTCTCCTATGGAGGCAGCAGGGTCATGGTAAAAGTTGGATATTCCATCGTCATCGACGGATCCAAAGGGGGGCGGCGGGGAGGAGAGGGGCCACCGCCCAAGCCTACCAACGCTTGAAAGTTGATTCTTTATACGTATGCATTAGACGCTTTTGGATCAACACAGAAAATGACAAAACACAGAAAAGAAAAAAGGGTCCTTGCATCTATGGCCTATCAATATACATCTCATAATTCATTCATTTATTTATTTATTTTAACCATTTTTATCATTAAAGTGAAAATTCATACCGGTATATTCTTAATTCTGGATAAATATAGTAAAAAAAATTATGATGTTATGATCACCCTAAAATGTTGGTTTATTAATAATTTTCATGAATTAAACTTATAGTTTTAGAACGTTTTCTTATTAAAATGGAATGAAAAGGAGGTTTCCTGAAACATTTGAAAGGTAGTTAATATTCATTATTAGCCTATACTTTAGACTTTAGAGCCCTGTGAACTTGTGTGAGCTGTTTCCTCGGCGTAGTCCAAAAGTGCTTGCCACGATTCAGTTTTGGCGGTTTCGGTTTTATGATTTGGTAGACTGAAATTGAATTAAATGACCATTTAGTTTAAATTTTTGTTTTCGTTTAATTGAGTTTAACTAACTATAAAGATTAATTGTTTTAATATTTTTGCTTTGAACTAAATCAGTCAATTTCAGATTCAGAAGGTGTAACTGGATCACCAATACCACTTCCATCCCTTTCCTCCCCATGATTTGATGTCGTTCGTGTTGAATAGCAATGGTCACTCCAACATGCTCCATTACGAAGTTCCCTCTTTCTGGGTTTGAAGCCAGCATTAGTTTTTCTCTAAAGCTTGAGAACTGATGCTTGCTGATATGTAGCTCGTGGTTTTTGGCTTTGAGTTCTTCCTCCCTTTGAATCGATTGGTGCACGTAGAGTTGAGTGGAAGCCGAGGTCCCGAATCCTTACCTGATTTCGAGTAGCCAGGTTTAGCCTTGGGCTTTTGTATTCTCAAGCCTAAATTTGCGTTTATGTATTGGGTTTGAACGTTTTTACTTGTGGTTCTAATGCATTCAGCCTGATTGACCTCATCTTGCAATGAATTATTTCCTTTCGACCCCAAAAACAGAAAAAAAAAAAAAAAAAAAAAAAAAGAAAAAAATAAAAATAAAAAGAAAGCGCATCTAATCAGCATCTTCAACGTACGGGAAGGGTACTTGAAGAAAGAAACTTTAAGACGTTTTCTACTAACATAACAAAGAAATAGCCAGAGGCAGATCAGTGATCCTTTCAAACCAAATATTAAAAATATAATTTCCACAAGGTTTATGACAACTGACGCTAGATAAATTTTCACATACAATAACTATTAACATTAATGCTCTCACGGAAGAAAAGAGAACTTCAAATTGAAGAGAAAATAAAAATAATAGTAATAATAGTTGTATATAAAAAAATTTTAAAAAAGAAAAAAGCATCACAATCACTCTCATGATACAAGCATCCTACATGAAAACAAAGACATAGTTTAACCACAAAATGATTGCGAGGAAAGTAATGACTTGAGTACCAAAGTGTCTGCCAAAGCATTGTCAGAGGGACATCACATTTTAAAAAAGGCTTGCAGCATTGGATGGAAAGCTATTTTGATACATCACAGCTTTACCCTCCTACGACCAATCTCAATACTTCTCCACATCAATCATACTGGAGTTCAAGACACCTTGACACGAAAAAAGCCAACTAAATGCAAAAAGCAACTCGCCATCAAGCATTCTTTAGAACTTAGAAGCACTTCCTGTGGACGATGGATGGACCAGACTCATCATACTCACCCTTGGAAATCCACATCTGATACAACATAATGCAAGCAATGTTAGTGTTCTGCCAATTTACACATATTCAAGTGGAACTAAAAAGCATGGCCATAAAGATTACCTGCTGGAAGGTGCTGAGAGATGCAAGGATAGATCCTCCGATCCAGACACTGTACTTTCTCTCCGGTGGTGCTACCACCTTGATCTTCATACTGCTTGGGGCAAGAGCAGTGATTTCCTTGCTCATACGGTCTGCAATACCAGGGAACATAGTGGAACCACCACTGAGCACAATGTTACCATAAAGGTCCTTCCTGATATCTACATCACACTTCATGATAGAGTTGTAGGTAGTCTCATGGATGCCTGCAGCTTCCATTCCAATGAGAGATGGCTGGAATAGAACTTCTGGGCAACGGAATCTTTCAGCTCCAATGGTTATGACCTGACCATCAGGAAGCTCATAGTTCTTCTCAACAGAGGAGCTGCTCTTGGCAGTTTCAAGTTCCTGCTCATAGTCAAGGGCAACATATGCAAGCTTCTCCTTCATGTCACGGACAATTTCCCGTTCAGCAGTGGTAGTGAACATATACCCTCTCTCAGTAAGAATCTTCATCAAAGCATCAGTGAGATCACGGCCAGCAAGGTCCAGACGGAGGATGGCGTGTGGAAGAGCATACCCTTCATAAATTGGGACAGTGTGACTCACACCATCACCAGAATCCAGCACGATACCTGTTATGCATGAAAAGCCATCAAGTGAAATCATTCATATAAGAACGCATAGAGCATCCATAATACTGCAATTAACTTATACGAACCAGTTGTACGACCACTGGCATATAAGGAGAGGACAGCCTGGATGGCAACATACATTGCAGGCACATTAAAGGTCTCAAACATGATTTGAGTCATTTTCTCTCTGTTGGCCTTAGGATTGAGAGGAGCCTCAGTGAGAAGCACGGGATGCTCCTCAGGGGCAACACGAAGCTCATTGTAAAAAGTGTGATGCCAGATCTTTTCCATATCATCCCAGTTGCTGACAATACCATGCTCAATTGGGTATTTCAATGTCAGAATACCTCTTTTAGATTGTGCTTCATCCCCTACATAGGCATCCTTCTGCCCCATCCCAACCATAACACCAGTATGTCGTGGTCTTCCAACGATACTGGGAAACACTGCCCTTGGGGCATCATCGCCAGCAAACCCAGCCTGCAAAAGGAATCCTCAAACATTCAGCAAACTGCAGTCACAAATACGCAGATGAGTCATCACAAGTATAAGATAAACAACTTACCTTCACCATTCCGGTTCCATTGTCACAGACGAGGGGCTGAATATCCTCTGCATCGGCCATTTTTTAAAAACCTGCACGAACATATACAGAAATTGCTGCAATAGTTAGAAAAAAATAAACATACCCAGAAACATAAGATCCCTTCCAACTTGGTTTCTGTTGTCAAGAGTTCCTTACATTTCAAGTCCTGAACTAAGTTTCACTTAATTTAATAACAACATGTCATAATCTACCTATAACTCAGCAATATTGAATTATGTACACCACAAGCAGGCATTAGGTTCAAAACATCTGTCTCGCCTACTACCATACAAGCAGGCTCCAAGATTATGATAAAACCAGCATAAATTTTTACTAAACAGAAAGAAAAATCTCTATTTCTGAGGGTTGAAACTTTTTATAATTTCTGATCCAGAATATGAAATGTCAAGAGGATTCAACATAATTATTTTCCCAGTGTTTAAAAAAAAAGGAGGGAAAAAACCAGTTCATAGCTAGATCTTGCTAGAAATCGGAAGAAAAACAAAAACAAAATGAAGAAACAGATCAAATCGAATAATTACAGATCCAGATATGAGAACACCAGATCAGACACTTAATCATGCGAAAACAGAAACTAAGAAGCATTGATATTCACGCGCTATACCTAGCTCCAGATCTCACATTCAGTAACAAAAACAGACACAAAACAATCACCAATTCCTTAGATCGGCAACATAAATCCAAAAATAAATAAAAAGAAATAGCAACAAAAGCTCACCGATTCACCACCAACTCTCACACTCATTCACAACAAGCTGAACAAGGACTAAAAAGTTTTCCAAAATAGCAAACGACATAATGAAATCAGAGGAAACCGATCTACGCAGAGCATAAGCGAAAAAGGAAATTAAGTAGACTTTTCAGATCAAATCTTACCTTAGAAATTGAAGGATCGAAGTGAAAAAGAAAGACAGAAACAAACCAAGCCTAACTCCGGAGTTGGCCTGGGCTCTTTCTCTCTCTCTTTGGAGAGACCTTTGGTTTTCGAAGTAGCAGAGACGAGACGCAGAGCTGGAGAGTAAAGGCAGCTGAAGAGGAGTGGTGTTTATATACAGCTGAGAATTTTTGAAATGCGAATGACAATTTCTAAATTCGCGTGTTATTGTTTTAAAAAAAAAATAAAGTAAAATACCCCAACTTTAATTTTAGATTACTTTTACGATTACATACTAAATACTACTTTTTTTCATCTAAAATATCACTAAGGTGGTTATCTTAAATTTCGAGCTTTTTTCATTTTTTTTTTATTTTAAATAAGGTTATAAAAAAAATCTAAAAGTTAATCTGATAACAGATCTGCGTAAATCAATTATTTTGTCAATAAATTATTTTAAAATAAATTTAATTAAATATATCTTAATTATTTAAAACTAAACTTTTTAAATTTACTAAATTCTATTTTACGTTACAGCATTTAATTTTAAATATTTATGAGTAATATGTAGAATATTATAAATGTGTAATTATGTTTCTATGTTTGTCAAATATGAATTATATATTGAAACAAATAAACTTTATTATAAAATTTATGTTATTGGAAATAATTATATATATTTCATGATAAAAAAGCATGAATATTTATTTAATTCAATCATTGTTAATTTCAATTGATTTATGATTTTTGTGTGAGATTTTGGATTAAATTTTCATTATTGATATTTAAAAAATATTTCTCTTATTGATTAATAAAATTGGTCAAGTCACGTTAGCTCTTTCATTGTCGCTGGCCAGGTCAAATTAGTCGCCTCTTAATAATATAATGGTAAGAAATATGCTTATTAATTTTGAGGTCTTGAATTTAATTCGCATTTTTTATAATTTATATAAAAATGAGGTATGCAGTTAAATTATATATAAAATTAAAAAGTACAATTTTTTTTTAGTTTTTTATCGTCTTCTTTAGTTTTAAGCACTATGATAAAAAAAAATTGAAATTTTCATTTTTTTTTTAAATTAAGGCATGATATTTTAATTGTAATAAATTAAGAAATAGACTAATTATGCTGAACTAATTGTGACCTACATGTGTATCACCAATTGAAGCCTATAATATCCGAAGAGATTTTTTTTGTAAGGAATTAAAGAAATATAGATTTAAATTTAAATTTATTAAATAAATTATATATTTTTAACCATTAAACCAATTATGATTAAGTGAAAGCATCAATCTCTTAATATTCATGAGTTTGCTAATAGATATGTGAATTTATTTTCATGTTTTAAAAAATATCCATATTTATTTAGATAAAAAAATAGCATAAAATATTTTTAAAATAAAAGGTATTGGAGGTAATAATCGGCTAAATTTTGGTGTTATAATTCAAATTTTTCAATGAAATTTTTGTTGAAATTTAAAATTTAAAATTTAAAAATTAAAAATTTTAGAAAGGTAAAATGAATTTTAATAAAATAAACTTGAAACATTTTAAAATATGTTAAAAAAATAATAAGTTTTAAATTATCAAAATTCGGGCGCTGAATCTGCAAACCCAATTATAAAAAATTTTAACCCAATTTTAAAAGAAATTCTTTTCTCTTATTCTGGGTAGAGGTGAGTCTAAAATTTCTTGGTGATTTTGCTTGAGTTTTCTATAAATTTTTACAAATTCATAGGGTTTACCTTTATTTTTTAAGAATCAAGTAGAATTTTTGAAATTTTAATTTTTGGAATTTTCGGAACTTATCCCTTCTTCTTATTTGAAATATTTTATTGTTGCTGTAGTTGTATTTCCTTCAAGAGTTAAGTTTGGTTTTCTAAAAACTCGTTGCTTTTAGGCTAGATGTGAGCGTATATAGAATGAGAATGCATGCAAGGTTTATGTATTTTTCTCGTTTTATTTTGAATATTGAATGCTGATGTGCTAGATTGTTTGCATGTGTTTGTTTTTTTTTAAGTCTCCTTGTTGCTAGGAGGCTCCTAGATTGTTGTGGAATATTTTTAAGCTATTGCATGTAAGTTTTGAAGCATTTTGAGGGCTGTTGGTTGAGGTTGAATTGAGTTATGCATTATAGAAAAATTTAGGTTCAGCCACCGAAATCAGGTTTGGCCGTTGAACCTACTTATGAAAGCTGCCTTTTGACTGTCTAACCTGCCTATGAAGGTTTAGCCTTTGAATCTTTAAAAATACTTTAGGCTGCCAAAAGTTCGCTGTCCAGCCGTTTTCAACTCGTTTTCTACATGTTTTCTTATATATTTTTAGGGTTTTGTTGATGTAGTGTCAAGTGTTGTAAAAATTATGTTTGGTCCTTCATTTAAATTCATCTGTGTAGGATCAAACTTGGGAGACTGTAGAGACTTGCAGTGAGATAACTGTTTCAGAGTTAGACTTGCGTAAGTTAGAGATGAATAAAACTAAACTAAATAAAATTACTATTTTAAAAAAAATCAGATGTTTTAAATATGTTCATGCATCACGAATGCCATGTGTATATGATTATATTGTTTTATATTAGAATTCATAAATATGATGTATGACAAAATTTAATGTTATTGTAGATAGATGTTGGATGCTCCATCAGCTCTCAATTATGTTATAATATGATATGACGGATATAAAAGTTCAGGTCGAGATACATTATATACCCTTATCACTATGGATATGTTATGTTACGTTTTAGAAAAAGTGCTGAGAAACACCTATTGTGTTCCGAGCACTATTGAAATTTATAAAGAGTTACTAGTGATAAATCCATCTTAATATGAATTGTTTATATTGTGATGCATTCATACGACCATACATTTTATTAAATTATTTTTGTTTATATTTTTACTTACTAATCCCTTGTAGCTTTATCTTTTCCTCTAATCCTAAGTTTATATACTTTTATGATTATATTTTAGATTATATCAGGTGTAACAAGATGTTCAATAGACTTGTTACAGATTCTGACAATCTTAAATCGATTTGAACCATAACGCATGTAGTGTTTTGGAAATAATTATTGGTAACTGATCACTCATTCTATGCAATACAATAATTATTGGTAATAATAGATGAAACTTTAATGTACGATTATAGTATAATGAGATTTTTTTATAAAATGTTGGACATAATTTTTTTAATAAAAAGAAGGATAAATTGGATATTAATTTATTGTATGAATTAATATACCATAAAGTTGTTTTACAATTTTTATTTTCTAACAAACTTTCATGTGCTTACACGTGCTAAGGACAACTATTTGTTCAATGAAACATCAATGAATATGGAGGACAGTTGGGATATTCATAGTTATAAATGGATTTTCTTTTATTTATTTAAACAAAATTCTATTTTTTTCATACATATATTTTACAAATTTATAACCAGCTTTTTTATTTATTAGAAAAATTATTATTTTTTTATAAAAATAAAACTAATTAATAAAATAGCCATAAAAGAAATTAAGAGTTTGCTGATTAATAAATTTGAAAGTACATATAAAAAAAAAATGAAAAGGACGAGGGATTGTGTTAATTGAGAATTGTGTGAATTGATGAGCAAAACAGGCAACAGCCTTGCAACTCTTTTGATTAAGTGGCACCCCATTACTTGAGGAAAAAGAGAAAAAAAAAAAATAAAAGAAAAGAAAAAGTGGCACACCATAACTGGATTTTTTTTTTTTCTGTTTTCTTTTTGCCAGATAACTGGATCACTCATTGATTGTATGCACACACAACTTTCGGATAACGCCACGCTGGCCTTCATATAAATACTAAATAAATATTTTATTGCTACACGATACACGATTTTATTTGCTTTTCGAATAGACGTGTGCGCATATATAGAGAGCTGTCAATGTTAAATTTTTTATTAAAAATAATTTCACTTTCCCAATTATTTTACACTATATTTATAATGTTAATTAGTACAAAATTTAATAAATTAATGAGTGAATATGCCAGAGACGCAAGTGGTGACGAAAGATGCTGCTGGTTGCTCCGGTCGGTTGAGGTGTTGGTGTGCATGACGAGGATGACAATTTTTCAGTTGTTGCTTCCGGCGGTCGTAAGAGTTAAATTGGGTCGGCACGGGTTGGAATGGATTTGGACCTTTTTCGGTTTTTACCTTGTACCGGTTAGTCTTTTTAACTATTTTAATGTAATTTCAGTTATATGGTAAAAAAAAGAAAATTTAATATTATAATATATTAATATTATAAATATAAATTGTGAAACTATTTCATAATACTTAATTTTTAAGAAATTGCACACAGGATATATATGACACATAAGTAAATTTCAAGCAAAGCTTCAATTATCACATTTCAAATGTCTATTCTATCATAGGTATTTGAATGCTGTGCTTTATGACTATTTGCTGCAAACTGAAATTGCTTGCTTTATACTCTCCATTATATATAAGAAAAAAAATTATTTTATTTATAAAGTGATATATAATATTTTTAATAATTTAACTTATTTTTGGTACTAGTTTTCTTATTAACATGTATTTTATTTTAATAATAAGATTAACCTAAATAGAGCCTCCATATGTGATTCTAAATATTTTTCTTCTATTTTCCAATCTGTTAGAGAGAAAATAAAAGTGGGATTCAGAATTCCTCTCAATTCTGTCATTCCTTATTAATTATTTTTTTTCTCAATAAAACATAAAATTTATCCTCCCTTATTTTTCTCAATCCAAACAAGGCATTAAGGTGATTTATAATTTTAATGAGTGATGAAGAATCCCCATCTAGCATCCACTTGTCAGAGCTGAAGCAATGGAGTCAAAAATTACAAAATCCAAGAATACTAGTTAGTGGTGAACAATACTGCCTGCTCTACAGGAAAGCCGGTGAATAAGACTTTCAAATCCAAGGCATACTGTAGAATACACTACAATCCATGAGTTTCAAGCCACAACTTGAGCCTGGTTGTCTTTTTCATTAGAGCCGTTATCTAGAAAAACAATAAAACGAAAATACACATACTAATTATATATATATAATGGAATTTGATGTAGATTTGTGGTTGAAAAATACATGGTTGGGACTTGGTTTAGCTTCAACATCAAATTAAATTTAAGAATATTTGTCTTTCTCATATAAATCCAAAACATACCCATCTTTCAATATATATTACAATCCATTAATTTTTAGGGAAAATGATATATTCTTGTACCCAATTCAGAGGCCAATTTTGTTGTTCTTGTTCCCAAATGGGCTGTGTAGAGCATTAAATTGTTAGATATTTTATGGGCCCAGGACTGGCCTATCAGAAAAAAATAGTAGATTTTGGGAAAGGATCAAAGGATTTTAAATGTTTGATTTAAAGCCATCTATTCACAAAACGCTTCCCACCCTGTAAATGTATATATTTTTTTAAATAAATTAAAACAGTCAAATTTACATGAATTTATAAAATTGATATTAATATAGTAAAATCTGCGAAGTAAATTTTTTTAAAAAAATATTTTATTAAACAAAGATCAGCAGATGGCAAGTTACAGAAGCAACAACATTTTGAGACTTATGGCCTTAATATTTCACTAAACTGGGTTTCCAATTTGCAGCAGAGGTATGTCAATATTTAGCAGAGTTGATGGAAATATTTTGATTATGTTTTCAAGTTGTTTTCGTCTTGCAGGCATGAGTTGGTGTTAAGGTCACATCTAAACAGATTTGGGCATTTTCTCTGTTTTTTCATGGGTATTTCACTAATGGATAGTTGATTTGGTTTACACTGTTGTTTTCCTTGCAGACGCACTGTTTTAGTTATCAGTTGCAACGCTCTCCATACCTCTGATCTAGCCTAAGCATATCAAATTGATCACCGTTACAAATTTAGTGCATTTTTGTCTTCCAACTACTAGCTAGAGTAGTGTCAGACATGACCCTTGTAATTATTTCTTCAGGAAGTTTTGCAGATTTTCCAAGGAAGAGATAGAAACGGAACCTGTTTGATAAGCATTTATTGATCACATGTTTGAGGTTCAGGCGGTAAATCATCAGCGCTGGGGGAAAGAAACTGTGGTATTGCTATTTGTTTGAAACGTACATTTCGTAAATTTGCTATTTTTCTTCTTTTTTCAATCAAGGGGGAACGTGAAGGATATCTTCTCAAATGGGTTTGGCCAACTTGTTATGTTGGTACATTTAGCTTCAATTGGAAGAGATTTTTTAGGAAACAATTTTTAGAAATTAAGGGATCGGGATTAGATGATTAAATTTGTGGATCTCCTTTGCTGCTTAAGAGAGTAATAAAGATACATGCTGATGCTTCTCCATTCCATTATGGTAGTTGTAACAAATAGTAAAAACCAATGAGTTATTTCAGTATCGCCAGATGCAGATATTTGCTTCTAGCCTTTTTATTCATCTAATATTTTGCCCATGCAAACTTCAATTCTTGGTGGGATAATACATGTTGTCTTTTTGTATGCTATTGGCAAAAGTATTTCTTCCATATATTGAATTTATCTTGTTAAAGATGAGGAATTCATCAACCACAAGAAGTATCTTGAAGATTAAGCATTGCATTCAACAGTAGTAGAGTCTATCATCCTAAAATATAAAAATTTTAGGTTTCTTAGTAAATGCTTTTTATGTTTGCCTTTGCTTGTCTCTATTTCAATTCCAATGCGCTGATATATAGATGAATCTTCTGTATCATCCCTTTTTAGTTCATCAATAATATTTATTGATCATTTTCATTCTGGTTTTATTTTGGACTGTGCTATGAGGTCACACTTTGGCTTGTTGATAAATTACTTGCCAAAGATGGACATGAGATATTTCTAAGTTGATAAAGCTCCTGAAAACTGGTCTTAGTTGTACTGAACAGTTACCACTTTCTTAGAGTAAATTGAATTCCTGTATCCAGGATTTATATATTCTCATATAAAATTGTATTTCTTTCGCTAGTGGATTTCGAAATACATTTGCTTTGTAGCTGTCATTATTTGCACTAGAATATGGATACGCATAAAACATGTACTCCCAACCAGATCACAAGCACGTGTACAGGTAATTTCTTATTCTGTGCATAGATTATCTTAAGATGTGGCTTGTATTTGAATATGATTTTATCAGTCTGAATTATGATCCGAGTAAAAATTGTGGTATGACCACCCTTAGATATTTTGAACCATGTAAAATTTGTCTCATTTTTTCTTCTTTTCTCTATAGTGTGACTTTCTGTGCCTTAAAATTTATGCAAGTCCTCAAATTTTGTTTCAGGCATCAATTTTTTTTTCCATTTTTTCTCAAAACCCACTTATCAGACATTACATTGACATGATGTTGACTGATGATTGATTGCTATCCTAATATTTGGCATTAGATTTATTTACATTGTTCTATAAACAGTATGGCTTTTAGACTCTTTGGTGTATAGCTAGGCTCCCCATGATTAATTTCTCCGGATTCTAGCAATTTGGACCTTTATTTGTTGCTTATTCATTGTTGATGTCTAGTCTACTCTATCAAATATTGCCTGGCTTTTCATGTACATGAAATTCATAAGTAAAACCATGCTTCTGTTTAGGATTTTAACAATCCAGAGGATTTTGTTTCATTGCCTGTCATAGTTGTGCTATTTCCCAGTTAACATGTAATCTTTTTGTTTTTTATATATATTATAAATTATTTTAAAATCTCACTCCAAAGAAACTAGAAAAAAAAGAAAAAAGAAAAAGTAAACGTCAATGTGAGTGAATCAGATTCAAGTGTCAAGTTTTATGCAAATTTCATCATTTGCTTACTCTTTAACAGTTATTATGGGGGAGACTTATCTTTTCCCAGTTGACATTTGCCATGGACTTTGTTAAATTTTGTATAGCCTCATGTCTTAATGTGCACTAGTGGTGTTCAAGTGCCTTGTTGTGGTGCTGTTATTATTCTCATTATTTATGTTTGTTTCTATCTTGTGCTTAAAAGTGCATATTGATGATAGGACTTGATAGACATTAAAATATGTAAATAATTGGTGTTACTGTGTTTATGCCTAAGTGGAATCATGTTTGTATAAAACTCAATTAAATGCCTAATGAAAAATCATTATGCTTTTGATCTTTGTGTGAATGATCAATTTTAGCATTTTCCGTACATGTTACTCAACTTTTTTTTTTTCAATTTTAGAAATTATTTTCATATTGATAACTATTATTTTATTGTCAAATAAAATAAAATATTTGTTGTAGAGTAAAATAAATAATATATTTATTCTTGATCAAAATAAAACTTTACTGAAGATGAAAATGATCTCCCTCTCCTCTCCTTCCTGACAACAAAAAATTACACATAACAGTCCACCACTGTCTTGTCCTCTACCCTTATTCTCTTCTTTATCTTCTTCAACATAAAAGAGAGAGAGAGAGAGAGAGGGATAAGGGAGGTGTAGTAGGGAGGAGGTGAAAGAGAAAAAGGAAAGAAAAGAAGGAAGGGCTAAATTGTCATTCTTACAAAGAATTCATATTTTATTTTGACTTATCAATAAAATAATTTCTTGGGGTCAACTTGTAAAATTTAAAGCAATTTTAGAGGTCAATAATATAATACATAAAACTAATTGGCTAAAATTGAAAATTTGTACAAGATTATTATTTTTGTTTTATTCTCATTGGTCCAAAAATATATTAGAAGCAGTAACATACACATATTTCTGATACTTTATATTAGTGTTTAACCTTTTCTTTGTCTTTGGAAGAAAAATGGTTAAGGAGAAAGGTGGCGTGGACAACATATCTCTAGGCCATAGTGCCCTTTCAATTTCAATGGAATATCTTTATTCAATGGAATAAACCATACAGTAGTCTTATATAAAAATAGAGGTTCATGGAATATTATGTCCAAGTAATGGCAACTTTCCAGCTTTATATTATAAAAAACTTTATTTATAATAAACCATGAAATGTTTGGTGACAATTATTCATAAGCATCTTAAGTTTCAGTTCATTACACAGTAGTCTTGAAAATACAAAATAAGGCATCATAAGTTGCTATTAAATATTAATTTCTTAAATCTAATTCTCTTTGTGGCAATTCATTGTTTTGAAATATATGTAGTTCAATTGGTAAAGTGAAGTATTCAAGTTAAAAAGTCAAATATGCTTATAGAGGCTAAAATCTTACATAAAAAAAAAAAAAGAAAGTTCTTAAATGACTACCAGTATATAAAATTACTTAATGTCTCCCACCACTAGAATCACCAAAAGAAGAATAATATATAGGTCCTGTCTCTTGTTTGAGTCACAATTAGGACTTAGGCTAGGCTATGTCCAAAGGGAGGAATATCTGCTACCTTCTCCTTGCTCCATGAGTAGTTTGACCTCAAACAAAGAAAAATAAAAATATTAAATCTTAAGAAATGAACTGAATATAGTAGAGAATGGAGACACTTGCTTTCACCCTTTTCATCACTAGACCTTGAGTTTCCTCTAGCAATAAGTTTCCTGCTAGACTAAGCAGCAATTTGCCTCTTAGGACAGTTTTTATAAGTATGCCCCTCTCTATCCACAACTGTAACATTCAAGGCCCTGAAACTTCCTATATTGGGAAGGTTTGGATGGTGCAAAGGTTGGCTGAAATGCAACATTTTTCATTGTAATTTTCATGCATTAGTTTTGTTTCTTTGCATCCCTTGATTAGTTGCACAATTAACATTTGAGAGAATAATTTCTCATCCTTTAAATCAAAGATATTCAGTGATGCATTATTGAATTTCTTCCTTAAGGTTATGTTGGGTACTGGGCAACAAGCCTATGAAACTACAAGGTATAAGTATCCTCATCCTTCCTTTTTTTTGCCCCTTCTTTTTGCTGTGATAATGTTGCAAAGTAAACTCCACAAACTGGCACAAGAGACTATCTTGAGCTGATATGTCAAGGAGAGCATATGCAAGTATTTATGGCTGTAGCTTTTGATGAACATAACCGGTGGTTATTTCTGGTAGTGCAAATGATAGGACTTTTCTGGCTAATAATGAAAATGAACACTTAGTAAAAACACACTAATCTTATTAAACTAGAAATCTGTTTAATGAGCTCGACATGCACTACTTATTGCAGTAATTATCTGGAAACTATTCATGATGCAGACAACGTTTAAACTTCAGAGTCAGTGCAGTGTCACAGTCCAAGCAAACTCCAGGTCTAAGGCCTCACTTTGCTCACCACTAGTCCAAATTCTGCAACTATAACATGTCACCATAAGAATTTTTACAAATCAAAATTTAGCCTTGGATCAGTGTGTTTAGTCAGAGCCCTCAATTAGACACTTTCCTAGTAGTAAAAACCTCCCTTTTAGTCCTCATCCATTTGATATGAAGATAGATAGTGGAATCACCCTCAGCTTCCATTGATTCTATGCTTCATGATTGGATAAACTTATTGGTTTTACATGGATTGCTATATTTTTCTGTCTCTTCGTATAACGTTACAATGAGGCCATTATCCTTATTGTTGGATCAATCCTTGTGTGAAATGACACACACACACAAAAATAACTTTATTGTAGTCGGCTTTAGTTATTTGAATTTTTATTACTATGAAGGGCAAATGCTATTGTTTGTACTCTGACCCTTGACCCAAATTCTGATGAGAATATAATTATATTTGCTAATGCTGGTATAATAATTTTATATTGTTATTGTTATTTTTATGTGCCTTGCAATAAAAAAATAATAAAGCTAGTTGGTGTATGAAGCATATGGGTAAAAATTTGTTGAATGAATAAAGAGAATTTTCTCTCTCTCTTTCTTTTTTATTTTTATTAACAAAGAATGGAAAGGGGAGATATGCTCTTAGCCTCCGGGCTAAGCCTGCAAATCCAAATAAATGATAGAAATCTGTAAATTGAGTTGGCCTATTACCTGCCTCCATTTTAAACTAGTCAGTTTTTCAGTGGTTCTCTTGCTTCGTGCTTTATAGGATCAACGGCAATTTTAAGGAATCCTGCTTGGTGCTTGAATTTGTTTAAGTATTTATAGAAATTGCAGTTAACTGCAATTTTAGTATACATTGAGAGAGGAAAAAAAATTGAAACAAGATACAAATTCAAACTGTACATTTAGATCTACACTACACTTCTTGGGAATAGTAGTCTTTAACCTACATAAATAAAAGTCTTCTATGCCATCTTTCAGGTTGGAGGCTCAACTTAAGCCAACATATTATACAATTGAAGAAAAAACAATATACTTAGCTAACTCTGTAATTGCGTATCAAACCTTCAGGTTCTAGTGGTGCTATGTTCACAATACTTTCTTGCACTGGTGGAGGTTCTGATGAGGTAGCTTGGCTGCAACCAACAATCTTTTGGCATGTCTCAATCAGGCAGTGTCTGCAAGTAGGGCAGGACGAGTGTGAACTGAGCCACTTGTCGATGCACCGGACATGAAATCCATGGTTGCACTTGGGCAAAAGACGCACACGCTCACCAGGTGTGAAATCTGAAAGACATATCGCACACTCTGTGTCCAGACCAGGCAGCTTCAGGTCGGTTGAGTAGTTTACTGTTGGGAAAGTCTTTAATGCTTTTCGCTTGACTCCTGTATTGGCTAATTGAGTTGTGGAATTGCTAGCAGACTCAGAAGCTACTAAGTTAGAGCACCTTAATGCACACCTAATAATGGAATTCAATCCAAGTGAGCAAATCAAGGCACATAAGAGGACTGAGAGGACCATAACCACATTTGCATCGAAAGTTTTATCTCCAGTGTAAGTTTCTGATGAGTTGTTGCTGTACTCCGGAGCTTGAGGAGCTGCTGCAGCTGGTGATTGGTAAAGGGGGGCCTGCAGTAGCAATCTCCTTGAGTAAAAGTCCCCTAGAAAATCTTGAAATAGTTGAGTGGTTGAAGTAGAAGCTGACATGCTTGGATAGTTTACAGAGTTTGTTGGGAGTATAAGATGGGTACTTCTTGGAAGTGGTTGCTTATATAGGGAAAGGTAAAGACAAAAAGGTTGAATTTGCTACTGAAGCTTTAATATAATATATACAATTATTACATTAAGAAAGCTACAGTTGAGAATATTTTGGGAGTTATAGCTCACAACAGGGTGTTTATCTTTTTAATTTATGTAGGTCTATAAACTTATGGATTCTCCACTAAATTTATGTAGTTTAATGGACTCACTAATCAAAGAGGGGCCCTCCCACTTTCTGCTGCTCAGACAGTGCCATGTGGCAGCTGTATTTGGTGAAATATACATCTTAAAATGCTGACATGGACCCAGTAGCCAGGAAGGACTCATGAAGCTTCCTAATCTAAAGGTGACATGGAAAATATGTTTTTCAAGTTGATTCGAGTGGGCTTTTTGTATGCTTGTCTATTGATAGAGTTTTTATTTTTATGTTTTTTGTTTTCATGTACTAAAGAGATGCATATTCCAAAATTTTTTGAGTCAGACTCAACTAATTGTTGTGTAACACAATTGAGCTGGTAGATATGTAGTGTCCCACCCTGAACTTATTAATCTCTTCCCATAAACTTTAATTTTCATTTATGCATGTGCTTTCCTGTTTGTTATTCGCTGGTTATTTTCGATTAATTGCCAGTTCTCTGCAGGTGTTTTCAGTGATAAACTTATCCCAACATTACACAGCTCTCAATGGTTTGTGTTCTTGATCATTGTTGGCTTTGAAGTGGAAAAAGAAATTATATTATTAAATTTCAGATAAAAGTTGATCATATCAAAATATATGTTCTTAAATTTAATTGATAAAAAAAATTTAATAGTATTCATTTTTTACTACTTATTCGAATTGACGAACCGATTAAATTTACCCTACTTATTTTATATGTAGTTAAGTGGCATGCTGCAATCCATATTCATATCAAGATCCAAGATGCATCATGTTTTAAGCCACTATGTTGTTGTTTCTGTATAATTCCTGTTATTATCAATTTTAAGATTTTCTTCTCTCTTTTAGATGAGATGATGGGGAACATTTGCATGCTTTGATGCTCTTTTTGCAATTTGATAATCAAATAGTAAAGTACTATATTAGTATAAATAATCCCACTAGTTTGGAGGACATGACACTTCCATCTGTAAGCCACAATCTCTTCATGTAAAATAATAGAATTTTGCTGATGTGTCTTGTTGTTTCTGATTATATTAACTCTCAATTTGTTATCTACAAAGTTGTTTAGACAATATAATCTCTGTAGCTGTCCCTTACTTACATGTTGACAACTAAATCAAAGGTAGATACAGAGATGATCCTTAAAGATTCCATGTTTTGGTTTGTGTGCAAGCTGTGATCTTTTCTATGGCAAGTAGTTTGATTGCAATCTAACCAAGTGTGTTATAAACTAGTTTCTATTTGTGGCTCTTAACTAAAGCAATATTCTTAGCTAGATCTTCTGCTGAATCAGTGGTAATATAAAAACTCAAGTTGGTACTTGATCGAACTGTTAAAGGGAAATTTTTTTAATAAGGTTTATCCAAGGTTATCTATTTGAGTTATGATTTTAGAAGTTTCGAGTTTAATAGATAATATTACTTTTTTTCTGTTCTTTTTTCTTTACATGCCAATGACATTTAAAGCCAAATTAAGGGCAACGGGATGGGATCGAATTGGAGACTTCGAGATCAAGGTGAGATGCCTTTAACCCAGCCAACTAAGTGCTTCAGTCACTTTCTTTTTTCTATTGATATCATAGATATACATGTATATGAACACAAAGCTCCCTTGGGCAACTAGTGGAGGATGCTTTTCTCTCTCTCTCTCTCTCTTTCTTCAAGCTTTTATTGTTAATAGGAGGAGAGAGGTGTAAAGGGTTGCTTTTATATTTTGTTTGTACAAGAAGTACCACTATTGGGATTCATATCTTGTTGGGGTTAGATTTTACAAAGTTATCATCTCTATGTGGGTCCATAAAGATAGGGATAGCCCCCCCACCCCCCCTTCCTTTCTTTAAATGCACTTTCTACCCTTGGAGCTTTGAGCAACAATGGTCTTGTTCAAATTTGAAATCAGAAATGATTGAAATTATATCCTTTTTTTTCTGAATTAGAATGGAACTAATTAGTCTGGTTCCATTTAGAACCAAACTGATTTTTTTTTTCTGAAAACTGTTAAATTGAATGGAATTGATTGATTCAAAAATTTTCAAGTTTTGGGTTGGTTGAATTATATATGGGAGGTAAGTATTGGCATGGGAACAATGGTTTGCTTTGGTCATTGCATTTGGGAAAATTTCACAAGGCATTTCAACAGCCTTTTTGAGTGAATGTACAGTTGGAGGAAAATAAAGAAAAGAGACATTTTAGCAGCCCTTTGTATTAAATAAATTGGAAAGTGATGAAAGAGATATTGATATATAATGGACTAAGATACCAGACATAAAGGCTTATAAAGGTACCAATCACTAAGAAAAGTTATAAGGATAAAAAGCCCTTTTGATATTTTTTTATATATAAAAAAAAAGCTTAGTATAGTGAATTATTACAATGTATTTATATGAAAAATAACAAATAAATATATAAAAAAAACAAATTATAACGAGTCACTACACCTACTAACAGCCTATGGCGATTCAAGAAAATTAATTTTGCCTTATAGAGGTGTCATGGCTTTTCTTGAAAAGGAAATGGCTGATAAAAAAATCATGTAGGGGTTGAAAGGCTAATAGTTGCAGATTCTTGGAAAAACTGTAATCACTTTCCCTAACTGTTCCAATGGGGTCAGGAATTTCCTGGCAAACACAATGGAACTAAGACCCACCAAATCTTGAAAGAAACAACCCCTCCAGATTTGGACCACAACTAAAAATCACTGGCTAATCAAGTGAACTCCTGATTTAGCTGCAAACACATGGAAGCTGATTGAAGAAACCATATATTTCTTGTGGACTGCTCAGCAATGGGAACTTGCTTCTTTCCTTAGTGGTTTTCCACCAATACTGATATACCTAGTGAATGTGCTTGGATACTGCCTCCTGTATAGCATTTTATAATTTGGAATAGATAGATTCTTTACCTCTCTCTAGTTTTTTTAAAGAGAGTTTTCCTTTATTTTTTTATATAATCTAATAGCTTGTATTCTTTGGTGGGGTGTTGAATGAATTGGGAGATTAGAGTTCCTTTCTGGACCTTGGGCTTGTGTTTTATTTCCTTTATTGTCTGAGATTATATTTGTTGGGCCTGATTTTTCAGTTATTATTCCCCTATTCTTTTATTCCTATGTTATTTTTTTTATATTTTATATAAAAATGAATTTATAGTCCATTTAAAATTTATCTTTCAAATAATATTTTTATGTAATTAATTAAATATATGTTAAGTTAAAAAAAATTAAATATTTAAATTTATTATCATACAAAATTAAATTTACAACACACTCTTAATTAATTTAACTTTAAATATATTAATTTTTATATACGAAAAAAGTGATTGTTGACAATTGCCGAACTTTTTACACTTAGAAGCAAGATCAGATTCTCAAAAGGAATACTACAAAAATATAAAGCAGGCCGGATTGACCAAGCAAATCAACCCTTACAAGGCAAGATAAATTTATTTTTATATAAAATATAAAAAAAATAACATAGGAATAAAAGAATAGGGGAATGATAACTGAAAAATCAGGTCCAACAAAGACAATAAAGAAAACAAAACACAAGCCCAAGATCCAGAAAGGAACTTTAATCTCTCAGTTCATTCAACACTCCACTGCCCCAATTAAATGGTCGTCTGGTGTGGAAACAGATTTTGACACATTCATACATACAGATAGAGAAAAATGATTAGATGTTATTAGCAGATAAAAAGAAATAAAAAAAGGAATAAACGTCTTATTCTCCAATCAAACTTACACGATCACTGTAAATTTTATTTTCTGAATCTTCATATACCAACAATTATATACTTATTTTTATGTGAAAAAAATCTTAATAGCTTTTATAACCAAGATAATACTTCCTTGCTCTTAATTTTCTCATATTTCTCTTTATTCTCAACTACGGATATCAACACTCAATGAATGCAATCACAGATATGATATACAAATATATAAAACAATAAATGTATACAAATATAAAATATAATATTTATTCCAAAAATGACTGGTTTTAAATTTTTTTTTTATGGATTTTGAGAATTTCAAAATATCTATATAAGTTATTAATTAGTTTTATTAGTTTAGCGTATAAATTTTAAACAATAAATATTTAGAGATAGAAATAATAATAACCAGAGAAATTAATTATTTAATTCTTATATACAGTAAAACTTATTAGTTGATTTTTTTATTTTAAAAAATATATTAAAATGTCATTTTAAAAAAATTTTTAATTAAAAATTAATTAATAATTTTTTTAAAAATATAAGGAATTAATTAATAAATTTTATTTTAAATTATAAAAATTAAACAGTAAAATATTTAACTGTTAAAATTAATAAAAAGACTAATTAATAAATTTTTTAAAATAATAAAATATTTTAATGTATTTTTTAAAATAAAAGAGATTAACAATAGTAATTTTTTTTAATAATTATAATTAATGATATTTTTCTTCACAGAAACCTCTTATATTATATTATATATATATATAGTGAGTAATTTATTAATTTAACTATATTTGCATTTAAAAAAACTAAATATATTCACTTTTCACTTTGCAAGAGATCTTACCATGAAAAAACAATATCCAACAAATCAAACTTAAATGGCAAAAAAGAAAAAGAAAATCAAAAGGAGAAGAAGATCAGGATGGAGTATATATATCTTAGTACAAACCCAATATCTAGGATTTTGGCTTGATCTTGAGGATCATGAGACAACACAAATTATAATAAATTATTTCCTCTAAATTTCTTTTTCTTTTTTCAATATTTACGATCAGATTATCTTCATGTTGATTATTCACTCTTACCTATAACTCAATGACCTGTTCTACTTTAGCTGATTACTCTTTGTAGGAAAATTCTTTAAACTTATTAGCTCGAACCCATTGCTGAGCAACCGAGCATAGAGCTGGCTGCGATTATATTCAGACGCCAATAAACCTGAACTCTTGAACAAGCTTTTAAACAGAGAGTACATGGCTACTGAGACCATCAAGCCTAAGAAAAGCACTAAGAAGATCATTATAATGTTTGGTTGGAACTTGCTGCTGCTTGTATAGATTGCTTGTTGGAAGGGTGAAGGAGCTGGTACCATTGGTGGCTGGGCTTCTGCTAACAGTTTTCTTGGAGGGAACACATCTCTGAGAAAATAATGTTGATTGTGGAGATGGGTGGTTGTTGGAAGAACTCTAAGCATGATTGGAGAGTTTTGTTTTTGAGCTTCTTGCAAAGGAGATTATTGCAGTGATTCATATTGTATTATTGTGTGAATATATAGGAAAACTTATTGCATGTGATATGTTGCATCCATGTCAGCTTCCAGCTTCCTTTTTTATGGTGTTTTTCTTTTATATTCATATACGATAATAAACTCGTATATATAAATAATTAATTATTTATAAAAGATATAATTTTAAAAAATATTTGAATGCTTATTGTTGTATAGCCATGATTTGTGTGATAAGGAAATCTAAAGAATGTGGGAAATGGCTATTTTGAGTAGTATTCCGTTCAAATTGAAAAAATGAATCGTATTGAATTAATTTGAAAATTTAATTTAATTTTTTATTTATTTTGATTCGATTAAGTTTTTAATTTCAAAAATTTCAATTATTTTAATTTAGTTCGATTTTGATCAGAAAAAATTAAAAAAATCGAACCGAACTGATAATAATATATTATTTTTAATAATATTGAGAAATTAAATTATATTAAAATTAAAATATTTTAATTAAATTTTAAAATATTAAAAATAAAGTGTAAAAAATAAAAAAAATTATTAAAAATTAAAATCGATCAAATCGAATCGAATCTAATTGAATTAGATCAGTTCGATTCGATTCGATTTTTGATTAAAATCGGTTCGATTTAATTTTTATAAGTACTAAAATTTCAATTTTAAATTTATTCGACTCTATTTGATTTTAAACTAAACCGACTGAATTTTAACCCATAAAAATGGGCTTGAATAACAAATTATAAAAGGGAGGGAAGTTGTTTATATCATTAAAAAATGATGGGTTAGTTTTATGAGAAATGACTCATTTTTGAGGCATTTACAGTCACATTAGCACCATACCATAATGCAATATATATTCCCATTTACCACTTAAATTACATATTTTATGCTTTTATGAAAAGTATTTTATATTTAAAAAATATTTTATTTTTATTTTTTAAATTTTAATTTTAAAAATTAGAAGATATTAATACATTTGTATATAATAATATAAATTTGATACTTAAAGTCTAAAAAATATTTTTTTTAAAAATTATTTTTCTTAAATATAACTTAATTTACCTTTAAAATTATTTTATTTAAAATTGAGAAAATATTTTTTTTATTAATTTTACTTAAAAGATGAAACGCTAAAATATACCAAATTATTCAAAGTTTATTTTTTTAATTAAAAAAGAAAAATAATGATTTATTTCACTCTTAAAAGGACAACAATACAAGTATAAAAATTTATTTAAAGAATTTGTATTTTTTACATAATAAAATATAAGCGGACTGCTGTTGTCTTTTCCTTGTGTAAATTAGCCAGTTGGATCCCAAAATCCCTTCAAGCTTATCCCATCAATGCCCAAAGGCCCAAACCATCGAATACACTTCACATGATTAAGCCGTAAGATATCTTACATGGGAACTGGGACCAGTCCTAGAGTGGGCCAACCTCCAGAGAGACGACGTGGCAAGAGCATCCCTGAATATTGGGTTCCAGAGTGGCGATGCTCCTGGTTCCTTGACGGAGAAGGATTCTTCCTCTGAGAGCTCTCTACTCTAAGGTATGCCACTCAATATCCGAAAAGGTTTCTTTAGAACTTTCTTCTCCTCTTCAACGATGTAATCTCTACCTTATTTGCTTTCTGGTAATCTGGCTAATCCCTACTCGGTGTATGTGGATATTTGAATTTGTCTCAGAGCGCCTTAGGGTTCTTGAATTTTCATAAAAGAATTCAAATTTTGATTATAGTTAGAAGTGAAGTTGTACCCAGAAAACAAAGAATAGACCCAGAAAGAAAAAATGTGTCCTTTTTATACAGCCATTCTCTTGCAGGTATAAGCTGAAGCTGGTCTCTCTCTCTCTCTCTCTCTCTCTCTCTTTTGAATTTCTGTAGGATATCAATGCAAGTTCTCTTATCTCTGTTGTTCTGCTTAATTATCACACGTTCTGCATGTTTTCCGCTTGTTTTCAATTCAATTACTTGGGATTCTTTCATTTTTCATGCTGCTCACTTAGATTTCTATTAAAACTCTTGCTTCTTGTATTGTTGTTATTGTGATCAGCTTTGGTTTGAGCTTTTGAATGTGCATCTCCTGTTTGGTTGCAGTAATATGCTATCAATTCAGGTTACGAGGGTCTAATCAATTTCCTTCAGGGGGGTTTGTGCATTTGTAGTTCATTGCCAAATATGACATCATCTCATAGTAATACACATGCTGAAGCAGCCGAAATGGAACAAGTTATCACTGAATTTTTTGCTAAAAGTCTCCACATAATACTGGAGTCCAGGTCTCCTTATATGTCATCTCGTAATTACAGTGGTGAACAAGCTGTGTCGTCTCCCTCTTCATCTTCATCCTCCTCTTCAGGTGTAAGGCCAAGAGATAAATGGTTCAATTTAGCCCTTAGGGAATGCCCAGCTGCTCTTGAGATTCCTGATATCTGGTGCCAGAGCATTCTGGAACCAATGGTTATTGATGTGATCTTGGTGCAGAGACCACTAGATTGGAACCCCGTAAAACGTTTTCCAAAAAAGGATTTTGGTGGGAATATCTCCTCTAAAGCCAGGTATCCTTCTAGTTGGAATTCTGATCATGAAGAATTAGGATGTGAAACTAAGACTGAAAAAATCATAGAGAGGTGGATAGTGCAATATGGGAGTAGGAGGTCAAGGGATAATGGTTCGGGCAGTAGAAGATCAGGCAATACTTTGGCTATGATGTATAAGAAATCAATATTACTTTTGAGGTCTTTGTATGCAACTGTTAGGCTTCTACCTGCTTATAAGATTTTCCGTGACCTCAATTCATCTGGACAGCTTCGCTCATTCACCCTTACTTATAGGGTTTCTTCTTTTGTTGAGCCCTTCACTCGAAAGGAAGAGACTGAAATGCACCGATTTGGTTTTACTCCAGTGGATACTTCCTCGGGTAGGCTTTGCCTTTCAGTGGTTTATCGTTCAGCACCTTTGGATGTTAGCTTGGAATCATCAACTCCAATGTCCCCCCAATTTATCCCTGATTATGTTGGGAGCCCTTTGGTGGACCCACTGAAAAGGTTCCCCTCTCTTACAATGTCACATGGTTCCCCATCATCCTTGCAATTGTCAAGACAACATAGTTGGAGTTATGACATCTATAAAGCTTCTCCACCTTCAATTTCTTTCTCACCATCTCCTCCTCATTCAGAATCACAGGCTTCAATTTCTAATCCAAGTTCTTGTCGCTTCCCACCTATGAATTTGCCCCCTCATCCACCTGAAACATCTTCAGTTCATAAGAAGAACATGAATTTTGATGAATATTGTCCTTCCCCTAATTTTACACCCTCCTCGTCGCCATCACCACCAATCTATATTCCTGGGATTCATCTTTCTAAGGCGCTTTTAAGGTCTGAAAGTGCACCAGTTAGCATTCCTGCAGCCAAACTTGATAGTTCCCCTGTTTCGTTAAACAAGCAAAATTTTCCTCCATCTCCTTCCTTCAAAGGGACCAGAAGCAGATATGGCAATCCTAGGACTGATACCAGCACTGGTTTTGTTCAGACTGATGCATCAGTTGAGAAGGTATCTTATATGCTTATTACAAAGAGCTTTATTTCAATGGTCTTTGTTTAATTTAGGTTCTTTTCATTTTCAGGATGATTTTGATGATCCTGACTTCCCTTACCCATTTTTTGATGTGGAGTATGAGGATATGACATATCCACGTAGCAGGTAATTGGTTAAGTAGTTTTTGCTATAACATATTGGAACAACATAACTGCTTCAAATCACTTGCTCAGAACTTCAAGTTATTAAAACTAAAAAAATATTATATATGGATATTAGAAAAATAGAATATAGATTATTTTGAAAAGAGTCAAATTGTACCATTTTTTTTTTACTGAAACCGGTTAAGTAGTTTTTGCTATAACATATTGGAACAACATAACTGCTTCAAATCATTTGCTCAGAACTTCAAGTTATTAAAACTAAAAAAATAATATATATGGCTATTAGAAAAATAGAATATAGATTGTTTTGAAAAGAGTCAAATTGTACCATTTTTTTTTACTGAAACCATGAGAACAGCAAACTGATTAATTTGTTATCTAAGATGTAATTGCACAAAGGATTAAATCTTCATTAAGTTCCATTGTTTCGTTTGATGTTTTTGTCTTGTTATTGAATTTTAATTTTTTTTTAAAGGGGTGAATTATTATTATCATTTTTTTTTCATCAATTTATGGTACCTGTAAAAACCACAACTCAAAGGAGTTCTATTAAGTCCTCGTCATGGGACCTCAATTAATAGCATAACCTTTGCTGAGGGTGTGATGTTGACATCATAAGCTGGTCTTTTCGAAGAGTTGAAATGGTTCAACAGCTAAGCTTTATATGTAACATGGAAATTGCATGTTAGTGGACTATATTTTGACAGCAAAACATGATAACAGAGCTGATCAACATACCACTTTAACATCACCTTTCAACGATCGATGGGAATTTAAAATGTGAACTTCAAGAGCCTCTTAGCAGGCAAATAATCTGATCGAGAGATCATGATGACAAAAATAAGGCCAATTTTCATGCAAGAGTTTTGAATAATTTGCATTTAGTTGGAAATAAAAGTATTTAGTGACTTGGGATACTTATTTATTCAGTTCTCGGGCAAATCAAATGCATTTAGTTTTATACAGAGTAAACCTTTTCTTTTAAAACTTCCATAAAATGGGTACAATTTTAGATTTATCAGCATTGTCTTTGGTCGTCTGTGTGTGAAATCTATTTGTAAATTGAATTAAGTGGAAGACTATCAATATATTATTGGTTGAGTGGGAATTAGGTTCTCATGGTCCCTACACTGCCCTTTTCTTTCTAATGGTAGACATTATCCATCCAACTGCTTGCAAGTTTTTAGCAAAACATTTGAATTATAAGCAATAACACATGGTTTTGAGTTCATATTAATTCTAATATCTTGAGCAGAAAATTCTTCCTTTTCCTTATTCAGTGAAGTTTGTGGGATGCCTATTGTGAATAGGAGACGTTTGAATTGATGATGGCTACATTATGTTGTAGAATGTACGTTATTGCACATTATTGCACAAATGACTCATGCACTTGTGTGTTTGAGTTGAAATATGCTTAACAGTTGCAATTTCCATTGCAATCATGCACACACAACATTTATTTCTCTTTGAGTAAAATAAATCAGATTGATTTTTTTTTAATCAAATTACCATGTGAAATATTCGGTGTTTTCTTCTTTTGCTATCCCTATCCCATAGGTAGTTGTGCCAGCCTTCATATGTTTTTATTAGGTGCCATCAAAGCCTGTGGATAAGTTTGGAGCTACTTTTTGTGATCTTGGATATTTGTCATTTCTTTGCACTATATATGAATTTGAGTTATGCAGAACCATAGTTCTCAGTGATGTATCATAAGTTCTTCTAGGCTCTTGGTTAAGACTGTGTTTGGAAGAAAAGGAGAATGGGGAAATGTATCCCTATTCTATGCAAGTTAACATACATTTCCTCCATTTATTATATCTACTGCATATAATTGGCTGTATCACTCTCCTTTCTTCCTACCAAATATAATGTAAAAGAAATGAATGAAGATGACATGTTACTTCTTATATTGAACTATGTTTGGTGATGGTTTCTGTTCTTTTGCACCCTAGTGGTTATACATGGCTTAGGCAAACTGAAGGTGCATGTTGTTCTTCCCTTGTGGGGGCTGTAAATGTAAAACCACCTTGTCTGGATCATTCAATGAAAAATGGACAAGAATAGCAAACATAATTAATTATTCGGCTCAAATGTTTTGGCATTCTAACTGATTTGATGTGTTTATCTGGCAGGCCCGAGTCGTTTGACCAAAGAGGTCTTTTGTGTGATCCACTCGAGCCTGGAGGACTGCTTCCGATTAAAAAGTCACAAGATGCTGCTGTTGGCGCTCTTGTACTTATGCTAAAGAAAGCACGACCTCTACGTCAAGACTTCTCCAACTCGGTTAATTTGTCTCAAGACTCTAAGTCCAAAATGCCTAGCAGCAACCTCCAAGAGCGTAGTCAGATCTCTGAGGCACCTGCAGTTCAGCAGGCTTCTGCAAATATTGGATCTTCAGGGCTTATTGCATCGAAGACAACGGCCGATGCATTGGAAGAACTTCGGGGTTATAAGAAGATGATGAAAGACTTGTTGCTTAGCCAAGATGATAAGCCCAACACGTAAGCTAACGGCACTTCTATGCCAAAAACTTTGATATTTGTAAATATGTACAGCTAATGGTATCAGTAAGTGATTTTCATGCTAAAAATGTTATGTTAGTGCCCAGTTCTGCTGTATATATGAGGCGATATGAAATGACGAGTGTGGTTCATCTTTCATAGAAAGGACAGGATTATAGCAGACTTTAAATCCCTGCAGCTGTAGGTAAATTCTGAACTTTGTTTATGACTGCTTGAAATATTGAGAGCTTGGCTTCCATGTTATGCAACAATGATATAGATGATAAACAGGGATGTACATGGATAGGGTAATGTGATTTATATTAGCAATATCAAAATTCGTACCGAACCCGATTAAAAATTAATCTAAATTATTCTAATCGTTTCAAATCTGATTATTATTATTCGAATAAAATTTGAATTTATTTAGTCTTATATATTTTAATTAATAATTTATATAAAAATATTTTTCATTAATAATTTTTATTTTAAAAAACTAATATTTTTAAAAAATATTTAAATTTTTTAATTTTTTTAAATAAAAATATATAAAAAAAATTTATAAATATTATTATAAAATATATTTTTTATATTAAATTAATTATTTATATAAACGGAATTTAAATACTGAATATTCTACATATAAAATTTGAACTCGATCCGAATTTATAATGATTATTATTTTTTAAATTTGAACCTTTCTCAAATTCTATTATAACTATTTAAATTTGTACAAATTAATTCAATCAGATCAGATACTCGAAAATACGCCCGTTGTCATCCGTAATGATAAATATACTTTTTATTGACCTTCATATTTTGGCTGTTTTTTTATTGAAACTGTTGAGGAACATCAATGTTATTTTAAGTTAAATGTGAATTTAACTGAATTGCAAATCATCTTGAATACTATAGGTTTCAATTAGATTTTTTTTAAAAAAATTAAATCTCTAAAATCTATTTATTTGCAGAAATTAATTTATATTTTAAAAATATTTTTCAATGAAAAATGTTTTTCATAAAAAATATTTTTTTAATAAAATAATTTATTTTATATTATTTAAATTTAATTTAAAAATAAAATATATCAACAAATTTATATGTAGAGATGTATCGAAAAATCTCTAATTCACATACTTTGTTAATTATAATTAAGGAATCTCTATGACATCCTTGTTAATAATATAATTAACCTTTAATTTATAATTTGTACTTATTTAATTTTATTTATAAATTATACTTAATTTATATTTAAGAGTGACAAATTTGTATATAACTCTTAGAAAAAACTTATTTGAATTCGGTTCATATAAATTCAATACACGAATATAGACCTTTTCATAAAAAAAATTTATAATAAATTAAGTGTATTTAAGAATTTCTCGATAACCCTCATTTAATTGGTTGAACGATGGTACATTATTTAATTAATTGTATTAAGTTAGAAGTTAAAAAATGCATTTGTAAAAATAAAGAGACTTCCTCGCAAAGCTTAACAAATTTTATTATCATATAAAAGAGAAAAAGCTTGTTCAACACTAAAAACCACATTACAATTAATTCTTGCATGGCAGTTTTCTAAATTTTATTTCATTTGTTCACCAACAGCTATGAGCACACGTAGATACTATTCCTTTTATCATATTTAGATGAAAAATCTTCCATTTATTGAAGTAGGGCTTGCTTTCCTGCATGAAGAAGAAGCAGAAGATTATTAGTTGTACATATATTTCTTTGATTTTTGATGAGAAAGTGCAAGTGAAATTGCTATAGAGAAATGGAAAATATAGTAAACTTACAATTTTCCTTTCAAGACCTCTCAGGTAAGAGGAAATGGAGGTATATGATAAATTTGATCAGGTACTGATGGCGGTGACTCATCATGGTGGTGAGGTGGTGGTAGATATTTCTTGTGCAGTGATGGAGATTTTGAGAAGGGAAGATTATTAGGTGACGGTTCCGGCGGCGGAGATTTATGGTGTCTTGCAAAGGCTCCTGAAAAAACCATGAGTACTAGGAAACTAGTAATAAACAAGCTCATTGAGGGTCTCATTTCTCTGTTTCTTTCACTTTTGCTTGTTATGTTTTTATGCCTGCTTGTCCCCTCTACCCCTTATATATAGGCTCATCACATGTTTAAAATACTGTGAATAAAAAAAAAAAAGAAGAAAAAGATTGATTGGGATTATAATCAAAGTCAATTAAATATAAAAGAATATATTTATATAATTAAGAAAATGCATATAAAATGAGAGGAAATTTCTTATCTTGGCGTGTTTGACACTCTGTTGTTTATAATTGATTTCCATGGTGGAAAAGGAAAAATGAAGACTTACAGTGGTTCAATGGTCAACATAATAAAGGGCTATTTTATTTTTAAGACTTAGCCTAAGTCATCGGTTTGGTTTGGGAGACTTGTGAGATAAGTAGTCAAGTCACGGGTTTACCAAGACTTACCAAAACGCTATACTTTTTTTTTGGTAATTTACATTTTCATCCCTCAATTGTTAATGCGTTAATTTTTATAAATTTTAAAATTAAATACTTAATTTTTTGAATTTTGCAAACATTTAAATTAATGGTCTTTCTATTTATAAATCTATTAAATTAATGAATAGAATTATAGTCAATAGTTAAATGTCCAATCTTTTTTGAGAGATCACGTATTCTCTCTTTATCAATTTTTTTTATATTTTAGTAATACATAATCTACTATAATATACATATTTTTATTACATACGGACGTGTCAGTGTATCTATGTGGTCATTTAATTCCCTCTCAGCGCACATATGTTGATAGAGCTGCGAGATAGCTATACCTACTCTCTTATCTCTCGTCATGTCACCGAGTTAGACTCTCCTCTAATGGATTTAAGTCTATAATCAATCCGGCCTATTTTAATCATGAACTGGATGGCACGATAATAAATCGGCCTGCCTAATGATATTCATTGAATTTTGGACTTAATTTTCTTTTTCAGGACCCATCTCAACCCAGCCATCATCACTTTTTATTTTGAAAATACTTTCTTCTTCGATTTTAATTACAATTCGGTATTTTAAAGTGATACGTCCTTTATTTTTATTAAAAACCTTTAATGTTGCATTATTTTAATTGTTTCAGTCTGCAAACGACTGAATGAATACAAGCCAAATGGATATTGATTAATTCCCATTGCTCCAATCGCCCATTTTGAAAGTGAAATTTCAATTGCAGATAATAAAAAATTCAACACTCAACCACAACTTTCACAATCCACAACTCACAAATAATGAATTATACGAGGTATTATAAATAAAAAGAAAAAAATTTAAATTGCAGATTGCTAAAATCAATAACCTAAATCTCATATTAAGAATCAACCATTATTTGCAGTATCTTTCAAGCCATTAAATTCATAATCAATATACAATAACTATATAAAAAATAACAAAATAAAATTTATTTGTCTATTCATTTAAACCTGACACTCAAATTTAGTGAAGAATTTAATATGAGATTTTTCAGGAATTGATAAAAGTGAGGGGTGTTTGATTCAAATCTAAAAAAAATTTAATTCAATTTTTTTTATTATTTTCGGTTTGATTTTTATTTTTAAAAAATTTGATTAATTTAGTTTGATTTTAATCATAAAAAATTAATATAATTAAATCGATTAGTGATAATAGTATATTATTTTTATTAGTGTAGAGAAATTAGATGATAATCAATATTAAAATATTTTAATTAAAATTTAAAATATAAAAAATAAAGTATACAAAATAATATTAAAAAGTTTAATCCATTAAATAAAATTAAATTGGTACAATCAAATCAATTTATAAAAATCGATTGAATTTTTATAAATATTAAAATTTTAAAATTTATTTTTAAATCGAATCTATTAAATATTCGCTCCTAAAAATTATCAAATTACAAATAATTGATGGGTCTACTTGCAGCTAACGATGGATCTTCATTTTTATGCATTGAGATTTTATGATTACTTTTTAGTGTTATGATTACTTTTTAGTTTAGGATGCATAACTTCATTAAAAAAAAAAGGGTATTTTTATTATTTTGTATTTAATTAACAGCTAATCCACAGATAAGATTTTGAGTTAAATAAATTTAAAATTAAAAAATTTAAATGTTTAATTTTAAAAATATAAAAATTAATTTATTAATTATGTTAAAATTTAAAGATTAATGTATAATTTATTTTTTTTATTTTATTTTTTTAATTCTTAGACTATTGGAAACTTTTTTAAAGGAAAAGAATAAAGAGTGAAAACAGTAAAATATATTTTTTGCCCTTTCTATTTTTTGTTAAATAAATTATTATAAAAATAAAAATACAATTTTATCAAATTACTATTAATTTTCTTTTTAATTTATAGAGAAAGTTGCTCATGATTTCACATAATATTTTCTTTATTTTTCACTAATTCAAATAACCCATTAATTAACTGGACCTCTCGTTGAATTCGACTTTAATTTTTTTTTAAATTATTATTTATCAAAATAATTTTATCTAATTAATCATAAAATTAAATTATTATAAAAAATCTCAATGGACATTTTTATAATAAAAAATATTTATTTGACATAAAATTAATAAAAATTATTTAACTCTCCCAAAATATAAAATTTTATTTTGTCATTTTTATATGTCTTCTGTTTGTCATTTTCTAAACAGAAAATTTTATTTTAATTAAAATATATTTCGTTAACTTTATTCTTAGGCTTTGGTTGGCCCGTGAAGAGCGAGTAGTGGGCTGATTCCGACCCACAAAACCGGTCTATGGTGCCCTTTTCCAAACAGGCCCATGAAGTGGCCCACATCACCCCTAATTCAAAATACCCAGAATGCCCTTTCATAAACTGTTACGGAGACACCGAACTCATAAACCCTTATGCCGGGTTTTTCAACTGATACCGGCCGCACTCTCCTTTCTCTCTCCGCCACCATCCCCAAAATGGACAATAAACTAGCCACTGCAATCTCCGCCGCACCGGAAAAGGTGATTCCCTTCTCCATCTCTCTTTATCGATTTCATAGTCTGTCCATGGAAACCAAGTTCCCACACTAAAAAAAAATGGAATTTCATAAATGTGAGCAGGTCCTTGTTGAAATTGTGAAGTTGGCTCAAAAGCAAGGAAGGCAGGGAACTAAAGGTAGCTGGAAGGAGTTCCTAAACGTTTATGATAGGAAGTTTGGCTCTAGCTTAAGTGACCCGGGGAAGAGGTCACGCGAGACTCTGGTTGCTTTTCTACAGACCTTTACTGAGCAGGACGATTTGAAGGTGGTAGAAATTGGTTTAAAGATGCATTCTTTTGCGGTCTAGTTTCCTATAGTTGGTTGCCCATTAATATTACATCAACCGAAATTTATTTCTTTTGAAAAAAGTTGTTTGTGTTTTCAGTTTTTGGAGTATGTTCTTCGGTTGCATTCGAATCGTGAGGTCTTAGAGCAAATTAGAAAAGAATCCCCAGATAATGAATCTCCTGAACAGGTATGCTTGGGCAAATTTTTGATATACTATGGAATTTATTTCCTTGTTCTGTACTATGTAGATGTTGTGCTGTGAGTTTTAAGAATGCGAGCTGCTAATGTTTAGATATGACCATGTTCAATTTGAATCTAGTATTAATTAATGTATTCCCGTGAGGAATGTTCAGTTTTTTATTTTTATTTTTTTTATCTTTATTTTCTCTAATTAATAATCAAATGCACTTGTTAGCTCATTTGATGCTGTGGTCTTGTGAGATTATAATTTTGCTGGAGTTTGCATTTTATTGTTTTACTATTTTTCTTTGATATAGTTTGTTTTTCATGGTACTTAAAATGTTAACCCTAATATAATCGTGGTTAATTTGCATTTGTGGTAGTGCAGAGGCTGGTCCGTTTAACTGTTCAACACCCATTTTACCTGTCAAAGTATGCATTCCCATCATATGACAAGGTTTGTGATGCTCTCTTTCACTTCTCAAGTATTTTTGGGTGCTTTTGACATGATAAATTTTTATAATTCTCTTTTTCCTTATTGAAATGGTTTCTTCTTCGTCTAGTTAATGCAAGGTGAATCACTAGGTGTTTATGATAGCAATGACCTTTATCATTTATAGTATAGGCTTCTGCTATCTAAGTAAGCAGGTCCTCCTTTATTTACTGCTGGCTTTGTAACCTTTCTTGTTCTCTCTGCCTCTCCCTCTTCCTTCTTTCTTCATATGATCATAAAAGCATTCATTGATTTTCCAAGAAATTTTCAGAATCTAGCATCTTCTTGTGGCCTGCTTTTGTATTTTTCACTTTGCATTCTTAGTTGATCACATTTCTCTTGCACTAATCCATATTTTGGCTTTTTTGATAGAGCAGCACCCTTGAACATGTTTATTTGACTATTTTGTTCCTTTTAACGAATGGTTTCATCTGGACTGATACTTGCTGAAAGCAGCTATCTAGAATCTTTATTTGACTGCTTAATTTGCTTCTTAGTTGCTATTTTTTTTTGTGGCACATCTAGCACACCTAATTCTTTAGTCCCTGATTGTGTTGTATGGAAAGGTTACTTCGCCAGTGATGATACATTTGCTAATGCATGCATCTAGCTTCTTATGATAGTAGTACTCAATAAATGCTAAGTTAAGACATTTGAATGTTTAGGCTTCTCTCTCTATTTGCATTGGCTATTGATGATTGCATAATTACTTTTGTTTTTAAGGTTTTCCATTTGTCTCTTCAGAAAAATTTGTGGTCTTTTAAATCCAGACCTGTGAAGTGGATATAATGTGGTGTTATCTGTGGTGACTGTACCTTCATGGATTTGATTTATATAAAACGTTAGATTTCTCCTTATTTTGTTTTACAACTTTTCTATTAAGTTATCAATAATTTGCTTTACTTGTTAAACGTGCGGCTGTAGCACTTATTGGTCAACTTGACTTGTCTTGCTAACCTGTGAAAATGTTGGCAGGACTGGGTAGTAACAAAGCTCCCAAAAAAATCCAAGTTGGTCAGTTCAAATACAATTGTTGCTGTTGATTGTGAGATGGTTCTCTGTGAAGATGGTTCTGATGCATTGGTCAGAGTGTGTGTTGTGGATCATAATTTCCAGGTATAAATAGATCTTAATTTACCGGTCTTTTGCCTTATAGACATGGTAAATTCACAAAATATGGATTATTTGGAAAAAAAAATAAAAGATCTCTTTGGCTTCTCAGGTCAAACTAGACGAAAAAGTAAACCCTTGCAAACCAGTTGCAGACTTTAGAACTGAGATTACTGGTGTTGCTGCTGAAGATTTGGATGGAGTATCTTGTTCATTAGCAGACATACAAGTATCCCATTAATACTTCACAGATTTTCTCTTGTTATCATATGTATTCTTTGTCTGAAGCTGTTTATGTGCATTTTCTTGTAGAAATCTATGAAGCAGTTGTTACAGAAAGGAACTATTTTAGTGGGCCACGGTTTACATAATGACCTGCAGGGTAATTCAAGCAGTACTTATTGATGAAACTTGTTTTATGTGGCTATAACCTTGGTATGTCAGCTTTTTTTCATTTTTGTCATGCCTTAATTTGTGTTGTAATTTATTGTGGTAGCCCTGAAGATAGACCATAGAAGAGTGGTAGACACCTCTTTTATCTTCAGAGGTTTGGATGGACGCTCACCTTCTTTAGACACCTTGTGTAAGGTCAGCTGCATTAGATTAATAATTGGTATACTTGCTTTAATAAATGTCTCTTGTTTTGTTTGCAATTTCTGGAGCGAATCTGCTGTTGTTGTTCTAAACTGCATTGTGCCTGTCAAATTAATTTATGCCAAGCTATTTAGAAAGTCTCCTGACAACTTGTTGACAATCCTTTTTCTTTCTCTTTATGTAGTTACAATTGAGGCTCTTCTGTTATCAATTTAAGATATGGTTTATGATGTATTCATCTGACTGATAAGTAATGTTTCCATGTCTTGGGTACATGTTTTATTCTTTAAAATTCTTTTCTGACAGGCTGTGTTAGGATATGAGCTTCGCCAAAAAGGTGCTCCACACAATTGTATAAATGATGCCACTGCTGCAATGAAACTTGTTCTTGCCAAGATTGAACGTGGAGTTGATAATGACATCCCATTGAAACAAGAGGATGTAAGTCACTATAGATAGTTGTCTGCAACTCTAATTTTGATTGGTGTAATCCTCATCTTGTAATCAATTTCTTTTGGAAAATATAGGTGTTAGAAAGTGAAATGGCTAAGCTGCTTCTCCATGGCATACCAATTGATATTCCTAGTAAAGAATTACATGGAGTCTTTTCCAAGAAAGTTACTATTGAACCCAAGGTTGAGTAAATCCAGTTGTTTTCTTATTCTTTCCTGAGAAGACTATTTTATGTGCGACTGTTTTACATTATTTGCCTTGCTAGAGTATATGAGACTCATAATGTTGTCTTCGCATGAAATTTTTATGCGAGCAAACTAGACCCGTAGATAGCTATAACTATATGGTTGAAAATTTTCTTTGCCTTGTAAAAAGCTTTCCACAGGATTTTTAAGAGTGTCATTGCTGGTAGAGCTGTTGATGTTGTGTCTGTTTCTCCTGCAACCCGAATGCATCTAATGTTCTGAATATGGTTTCTTAGTTAGTAATAATTATTCATGATTCCAGTATTTGAAATTTCATCAATTTGATACATGTGAAAATGGAGAAATGTCAATCTGGCTTTGGCCACTTTTTAATCCCTCAGCATTTTTTACACGATGGATATATTTTTGTTTACTTATTGGGCAGGTTATGCAATTTGCTAAGTATAAGCAATGTAGGGGTGTTCACTTCCAGTATAGTTCTATCTAAGAACGGAAACAGAACCAAACAATCAGTTTTATATATATATATTTTTTAGTTTTAGGAATCAAACTTGGAACTTTGTTTCCAGTTTGATTCTAAAGATTTTTAGTTGGTTTGTTTTCATGTTTCAGTTCTAATTTCAGTTCAAATATTATTGTTTTACAAAATTACAACATTCTTATGATCATCACTCAACATAGTAAACAATTTTAAATTTCTAACATAAAAACAATAGCAAAAATAATATTAATTCTAATATAAAAAATACATTACATATAATTCTTAGTAAGAATATTATATATCTTCTATTTATTTCTTAATTATATAGTTTAGCTATTAATATGTATATATATAATTAGGGGTATTGAACAAAAAAATTCAAACATTTACGATAATTCACATTTATGTCTAATCTTTTAAATTTTGGATGATAAAACCAAACTTTTTTAATTTGCCACAATTATAGATAAGAGGATTAAATTGAATTTGTAGAAGTTAACGGTAAATTACAATATAGTCTCTAAAGTTTTATATTATTAATAAAATATATAATACTTTAATTTAAATTTTATATTGAAATTAAATATATTTTATTTTTATTATATGTGATATTAAATATATTATATTGAATAAATATTTATTACAATTAAATTTCTATTATATAGAACATCACATATAAATAATATATATTAAAATAGTTCACTGAGTGTTTATATTCAATATTATAAATTATGTGTATATTTTTTATATTTTAAAAGTTCTACTTCTTATTAATAATATTCTAAATAAAAGGAAATTTTATATGTTTTAAATTGTAAAGTTTTTTTTTTTCATATTTTAAGTTATTAATATCTATGATATTATATAAAAGTGGGAATAGGGAGTGAGATTAATAAAAAATAATATTATTATAATAAAAATGTGTATTTAAAGACTATTTTATTATTCAAATAGAACTTTAGGGATTATATTGTAATTTACTACTAACTTATACGAATTCAATTTGGTCCTCCTGTCTATAATTATAGCAAATTGAAAAGGTTGTGTTGGATATAAATGTGAATTACTGTAAACGTTTGAATTTTTTTGTCTAATACCCCATATAATTAACATTTAAAAGTATATTATATAATTAATATATGATTCAATCATATAATTGAGGACTTTGAGGTAATTTAATACATTTATAGAAAAATAAAAGATGATATTAAATTATATACTCACGGTTAAAGATAAATTATGTTATCTATCTATATACAATTCAGATATATTTTTATTGAAATTATAAAATATATCTAAAATTATACGAATAAAATCAGTTCTTTTAAGTTTGGTTCCAGTTCAGTTCTTGCTGGAGAATTAGAACTGAAAACAGTAAACATAAATTCAATTTGGTTCAATTCTTATAATAAAGGTTCTTTTCAGTTTGCATTTGGTACATCGGTTCTCCGATTTAGTTCACGTCTTCTAGGAACCATGCATACCTCTAATCAATGGTTTATGAAATATATATTTATTATTTGTTGATGAGAGCCGTGTGTAAGCAAACAACCTAATGTGTTATTGAATTGTATCCTTATTGTGATGCTGCGTAAAAGAGGGTCTCCATGATATTAATTAATGCTGCCTGCAAGAAATAATTTCTGAATCCATGGATTATTCCTATATATCCAGTTTGGAATGGACTGACTCAGGCCATATGGTTAAAAACTTCCATATTATCTGATTCCAACTGTATAAACTGCCTTGCTACTGTATTCATGCTTTGAATTTTTTCATTTGCATGTCCACTAAGATGGTGATTATTTTTTTTGGCAGCCACCTAAGAAAGCTCAAGGAGTGCAATATTCTGCACTTGCCATTTTTAAGGATCCTCAAGAGGCACATCAGGCTTTTGAAAACTTGAATGGGAGGTTAGAAAAGGTACTTGCTATTTGCTAGTTAGTCTCTACATATTTTGAAAACTTCCATACTGCTTGTTGCAGTTGTTGTCATGCAAATAAATATATATATTTTTCAGTGTAGTGGAATTTTTTTTTTTTGTTTTTTGGTTATGTCAGGACAAAAATGGACTGGAGCAGAAAACGATAACATTTAAACTTAACGCTGGAACAACAGCTAGTATACATGTTCGTAAAATGGCACATGATCATTCTCTTCATCAAGGTTTGCTTAAAAAAAGAGCTTTTCAAGGCGAAAATTTAGTTGATCCCAAGAAACTAAAGACCGATGATTGTGACAATCATTTGAAAGAGATGGAAAGATTAAAGCAAGAACTGAAAGAAAAGGATTTAGATCAGTGCAATAACCACTTGAAAGAGATTGAAAGACTAAAGAAAGATCTGAGTGCAAAAGATTTTCAAATCTCTGCTCAGGATAAGATCATAAGTAAGCTGAAGAAAGACCTGGAAGAAATGAAACACAAGAAAAAGAGATAGTAAAAACTTTGCTGTGATTTTTCATACCTGGACTGAGATCTTCCCTGCTGACAAAGATGTTACTGGTTCACATAAACGTTTATGAAGAACGTGAGACTCCAATCTTTTGGTCATCCGGCCATGATTGCCGAGGTAAAAGGACTCTCCAATTTTGTTTGCTTAGTTGTATGATAGATTCTCAAGAATTTGTATTCTGTTATGCAATGTTTGTGTAGTAATATATTTGGATGAGATTTATGTAGCAATTTGAGATTAATTAATGGCAGCAAAAGCATTCAGTTTTGAGCTGTTGATATTAGTTGCGCAGGCATTCCAGTGAATTTCTTAAAAATACTTCATTTTTTTGTTTGATTGGGAAATTTTTTTTTTTTTTTTTTTTTGTTGATCAAACGTCTCAATCGTCAAAAAATTGAAAATATTTCCTTGAAAAAAATTATCTTTATCTATGCACACTTTCTTTTATAATAAAAAATGATCTATTTACACAAATTTTATATTTAGTAATTATATATTTATATTTAAATTATAATAACACATACTATAAGAATGTCTTAAATTTTTTAAAATTATTATTATAGGATTAAAGGACACTTTTTGGAAAAAAAAGTTATATTCTAAATATTGTTAAAAATATTTAAAAATTAATTTTAATACTCTTAAGCTAATGTACAAAAATATTTTTTTTAAATAGCAACTTTAACAATAATATCAAATACACTCTACTGGGATTGAAAATTCAAATGAATAAAAATTCATGTTATGTTCACTTGACGTAGACTAATATACAGATGAAAATTTTCATATAAAATTGATGAATGGTTCTTCTTCTTTCTTCCCTTTTTTTTTCCCCTGTATGATCAAATTCAACACTGCTGCACAAGTGATGCGATGCCGTTCCGTGATGGATAACTCTATTTTGTAGAATTACAGCACACGGAGACTTGCAATCAACGATGGCTTGTGAAAATTGGATGATCGATGACTTTTCTCCACCAACTGCGTGGCCTTTATTAACTTTCGCGGAAAATAATGCTTTTCTCCTTCTTCTTTTCTTTTTTTTTTTTTTTTTGGTTTAAAAAAAAACTTAAGAATGATAAATGTGTAATATACTTGCGAAAATTACTAATCAAGCAGCTGAAGTCAAGCAACTTGCAGTCTTCGTCGGTTTAATTTAATAGCTGAAAGGGATGTTATTGACCTGTACACCTATAAATTCCTTCTCACTCCTTTTTATCTCCAATTCTTCCTTTTTCTAGCTCTTCCATGGATTCGTTAACATCTGTGCATTTGTTTTTCTCATTTTCACTTCTTGTTGGGATAGCAGTAGCCCAACAGAACCAATCCCATATCATAAGCTTGGGTTCTAAACTCTCTCCCACCAAACCCCCGAATTCATGGCCTTCACCGTCTGGTCATTTCGAATTTGGCTTCTACCAACAAATCAATGGATTTGCTGTTGGAATATGGTTGGTCAGTCAACCTGAAAATATTGTTGTCTGGACTGCAAATAGAGATGACTCGCCAGTTTCCGCAAATTCTACTCTGGAGTTAACAAAAGATGGAAGGCTGCTAATCAGAAATGAACAGGGTCCAGGAAGGCTCATTGCTGATGTATCAGACGCCATACATGCAGCTTCGATGCTCGATTCTGGTAATTTCGTGCTTTATGGAAGCAATTCTTCCATTATCTGGCAAAGCTTCGATTTCCCAACTGACACCTTATTAGGAGGTCAGAATTTGTATGCACACAATCGGTTGGTTTCCAGCGTGTCTCGATCTGATCATTCAAGTGGACGATTTTTTCTCAGATGCCAATCAGACGGTAACCTTGTTGCGTACCCAGTAAACAGTTCTGGGGATTCAGATGATGCATACTGGAACGTTCTTTTATCTAATAATTTTGCAGTACAGCTTAGTCTTGATTATGAAGGTCGGTTGTACATGAAGGATGGGATTTCCAATTACACGATAAGCAAATCAGTGAACAGCTCTGCTCCTGCGGAGAAAGAAGTTGTAATTTATCGAGCAACGATTGATGCTGATGGAATTTTTAGGTTGTATTCCCACCATTTTGAGAATAGCACTGCCTCAACTATGTCTACAGAGTGGGTAGCAATGGAAGATCAATGTGATGTCAAAGGTTTCTGCAACTTCAACAGCTACTGCTCAAGCTCAGGTTTTAAAGGTGACTGCTATTGTTATCCTGGTTTTGTTTGGATAAACCAGAGCGAGAAATTCTTGGGGTGCACTCTGAACTGCACAGAAGATGTTTGTAGGAAAGATCTCAAAATTTATTACAATATTACTGCTATGGATAAGACATGGTGGGGTGACTTTCCTTTCTCTGTTGTACCAATGACAAGAGAAGACTGCACCAGGTCCTGCCAAGAGGATTGCAATTGTGGGGCTGTTTTATATGCAGGTGAAAATTGCGAAAAATACAAGCTTCCGCTCAGATATGGAAAAAGAAACAGAAACAAATCAACAGTAGCATTTTTCAAGGTAATCGTGGGGAGTTCAGCAAGTCATGGAGATCCAGAGATTGTAACAGAAGTCAAGGAAAGCCTAATGGTCGTTCTTGCCATAAGTTTAGGTTCTATTACTTGCGTTTGTTTTGCTTTTGCAGTCTCTAGTTTCTTCATTTATCGGAATCAAGTTCATTGTTACAGAAAGATATCAGAAAATGGAAACTTGGGATTATCAGAAGAGTTTGCTCTGCGTTCATTTTCCTACAGTGAGTTGGAGAAAGCAACAAATGGTTTTCAGGAAGAGTTAGGAAGGGGCAGTTATGGAGCAGTTTACAGAGGAACCCTACAAGGAGTGGGCAAAAACATTGCTGTAAAGAGACTAGAGCGAGTCGTTGGAGAAGGGGAGAGAGAATTTCGAGCTGAAATGACAGCCATCGGAAGAACTCATCATAGGAACTTGATTCAGTTGCTTGGTTTTTGCGTGGAGAGCTGCAGGAAACTTCTTGTATACGAGTATATGAACAATGGTTCACTTGCAGATGTTCTCTTCAAGGCAGAGGTTCGTCCTGTTTGGAGAGAAAGATTCAGGATTGCACTGGACGTGGCTAGAGGCATTCTCTATTTACACGAAGAGTGTGAGGTTCAAATCATCCACTGCAATATAAAACCACAAAACATACTCATAGATGATTCTTGGACTGCAAAGATATCTGATTTTGGGTTAGCGAAGCTGTTACCACCGAGTCAAGCAAGCACAGACGAAGGGGTTAGTGAGATTGGAGGATATCTGGCACCTGAATGGCAGAGGAAGACAGTGATATCAGTAAAAGCAGACATCTACAGTTTTGGGGTTGTGCTTCTGGAGATCATCTGTTGCAGAAGCAACATAAAAATCGATGTGCCTCCAGATGAGATAATCCTTTCTGGTTGGGTACAGAGTTGCTTTGTAGCGGGGGAATTGGATAAGCTTGTGGAAGATGAAGATGTGGACTTTAGAACACTGGAAAGAATGGTAAAAGTGGGGCTGTGGTGTACTCAGGATGATCCCAACTTGCGTCCTTGTATGAAGGATGTGGTCCTGATGTTGGAAGGGACAATGGAAGTGCCGGTTCTTCCGGTCGGAGAGGAATTAGACTAGGAACAGATGAAATCTACTTTAATATCGTTTACGGTGGATCTGATTTACTAATGAATTTTCTAAAAATTAATATGCAGTTGAGTTTACATGAAATGATTAGGGTGTGTTTACTTATGGAAAATAGTTTTTTATTCTCTATTTTCTATTTTATATTTTATAAGAAAACTGTATATTTTCATTTTTTTATGAAAAAATAAGTAAAATTATAAAATATATGTTCACTCGTTAATAATAAAAAAGTCATTTTTAAATTTAAAATAATGAAAATACCCATAATTTTTATAATTAGACAAAATAAATTATTTGAAAATTTAGTTAAAACTTAATTAGTTTTATTGAATAATTTTTTACTATGTAAATAATTTATTTTCTAGTAATATAATTAATTTCAAATATTTTTTAAAACAATATTTGATGTTAGTCATAAAATATATTTTTAAGTTCATTATGTTGGTGGTTTATTTTTCATTGATGAAAACAATTTTAGATAATAAATATTATGATTATTTAAAATTATGCAGACGAAAAATTGCTAGAGATTAATAATGATATAAATATGGAACACTGCATACAGTTTAATTAATATAAAATAATTTTAAATTTTATAAAATATAAAGATAACTTAATTGAGTGGTGTTTAAAGAAGTATTACAAATTAATAAATTTTTTAAAAATTTAAAATTTGATAGTGATTTTAAAAAAATAAAATAAAACATAAATAAAATAACGATAGGTCAGTGGGGTTGTAAAAAGAACATAAACATTATTAACAATATATTTTCTATTTTTTCTACGGATATTATTAATTAATGAAGAAATTTCTCCATTCCTTTCCAACCAATACATCGCAAAGAAAATTAATTTACATTTTCTTGGAAGGAACCAAACGGCATCCAAGTGATAGTTTTTCTACTTGTTTGTCCTTTTGAAGACCCCTGTAGTGATCAAGTCAATGGAGAAATTTCCTCCATATGTTTCCAACCAATACACACGGCAAAGAAAATTTACATTTTCTCGGAAAGAACCAATCTGTAGGCTTGGAAACCTAAGGCCAAATTCTGACAGAAAATACTAAGAATCACAATAACAACTCCAGCAAATGTTGCCCATTTTTCAAAAACTCAAATCCTATGTTCTTATGGCTTCCATGTTTATCATTCTTCTATTCTTCTATGTACTTTGTGCCGTGGAAGGAGCCGAACAGGAAATTCCTGGCAAGATAAATCTGGGTTCTTCACTCTTTCCTACTTCTCAGCCCACATCATGGTTCTCTCCTTCTGGTCGATTTGCATTTGGATTCTATCAGCAAGACTCTGGTTTTGCTGTTGGAATATGGCTGGTTGGGAAAAGCAACAGAACAGTTGTGTGGACTGCAAATCGCAATGATCCGCCTGTATCAGCAAGTTCAACAATCTCCTTGACAGACGAGGGTAAGCTTCTTTACAAAATCGGCCAAGGAGGGGAGAAACTTATTGCAAATAATACAGAAGCTGCTTCTTTTGCTTCTCTACAAGATTCTGGCAATTTGGTCCTCTACAACGCGAAATCTGAGATCATTTGGGAGAGTTTTAAGTATCCTACAGATACCATTTTAGGAGGTCAGACTCTCTTTTCTGGGGCTCAACTGGTAAGTTCATCAGAAACCAGCCACCACACCGGACGGTTTCACCTCAAGATGCAGGAAGATGGGAACCTTGTTTTATACCCACTGAATACTGGGGACACATCAGGTGATGCTTACTGGCGTTCCGGCACTTTAGGGCATGAGTTCAAGTTTCATCTTTATCTAAATAGCTCCGGCCGCCTGCTAATTGTCAATGGTACCAGTTCAAAAATCATCAGCACACTATATGGTAACTCATTATCGGCAAACGACGATAACAGCACAATTTACCGTGCAACTCTAGACATTGATGGTGTTTTACGCCTGTATTCTCATAGATACGACGAGAGTGGTGAACTCAAAGCAACAACCGAGTGGGAAGCACTTAAAAGTCCTTGTGAAGTGAAAAGCTTTTGTGGGTTCAATAGTTATTGCACATATAATGACGACCAGCCAGTGTGTCTTTGTCTTCCTGGTTCTGATTTCATCGACCCCAATCACAGGAATCTTGGATGCACTAGAAATTATACAGAAGCAGCGTGTAAAGGTGGGAAACAAAATCCACTCCATTTTAACATCACCACCATGGAAAATATCAACTGGGGAGACATTCCTTATGTTCAACAATCCATGTCTATAGAAGAATGCAGAAATTCTTGTTTGGAAGACTGCAACTGCGGGGCAGCACTTTTCTCTGAAAACACTTGCAAGAAACAACGACTTCCACTGAGGTATGTTATTAGAAAAATTCAATCAGGAGATCTAGATCAAGTGAAGTCCACGGCTTTATTGAAGGTAGGCATTGGAGGCAATAATGGAATTGACTCTATCCCTTTAAAGCCAACCATTATTGTGACTAGAAGCGAAAAAGGACGACTGGCTGAAATACTTATGACTTGTGTTCTTGTCGTATTTTCATGCATTAGCCTTATAGTTTGTTGTTTATTCATATACAAAATCAGATCCATAAGATACAAAAGGCTAGTGGAACATGGGGAGGATGGCTTGACTGAGGAGCTTAAACTGCGATTGTTTTCATACGACGAGCTTAAAGCAGCAACAAATGGTTTCAGAGAAGAGCTGGGAAAGGGTTCATTTGGAGCAGTGTACAAAGGGACTTTATACAAACGGAAAAAGCTTGTAGCAGTGAAGAGGCTAGAGAAGTTAGTGGAAGAAGGTGAAAGGGAGTTCCAGGCAGAGATGCGAGCAATAGGAAGAACTCACCACAAGAACTTAGTTCGATTGTTGGGATACTGCGCTGTGGATTCAAAAAGACTTCTTGTTTATGAATATATGAGCAATGGCTCCCTTGCCAATCTAGTGTTCAACTCTTCAGGGAGGCTGAGTTGGAATCAGAGAATAAAAATTGCAATTGATGTTGCAAAAGGGATCCATTATCTACATGAAGAGTGTGAGACTCCCATCATTCATTGCGACATAAAACCACAGAACATATTGATGGATGAATTCTGGACTGCTAAGATTGCTGATTTTGGGTTGGCAAAATTGCTGATGCCAGATCAAACAAGAACCTTCACAGTTGTGAGAGGAACAAGGGGGTATTTAGCACCAGAATGGCATAAGAATACACCAATTTCAGTTAAGGCAGACATCTACAGTTATGGAATTGTGCTTTTGGAAATTGTTTGCTGCAGAAAGAATATGGAGCTTAACACATTGAAACCAGAAGAGATTGTTTTGTCCACATGGGTTTACAATTGTTTTGTTGCAGGAGAGTTGGAGAAGCTTGTAATTGGGGAAGAAGCTGACAAGAAGATCTTGGAGAAAATGGTGATGGTGGCAATGTGGTGTATTCAGGATGAACCAGCTCTTCGTCCTTCAATGAAGAGTGTGGTTTTGATGTTAGAAGGGATCACTGATGTATCAGTTCCTCCATGTCCAACTGCTCCCTCCATGGAATTCAACTCTTTGCTCTAAAATTGGTATATATTTTATGAAATAATGATTAGGATGTGATACTATAAATTCAATTATGAAAAATAAATTTGGTAGTTTTTAAATTAAATACTTGTATCAAATTTATATATTTATTATTTTAATTATATATACATTACATTAATAAAAAAATATATATATACAATATAAAAAAGTGAAACGAGAAGTAAATTTTTTATTATAATTAAATTTAATGGTGCATAAATTTATGCTTATTACAATTTTAAATTTAAATTTTTTTAAAAATGTTCTATTTTTTTTTAATAAGCAGAATAAATTTATAAAAAAATATTATTTTATAAAATAATATTATACAACAATAATATAAAAATGTAATTCAACTCTTTAGCCATGTTTACTGATGCAATAATAATATAGTAGCAAAGTGTTTATAAAAGAAAAAACAAAAAAAATATATAAATATACTATTATTTAATATTTTAATATAATTAATTTTTTATTTAAATGTAATAATAAATTATGATAAAATTTATCAATTATAGTTTTTGTAATTCATAGATTAAATTAAATAATTATATCTTAAAATAAGATTAACTTTATAATTATCCTTATATATATCAAATTATATTTAATACTTTATAAAGAAATTAAATTATATTCACAAATTTAATGTAATAATAGATAATTAAATTTGATTAATTTAAAATTAATAATAATATATAATTTTAAAAAATTAATAAAAAGTATATCAAAAATTAATCATGATATACCCTGCAAAAGCATGGTGCAAAAAGTTAATAAATCTTAATATTTAATAAAATTTAATATTTAAATTGAATATAATTAAAAAGTTAATAGAAAAATAAGATGTACAAAATCTATGAAAAAGAAAGTATCTAATGTAGGTTGGCGATGAATTAACCAATGAGGTTTGATTTTATGTTTATTAATTATTAAATAAAATTTAAACGCTATGAATATCTATATCTATACCTATAATATTAAATTTTAAAATAGGTTAGTGGGAGCACTGACAGACTTAGTCTGATGGTAAGTGTATCTGAATAAATTTAAGAAGTCTCAAATTCTTGTTTGAGTTTCCAATTCCCATTAAAAAAAAAAGTCAGTGGGAGATTGCTAAATTACACTATTAATTTTAAATATTTATGATATGTGGATAAATATATTTATAATTTTTTTATATGTTTTTAATTTTATTTATATATAAAATAATAATTAATATATATAATAAATATGATTTATTATTTTTTAATCATTATTAATATATAACCTTTTAATTTTCTACTATTCTTTAATATAATAAATATAATTTTTATTGTATTTATTGTCACTATTATATATGCTTTTTTGATGTCCTACAATTTTTTAATATATTATATTATTAATATTACAATAAAAATTTTATTATATTTTTTTATTTTAATAATAAATAAAATATTTAAAATATATTTATAAAAATTGAGTAAGCAATGTATAAAAAATATTTATACAATTAAAAATATCATATAAAAAATTTTATACAATTAAAAAAAATCACTTTTTACTATATAGCAATAATTTTATAATAAAAAACCATATAAAATTTTTTATTATCTCACAGTATTATTGTTTATTTATTTAATAATTTTATAAAATTATAATTAATATAATTTAATTACAAATACTTCATAGAATAAATATATATAATCAATTAAAATTATTATAAAAAATATTAACTGCAATAAAAATATAAAATAATTAAAAAATTAGTAAAATTAATTATATAAAATATTATCAAACTAAAATTTTATTAATTTAAATAACTATAAAAAAATTAATAAATATAAATAATTAAAATATATAAAAAGTAAATTGTGATTCAAATATTTTAAATCAATTCTTATAAATATTAAACAATTAAGTTATTAAATTTAAATTACTATAATTTATTTATTAATAACCGTAATAATTTTAATATATTTATCTTTTCATAAAAATATAATATTTATTATTCATTCCATATAAAACATATAAGCGTAATTTCTATTTCATATGTTTTTTCACATATCTCTCTTCTCTATTTTTAAATAACTCGTATTTTAAAATTTTTTAATTATTATTTTCTTAACATTTAACATAAAATATATAGTTATACTATTCTCGACAGCCACTCAACTTTCTTAACTAAATTGAAATCAATGATGAGTGTTGAACCTAAATGTTCTAATCCTTATTTTGATGATTAATAAACAATTGTTATGCTACTAATTATCTTCAAAAGTGTTTATGTTGAGCTTGTAGGTCCCTTGCTAACAAGAACGAAATTGCTTCAATTTCAAAAGAAAAAAATGCATATTTTAGAAACATACCACAAGAAAGGGATCATAAAGTAATTTCTTGTTTATGTGTTGTCAAGTTATTCATTGTGAATTTCAATTAATTAGGTGTGATGGCTCAAGGTTTCTTTCATTTCTAAAAGTTTTTTAGATATGGCCAAATCTTTAAATACTTAACTTTCGGGGACTAAAATGATATTTTTTAAAAGAAGTGATTTTGAAATTATTCTTTATCAAAATCAAAGATCTAAAAATATGGGTTACAAAAATTCAAACGGATTGAAAAATGGATTTTTATAGCCTAAGTTATGATTTTTCAAAGAATTTAATGAAATATTTTTTTGCCCCCTAAAGCCAACTTTCGGCTTCCGAAAGTCAGGGACAGAGACGAAAGTCCCACATGTTCGGCCGCCGAACATTGACTTTCGGCCGCCGAAAGTGTGTTTTCAGCCTGCCCCCTAAAGTGCATCCTTCGACTTCTGAAAGTGAGGAGCAGAGACGAAAGTCCTGTATGTTCGGCCGCCGAACATTGGCTTTCGGCCGCCGAAGGTGGTTTGCCCCCTAAGCTAAATGTTTGGCTTCCGAAAGTGAAGGATAGAGGCAAAAGTCACCTATGTTCGGCCGCCGAACATTACCTTCGGCCGCCGAAAGTGTGCTTTTAAGCTAGCCTCCGAAGCCTAAAGTTCGGCTTCCGAAAGAGAGGGACAGAGACGAAAGTCCCACATGTTCGGCCGCCGAACTTGAGCTTTAGGCCGCCGAAAGTTCTTTTTTAAAGAGGGAAAAATTACTTTTTAGTCCCTGAGGTATAGCGTAATTAACATATTCGTCCCTCTATTTTTAGAACCCAACGCTTTCGTCCCTGAGGTTTAATTCCATCAAAATTAGAGGTCTCTCCGTCAAAAATACCGTTAGTGATAGGAAAAATGACCGAATTACCCTTTCTAGAACTCAATACTTTAGTCCCTGAAATTTAATTCCTACAAATTTATAGGTCACTCTCTCAAAGAATTGAAGGAAAAAATACATTTTTGTCTCTAAGATATTACATAATTAACATATTTGTCCCTTTATTTTTTTGAATTCAATATTTTAGTCCCTAAAGTTTAATTTCGTCAAAATTCAAGGAAGAAAATCTCAAATTCAATTTCCATAAACAAATAAAAATTTTAATAAATTTAAGATTCAAATTCAGCAAAAATAATAAAAATCAAAATATATAAAATTTAAATTATTAAAAATAAAAAGTTAAAACTCAATATAAATATTTTTTGTGATGCTATTCGTCATCGATCACTGCTCGCCATTTTAAAAATTCATTAAAATGTCTCTGATATTTTAAAAAATTTACTAGTTAGTCTTTCCGTTAATTTTAGTCGTTAAATATTATAAAAAAATCTAAAATTCCCATGATATGGAGTGACTAATTAGTAAATTTTTTAATAATTTGAGGGACTAATTAATTTTTTTTCTAAACTATAGGGACTAAATAGTAAAATATTTAGTGATAAAATTAATAGATGAACTAACTAGTAGACTTTTTAAAATGTTAGGGACATTTTAATATATTTTACAAAATTGAGGGACTAAGTAGCGAGTTTTTCTATACTATAGGTGTAACGACCCGGGAATCCGACCCATTACCGGCGCTAGGATCCAGATCGGCTTAAGGCCGCCGGGACCCGTAGCAAGCCTACATACCTCCTGTAAACCTGTGGAATCCCATACATAACAACATATACATGATCTGTAAAAATTTTTCTTTTCTCTTATCCAAGCAAAACCTGTGCATGCACAAAATCATACATAAACCCCACACTGGAGTCCTCATCAAATACTCCAATGGGGTATCATCATCATACATATCAGCTTGGATAATCATGGTCATTAACATCATTACTCATTAAACACTCTGTACATAATGGGGATTCACACACCTCTAGGTCAAGCACTACTATAATCCTCAATACATCATCAAATCATTCATTACATTACATGGTCATATATACTCATTACATCATGTTCATGTCCACTACTATCTATTACAACATACATGACTTAACTTCACTCTAGCCGACTTCCTGATCTATCCTGTACCTGCAACTCTGGGGATAAAGGGAGTGGGGTGAGCTACTAGAGCCCAGTGAGCAGAATAATAAAACATCAATTTAAATCATGCTTTCATGTATGCGCCATAACACAAACATTTCACAACAAGGATGAACTTGTCACCATTTAGCCCCTATCTTTCTTACTTATACATGCCGGGGGCGTAGAGCCGTAGCAGGCACACCCGGACTTCCATAATCTGTCATAGTGCCAGGGGCGTAGAGCCGTAGCAGGCACACCTGGACTCACATAGGCTATCATGACATACAAGGGCTAATGGATCATTCAACATTCATCCACATCAACAACAAAGTATGCAATGCAACATATTCGTGAATTCTAATGCAAACAACCTAATATATCTCATGGCATTCATGATGCGTGAATCATGCTAAAACATTTCATTAATTTGCTTTAAAACTTAAAGTTTATTCCACTCACCTCTGGCTAGCTCTGAAGAGACTCTGAAGCAGCTGGCTCACTGCTGGGGGTCTCGGTTCCTCGGGTCCGAACCTACACAGGTGGACTCAAATGAGGGACCAAACATACCTGAATATGACTCTAAAATACTCCCCAAAAACCCCCCTAAAACATCCTGAAAACATCACATGAAAACATGCAAGAAATGGCTGAACAGGGCACTTTCGGCGGCAGGTTCGGCGGCCGAAAGTCCCTCTGCAGCCGAAAGTCATGCAGGTTCGGCGGCACTTTCGGCGGCCGGACCTCCCAGACAGAGACGAAACTTGAGTTTCGGGGGCAGGCTTCGGCAGCCGAAACTGCCTCGACAAGGGGGTTCGGCGGCCGAAAGTCACTTCGGCGGCCGAAAGTCACTTCGGCGGCCGAACCTGAGTTTCTGCCGAAGGGCAGAAACTTGGCTCCCTTGTGTCCACAGCCTCCAAAACGCCTCAAAACATGCATAAACTTGTTTCTACACATGCACACACATCATACATTACACCTAGGGGTCTCAAACTACAATATACCCCAACTACAACACTTCAAACAACACATTTCCAACATACATTGTTCAAATCACAACATAAACCCATAAACCTAGCAACAAGCCTAAACATGCATTCTACCCCATCAACTTGCATAAAACTTTCATAAAACATAAAAGAAGCATAGATCGAAGCTTACCTCTTGAAGATCGAGAGGAAGAACGACCCTAGCTCGAAAAATGGAGGGATTTAGCTCCAAGACTTCCAAGCTCCAAAACTTGTTTCAAAAGCTTAAATCTTCAAAACCAAGGGAAAACAAGTGAAAATCTTGAAAGATTTAGAGGAAGAACATCAAAAATGGGTGAGGGACGGCGGAAAGCTCACCTTGGCCGAAAATGGGGAAAAGCTCGCCCGTTTTCGGCTAAGGGACCCTTTTATAGTGGCTGGCCAGACCACGTTCGGGGGCCGAATGTGCCTCCGCATGCATGCCATGTTCGGCGGCCGAACCTGGACTTCCCTCACTCATGCTTTCGGGCGCCTAAAGTCCCTCCGAAAGCATGCATGTTCGGCGGCCGATCTTTGGAGTTCGGCGGCCGAACCTGGGTTTTCCTCCAAGGATTTTTCATGCAAAAACTCATTTAATTTCTTACTTAAAAACATGAAATACATGAAAACATTTCATAAAATCATAGTTTTACCCTTCTAGAGGTTTCCGACATCCGAGGTCCCACCGGACGGTAGGGATTCCGATACCGGAGTCTAGCCGGGTATTACATTCTCCCCCCCTTAAGAACATTCGTCCCCGAATGTTCCTCAACTAACATACAAAGCATGGCATCAATCATAACATACAATATATCATACATGCAACACATAGAACATCTAACACTCACCTCAAAACAGATGGGGGTATTGCTGGAGTATGGACTCCCGTGTCTCCCAGGTGCATTCCTCTAAGTTGTGGTGGTTCCAAAGGACCTTTACCATTGGGATTTCCTTGTTCCTCGACTTTCTGATCTGAGTGTCTAGGATCCGCACTGGCTGTTCTACATAGGTGAGATCCTCTTGGATCTCTACATCAGGCTCACTAAGAACCTTGCTCGGATCTGACACGTACTTCCGTAACAGAGAAACATGGAAAACTGGATGGATTCTCTCCATCGAAGCAGGCAAGTCTAGCTTGTACGACACATTACCGACCCTCTGAAGCACCTCGAAGGGACCGATGTACCGTGGAGCTAACTTACCCTTCTTCCCGCACCGAACCACTCCCTTCATAGGAGACACCTTGAGCAAAACCAAATCCCCCTCCTGAAACTCTAGCTGTCTTCTGCGGATATCTGCATAACTCTTCTGCCGACTAGCAGCAGTCTTGATCCTCTCTCTGATTATGGGTACCACCCTGCTGGTAAGCTCTACTAACTCCGGACCCGCAAGAGTCCTCTCTCCTACTTCCTCCCAGCAGATAGGTGATCTGCACTTCCTCCCATACAAAGCTTCATATGGAGCCATCCCTATGCTAGCATGATAGCTGTTATTGTAGGCAAACTCCACCAAAGGTAGATGCTGCCTCCAAGAACCGCCAAAATCTAGCACACACATTCTGAGCATATCCTCTATTGTCTGGATGGTCCTCTCTGACTGTCCGTCTGTCTGTGGGTGGAAGGCAGTACTGAAGTCTAATCTGGTACCCATAGCGTTCTGCAGACTCCGCCAGAACCTGGAGGTGAACTGGGGCCCTCTATCTGACACTATAGATACCGGGACCCCATGCAGTCTGACAATCTCATCTACGTACACCTGCGCCAACTTGTCCACAGAGTAACCACTCCTGACAGGGATGAAGTGAGCAGATTTGGTGAGTCTGTCCACAATCACCCATATGGAGTCCAATCTGTTGGACGTCGCCGGTAACCCCACTACGAAGTCCATAGCTATATTCTCCCATTTCCACTCTGGAATCGGTAGTGGATTCAACATTCCAGCCGGCTTCTGATGCTCTAGTTTCACCCTCTGACACACATCGCAGGCTGACACGAACAGTGCCACATCCTTCTTCATAGCTGGCCACCAATACACTCTCTTCAGATCCTGATACATCTTGGTGGCTCCAGGGTGAACACTATACCTGGTATTATGGGCTTCCCCCATAATATCTCCCTTCAGACCAATGTCATCTGGCACACATAATCTGTTCCCGTAGCGGAGGATCCCCTTATCATCAAATCTGAACTCACTGTCCTTGCCTGACTGAACAGTCCTGGCAATCTTCACTAACTCTGGGTCCTCATGCTGTTTCTGAGCCACTTGCTCCAGAAACACGGGTGTCACTCTCATCTGAGCCACTAAGGCACCTGTGCCAGACAACTCCAACTGTAATCCCTCACTCATAAGTCTGTGGAACTCCTTCACCACCGGCCTCCTCTCTGCTGAAATGTGGGATAGACTGCCGAGTGATTTCCGGCTTAGGGCGTCTGCCACAACATTCGCCTTACCCGGATGGTACTGAATCTTGCAATCATAGTCACTCAACAGCTCTACCCATCTCCTCTGCCTCAAGTTCAGTTCTCTCTGACTCAGGATGTACTGCAGGCTCTTATGATCTGTGAAGATCTCACACTTTACCCCATAAAGGTAATGCCTCCACATCTTGAGTGCAAAGATCACTGCTGCCATCTCTAGGTCATGTGTGGGGTAATTCAGCTCATGCTTCTTCAGCTGCCTAGAAGCATAAGCGATCACCCTCTCATTCTGCATTAGCACACAACCCAGTCCCACACGGGACGCATCACAATATACTGAGAAGTCATCATCACTTTTTGGCAGAGCTAACACCGGTGCTGAAGTCAACCTCCTCTTAAGCTCCTCAAAGCTTTCCTCACACTGATCGGTCCATATGAACTTCTGATTCTTCTTTGTCAATTTGGTCATAGGAGCAGCAATCTTTGAGAAGTCCTGAACGAACCTCCTGTAGTAACCTGCTAAACCCAGAAAACTCTTGATCTCGGTCACTGTGGTGGGTCTAGGCCAGTTAGCTACAGCCTCTATCTTCTTGGGGTCTACTTCAATACCCTGTTCTGACACAATGTGCCCCAAGAATGAAATGCTCCTAAGCCAAAACTCACACTTGGAGAACTTGGCATACAAGCCATGCTCTCTCAAGGTCTGCAAAACTGTCCTCAGGTGATGGGCATGCTCCTCTGCATTTCTGGAATACACTAAGATATCATCTATGAAGACAATAACGAAGTGATCCAGATACTGACTGAATACTCTGTTCATGAGGTCCATGAATGCTGCAGGGGCGTTGGTCAACCCAAACGGCATCACAAGGAACTCATAGTGCCCATACCTGGTCCTGAAAGCTGTTTTCGGTACATCTTCATTCCTTATCCTCAACTGATGGTACCCTGATCTCAGATCTATTTTGGAGAAACAACCTGCTCCTGTTAGCTGGTCGAATAGATCGTCGATCCTCGGCAAAGGGTACTTGTTCTTGGTAGTGACCTTGTTCAACTGTCTGTAGTCGATACAAAGTCGGAGGGATCCATCCTTCTTCCTCACAAACAAAACCGGAGCACCCCAAGGTGAAGTACTCGGTCGGATGAAACCCTTATCTACCAGCTCTTGCAACTGTTCCTTCAGTTCTTTCAATTCAGCTGGTGCCATCCTGTAGGGAGGGATAGAGATCGGTCTGGTACCAGGCATTAACTCAATCTCGAACTCTATCTCCCTAGCAGGTGGTAACCCTGGCAGCTCGTCTGGGAAAACATCTAAGAACTCACTCACCACAGGCACTGAGGCGGGCTCTCTGACATGACTATCTAACTCCCTCACATGAGCTAGAAACCCCTGACATCCCCTCCTAAGCAACCTACGAGCCTGAAGAGCTGAGATCAGACCTCTAGGTGTACCCCTCTTGTCTCCTCTGAAGACGACCTCTGACCCATCCTGATCTCTGAATCTGACTACCTTGTCTCTACAGTCCAAGGTAGCACCATGGGTCGATAACCAATCCATCCCTAGAATGACGTCAAAATCTGTCAAATCTAGAACCACGAGGTCGGCGGAAAGGCATCTTCCCTCTATGAAAACTGGACTACATTGGCAGACTGCCTCTGCCACTGACGGGTCACACTTGGGTCCACTGACCCATAGGGGACACTCTAACCCAGAGACCATCAATCCTACCCTCTCCACGACTCTCGGAGCAACAAAAGAATGAGATGCACCCGGGTCCATTAAGGCATACACATCAGAACAACCAATGATGAGATTACCTGCCACCACGGTGTTGGATGTGTTGGCCTCCTGCTGAGTCATAGTGAAGATCCGTGCCGGAGCTGATGGACCTTCACCTCTGTATCCTGCTGATGAAGAGGCTGACCCTCTCCCTCTGCCTCTGCCACTGGCCTGTGTTGCGGCTGGAGCTACTGGCTGCACCACACTGCCGGAGGCTGTCTGCTGAGACGGTGCGGCAAAGGCTGCTCTAGGACAGTCTCGAGCCAAATGACCCGCCTGTCCGCATCTGAAACATGTGTTTGTCCCTGCCAGACATACTCCCTTGTGTGGTCTCCCACATCTCATACATGCTGTAACCTCTGCGCCAGAGCTTGAGCCACTGCCTATACCCAGACCTGACTTGATCTTGTTCCAGAACTTATTCTTCTTAGATTTTCTGTGGCCTCTGTCCCACTTCTTACTGCCTGCAACTGCTGCACTCAGAGAAGAAGAGTCTAACCTTTCCCCACCTGGGGTCTTGGAACCAGAAGACTGTGCCACTGACTATTTTACCTTCCCCTCAACGATAGCACTAGCCTCCATTCTCCTAGCCATATCCACTATGGCATGGAAACTCTCCCTCTCTGCTGACTGTATCAAAGCGGAATACCTGGAGTGCAGCCTCATAATATATCTACTTGACTTCTTTTGATCTGTGTCCAAATTCTGCCCAGCATATGGCAACAACTCCAGGAACCTGTCTGTGTACTCCTCCACACTCATCTGATCAGTCTGCCTCAACTGTTCAAATTCTATCATCTTCTGCTCTCTAGAGCTCTCAGGGAAAGCCCATCCTGCAAACTCATTTGCGAACTCCCCCCAGGACATACTGTCCGCTCTCGGGTTCACATAGTCCTTAAACCAATCACGTGCCTTCTTGCACTCCAGTGTGAACCCAGCCATCTGAATGGCTCTACTGTCATCAGCCCCTATCTCATCTGTAATAGTCTTGACCCTGCTCAGATACTCAAATGGGTCATCGCCTGCTCGGTACTGAGGAGCACCCAACTTCATGTAATCGGTCATCTTGACCTTGCTCCCTCCAGATGAGGTAGGTTTGGGTACTTGTGTTTCCGGGACAGTAGGTACTGGTGGTGGTGGAGGTGCAACATCCCCTGGGATAGGGTTTGCTGTACTGGTATAGGGAGGTGGAGGTGGGTACATGGGGTACTGAGAGTATGGTGGGTAGTAAGGTGGGTATGGCATATGTGGAGGATAAGGGCTAAAACTGGGGTTATCCGATGTACCTCCCATCGAATACCCTGGATGGTGTGAATAGGGTGGGTAGTGATGTGGCTGGACATAACTCGAGGCCTGAGTGCCTCCTTCTGATTCTCCCATGCCCTCTTCCGGCATGCTCACACCGAGACTGCCATCCCTCCTCTGGTCTACTTCCATATCCTCAGACATTCCTCCCTGCACTGTTCCCCTTACCGATCTGCTTCTACCCAGATCCAAAGACCTTCTAGGGTCTCTAGCTACTCTGTCTCTGTTGGACCTACTGGACATTGCCCTAGGCAAAGCTGAAGGACGAGCATCAGCGCCCTCGTCCTGAGGTGGCACTCCAGTCAATCGTGCAGATCGACGAGTTCCTCTCATTCTATCTTCTGAAAAACAGCACATAGCATAAGCAATCATTAGCATCATATGGTTCATGTGGAAACACATGAACCCTCATCACATACATAGCATCACATCATAGCATTTATGCACATGCATATCATCATGGCATATCATATCATCATATAGACAGGACTCTACATCCTATCCTAGTGGACATGATTTTTCTAGTGTGCTTGACCTTCTAGAACATCTATGAGCCCGACACACTAGGTCCGACCATATGAACCTAGGGCTCTGATACCACTCTGTAACGACCCGGGAATCCGACCCATTACCGGCGCTAGGATCCAGATCGGCTTAAGGCCGCCGGGACCCGTAGCAAGCCTACATACCTCCTGTAAACCTGTGGAATCCCATACATAACAACATATACATGATCTGTAAAAATTTTTCTTTTCTCTTATCCAAGCAAAACCTGTGCATGCACAAAATCATACATAAACCCCACACTGGAGTCCTCATCAAATACTCCAATGGGGTATCATCATCATACATATCAGCTTGGATAATCATGGTCATTAACATCATTACTCATTAAACACTCTGTACATAATGGGGATTCACACACCTCTAGGTCAAGCACTACTATAATCCTCAATACATCATCAAATCATTCATTACATTACATGGTCATATATACTCATTACATCATGTTCATGTCCACTACTATCTATTACAACATACATGACTTAACTTCACTCTAGCCGACTTCCTGATCTATCCTGTACCTGCAACTCTGGGGATAAAGGGAGTGGGGTGAGCTACTAGAGCCCAGTGAGCAGAATAATAAAACATCAATTTAAATCATGCTTTCATGTATGCGCCATAACACAAACATTTCACAACAAGGATGAACTTGTCACCATTTAGCCCCTATCTTTCTTACTTATACATGCCGGGGGCGTAGAGCCGTAGCAGGCACACCCGGACTTCCATAATCTGTCATAGTGCCAGGGGCGTAGAGCCGTAGCAGGCACACCTGGACTCACATAGGCTATCATGACATACAAGGGCTAATGGATCATTCAACATTCATCCACATCAACAACAAAGTATGCAATGCAACATATTCGTGAATTCTAATGCAAACAACCTAATATATCTCATGGCATTCATGATGCGTGAATCATGCTAAAACATTTCATTAATTTGCTTTAAAACTTAAAGTTTATTCCACTCACCTCTGGCTAGCTCTGAAGAGACTCTGAAGCAGCTGGCTCACTGCTGGGGGTCTCGGTTCCTCGGGTCCGAACCTACACAGGTGGACTCAAATGAGGGACCAAACATACCTGAATATGACTCTAAAATACTCCCCAAAAACCCCCTAAAACATCCTGAAAACATCACATGAAAACATGCAAGAAATGGCTGAACAGGGCACTTTCGGCGGCAGGTTCGGCGGCCGAAAGTCCCTCTGCAGCCGAAAGTCATGCAGGTTCGGCGGCACTTTCGGCGGCCGAACCTCCCAGACAGAGACGAAACTTGAGTTTCGGGGGCAGGCTTCGGCAGCCGAAACTGCCTCCACAAGGGGGTTCGGCGGCCGAAAGTCACTTCGGCGGCCGAACCTGAGTTTCTGCCGAAGGGCAGAAACTTGGCTCCCTTGTGTCCACAGCCTCCAAAACGCCTCAAAACATGCATAAACTTGTTTCTACACATGCACACACATCATACATTACACCTAGGGGTCTCAAACTACAATATACCCCAACTACAACACTTCAAACAACACATTTCCAACATACATTGTTCAAATCACAACATAAACCCATAAACCTAGCAACAAGCCTAAACATGCATTCTACCCCATCAACTTGCATAAAACTTTCATAAAACATAAAAGAAGCATAGATCGAAGCTTACCTCTTGAAGATCGAGAGGAAGAACGACCCTAGCTCGAAAAATGGAGGGATTTAGCTCCAAGACTTCCAAGCTCCAAAACTTGTTTCAAAAGCTTAAATCTTCAAAACCAAGGGAAAACAAGTGAAAATCTTGAAAGATTTAGAGGAAGAACATCAAAAATGGGTGAGGGACGGCGGAAAGCTCACCTTGGCCGAAAATGGGGAAAAGCTCGCCCGTTTTCGGCTAAGGGACCCTTTTATAGTGGCTGGCCAGACCACGTTCGGGGGCCGAATGTGCCTCCGCATGCATGCCATGTTCGGCGGCCGAACCTGGACTTCCCTCACTCATGCTTTCGGGCGCCTAAAGTCCCTCCGAAAGCATGCATGTTCGGCGGCCGATCTTTGGAGTTCGGCGGCCGAACCTGGGTTTTCCTCCAAGGATTTTTCATGCAAAAACTCATTTAATTTCTTACTTAAAAACATGAAATACATGAAAACATTTCATAAAATCATAGTTTTACCCTTCTAGAGGTTTCCGACATCCGAGGTCCCACCGGACGGTAGGGATTCCGATACCGGAGTCTAGCCGGGTATTACAATAGGGACTAAATAATATTTTTTTTCATTTTATTATTGATAAGGGTATTTTTGGGATTATATTTATTCTCTTTCCTTTGACCAGGTGAAAATCATTGACTTAACAGAAATTTTTGACGGAGGGACCTTGAATTTTGACGGAATTAAATCTCAGGGACGAAAGTGTTGGGTTCTAAAAATAGAGGGACGAATTCGTTAATTACGCTATACCTCAGGGACTAAAAAGTAATTTTTCCTTTAAAGAGTGATGTTCTTCACCTCATTCGGTTCGGCCGCCGAACTTTAGCTTAGGCCGCCGAACCTGAATTTTTCTGAGAAAGATATAACGGCTATTTCTGAACATGAACGGCTCTATTTGCATTTAATGCATCCCCAACGGCCATATTTATGACTGAACTATAAATACAATGAGTTTTTGATATGAAAAGGTTACAACAACCATCTAAGCAAATATTTATTGAGATTACAACATTTTTCATTCTCTCTCTCAAAACCTTGAGCCAAAGCATTGATTTCTTGAAAGCTTGTTTTGAGTTGTAATTGGTTGGCTTTTCAGAGTGAGTAAAGGTTGTTGAGAGATTCTGTTGTTGTGAGTGTGGCATTGAGCAAAGAATTGCTCTTGAGTGAAAAAGAGATTTGTAAAGAGCAAAGGCTTGCTCTAAGATTGTAAGGGTTTTAATCTTCACCCAAAGAAGATTTGATAGTGGAGTTGAACTCTCAAGGTGGACCTTGAGGAGAGGACGTAGGCTTGGGATAGCTGAACCTCTATAAATTCTTGTGTTGATTATCTTCTTCCTTATTGCCTTCTATTTTGTGCTTTTCCCTTTAAATTTTTTATAAACCCAATTCACCCCCCCTCTTGGGTTGCTTCAAGGGACAACAAGTGGTATCAAAGCTAAGTCTCCCTATCTTGAAGATATAATTATCTTGGAGTAAAGATCAAATGGCAGCCCTCAATTCTCAAGAAGGTCAATCGGTTGTGAGACCACCTTTCTTTGATGGAAATGACTTTCTATATTGGAAAAATAGAATGTATTATTTCCTCAAATCGGAAGAAGTTGATTTGTGGGATATTGTAGAGAATGGTCCCTTCTTTCCCACAAGAGTGATAGATGGAAACCAAGAGCAAAAACCTAAGAGTGAATGGAGTGAACTAGAGAAGAGAAGGGTAGCCATTAATGACAAAGCCATTCACATCTTATTTTGTGCTCTTAGTAGAAGTGAGTACAACAAAGTGTGCATGAAGTCTACCGCAAAGGAAATTTGGGATGCTTTGGTTATCACTCATGAAGGAACTAATCAAGTCAAAGAAAACAAGATGGAATCCCTCATTTACCAATATGAGTTGTTCAAAATGAAATCCGATGAAACTATTAGTCAAATGTATGATAGGTTCATTGAGATCATTGGAGGGATGGAATCTCTTGGGAAGACATTCACAAATGAAGAGTTGGTGAAGAAAATCCTTATATGTCTACCTAAAGAATGGCTACCAAAGGTAACTTCTTTAAAGAATGCCAAAGACTTGAGAAAAGTGCAATTGGATGAACTCTTGGGGAATCTCATTGACTATGAGATGACTCTAAAGAGAGAGCAAGTGGAGGAACCTAGCAAGATGAAAAAGAACATTACTCTAAGGGTAGCCTCCGAAGATACTAGTGAGGAAGAAGAAGAGATAAGTGAGGAAGAACTAGCCTTGGTAACTAGGAGAATAAGGAAGTTGCTTCTTCAAAATAAAAAGTTCATCCCAAGGAAGAATTTTAGAAAGGAAAAGGGTGAATCAAGCAAAAAGGAAGTTGTCATTTGCTATGAGTGCAATAAGCCGGGTCACTACAAAGTGGATTGTCCCAAGTTGAAGAAGCCTATCAAGAAGTTCAAGAAGAAGGCCTTCAAAGCAACATGGGATGAGTCAAGTGATACCGAAGAGGAGGAGGTTGGTGATGAAATTGCCAACATGTGCTTCATGGCTCTAGAGAAAAGCTCCAATGAGGTAACCATACTTGATGACTCTACTTTATGTGATGATGTTGTTGAGTTTTCATATGATGAACTTGTTGGTGCTTTAAAATTGATGAATGATGAGCTTGAAAAGAGTCATAAGAAAAACAAGTTTTTGAAATGTGAGTTAGCTAGCTTGAAAAAGGAAAGTGAGAACTCACCTAAGGAACCTTTACCCTTAAATGATCCTTTACAAAAATCCTTAGATGAGCTCTCATTAGAAAATAAAAAGTTGAAAAATGAAGTCCTTGAGTTGAAAAATTCTCTTTCAAAATTTTTAAAAGGCAAGGACAAACTTGATGAAATTTTAGACTCTCAAAGGTCTCCTAGCATCAAGTATGGCCTTAGCTATGATAAATCAACTCAAGCAAACTTTTCTAAAACCGTTTTTGTTAAAGCTACTAACTCACATGAACCTAAGGTTTCTAGCTCAAATGTAAATGTGCCTAAAGCCTCTACCAGTAATATGTCTATGAGAAATGTACATGTACACCAATCCACTAGTTACAACACTCATATAAGACACACACTTAGGCAATTTGCATATAAGAGAAATGATCATTATAGAACACACACTTCTAGTTCACAAAATCACCACTCTAATCATATCTCTTGCTCACATGCTTTTAATAAACAAAGGAGAAATGGCCACATGAGAACTCAAACACACTCACTCACCTATGTACCTAGAATAAGAAGGTTCAATGGTCATTGTCACTATTGTGGCAAGTTTGGTCATACCAATTATAAGTGTACTATTAGAAAATTGCATCTTGGATATGGTAGCATATGGAAATTGGATAGTGGAATGACTAACCCCCAAGGACCCAAGTACATTTGGGTACCTAAAAGTGTTTGAATTCTTTTTTTAGGTGTGCTTGAAATCCTCAAAAATTGAAAGCAAATGGTATCTAGATAGTGGATGTTCAAGGCACATGACCGGAAATTCAAGTCACTTCATCTCTCTTGAAAAGAAAGACGGAAGTGGACAAGTAACTTTTGGAGACAATGGAAAAGGTAAAATTGTTGGCATAGGTAAAGTCGGTAAGGAAAACTCTCCTATTCTTGATAAAGTTCTCTTAGTTGATGGTTTGAAGCATAATTTATTAAGTGTAAGTCAATTATGTGATAAAGATTGTAGAGTTATCTTTGAACCAAAATCATGTTTTGTTTCTAGAATGTGGAATAACAAAATATTGTTTGTTGGTGAAAGAGTTGAAAATATTTATCTTATTGATTTACAAGCTATGACTAACCTAGATATGAAGTGCTTTGTGTCTATTAGTGATAACTCTTGGATTTGGCATAGAAGACTTTCTCATGCTAGCATGGATCTCCTCAAAAATTTGAGCAAAGATGAGCTAGTTGATGGCCTTCCAAAGATCAAATATGAAAAGGACAAAGTATGTGATGCATGTCAAATGGGTAAGCAAGTTAAGAGTTCTTTTAAAGCTATTAATAAGGTAATCTCTTCTAGACCTTTGCAACTCTTGCATATGGATTTATTTGGTCCAACTAGAGTAGCTAGTCTTGGTGGCATGCATTATGGTTTTGTTATAGTTGATGACTACTCTAGGTATACTTGGGTTGTGTTCCTTGCTCATAAGGATGATTGTTTTGATGATTTTAAAAGTTTTTCAAAGAAAGTTCAAAATGAAAAGGGTTTTCAAATTTCTTTAATAAGGAGTGATCATGGTAGAGAATTTGAAAATGAAAAATTTGAAGTCTTTTGTAATAAGTTAGGGATCACTCATAATTTCTCATCTCCTAGGACTCCCCAACAAAATGGTGTTGTTGAAAGAAAAAATAGAACTCTTTTAGATATGGGGAGGACTATGTTAAGAGAGTATAATTTACCTACTTATTTTTGGGCGGAAGCCATAAATACGGCTTGTTATGTTTCAAATAGAGTTTTAATTAGACCTCTCTTAAATAAGACTCCTTATGAGCTTTGGAATGGAAGGAAACCTAGAGTTAGTTATTTTAGAGTTTTTTGCTGTAAATGCTTCATATTAAACAACAAGGATAATCTAGGCAAATTTGACTCCAAAACCGATGAAGGTATCTTCTTAGGATACTCTATCTCTAGTAAATCATATAGAGTATTCAATAAAAGAACCTTGATAGTTGAAGAGTCAATGCATGTTGTTTTTGATGAATCTAATCCCTTTGCTCCTAGAAAGAAGGTATCTTGTGATGATGATCTTGTAGGTAACCTTGATGAGTTGACCTTTGAAGATCCTCAACCTCATGGAGATCAAAGTCAACCCAAGGAGGATTCAATAGAGGCAAAGGAAGATGAAGTTGGACTTCAAGAGCAACAAATGCAAATTACACAAAGTCAAGGAGTCCAACATGACTTGCCAAGGGATTGGGCCTACAAGAAGGATCATCCCAAGGATCAAATAATTGGTGATGCATCACAAGGGATAACTACTAGATCTTCTATTAGACATGTATGTAATAATATTGCATTCATATCTCATATAGAACCTAAATCTATAGATGAGGCTATTAGTGATGAGAGTTGGGTTCTTGCTATGCAAGAAGAACTCAACCAATTTGAAAGAAACAAGGTTTGGACCTTAGTTTCTAGACCAAAACATCACCCCACCATAGGCACCAAATGGGTGTTTAGAAATAAGCTTGATGAAGATGGCAATATCATTAGAAACAAAGCTAGGTTAGTAGCTAAAGGCTATAACCAAGAGAAGGGCATAGACTATGATGAAATATTTGCCCCCGTAGCTAGATTAGAAGCCATTAGAATCTTGCTTGCATATGCATCATACATGAATTTTAATCTCTTTCAAATGGATGTGAAAAGTGCTTTTTTAAATGGTTTTATTGAGGAGGAGGTTTATGTTGAGCAACCTCCGGGGTTTGAAAATCATGACCTTCCAAATCATGTTTTTAAATTGTCTAAAGCTTTATATGGTTTAAAACAAGCTCCAAGAGCTTGGTATGAAAGACTAAGCAATTTTCTTTTGCAAAATGGTTTTTCAAAAGGCAAAGTGGATACAACACTCTTTGTCAAAAATCATGAAAATGACATCCTTGTGGTGCAAATATATGTTGATGATATCATATTTGGTGCTACTAATGTGTGTTTGTGTGAAGAGTTTTCAAAAGTTATGAAAAGTGAGTTTGAGATGAGCATGATGGGAGAACTCAAATTCTTCCTTGGGCTTCAAATCAAACAAGCTAAGGATGGCATCTTCATCAACCAAGCCAAATACACAAAGGAGCTAATCAAAAGGTTTGGAATGGAGAATAGCAAGCCTAGTATAACTCCAATGAGCACAAACACCAAGCTTGACAAGGATGAAAAGGGTAAGCCAATTGTTGAAAAGCTCTATAGAGGTATGATCGGAAGCCTTTTATATCTCACTGCATCTAGACCGGATATCATGTTTTCCGTATGCTTATGTGCACGTTTTCAATCATGTCCTAAAGAGTCTCATTTGCATGCCGTTAAACGCATTCTTAGATATTTAAATGGTTCATTGCATTTGGGGTTATGGTATCCTAGAAGTACATCCTTTAGTTTATGTTCCTACTCGGATGCCGACTTTGCCGGAAGCATTCTTGATAGGAAAAGTACCTCGGGTACTTGTCAACTTCTAGGACAATCTCTTGTTTCTTGGTGTAGCAAGAAACAAAATTCGGTTGCACTTTCAACCGCCGAAGCCGAATATGTGGCGGCGGGTCTTTGTTGTAGTCAAATCCTTTGGATTAAGCAACAATTAAGAGACTTTGAAGTGTCTCTTGATCACATTCCTATTAAATGTGATAATACAAGTGCAATCAATCTAACCAAGAACCCCATTCAACATTCTAGAACTAAGCATATTGACATTAGACATCATTTCATTCGTGATCATGTGTTAAATGGTGATGTTGTTCTTGAATTTGTGGATACAAACAACCAATTAGCTGATATTTTCATAAAACCCTTAAATGAAGAAAGATTTAACTTCATTAAAAGGGAATTGGGAATGCTAGATGGTGTTGCTTGTTGAGTGTTTTTATTTTTTTTTATGTGTTTATCTCTTTGAAAGTTTGTCAGATTATTTGATATAGTTTTATTTTTAAATTAAAAAAAAAAAAGGGGAGGAAGCCCAAAAATTCCAGGTTCGGAGGCACATTCGGCCCCCTAACCTTCAATTTCAAGGGCAATATGAAAAGCGGAAAATTCTTTTGTCTTTTTCTTTTCTCTTTTTCGGCCGCCTAACATTTTATTCGGCCGCCGAAACTTGTTAATTTTCGGCCGCCGAAGTTTAAGTTCGGCCTCCTAAAATTGCCCATTTTCGGCCGCCGAAGCTTAGTTCGGCCGCCGAAACTGAGCGCTCCTTAAAAGCCCCCGCGACAGCTCGTCGTTTTCCTCGCGCGACTCTCTCTCTCCCCGAAGCTCTCTTCATCTTCCTCTTCGAAAATCGGCTGATCCAAGCCAATTTTTTCCCCAAAACCTTCCTTTTTCGTCTTTTTCTTCTCTTAAACGCCGAAAAACACATTTTTTTTCTTCTCAAAGAACCCATTTCGAGTTTTTTCCTTTTGGGTAAGTTTTCTATTTTCTCTCTCTTTTTATGCGTTTTTTATTTATTTTCTTTTTGTTTAATCTTGTCTTTAGCTCTCTGCTATGTCTAGGGTTGTGTATTTGATGAACTTGTTGATAGCTGGGTTATTTTATTGATAGTTGTATTTTTATAAAACTGCCTGTTATTTTTTGATTGCTCTGTTAATAATGTACATACTGTTAGCCGGGTTATTAATAGCTGTGTATTTATCTTTAAACTGTTTTTTTTTGTGTTTTGTTGCTCTCTGTTAGCTTGTTAGCTGGGCTATTGATAACTGGTTATACACATATACTCTGCCTTTTTTTGCTCTCTGTTAGCTGGGTATATATATATATATATATATATATATATATATATATATATATATAAATTTTTTTGTAGCTATCTTTATAATACATGTTGTTAGCTGGGTTATTTGTTTGGTTTGTTTTTATAATTTTTTTGATGCAAATCATACTCAGGTTTCTTTTGGATTTTTTTTTTCTGAATATGGTTTTGGCGTAATAACTGTTAACAGGTTTGTCTTGTTTATGGGCTGAGTCTTGTTGCTGTCTTGTGCCTTGTTGCTTATAGTTAATTTTTTTTCTTTTTTCATTTGCCTCTGTAGCTGTTGTTTGGGTAAAATGGGTAGAAAATCCACAGCCCGTAGACACCCATACTTTAGAGGTCAATCCAGTAGACAGTCTGAGGCTCCTAGGTCTCCCTCCCCAGACCCTCCTGCCTCTCCCCCCTTTGAGTTTCCTGTAGTTAGAGAGGAGGATCCAGCTTTTCAGCCTTTCTCTCTCAGGTTTGTTCATCCTGGGAGAACTGTTCATGCTAATAGTGTTCAGCTCTTTCGCTCTCAGGGATTCCTTCAGCCCTTCAGAGTCCAGGGTTGGGAGCACCTTCTTGTCACTCCATCAGACACCCATCCTAGGATTGTTAGGGAGTTCTATGCAAACCTACACACCTTTACCCGTCACACTTCCCCCCACCTGGTCAGTTTTGTAAATGGTTAGAGAGTTTTCCTCACTCCTGACATCATTGCTCGACATCTAGGTGTCTCCAACTCTGGGGCTGTTGTCTCCACCACTCATAAGTGGATCACTGGTGAGGCCTCTTCCCTTCACCAGACTAGGATTATTTCAGGAGATGTAGATCATGAGGAACCCTCTAGGCTTAAGGCCTGTGACCTCGCCACTCTCCCTAAAGTTGTTCACCACATAGTCACCTATGAGGTTCTCCCTAGAGCAGGTCATATGACTGCTTTATCCTATTCTGACATGTTTGTAGTATCCTGTCTGCTAGAGGGTCGAGCCCTTAACTTGCCCCATATCATGATTCACACTATAGCTGACTCTCTTAGGCTGAGTAGGGGATGTCTCCCCTTTGGTCGTCATCTTACTCTTCTTCTCTGAGCCCTAGGGGTTGACCCAGGTACCGAGTCGGCCTTACCTTTGTCTAGTGAGTACACCCCCTACACTGAGGCTACCCTCCACCACATGGGTTTGACTAGGAGAGGCAATGAATTTTATAATTCTAGGAGGGATTTTGCAGCCTGCAGAGCAGCACATGCAGCAGCACAGGCACATGATGTTTCTGATGAGGAGTCAGATGATGTTTCTCCTGCTGATCTTGAGACAGAGCGATCTCCCAGAGGTGATGCTAGTACTGGGCGGTCCACCGAGCAGGGTACATCTTCTCGGACTGCATCTGATCTGTATGATGCCATGGGTCGTCTGGAGCTGCAGGTTGCTTAGATGTTTGATCGCCAGGCTCAGATGTCCGATCACCAGACTCAGATATCTGATCGCCAGACTCAGATGGAGCAGCAGTTAGCACGACTCACAGACCAGCAGTAGACCCTGATCGAGCAGCAGAGACAGATTTTGCACTTCCTTCAGCAGTCATCTGGAGTGCCACCTCCTCAGCCTCCTCAGTGATTTTTTGTTTATTTAGTTACTCTTATTTTTTTCTCCTCTTTTGGTATTGTGATATTTTTTATTTTTGATGATGTCAAAAGGGGGAGAATGGTATAATAGTACTCTTTTGGTTTTATGGATGTTGATACATTGATATCTATTTGACTCATGATTATTGTGCATAATTATAGCTCTTCTTGAGATGCATTTTTTTGTTGGAACTCATTCATTCATATAGGATCCATTGCATCTCATTGCATTGAGTCAAAACCTCCCTTATGTGTCTTCTCACATTTTAAATATGGCATAAAGTATTTTTTTGACAGGGGGAGCACATTAAGGGGGAGTAATTTTTAAAATGCACACACTACACCTATGATTATTATTTTATTGTTTACCAATTGTTTGTCATCATCAAAAAGGGGGAGATTGTTGAACCTAAATGTTCTAATCCTTGTTTTGATGATTAATAAACAATTGGTATGCTACTAATTATCTTTAAAAGTGTTTATGTTGAGCTTGTAGGTCCCTTGCTAACAAGAACGAAATTGCTTCAATCTCAAAAGAAAAAAATGCATATTTTGGAAGCATACCACAAGAAAGGGATCATAAAGTAATTTCTTGTTTATGTGTTGTCAAGTTATTCATTGTGAATTTCAATTAATTAGGTGTGATGGCTCAAGGTTTCTTTCATTTCTAAAAGTTTTTTAGATATGGCCAAATCTTTAAATACTTAACTTTCGGGGACTAAAATGATATTTTCCAAAAGAAGTGATTTTGAAATTATTCTTTATCAAAATCAAAGATCTAAAAATATGGGTTACAAAAATTCAAACGGATTGAAAAATGGATTTTTATAGCCTAAGTTATGATTTTTCAGAGAATTTAATGAAATATTTTTTTGCCCCCTAAAGCCAACTTTCGACTTCCGAAAGTCAGGGACAGAGACGAAAGTCCCACATGTTCGGCCGCCGAACATTGACTTTCGGCCACCGAAAGTGTGTTTTCAGCCTGCCCCCTAAAGTGCATCCTTCGGCTTCCGAAAGTGAGGAACAGAGACGAAAGTCCTGTATGTTCGGCAGCCGAAGGTGGTTTGCCCCCTAAGCTAAATGTTTGGCTTCCGAAAGTGAAGGACGGAGGCAAAAGTCACCTATGTTCGGCCGCTGAACATTACCTTCGGCCGCCAAAAGTGTGCTTTTAAGCCAGCCTCCGAAGCCTAAAGTTTGGCTTCCGAAAGAGAGGGACAGAGACGAAAGTCCCACATGTTCGGCCGCCGAACTTGGGCTTTAGGCCGCCGAAAGTTCTTTTTTAAAGAGTGATGTTCTTCACCTCATTCGGTTCGGCCGCCGAACTTTAGCTTAGGCCGCCGAACCTGAATTTTTCTGAGAAAGATATAACGGCTATTTCTGAACATGAACGGCTCTATTTGCATTTAATGCATCCCCAACGGCCATATTTATGACTGAACTATAAATACAATGAGTTTTTGATATGAAAAGGTTACAACAACCATCTAAGCAAATATTTATTGAGATTACAGCATTTTTCATTCTCTCTCTCTCAAAACCTTGAGCCAAAGCATTGATTTCTTGAAAGCTTGTTTTGAGTTGTAATTGGTTGGCTTTTCAGAGTGAGTAAAGGTTGTTGAGAGATTCTGTTGTTGTGAGTGTGGCATTGAGCAAAAAATTGCTCTTGAGTGAAAAAGAGATTTGTAAAACAACCTAATGTGTACGCAAACAACCTAATGTGTAGACGTGATTTAGTTCACGTCTACTAGGAACCATGCATACCCCTAATCAATGGTTTATGAAATATATATTTATTATTTGTTGATGAGAGCCATGTGTAAGCAAACAACCTAATGTGTTATTGAATTGTATCCTTATTGTGATGCTGCGTAAAAGAGGGTCTCCATGATATTAATTAATGCTGCCTGCAAGAAATAATTTCTGAATCCATGGATTATTCCTATATATCCAGTTTGGAATGGACTGACTCAGGCCATATGGTTAAAAACTTCCATATTATCTGATTCCAACTGTATAAACTGCCTTGCTACTGTATTCATGCTTTGAATTTTTTCATTTGCATGTCCACTAAGATGGTGATTATTTTTTTTGGCAGCCACCTAAGAAAGCTCAAGGAGTGCAATATTCTGCACTTGCCATTTTTAAGGATCCTCAAGAGGCACATCAGGCTTTTGAAAACTTGAATGGGAGGTTAGAAAAGGTACTTGCTATTTGCTAGTTAGTCTCTACATATTTTGAAAACTTCCATACTGCTTGTTGCAGTTGTTGTCATGCAAATAAATATATATATTTTTCAGTGTAGTGGAATTTTTTTTTTTTGTTTTTTGGTTATGTCAGGACAAAAATGGACTGGAGCAGAAAACGATAACATTTAAACTTAACGCTGGAACAACAGCTAGTATACATGTTCGTAAAATGGCACATGATCATTCTCTTCATCAAGGTTTGCTTAAAAAAAGAGCTTTTCAAGGCGAAAATTTAGTTGATCCCAAGAAACTAAAGACCGATGATTGTGACAATCATTTGAAAGAGATGGAAAGATTAAAGCAAGAACTGAAAGAAAAGGATTTAGATCAGTGCAATAACCACTTGAAAGAGATTGAAAGACTAAAGAAAGATCTGAGTGCAAAAGATTTTCAAATCTCTGCTCAGGATAAGATCATAAGTAAGCTGAAGAAAGACCTGGAAGAAATGAAACACAAGAAAAAGAGATAGTAAAAACTTTGCTGTGATTTTTCATACCTGGACTGAGATCTTCCCTGCTGACAAAGATGTTACTGGTTCACATAAACGTTTATGAAGAACGTGAGACTCCAATCTTTTGGTCATCCGGCCATGATTGCCGAGGTAAAAGGACTCTCCAATTTTGTTTGCTTAGTTGTATGATAGATTCTCAAGAATTTGTATTCTGTTATGCAATGTTTGTGTAGTAATATATTTGGATGAGATTTATGTAGCAATTTGAGATTAATTAATGGCAGCAAAAGCATTCAGTTTTGAGCTGTTGATATTAGTTGCGCAGGCATTCCAGTGAATTTCTTAAAAATACTTCATTTTTTTGTTTGATTGGGAAATTTTTTTTTTTTTTTTTTTTTGTTGATCAAACGTCTCAATCGTCAAAAAATTGAAAATATTTCCTTGAAAAAAATTATCTTTATCTATGCACACTTTCTTTTATAATAAAAAATGATCTATTTACACAAATTTTATATTTAGTAATTATATATTTATATTTAAATTATAATAACACATACTATAAGAATGTCTTAAATTTTTTAAAATTATTATTATAGGATTAAAGGACACTTTTTGGAAAAAAAAGTTATATTCTAAATATTGTTAAAAATATTTAAAAATTAATTTTAATACTCTTAAGCTAATGTACAAAAATATTTTTTTTAAATAGCAACTTTAACAATAATATCAAATACACTCTACTGGGATTGAAAATTCAAATGAATAAAAATTCATGTTATGTTCACTTGACGTAGACTAATATACAGATGAAAATTTTCATATAAAATTGATGAATGGTTCTTCTTCTTTCTTCCCTTTTTTTTTCCCCTGTATGATCAAATTCAACACTGCTGCACAAGTGATGCGATGCCGTTCCGTGATGGATAACTCTATTTTGTAGAATTACAGCACACGGAGACTTGCAATCAACGATGGCTTGTGAAAATTGGATGATCGATGACTTTTCTCCACCAACTGCGTGGCCTTTATTAACTTTCGCGGAAAATAATGCTTTTCTCCTTCTTCTTTTCTTTTTTTTTTTTTTTTGGTTTAAAAAAAAACTTAAGAATGATAAATGTGTAATATACTTGCGAAAATTACTAATCAAGCAGCTGAAGTCAAGCAACTTGCAGTCTTCGTCGGTTTAATTTAATAGCTGAAAGGGATGTTATTGACCTGTACACCTATAAATTCCTTCTCACTCCTTTTTATCTCCAATTCTTCCTTTTTCTAGCTCTTCCATGGATTCGTTAACATCTGTGCATTTGTTTTTCTCATTTTCACTTCTTGTTGGGATAGCAGTAGCCCAACAGAACCAATCCCATATCATAAGCTTGGGTTCTAAACTCTCTCCCACCAAACCCCCGAATTCATGGCCTTCACCGTCTGGTCATTTCGAATTTGGCTTCTACCAACAAATCAATGGATTTGCTGTTGGAATATGGTTGGTCAGTCAACCTGAAAATATTGTTGTCTGGACTGCAAATAGAGATGACTCGCCAGTTTCCGCAAATTCTACTCTGGAGTTAACAAAAGATGGAAGGCTGCTAATCAGAAATGAACAGGGTCCAGGAAGGCTCATTGCTGATGTATCAGACGCCATACATGCAGCTTCGATGCTCGATTCTGGTAATTTCGTGCTTTATGGAAGCAATTCTTCCATTATCTGGCAAAGCTTCGATTTCCCAACTGACACCTTATTAGGAGGTCAGAATTTGTATGCACACAATCGGTTGGTTTCCAGCGTGTCTCGATCTGATCATTCAAGTGGACGATTTTTTCTCAGATGCCAATCAGACGGTAACCTTGTTGCGTACCCAGTAAACAGTTCTGGGGATTCAGATGATGCATACTGGAACGTTCTTTTATCTAATAATTTTGCAGTACAGCTTAGTCTTGATTATGAAGGTCGGTTGTACATGAAGGATGGGATTTCCAATTACACGATAAGCAAATCAGTGAACAGCTCTGCTCCTGCGGAGAAAGAAGTTGTAATTTATCGAGCAACGATTGATGCTGATGGAATTTTTAGGTTGTATTCCCACCATTTTGAGAATAGCACTGCCTCAACTATGTCTACAGAGTGGGTAGCAATGGAAGATCAATGTGATGTCAAAGGTTTCTGCAACTTCAACAGCTACTGCTCAAGCTCAGATTCTAAAGGTGACTGCTATTGTTATCCTGGTTTTGTTTGGATAAACCAGAGCGAGAAATTCTTGGGGTGCACTCTGAACTGCACAGAAGATGTTTGTAGGAAAGATCTCAAAATTTATTACAATATTACTGCTATGGATAAGACATGGTGGGGTGACTTTCCTTTATCTGTTGTACCAATGACAAGAGAAGACTGCACCAGGTCCTGCCAAGAGGATTGCAATTGTGGGGCTGTTTTATATGCAGGTGAAAATTGCGAAAAATACAAGCTTCCGCTCAGATATGGAAAAAGAAACAGAAACATATCAACAGTAGCATTTTTCAAGGTAATCGTGGGGAGTTCTGCAAGTCATGGAGATCCAGAGATTGTAACAGAAGTCAAGGAAAGCCTAATGGTCGTTCTTGCCATAAGTTTAGGTTCTATTACTTGCGTTTGTTTTGCTTTTGCAGTCTCTAGTTTCTTCATTTATCGGAATCAAGTTCATTGTTACAGAAAGATATCAGAAAATGGAAACTTGGGATTATCAGAAGAGTTTGCTCTGCGTTCATTTTCCTACAGTGAGTTGGAGAAAGCAACAAATGGTTTTCAGGAAGAGTTAGGAAGGGGCAGTTATGGAGCAGTTTACAGAGGAACCCTACAAGGAGTGGGCAAAAACATTGCTGTAAAGAGACTAGAGCGAGTCGTTGAAGAAGGGGAGAGAGAATTTCGAGCTGAAATGACAGCCATCGGAAGAACTCATCATAGGAACTTGATTCAGTTGCTTGGTTTTTGCGTGGAGGGCTGCAGGAAACTTCTTGCATACGAGTATATGAACAATGGTTCACTTGCAGATGTTCTCTTCAAGGCAGAGGTTCGTCCTGTTTGGAGAGAAAGATTCAGGATTGCACTAGACGTGGCTAGAGGCATTCTCTATTTACACGAAGAGTGTGAGGTTCAAATCCTCCACTGCAATATAAAACCACAAAACATACTCATAGATGATTCTTGGACTGCAAAGATATCTGATTTTGGGTTAGCGAAGCTGTTACCACCTAGTCAAGCAAGCACAGACGAAGGGGTTAGTGAGATTGGAGGATATCTGGCACCTGAATGGCAGAGGAAGACAGTGATATCAGTAAAAGCAGACATCTACAGTTTTGGGGTTGTGCTTCTGGAGATCATCTGTTGCAGAAGCAACATAAAAATAGATGTGCCTCCAGATGAGATAATCCTTTCTGGTTGGGTACAGAGTTGCTTTGTAGCGGGGGAATTGGATAAGCTTGTGGAAGATGAAGATGTCGACTTTGTAACACTGGAAAGAATGGTAAAAGTGGGGCTGTGGTGTACTCAGGATGATCCCAGCTTGCGTCCTTGTATGAAGGATGTGGTCCTGATGTTGGAAGGGACAATGGAAGTGCCGGTTCTTCCGGTCGGAGAGGAATTAGACTAGGAACAGATGAAATCTATTTTAATATCGTTTACGGTGGATCTGATTTACTAATGAATTTTCTAAAAATTAATATGCAGTTGAGTTTACATGAAATGATTAGGGTGTGTTTACTTATGGAAAATAGTTTTTTATTCTCTATTTTCTATTTTATATTTTATAAGAAAACTGTATATTTTCAGTTTTTTATGAAAAAATAAGTAAAATTATAAAATATATGTTCACTCGTTAATAATAAAAAAGTCATTTTTAAATTTAAAATAATGAAACTACCCATAATTTTTATAATTAGAGAAAATAAATTATTTGAAAATTTAGTTAAAACTTAATTAGTTTTATTGAATAATTTTTTACTATGTAAATAATTTATTTTCTAGTGATATAATTAATTTCAAATATTTTTTAAAACAATATTTGATGTTAGTCATAAAATATATTTTTAAGTTCAGTATGTTGGTGGTTTATTTTTCATTGATGAAAACAATTTTAGATAATAAATATTATGATTATTTAAAATTATGCAGACGAAAAATTGCTAGAGATTAATAATGATATAAATATGGAACACTGCATACAGTTTAATTAATATAAAATAATTTTAAATTTTATAAAATATAAAGATAACTTAATTGAGTGGTGTTTAAAGAAGTATTACAAATTAATAAATTTTTTAAAAATTTAAAATTTGATAGTGATTTTAAAAAAATAATAAAACATAAATAAAATAACGATAGGTGAGTGGGGTTGTAAAAGGAACATAAACATTATAAACAATATATTTTCTACAGATACTATTAATTAATGAAGAAATTTCTCCATTGCTTTCCAACCAATACATCGCAAAGAAAATTAATTTACATTTTCTTGGAAGGAACCAAACGGCATCCAAGTGATAGTTTTTCTACTTGTTTGTCCTTTTGAAGACCCCTTTAGTGATCAAGTCAATGGAGAAATTTCCTCCATATGTTTCCAACCAATACACACGGCAAAGGAAATTTATATTTTCTCGGAAAGAACCGATCTGTAGGCTTGGAAACCTCAGGCCAAATTCTGACAGAAAATACTAAGAATCACAATAATTGTCTCCAGCAAATGTTGCCCATTTTTCAAAAACTCAAATCCTATGTTCTTATGGCTTCCATGTTTATCATTCTTCTATTCTGCTATGTATTTTGTGCTGTGGAAGGAGCCGAACAGGAAATTCCTGGCAAGATAAATCTGGGTTCTTCACTCTTTCCTACTTCTCAGCCAACATCATGGTTCTCTCCTTCTGGTCGATTTGCATTTGGATTCTATCAGCAAGGCTCTGGTTTTGCTGTTGGAATATGGCTGGTTGGGAAAAGCAACAGAACAGTTGTGTGGACTGCAAATCGCAATGATCCGCCTGTATCAGCAAGTTCAACAATCTCCTTGACAGAAGAGGGTAAGCTTCTTTACAAAATCGGCCAAGGAGGGGAGAAACTTATTGCAAATAATACAGAAGCTGCTTCTTTTGCTTCTCTACAAGATTCTGGCAATTTGGTCCTCTACAACGCGAAATCTGAGATCATTTGGGAGAGTTTTAAGTATCCTACAGATACCATTTTAGGAGGTCAGACTCTCTTTTCTGGGGCTCAACTGGTAAGTTCATCAGAAACCAGCCACACCGGACGGTTTCACCTCAAGATGCAGGAAGATGGGAACCTTGTTTTATACCCACTGAATACTGGGGACACACCAGGTGATGCTTACTGGCGCTCCAGCACTTTAGGGCATGAGTTCAAGTTTTATCTTTATCTAAATAGCTCCGGCCGCCTGCTAATTGTCAATGGTACCAGTTCAAAAATCATCAGCACAGTATATGGTAACTCATTATCGGCAAACGACGATAACAGCACAATTTACCGTGCAACTCTAGACATTGATGGTGTTTTACGCCTGTATTCTCATAGATACGACGAGAGTGGTGAACTCAAAGCAACAACCGAGTGGGAAGCACTTAAAAGTCCTTGTGAAGTGAAAAGCTTTTGTGGGTTCAATAGTTATTGCACATATAATGACGACCAGCCAGTGTGTCTTTGTCTTCCTGGTTCTGATTTCATCGACCCCAATCACAGGAATCTTGGATGCACTAGAAATTATACAGAAGCAGCGTGTAAAGGTGGGAAACAAAATCCACTCCATTTTAACATCACCACCATGGAAAATATCAACTGGGGAGACATTCCTTATGTTCAACAATACATGTCTATAGAAGAATGCAGAAATTCTTGTTTGGAAGACTGCAACTGCGGGGCAGCACTTTTCTCTGAAAACACTTGCAAGAAACAACGACTTCCACTGAGGTATGTTATTAGAAAAATTCAATCAGGAGATCAAGATCAAGAGAAGTCCACGGCTTTATTGAAGGTAGGCATTGGAGGCAATAATGGAATTGACTCTATCCCTTTAAAGCCAACCATTATTGTGACTAGAAGCGAAAAAGGACGACTGGCTGAAATACTTATGACTTGTGTTCTTGTCGTATTTTCATGCATTAGTCTTATAGTTTGTTGTTTATTCATATACAAAATCAGATCCATAAGATACAAAAGGCTAGTGGAACATGGGGAGGATGGCTTGACTGAGGAGCTTAAACTGCGATTGTTTTCATACGACGAGCTTAAAGCAGCAACAAATGGTTTCAGAGAAGAGCTGGGAAAAGGTTCATTTGGAGCAGTGTACAAAGGGACTTTATACAAACGGAAAAAGCTTGTAGCAGTGAAGAGGCTAGAGAAGTTAGTGGAAGAAGGTGAAAGGGAGTTCCAGGCAGAGATGCGAGCAATAGGAAGAACTCATCACAAGAACTTAGTTCGATTGTTGGGATACTGCGCTGTGGATTCAAAAAGACTTCTTGTTTATGAATATATGAGCAATGGCTCCCTTGCCAATCTAGTGTTCAACTCTTCAGGGAGGCCGAGTTGGAATCAGAGAATAAAAATTGCAATTGATGTTGCAAAAGGGATCCATTATCTACATGAAGAGTGTGAGACTCCCATCATTCATTGCGACATAAAACCACAGAACATATTGATGGATGAATTCTGGACTGCTAAGATTGCTGATTTTGGGTTGGCAAAATTGCTGATGCCAGATCAAACAAGAACCTTCACAGTTGTGAGAGGAACAAGGGGGTATTTAGCACCAGAATGGCATAAGAATACACCAATTTCAGTTAAGGCAGACATCTACAGTTATGGAATTGTGCTTTTGGAAATTGTTTGCTGCAGAAAGAATATGGAGCTTAACACATTGAAACCAGAAGAGATTGTTTTGTCCACATGGGTTTACAATTGTTTTGTTGCAGGAGAGTTGGAGAAGCTTGTAATTGGGGAAGAAGCTGACAAGAAGATCTTGGAGAAAATGGTGATGGTGGCAATGTGGTGTATTCAGGATGAACCAGCTCTTCGTCCTTCAATGAAGAGTGTGGTTTTGATGTTAGAAGGGATCACTGATGTATCAGTTCCTCCATGTCCAACTGCTCCCTCCATGGAATTCAACTCTTTGCTCTAAAATTGGTATATATTTTATGAAATAATGATTAGGATGTGATACTATAAATTCAATTATGAAAAATAAATTTGGTAGTTTTTAAATTAAATACTTGTATCAAATTTATATACTTATTATTTTAATTATATATACATTACATTAATAAAAAAATATATATATACAATATAAAAAAGTGAAACGAGAAGTAATATTAGAATTTTCTATAATGTACCTTAAGTTTTTAAACTAGGATTAAATTTAATTAATAAATATTAAAATAATTTTTTTATTATAATTAAATTTAATGGTGCATAAATTCATACTTATTACTATTTTAAATTAAAAATTTTTAAAAAATGTTGTATTTTTTTTAATAAGCAGAATAAATTTATAAAAAAAATATTATTTTATAAAATAATATTATACAACAGTAATATAAAAAATTATTTTAATATCCGCACGAGGTCCATGCAAACGACTAGTCATAAGAACTGACAGACACCAAATCCCTTGCATTTTACAAAACGACAGTGCCGTTTTAAGCTTCAAAGGTAATGATTCCCAAGCTAAAATAAGGTAAAGCATTGAAGCTGATGCTCCAATGGCACCGGCGAAGAAGGGGAAGGCCAAAGCCAACTCGTCCGATTCAAATCAATCAAAGACGTCGGCTCCAAATACTGGAAACAATTTTCCGTCGTGTATTCGGTTCGTGCCTCCATCCTCCGTCGCCATCACCATCCACGCTAAGCCCGGTGCCAAATCCTCCTCCATCACAGGTTTGTATGCTTATGTGGGTATGTGTGTGTGTGTGTCTGTGTGTATGAAAATTCATTCTAATTGTGTTGTGTGACTACAGATTTCAGTGATGAAGCGTTAGGGGTGCAAATAGACGCCCCTGCCAAGGACGGTGAAGCTAACGCCGCTCTCCTCGATTATATTAGTTCTGTGAGTTGTTTTTCTCCTTTTCTTTTCCAAAAAAAAATTAATTTAATCATTTATAATGAATATTCTCAATATTGAAATGACAAGCATATGTCCAATTCATGAATAAGCCAAGAAAAAAAAAACTTTTTGTTTGCGCCCGTGAAAGAGTATGAAGCATTTGTTTATTTTCTTGGAAGATATTCGTATTTTGTTTCACTTGGTGTTATTTTTCTGTTCTAGTCGCCTGAAATTTTTTGGTACTTGTCTAGTGGGAGTATGTTTATCAAGCTCCCTCGAATTTATCATGAAAAAAAAAAAAGATAACTGGAGATTTTTCCTTGGTTTCTTTGTTTGAAGATTTTTCATGTATTTTCATGCTTAAGCAAGGGTTGTTTAGCTTACATACGTAGAATGCTTCATCAGTTTAAGCAAGGTGGAGTATTGTTTCCATGCGTGGAATTCAAATTCCATACTTAGGAAAAAATCAAAGTTTTTCATATGCATAACATTTTCCCTAATCAGTTTTTCCCAGATATTTTTTAATGAATCATGTATTTGTTAAATGGAAAGGGGAAGTAATTGTCATGCTATTAATTCTTGCATGTTTAGCATTGTTAAGAATTCATTGTCTTTGTGAAGTGCTTTTGCTTCTGAAAATACATTTTAATACCAGTTTGTGCAAATTTATGTCTTCCTGTTGCAATGTACTTCACATGGAGAAATTTTAAACATGCTTCCCATTAGTAATTAGAAATTTTTGGGACTTAATTTCCTTCTTTTTCAGTTCAAATAAAGATACGAGTAATAGAACCTTTAATGTTTAGATTCTTAAGGTTAGATTCTTTTGGTTCATGAAATATTAAGTTTTTCCTAATAAATTATCTTACATTTTGAATGGGTGTTTTTACCTCTTCAAAGGTGTTGGTTGTAGAAAAACAATTTGCTAGCTGACCATCCTTAACATATTCTTTCTTTTTTCCCCACTTGTTTTAGTGACTACTATGACAATTAAGGAAAAGGAATTCCTTTAGTTTAAGCTCAAGGCAACCTCATTTTGCCTATTAAGTCAGTTTCCAATAATCTGTCCTTCATGGGGATGTGAAACTTGGGGGTAAGTACTCGTTTGGAGGTGGACAGTCTAGCAGCCATTTTTTCTATGTATTCATTAAAATTTCCATTTTAATGCATATAGATATTATTAAATAAAAACAATTGAGTAATCCAGAATCAGAGAAGCCAAGCTGATGAAGGAAGCAGGAAGAGAGGAAAATAGGACTGAAAACAAGGTTGTGGGAGATGGATTAAGGTGTGTTGATACTAAAATTAGAAGCTTCAGAAGTCAGTGGTTTCTACTGGGGTCCAACAACATTCCAGCAATCTTCCACTTCCGAAGTTGGTGTAACAGCAACTTTACTGTGCAAATGGATTCTGGTGGATTGGCCAGATACACATCTTGTAGTTGTGTCTTTTTCTGATGAAGTTGCTCACAGAAAATGGAAGTTAGGATGCCACGCCTTTCTAGGGCCTTTTGTCTGGAAGAAGGTGCCCCTGTTAGAAGTCACCCGCATGTTGCTAGTATAGTATACAGACCACTAGGACAGCATGTTGTACATCTTGCCACCTTAAGCATACCTTTAACAAGTATAGAATCTATCATATGAAAAATGTTTTGAAGTAGCCATTGCATTTGAATATTAGGCTGCATATAAATGTTTATTTTCTTATATTATTTCAGTTTTCATGATCAACAGGTACTAGGTGTGAAAAGAAGACAGTTATCTATAGGTGCTGGTTCTAAATCAAGAGACAAAGTGGTGATTGTAGAGGAGGTAACTTTGAAAGGTGTTTTTGATGCTTTAGATAAAGTGTCAAAGGGCTATTAATGGGTAAAAGGAGATGAGAGATTTAAATTCTATCCATCAACAGTAGATCTGGTTTTGTTGGTCTCCTGATACTTGATGCTGCATGACTGGCTGGAGTTTGCTTCATCAGCCCTTGCTAATTACTGATATACTCAAACTTTCGGTATTGTTTCCTGTGTCTCTCTTGCGAGAAATTACTATAAGTAATTGGGGTTATGAAGATTCGACTTTCGAGCCCCTGATAAGGGTGAGTAGAGTTTAATATAGAAACTTGGTTTGTTTTTTTGACAATTCAATTTGATTTTTTATTTGAAGAAATTCAGTTTATTTGATTTTTTTTTTCTTTTAATTTGAACCAATTTGATTATTTGTTTAGTTAATTATTATGTCTCAAATAACAGCTAAAAATTTGAGTCTAAAATGAGTATAAAATAGGTGAAAAAAGAAGCCTAAAATGAGTATAAATCAATTCGGTCTTTTCTGCTGAAAATTTTGGTTTATTTAGTTTTTTCGTTCTGATTCTGTTGATTTTGGTCTGGTCTATTAAAAATTTTAATTTTATTTGGTTTTTGTTTTTTCAAACCGAACAATGCTGATTCCTTGCCCCTAACTATTATCATCAGAAAACATTAAATGACTGACTTAATTGGTTAATTCTATTTATTTAGTATTTGAAGTTTTAACATTGTTTTTTAGAAATCTATTAATGTCTAGTTTGACTTGACTCGGTGGCTAAAAACATCTATAACTCACTCGTTCCTAGAATTTAATTTTTGATTCCAAGTAAAAGGATTTAAAGAAGCATAGTTGAAATTTCCATTGTTACAACTCTAATAAATGCAATACAATTATACAAGTAGTGAACTATAACATTAACACAAGAAGTAAGAACTAAGGAAGAGCAGAAAACAAAAACACAAATCTTAAATGCAACTAAGAAAAGAAGTAGGACTTGGTGGCATTGGGATGTCTACTGTCCCTTCCAACATCAAAACAACCTTTTTCATGGAAGGTCGAATAGATGGCTCATCCAGAGTGCACCAAAGCCCTACTTTAATCATCCTATCCATTTGTTTCATGTCCACCTCTTCATCATCACTAACCAATTTCTCTATTTCACCACCCTCAAAACAATTGTAAACCCAATCCACAAGAATGGATTCCATCTCTGGAAGATCATGATCCACATGCCTTCTACAACATATGATCTCCAATAACACAACTCCAAAACTATAAACGTCAGCTTTAACTGTTACAGGAAGATTGCGATGCCATTCGAGTGCGACATATCCTCTCGTTCCTCTAATTCCTGTGAAGGTTTTCGTTTGGTTTGGCTTCAGCAGCTTTGCCAATCCGAAATCTGAAATTTTTGGAGATGTGTTCTCATCCATGAGTATGTTCTCTGGTTTTATATCACAGTGCATGATTTGTGTCTCGCACTCTTCGTGTAGATATAGGATACCCCTCGCAATGTTCCGGGCGATCTCCAGTCTTTCTGCAAAACAAGGTCTTTTTTCAGCGGTGGAGAGTACATCAGCAAGAGAGCCATTGCTCATGTACTCATATACCAAGAGCCTGTTAGGTCCTTCATTGCCATAACCGAGCAGGCGTACTAGATTCTTGTGATGTGTTTTCCCGATAACCTTCACTTCAGTTTGAAATTCTTTTTCCCCTTGAGATACAATTCCTTCTAATCTCTTCACAGCTACAGCTTTCTGAGTAGTCGATATTAGACCTTTGTAAACTGTCCCAAACGAACCTCTGCCAATTTCTTCCTTGAAACCATCTGTTACTTTCTCTAGTTCTGCAAAGGTGAAAGATCGGAGGGCGAATTCCTCGCATAATAAAATATTCTCATTTGCATTGTATGCCTGTGCACGAGATCTATAAAACAGAATGCCAGAAATTGCCAACATGACAATTCCAAGAGCAACAATTGAAACACCGGCAATTAAGAAGCCCCTTCCAAGCTGATTAATCTTTTTCTTTATCGGATCAACTCTATCTGTAGGGTTGGATATAGATTTAGATTTGCCCACCTTGACCAAAGCTGAATTTGAGTCATCCATATTTCTTTTCCCATATCTCAAAGGCAGTCTCTGCTTTTTGCACTGCCCATTTCTGTAAAATGCAACATCACAGTCACAATCCTGCAAGCAGGCTTGCTCACAATCTTCTTTCATAGATATTGAGAGATTCGAATATGGGTTATCTTCCCATACAGTATTGGCAACTTCTTCAATTCTGATGTCTCCATTATCTCCTCTGCAAGTTTCAGCAAAGATATTCCTCTCACATCCAGCAGTCCAATTATTCTGAGCAACATGTTCAAATCCTGGAAGACATTTACAATCAGGTTCATGATCATTTAAGACACAGTAGCTATTCAGACCACACATTCCCTTGGGAGCGCACCTATCATCTGTGGAACGCCACAAAACATTCCAAGTTCCATTCTGTGTCAGATTGTAGGAATACAATCTGAGTATCCCATCAAAATCCAATCTCAAAATATAAATCGGTTCCTTTGTGGGAAACCCTCCATCTGTAAGATTCAAAATTATGTTGAAACCGGTGTAATTGAGCAAGTAGAGATGGCCATCTTCATCAAGATTTAGTGTCACATTATTCCCTCCCCAATATGTATCCGATGCCCAATAGCTATCTTGCTTAGTCACAGTAATTGTTGTCACTGCATAAAGGACAAGGTTTCCATCCTCTTGCATCTCAAGACGGAAAATTCCATTTGAGTGATCTGTTTGGGAAACAGCGGAATACAGACTTGCATTTGTTTGTAGACGTTGAGTTGGCAAAAGGGTATCGGTTGGGTGATCAAAACTCTGCCATATTATATCTCCATCAGAATTATAGAGTACAAAATTGCCCAAATCAGACAAAGAAGCTGAAGAAGCTGATTCTGAAGGAACGATAAGTGAAGTGTTTCGACCTTGCGCTCGCAAGAGAAGACCAGAATTATCGGTGAAGAGCAAGGTAGCGTTGCTGGATACCGGTTGATCATCCCGGTTGGCAGTCCAGACAACCGTCTTGTTCTGAATTCCGGCAAGAAAAACACCAATACGATAGTCATTGGCTTGTGGGTAGAATCCAAAGGCAAAAACACCGGAAGGTGACAACCAGGAGGAGTTGGTGGTGGGTGTGAGGGAAGATCCTAAGCTTATATTGGAGTATCTCGGTTGAGCTGAAGCTGTGAAAAATAAAGAGAGAAACTGAAATAGAAGCAGAAAGATGGAAGCCATGAAAAGGTTGTGAGCTGTGTGCATGGTTTTGAGTTTAGATTTTATGAATGTTCATTTGCCAACTTTAAGGTATTTAATTTGGTTTGAAGAGCCATCAAAATGGGAAGCATTCAAGATCACTAAATTCCACGTTCACACATTATAATCTCCGTGGTCTTCGCTTCTAAATGAATAACCCATAAGGACTGAATTAATTAAGCCGTGATAAGAAGGCCAAAAGAATTCTTTCAAAAATCTTGACTGGTTAGCCCATTCTGCAAGTTATATCTCCCCTAGTCTTTACTCCAGCAAGTTCAAGGCAAGAGAGAAGTTGAAAGTTACATTGACTGGAAAAGACTATATATTTTGGATCAAATATTGTAAACTATTTATAAATATGCATGAAAATACTTTTAGTAAGTTTAATAATTTCTTATTTGTACGGGAAAGACCCCGTCAAATCAGATACGCCAGGCCACAGAAGTGTTTGTGCAAGAAATAAAAAGGAGAGAGTTGTGGCTAGACCTGTGAGGAAGGAAGAAGAGAGTTTTAAGAACTTGGAACATCAGATGTTTGAGAGGGGAGGAAGAGAGGAGTAGGTGTCAAAAGAGAAGAGGAGCATTAAATTTAGGTTAAATGAATGAACATTATATATATATATATATATATATATATATTGATGGTTGATGGATTTTCTCAATCCGATATAAGGCCAGACCCATAATAACAGCCCTTATTCAAAGGATAGGATGCTCCCTCATAAGCCGGCCTGAATCACTCAGCCATGAGGATTGGGCCTTATTTATCCGGATTCGAAGTCGAACCTCTCTTGGGCCAGCCCCCTTATCATATACTCGATAATGGGCGCCGTAAAAGATGAGATATCCGGCCCACATATCCAACAGACTTACTTACATGCGTACGGGAGAAGGGAATTAAATGACCGTTACGTATGGAGCAGATATATGATATTTTCGTACGTCCGTATCTGTATGGTAGAGATAAGTGGCCCATTGGCAATAAGACCATTTAACGTCACTCACAGACCAAGAAAAAGAATAAAAGGAGAGGAGCACCTCCTCTCAGACCAAGCTTACTCAACCATTGTAGAACCCTATTTTTCTCGATCTCATAACATCATATGTAAAGTATGACAAAACTAGGATTTGATTATTTTGATTCGATTTTATTATTCTTCAGTTTTTAAGTGAAAAAAATCAAACCAAAAACTAAAATCTCATAAATATTTACTGAAAATTGAAATTTGTATGAAATATTTTTTATATCAACCGGATTGGTTTGATTTAATTTGATTCCTCTAACATTTTGATTTGGTTTAATTAAAGCTAAATTATGTAAATAATTATATAATTTATTTGCTTTAATTAGAGCTAGATTATGTAAATAATTATATAGTTTGTAGGTGTCATGCGACTGATTTTATATTTGTTTAAAATTGAATTAGAGATAATATAATTACAACAAAATTAAAAATTAAAATTATATAATAAAAAATCACAAAATTGTAATTTTAATTATAATTTTAAATAATTTAACTGATTATAAATTATTTTTAAAATTTCGAGTGACATAATACCTTTTTAATAAAACTTAAAATTTAAGAATGGAAGTATATATTTAACTATTTAAAATAATTAAACCTCAACATATTGTATATGGTATTTTTTATAAAGAAAGATCTTATAGATATATTATAATATTAAATATGATTTGTAAAATATTCATTAATATCACATTATTAGTTATATTATATTTATTAAAATTTATTTTAATTTACATATTTAAATTATAATTAAAAAATGTTGATGCAATAGACCTACACCGGCTAAACACGAATTCCAGCCACTATATCAAAAAATTACTAATAATTGAAATATATAATAATTATTTATTAAATTAATCTAAAATATTTAAATTATTCAAACTTTATTTATTAATTTGATATAATGTACTGTCATCAGCATTTAAAACGGCGTCGGACATGTTTTATAAAGTAATTAGGTGTCTTTAAAGGATGAAGTTTAAAACACAAGCAGTCAGTCCTCAATCATCTACCCCGAGCTGTCCTTGTTTCCATAGACAGACAGAAAAGCGAGCGAGCGAGAGAGGTTGCTTCGAATACGAGGTGTTGTTATTGGTTTGATAGTTAATCAATCTCCTTCTCTATCTGTTATCGGTTTACTGGGATAGGGTTTTTCTTATAGAGCTCTCACCGTTTTGCTCTCTTGTAATCCGATTCGCGCCCCTTTGAGGTACTCAATTCACAGCTCTGTTTCTTTATGTAAATACTGATTGCTCTGCGTTTTTTTTTTTTCTATTTTAATTTTTAGGTTTGTCCATTGTGTTTGTTGCTTCCCCCTGTTTTTTGGTGCGTGCTTTATCTAGTTTTCTCTTTGAATTTTTGTGACTTTTTCTCATTTAATGCTTTCATGTTATATTTTTGGTGATTGATTTTATTGGATGTTTGGGTTTTGAGTTATTACTTGTGAATTATGCATTGGTAAATTTTCGATGAATTTTACTTCTTGTGGTTAGTTATTTATTATGTTTAACGGAACCTTAGTGATTAGGGTTCTGATTTGGTACTCCTGTTGGATGCAATGTGTGATGCTATTGTGCTTTCCCCTCTTGTATATATGAAAAAAAGAAATGACCTGTTTCTTTTCTCCTTAACTTTTGGGTTTTCAAGAGCGTAGGCCTTAGAATTTGATTGACATGGAAAGTTCTGAGGATGGTGGGACACATTCTGAACCTCCTGATCCTGATGTGCTTGAGGTGGATCCAACTGGTCGATATATAAGAGTAATGTCTGCTTTTCTTTTCCTTGGTTCTTTCTTGGGTATATAGCCTTGCATAGTCTTATTTGCTTTTCGTTTTAAAGGGAACTGAAATTTAGGTACTTTAATCCAGGAAGTGTGTTCAATTTTCTTATTTCTAGAGATCCCATGTGCTAGTTTTATTACATGATTAAAATCTGTAGCTTCTTACTTTTTGTGTATTTGTCTGTCATTGGCTAAATGAATATCCTGTTTTGGTTTTTATCTTGTTTTCTATTGATTGCTTATGGATAACAGTACGAGGAGGTGCTTGGAAAAGGTGCTTTCAAGACAGTGTATCCTTAACGTTATGTTTGTCATGGTTAATTACTTTCATCTTTCACAAGTCCCTTCAGAACATAACTTTTTGCTATTCTTTCTTTTCCCTGTACCTTTTGTAAATCAAGTTGAAATATATGACTAGTTAATTTTCTACATCAGATAAAATCTAATGAAAAGCATGTGACAAGTTGAGATTTAGCAATACTATTTATAGAATCAGGCTACCTTTCTTTAACTTGTATGATCTCCATTTGTGTATCTATATTCTTTCCTTAATATCATTGTCCATTAGTTACAAGGCATTCGATGAAGTTAATGGACTTGAAGTAGCATGGAACCAAGTTCGGATTGATGAGGTGTTACAGTCACCTGAAGACTTGGAGAGGCTTTACTCTGAAGTACATCTCCTGAAGTCGTTGAAGCATAATAATATTGTAAAATTTTACAATTCATGGATTGATGATAAAAACAAGACTGTTAATATTATAACTGAGTTGTTTACCTCGGGTAACTTGAGACAGTAAGTTTAATTTAATTCCTATGCATTTATTAAATGTTCATTTCTTATAATTATAGTGAAATGGCTCTCTGTGATTGGTGTGATCTTTGATACAGGTACCGGAAGAAACACAGGAATGTTGACCTGAAGGCTTTGAAGAGTTGGGCTAGACAGATTTTGATGGGTTTGAGCTATCTTCATAGTCACAAGCCTCCAATTATACATAGGGATCTGAAATGCGATAATATATTTATCAATGGCAACCAAGGGGAAGTTAAAATTGGAGATCTTGGTTTGGCAACTGTCATGGAGCAGGCAAATGCCAAAAGTGTAATAGGTGTTGCTGTTGTTTTGTTTTTGCCCCCAATTTTCTTGAATACCTTTTATTACACGATGCACATGGGTTTGGTTTCATTATAATATTTAAGTTTTCTAGATATTATTAGTATCAGTAACATGTTGATGGCGTTATTTGTGCATTTTATTAACATTACATTTTTTGGTTCTTGGTTACCTTTTGCATGTTTTTCGCTCATGTTGATCTATTGTACATGTCATTTTAATAGGAACCCCCGAGTTTATGGCACCTGAGCTGTATGATGAGGACTATAATGAGTTGGCTGATATATATTCCTTCGGCATGTGCATGCTGGAGATGGTTACTTTAGAATATCCTTACAGTGAATGTAGGAACTCAGCTCAGATCTATAAGAAGGTTTCATCTGTAAGTCTTGTGAATAACCAACCTTTGTTTCCCTTAGTTGATGAGCGCCAGTTTATGAAATAATGATTAGGATGTGATACTATAAATTCAATTATGAAAAATAAATTTGGTCGTTTTTAAATTAAATACTTGTATCAAATTTATATACTTATTATTTTAATTATATATACATTGCATTAATAAAAAAAATATATATATACAATATAAAAAAGTGAAACGAGAAGTAATATTAGAATTTTCTATAATGTACCTTAAGTTTTTAAAATAGGATTAAATTTAATTAATAAATATTAAAATAATTGTTTTATTATAATTAAATTTAATGGTGCATAAATAAATTTATGCTTATTACTATTTTAAATTTAAAATTTAAAAAAAAATGTTTTATTTTTTTTAATAAGCAGGATAAATTTATAAAATAATATTATTTTATAAAATAATATTATACAACAATAACATAAAAAATCATTTTAATATCCGCACAAGGTCCAGGCAAACGACTAGTCATAAGAATTGACAGACACCAAATCGTAAATCCCTTGCATTTACAAAACGACAGTGCCGTTTTAAGCTTCAAAAGGTGATGATTCCCAAGCTAAAATAAGGTAAAGCGTTGAAGCTGATGCTCCAATGGCACCGGCGAAGAAGGGGAAGGCCAAGGCCAACTCGTCCGATTCAAATCAATCAAAGCCGTCGGCTCCAAATACTGGAAACAATTTTCCGTCGTGTATTCGGTTCGTGCCTCCATCCTCCGTCGCCATCACCATCCACGCTAAGCCCGGTGCCAAATCCTCCTCCATCACAGGTTTGTATGCTTATGTGGGTATGTGTGTGTGTGTCTGTGTGTATGAAAATTCATTCTAATTGTGTTGTGTGACTACAGATTTCAGTGATGAAGCGTTAGGGGTGCAAATAGACGCCCCTGCCAAGGACGGTGAAGCTAACGCCGCTCTCCTCGATTATATTAGTTCTGTGAGTTGTTTTTCTCCTTTTCTTTTCCAAAAAAAAATTAATTTAAACATTTATAATGAATATTCTCAATATTGAAATGACAAGCATGTGTCCAATTCATGAATAAGCCAAGAAAAAAATTACTTTTTGTTTGCGCCCGTGAAAGAGTTTATCCCGTGTTAAGTTATGAAGCGAGTATTTGTTTATTTTCTTGTAAGATATTCGTATTTTGTTTCACTTGGTGTTATTTTTCTGTTCTAGTCGCCTGAAATTTTTTGGTACTTGTCTAGTAGGAGTATGTTTATCAAGCTCCCTCGAATTTATCATGAAAAAAAAAAAAAAGATAACTGGAGATTTTTCCTTGGTTTCTTTGTTTGAAGATTTTTCATGTATTTTCATGCTTAAGCAAGGGTTGTTTAGCATACATGCGTAGAATGCTTCATCAGTTTAAGCAAGGTGGAGTATTGTTTCCACGCGTGGAATTCGAATTCCGTACTTAGGAAAAAATCAAAGCTTTTCATATGCATAACATTTACCCTAATCAGTTTTTCCCAGATACTTTTTAATGAATCATGTATTTGTTAAATGGAAAGGGGAAGTGATTGTCATGCTATTAATTCTTGCATGTTTAGCATTGTTAAGAATTCATTGTCTTTGTTAAGTGCTTTTGCTTCTGAAAATACATGTTAATACCAGTTTGTGCAAATTTTTGTCTTCCTGTTGCAATGTACTTCACATTTAGAAATTTTAGACATGCTTCCCATTAGTAATTAGAAATTTTTGGGACTCAATTTCCTTCTTTTTCTGTTCAAATAAAGATACGAGTAAAGATTCTTTTGGTTCATGAAATATAAAGTTTTTCCTAATAAATTATCTTACATTTTGAATGGGTGTTTTTACCTCTTCAAAGGTGTTGGTTGTTGAAAAACAATTTGCTAGCTGACCATCCTTAACATATTCTTTCTTTTTTCCCCACTTGTTTTAGTGACTACTATGACAATTAAGGAAAAGGAATTCCTTTTGTTTAAGCTCAAGGCAACCTCATTTTGCCTATTAAGTCAGTTTCCAATAATCTGTCCTTCATGGGGATGTGAAACTTAGGGGTAAGTACTCGTTTGGAGGTGGACAGTCTAGCAGCCATTTTTTCTATGTATTCATTAAAATTTCCATTTTAATGTATATAGATATTATTAAATAAAAACAATTGAGTAATCCAGAATCGGAGAAGCCAAGCTGATGAAGGAAGCAGGAAGAGAGGAAAATAGGACTGAAAACAAGGTTGTGGGAGATGGATTAAGGTGTGTTGATACTAAAATTAGAAGCTTCAGAGGTCAGTGGTTTCTACTGGGGTCCAACAACATCAGCAATCTTCCACTTCCGAAGTTGGTGTTCTAGCAACTTTACTGTGCAAACGGATTCTGGTGGATTGGCCAGATACACATCTTGTAGTTGTGTCTTTTTCTGATGAAGTTGCTCACAGAAAATGGAAGTTAGGATGCCACGCCTTTCTAGGGCCTTTTATCTGGAAGAAGGTGCCCCTGTTAGAGGTCACCCGCATGTTGCTAGTATAGTATACAGACCACTAGGACAGCATGTTGTACATCTTGCCACCTTAAGCATACCTTTAACAAGTATAGAATCTATCATATGAAAAATGTTTTGAAGTAGCCATTGCATTTGAATATTAGGCTGCATATAAATGTTTATTTTCTTATATTATTTCAGTTTTCATGATCAACAGGTACTAGGTGTGAAAAGAAGACAGTTATCTATAGGTGCTGGTTCTAAATCAAGAGACAAAGTGGTGATTGTAGAGGAGGTAACTTTGAAAGGTGTTTTTGATGCTTTAGATAAAGTGTCAAAGGGCTATTAATGGGTAAAAGGAGATGAGAGATTTAAATTCTATCCATCAACAGTAGATCTGGTTTTGTTGGTCTCCTGATACTTGATGCTGCATAACTGGCTGGAGTTTGCTTCATCAGCCCTTGCTAATTACTGATATACTCAAACTTTCGGTATTGTTTCCTGTGTCTCTTGCAATTAATTACTACTTTCTTGTTTTCAATTGGAATCTACTTGTAGCTTGCTTTGTGCATGTATTTATTAAATGAGTGGTGTTTTTGTGTATTCTCTTGCGAGAAATTACTATAAGTAATTGGGGCTATAAAGATTCGACTTTCGAGCCCCTGATAAGGGTGAGTAGAGTTTAATATAGAAACTTGGTTTGGTTTTTTTGACAATTCAATTTGATTTTTTATTTGAAGAAATTCAGTTTATTTGATTTTTTTTCTCTTTTAATTTGAACCAATTTGATTAGTTGTTTAGTTAATTATTATGTCTCAAATAACAGCTAGAAATTTGAGTCTAAAATGAGTATAAAATAAGTGAAAAAAGAAGCCTAAAATGAGTATAAATCAATTTGGTCTTTTCTGCTGAAAATTTTGGTTTATTTAGTTTTATTTCATTTTCTTTCTGATTCTGTTGATTTTGGGCTGGTCTATTAAAAATTTTAATTTTATTTGGTTTTTGTTTTTTCAAAACGAACAATACTGATTCCTTGCCCCTAACTATTATCATCAGAAAACATTAAATGACTGACTTAATTGGTTAATTCTATTTATTTAGTATTTGAAGTTTTAACATTTTTTTTTAGAAATCTATTAATGTCTAGTTTGACAGGTTTGAGTTCCTAGAATTTAATTTTTGATTCCAAGTAAAAGGATTTAAAAAAGCATAGTTGAAATTTCCATTGTTACAACTCTAATAAATGCAATACAATTATACAAGTAGTGAACTATAACATTAACACAAGAAGTAAGAACTAAGGAAGAGCAGAAAACAAAAACACAAATCTTAAATGCAACTAAGAAAAGAAGTAGGACTTGGTGGCATTGGGATGTCTACTGTCCCTTCCAACATCAAAACAACCTTTTTCATGGAAGGTCGAATAGATGGCTCATCCAGAGTGCACCAAAGCCCTACTTTAATCATCCTATCCATTTGTTTCATGTCCACCTCTTCATCATCACTAACCAATTTCTCTATTTCACCACCCTCAAAACAATTGTAAACCCAATCCACAAGAATGGATTCCATCTCTGGAAGATCATGATCCACATGCCTTCTACAACATATGATCTCCAATAACACAACTCCAAAACTATAAACGTCAGCTTTAACTGTTACAGGAAGATTACGATGCCATTCGGGTGCGACATATCCTCTCGTTCCTCTAATTCCTGTGAAGGTTTTCGTTTGGTTTGGCTTCAGCAGCTTTGCCAATCCGAAATCTGAAATTTTTGGAGATGTGTTCTCGTCCATGAGTATGTTCTCTGGTTTTATATCACAGTGCATGATTTGTGTCTCGCACTCTTCGTGTAGATATAGGATACCCCTCGCAATGTTCCGGGCGATCTCCAGTCTTTCTGCAAAACAAGGTCTTTTTTTGGCGGTGGAGAGTACATCAGCAAGAGAGCCATTGCTCATGTACTCATATACCAAGAGCCTGTTAGATGCTTCATTGCAATAACCGAGCAGGCGTACTAGGTTCTTGTGATGCGTTTTCCCAATAACCTTCACTTCAGTTTGAAATTCTTTTTCCCCTTGAGATACAATTCCTTCTAGTCTCTTCACAGCTACGGCTTTCTGAGTAGTCGATATTATTAGACCTTTGTAAACTGTCCCAAACGAACCTTCGCCAATTTCTTCCTTGAAACCATTTGTTACTTTCTCTAGTTCTGCAAAGGTGAAAGATCGGAGGGCATATTCCTCGCATAATAAAATATTCTCATTTGCATTGTATGCCTGTGCACGAGATCTATAAAACAGAATGCCAGAAATTGCCAACATGACAATTCCAAGAGCAACAATTGAAACACTGGCAATTAAGAAGCCCCTTCCAAGCTGATTAATCTTTTTCTTTATAGGATCAACTCTATCTGTAGGGTTGGATATAGATATAGATTTGCCCACCTTGACCAAAGCTGAATTTGAGTCGCCCATATTTCTTTTCCCATATCTCAAAGGCAGTCTCTGCTTTTTGCACTGCCCATATTTGAAAAATGCAACATCACAGTAACAATCCTGCAAGCAGGCTCGCTCACAATCTTCTTTCATAGATATTAAGAGAATCGAATATGGGTTATCTTCCCATACAGTATTGGCAACTTCTTCAATTCTGATGTCTCCATTATCTCCTCTGCAAGTTTCAGCAAAGAGATTCCTCTCACATCCAGCAGTCCAATTATTCTGAACAACATGTTCAAATCCTGGAAGACATTTACAATCAGGTTCCTGATCATTTAAGACACAGTAGCTATTCAGACCACACATTCCCTTGGGAGCGCACTTATCATCTGTGGGAGACCACAAAACATTCCAAGTTCCATTCTGTGTCAGATTGTAGGAATACAATCTGAGTATCCCATCAAAATCAAATCTCAAAATATAAATCGTTTCCTTTGTGGGAAAGCCTCCATCTGTAAGATTCAAAATTATGTTGAAACCAGTGTAATTGAGCAAGTAGAGATGGCCATCTTCATCAAGATTTAGTGTCACATTATTCCCTTGCCCATTTGTACCCGTTGCCCAATAGGCATCTTGCGTAGTCACAGTAATTGGTGTCACTGCATAAAGGACAAGGTTTCCATCCTCTTGCATATTAAGACGGAAAATTCCAGTTGAGTGATCTGTTTGGGAAACAGCGGAATACAGATTTGCATTTGGTTGTAGACGTTGAGTTGGCAAAAGGGTATCGGTTGGGTGATCAAAACTCTGCCATATTATATCTCCATCAGAATTATAGAGTACAAAATTGCCCAAATCAGACAAAGAAGCTGAAGAAGCTGATTCTGAAGGAACGATAAGTGAAGTGTTTCGACCTTGCGCTTGCAAGACAAGACCAGAATTATCGGTGAAGAGCAAGGTAGCGTTGCTGGATACCGGTTGATCATCCCGGTTGGCAGTCCAGACAACCGTCTTGTTCTGAATTCCGGCAAGAAAAACACCAATACGATAGTCATTGGCTTGTGGGTAGAATCCAAAGGCAAAAACACCGGAAGGTGACAACCAGGAGGAGTTGGTGGTGGGTGTGAGGGAAGATCCTAAGCTTATATTGGAGTATCTCGGTTGAGCTGAAGCTGTGAAAAATAAAGAGAGAAACTGAAATAGAAGCAGAAAGATGGAAGCCATGAAAAGGTTGTGAGCTGTGTGCATGGTTTTGAGTTTAGATTTTATGAATGTTCATTTGCCAACTTTAAGGTATTTAATTTGGTTTGAAGAGCCATCAAAATGGGAAGCATTCAAGATCACTAAATTCCACGTTCACACATTATAATCTCCGTGGTCTTCGCTTCTAAATGAATAACCCATAAGGACTGAATTAATTAAGCCGTGATAAGAAGGCCAAAAGAATTCTTTCAAAAATCTTGACTTGTTAGCCCATTCTGCAAGTTATATCTCCCCTAGTCTTTACTCCAGCAAGTTCAAGGCAAGAGAGAAGTTGAAAGTTACATTGACTGGAAAAGACTATATATTTTGGATCAAATATTGTAAACTATTTATAAATATGCATGAAAATGCTTTTATTAAGTTTAATAATTTCTTATTTGTATTTCATATTATACGCAAACAATAATATACTTTGAATTTTTAAATGATTAAATCCAAGGAACTTCATCTGTAAAAACTCACGATTTTGCATGTGCCAATAATCAAAACGAAACAGCACTAAGTTTATATGTTATTTGATGTCGATAAACAATTCATTAAAAGCATTTACAAGTTTATGTAGGTAAGATTATGCACAGTGGATATCAAGTTTAATCAACATATATATACAATTACCTCCTCAATATGGTAACCTTTTCTGGAAGCCCGAACAATCATCTCCATTTGAAAGACATATCAATTGCTAACAACTGAACTTATGATATCTTCAAGAACTGATTTTTTATAAAGCCTTCAACAAAAAAGAAAAAAGGAGAGAGAGAGATATAGATCTTAATAAATCCACAAGGTATAGAAAACTAAATGCATAAATACCATAAAATCACTCATATACCGGAAAGACCCCGTCAAATCAGATACACCAGGCCACAGAAGTGTTTGTGCAAGAACATTTGCTCCCCTACTTGTCAGCTTGCGCATAAGATTCCAACCATGTACACCGCCACCTTGAACATACCGGGTTCCAGTGACTATGCTTGCACCAGTCTCCAACTGTTTCCTAAGGAGCATATAACAGAGAAAATTACATGAAAATTAAATGGTATTAGGCATCTTGGGACAATAGAATAGCACGAAAATATAGAAAGGAAACTACTTACTTAATAAAGCTTCGCAAGTACTTTGGCTGCAAAATATTGTTGGCTTTTTTGGACAAAGAAGTGAAGAGAAAAATCTTATTCATTGCTGTAACATTACAGATATTTAAACAAAAGCAAAAAACTGCTAGTCACATATTAAAATACTGTAGTAGCAGTAACTTTTCCATACTTAGCTAGTATACTTTCACCTAAACAACACTTAGACCATGCTTCACCATGCCATGCTAAGATTACAAGTAAAGCAAAGATAATAAACAAAAAAAAAAAAGGACATAATTTTCTGATACTTGCAGCAGCAAAAATGTCACTGACATCTTCACTCCTCCTTGACATTTTTGCTGGAAACACCAAGGCTCCTCCTCAATGTTTCAAATCTGATTTTAGGCAATCCTTTGGTTAAGAGATCAGCAACTTGAACTTCAGAATCACAATGAATGAGCTTCATTTCTTCTTCTTTCTCTGCTTCTCTAATAAAATGAAATTTGATCTTGATATGTTTGGTTCTACCATGAAAAACTGGGTTTTTGCCATTGCTATAGCTGACTGATTATCACAAAAGATCACAGTAGCTTCCCTTTGTTCCTGCTTCAAATCTTTTATAATCTTTCTAAGCCAAATGGCCTGATTCACAGCAGCAGCAGTAGAAATGTATTCTGCTTCTGCTGTAGACTGAGCTACCACTTCCTGCTTTCTTGAACTCCAGCTAACAGTTCCTGAACCAATAGAGAACATGAATCCTAAGGTGCTCTTCATGTCATCAACTGAGCCTCCCCAATCACTGTCTGTATACCCAAGAAGCTTCACTTCTTGACCAGCCTTGAACCAAATGCCCAAATTACTGGTTCCCTTCACATACCTGAGAACCCTTTTTGCAGCCTTGAAGTGCCTTTGGCTAGGATTATGCATGAACCTAGATAGTAGGCTGGTTACAAACATAATATCAGGTCTGGAAGCTGCTAAATACAATAGACATCCAATTACACTTCTGTAAATTCCTGAATCTATTTTTTCTGAATCATCTTCCTTGCTCAATTTCTCATTTTGGGCTAAAGGAGTGCTGATACTACTGCAATTTTCCATCCCAAACTTCTTAAGTACTTCATTTGCATATTTTTCTTGACAAATGAAGGTTCCATGACTTGTTTGATGAACCTCCAATCCAAGGAAGAATGTCATTTCTCCAAGATCAGTCATCTCAAATACAGATTGCATTTCATTCTTGAATTGTTGTACCAACTCATTGCTACTTCCTGTTGTAATACCCGGCTAGACTCCGGTATCGGAATTCCTACCGTCCGGTGGAATCTCGGATGTCGGAAGCCTCTAGTAGGGTAAAACCATGTTTTTATAAAATGTTTTAATGTGTTTTATGTTTTAAGCATGAAAGAAAATGAGTTTTTGCATGAAAATAGCTTTGGAGGAAAACTCAGGTTCGGCCGCCGAACATGCATGCGTTGCGGGTGTGCTTTAGGCCCCCGAAAGCATAAGTGAGGGAAGTCCAGGTTCGGCCGCCGAACCTCAAGTTCGGCCGCCGAACATGGCATGCATGCGGAGGCACATTCGGCCCCCGAACGTGGTCTGGCCAGCCACTATAAAAGGGTCCCTTAGCCGAAAATGGGCGAGCTTTTTCCCCATTTTCGGCCAAGGTGAGCTCTCCGCCGTCCCTCACCAATCTTTGATGTTTTTCCTCTAGATCTTTCAAGATTTTCATTTGTTTTAACTTTGTTTTGAAGATTTGAGCTTTTGAGCAAAGTTTTGGAGCTTGGAGGTTCAAGAACCCAATCTCTCCCAACTCCGAGTTTAGGTCGTCTCTCTCTTGATCTTCAAGAGGTAAGAGCCGATCTTAAGCTCATTGCATGTTTTAAGTAAGTTTTAAGTAGATCTATGGGGGTAGAATGCATGTTTAGGTTATGGTTATGTTTATGGGTTTAATGTGTGTTCTTGAACAATGTGGATGCTTGATGTGTTGTAGATGGGGTTTATGATGGTTTGAGGCCCCTAGGAACATGTATGCTTGTGTATGTGTGTTGTAGAATAGGTTTGATGCATGTTTGTAAGGTTTGGAGACGAAATGTGCAAAGGGAGCCAAGTTTCTGCCCTTTGGCAGAAACCAGGTTCGGCAGCCGAAGGAACTTTCGGCCGCCGAACATGCTTGTGGAGGCAGCCTTCGGCTGCCGAAGCTTGCCCCCGAAAGGAGACTTTCGTCTCTGTCTGGCAGTTTCGGCCGCCGAAAGTGCTGCCGAACATGCATGAGTTTCGTCTCTGTCTGGGAGTTTCGGCCGCCGAAGGTGCCGCCGAACCTGCCTGACTTTCGGCTCTGGAGGGACTTTCGGCCGCCGAACCTGCCGCCGAAAGTGCCCTGTCCAGGCCTCCTTTGCATGTTTTTCTATGGTTGTTTCATGATATTTTAGGGGGTTTTTGGGGAGTAGTTTAGAGATATGTTCCAGTATGTTTGGTCCCTCATTTGAGTCCACCTGTGTAGGTTCGGACCCGAGGAACCGAGGACCCAGCAGTGAGTTCAGCTGCTTCGGTGTTGTCAGAGTCAGCCAGAGGTGAGTGGAACTAAACTTAATCTCTTAAATTGAGAAGTTAAATGTTTTATCATGTTTCATGCATCATGATTATGCAATAGGGTGAATGCATTAGTTTTCACGAATATGCCGCATTGCATCGATTGTTGTTGATGTGGGTGAATATTGGATGACCCAATTAGTCCATGACAGGAAGACCAGGACCCCATTCTACGGCCTGACACAGAGTAAGGAAAGACCAGAACCCCATTCTACGGTCTGGCACGATTATGGGACACGAAGACCAGGAGCCCAGAGGAGGCCCTGGGGCAATGGTAAGTAATGTATGTTATGACAGGAAGACCAGGACCCCATGCTACGGCCTGGCACAGAGTTAGCTTGGACTAATTGGTGACAAGTTCACCCAACCCTTATGTGAATTGTCTGTGTTATGATGCATCTCATTGGAGCATAGTGTTAATATGTTTTATAGTTCAACTCACTGGGCTTTTAGCTCACCCCTCTCCCTTTACCCCCAGGCTTGCAGGTACAGTATAGAGCAGAAGTCCGGATAGAGTAAAGAATTCATGGTTATGTAATAGCTAGCAATGGACATGATCAAATTGTAATATAAAGTCTTAATCAGTATAGTTATGTAATGAGATGATGTTTATGGATGTTAGAGGTGTGCTTGACCATAGATTGTTGTTATCCCTTTTATTACATGATCTTAGAGACTTTTATGATGTTTATGTAAACCAACTCAACATATGTTATGTCACCCATTGGGGGCACTGATGAGATCCCACAGAGGGATCAATGTTATGTTAATGTTTATGCAGAGGTTGAGTTTGGTTGATGTATTTGGAAAGAAAAGTTTTAATTTTTATGTATGCTGTTGATTATGTATGGGATTATACAGGTTAACAGGTTATATGTCAGGCTTGCTACAGGTCCCGGCGGCCTTAAGCCGATCTGGATCCTAGCGCCGGTAGCGGTCCGATTTCCGGGTCGTTACACCTGTGATCAAAAGGTCATCCACATACAAAGAAACAATTAGCAAATCTTCATTCTCAGCTTTAACATACAAAGTAGCTTCACTAGGACTTCTTATAAAACCCAATTTCAACAAATGATCATCCATTCTGCTGTACCAGGCTCTAGGGGCCTGTTTCAACCCATATAAAGCTTTCTTGAGGAAGAAAACTTTATCTTCTTGTCCCTTCTTAATGAAACCAGGTGGTTGCTCTACAAAAATCTCCTCTTGTAGATGACCATTTAGAAATGCATATTTCACATCAAGCTGATAAATCTTCCAACATTTTTGAGCAGCCAAGGCAATGAGAAGCCTTATTGTATCATACCTTGCTACTGGAGCAAAGGTATCTATGTAATCCACTCCAAACTGTTGTGAATAGCCTTTCACAACTAATCTTGCTTTGTGCTTATTTATAGAACCATCTGAGTTGAGTTTGGTTCTATAAACCCACTTTACACCAATTACCTTCTTGTTTCTTGGTCTATCAACCAAGTTCCATGTTTCATTTTTATTGATCATTTTCAGCTCTTTTTGCATTGCATTCATCCAATTTGGAGATTGCATTGCCTCTTCTAGACTTGTTGGCTCCAACAAGGCTACATTAGACCTCTCGTAAATTTCTTCTAGAGACCTGGTACCTCTGACTGCAAAATCTGAATCTGTGTCACTTCTATAATCTGCATCTTCTTGTTCATGAGCTAGTTCTTGATTGAGAGAATCAACTCTCTGAATTTGATTATTGTTCATAAGTTTCACTTGTGCCTTTTCCCAATCCCAGTAAGCTTCTTCATCCACTTTCAGATCTCTGCAAACTATTACACTCTTTGTCTCCACGTTGAACACCCTATATCCTTTTACATTGCTTGTAATACCCGGCTAGACTCCGGTATCGGAATTCCTACCGTCCTGTGGAATCTCGGGTGTCGGAGACCTCTAGAAGGGTAAAATCATGTTTTTATAAAATATTTTAATGTATTTCATGTTTTTAAACTAGAAGGAAACCGAGTTTTTGCATGAAAATAGTCTTGGAGGAAGACCCAGGTTCGGCCGCCGAACCTCAAGTTCGGCCGCGGAACATGCATGCGCTTCGGGATTGCTTTAGGCCCCCGAAGGCATAAGTGAGGGAAGTCCAGGTTCGGCCGCCGAACCTTATGTTCGGCCGCCGAACATGGCATGCATGCGGAGGCACGTTCGGCTCCCGAATGTGGCCTGGCCAGCCACCTATAAAGGGGTCCCTTAGCTGAAATGGGCGAGCTTTTCTCCCCATTGTCGGCCAAGGTGAGCTCTCCACCGTCCCTCACCGATCTTGAGTTTCTTCCTTCAAATCTTTCGCGATTTTCACAAGTTTTCACTTTGTTTTGAAGATTTTCAAGTATAAAGCAAGTTTTAGAGCTTTGAGGTCCAAGAAGCTCAATCTCTCCCACCTCCGAGCTAGGGTCGTTTTCCTCTCGATCTTCAAGAGGTAAGGGCCGATCTTGAGCTCACTATATGTTTTAAACAAGTATTATGCAAGTTTATGGAGTAGAAATGCATGTTCAGGTTGTTTTGAATTTATGGATTTAATGTGTGTTTATGAGCAATGTGGGTATGTTTAAATGTGTTGTAGTTAGGGTTTAGGCTAGTTGAGACCCCTAGGAGCTTGTATGCTTGATTGTGTATGATTGAAATTGTTGTAGAATAGGTTTATGCATGTTTGAAAGGTTTGGGAGGCGTTTGTGCATGTTGGAGCTGAGTTTCTGCCACTTTGGAGAAACTCAGGTTCGGCCGCCGAAGGAACTTTCGGCCGCCGAACCCACTTGTGGAAGCAGCCTTCGGCTGCCGAAGCCTGCCCCCGAAAGAGGACTTTCGTCTCTGGAGGGCAGTTTCGGCCGTCGAAAGTGCCGCCGAACATGCATAAGTTTCGTCTCTGTCTGGGAGTTTCGGCCGCCGAACCTGCCTGACTTTCGGCTCTGGAGGGACTTTCGGCCGCCGAACCTGCCGTCGAAAGTGCCCTGTTTAGCCTTCCTTTGCATGTTTTCCATGGATGTGTTGAGGTGTTTTAAGGGGTTTTTGGGGGATGTTTTAGAGTCATGTTCTAGTGTGTTTGGTCCCTCATTTGAGTCCACCTGCGTAGGTTCGGACCCGAGGAACCGAGGACCCCAGCAGTGAGTCAGCTGCTTCAGAGTCTTGTCAGAGCTAGCCAAAGGTGAGTGGAACTAAACTTAATGTTTTAAATTGAGAAATTAAATGAAAGTTCAGCATGACTCACGCATCATGAATGCCATGTGATATATATTAGGGTGTATGCATTAGAATTCACGAATATGTTGCATTGCATAATATGTTGTTGATGTGGATGAATGTTGAATGATCCATTAGCCCTCATATGCTATGATATGATGATATGATATGGAAGTCCAGGTGTGGCCTGCACTACGCCCCTGGCACTATGTAAGAGAAAGACCGGGTGTGGCCTGCACTACGCCCCCGGCACAGTTGGTCATGTATGATATGTTATGTATAAGAGGAAGACCAGGTGTGGCCTGCACTACGCCCCTGGCATGATTGGAAAATGTAGAGGGCTAAGTGGTGACAAGTTCATCCTTGATATGATTAGTTGTGATGTGATGCATTCCATGAAAGCATGAACCTTTAATATAAATGTTTTATTATTCTACTCACTGGGCTCTAGTAGCTCACCCCTCTCCCTTAACCCCCAGGTTTGCAGGTACAGGGTAGACCAGGAGGTCGGCAGGAGTAAAGTCTGTTTTTATGTAATAGTTAGAAGTTGTGGACATGATAAAGATTGTAATGTAATGTTTTATGTAGTCATGATATGTAATAATGATATTGAGGATTAGAGGCTGTGCTTGACCCTATGTGTATGGTATCCCTTTTAATGCATGATCACTATTATTATTGATGAGATGAGTAATCAAGCTTAATGTATGTTATTGATACCCCATTGGAGCATGTGATGAGGGCTGCAGTGTGAGGTTTATGGTTATGTTAGTGTGCATGCACAGGTTAAGCTTGATTTATGAAAGAAAAAGTTTACATGTTTATGTACTTGTATGGTCATGTATGGGATTACACAGGTTTATAGGTTGTATGTCAGGCTTGCTACGGGTCCCGACGGCCTTAAGCCGATCTGGATCCTAGCGCCGGTAGCGGTCCGATTTTCGGATCGTTACATTGCTACCATAGCCCAGAAAAATCCCAACCTGAGACTTGTGATCCAACTTATCTCTTTTCACAGCTGGAATATGAGTATAGCATATGCTCCCAAAGACTTTTAAATGTTCAATGCAAGGTTTAACCCCAAACCAGGCTTCAAAAGGAGTTTGTTCTTTTAAAGCCTTCGTTGGTAGTCTATTCAATAGATAGACTGATGTATTTACTGCCTCAGCCCAGAATTTTTTTGGTAATTTTTTTTCAAACATTAAGCATCTAACCATCTCCATAACAGTCCTGTTTTTTCTCTCACTTACTCCATTCTGCTGTGGAGTGTAACTAGTTGTAAATTGATGCTGAATTCCTGCCTCTTCACAAACCTTACTGAAATTCTTGTTAGCGTACTCAGTTCCATTATCAGTTCTGAGTATTTTGATTTTTGAGTTGCATTGATTCTCAGCTGCAGCTTTGAACTTTTGAAACATCCGTAGCACTTCTGATTTTTGTTGCAAGAAATACACCCAACAGAACCTGGAAAAATCATCAATGAAAATGGCAAAGTACTTGCTCCTATTGAGTGAAGGAGAACTCATGGGACCACAAACATCACTGTGAACAAGCTGCAACTTCTCTACTGCCCTCCATGATTGATTAATAGGAAAAGGAATTCTGGTTTGCTTTCCAAATTGACACACATCACACACTTCATTTGTGGAAAGCACAACAGGCATGTTTTGAACTAAACACTTGTCATACATGTGTTTAAGTACATGAAAGTTGAAGTGTCCAAATCTTCTATGCCAAAGTGCAGACTCATCAACAGAACTAGAGAATGCATGTGCATTTAACTTATTCCACCTTAAGGAAAAGCTTCTATCTTTCATTTTAACTCGCATCAATTCATTTCCAGCAGGATCTATGATTGTGCATGTCTTATTTTTGAACAATAAGGAATATTGTTTCTCAAGCATTTGACCAACACTCAGTAAGTTCTGGTCTATATCAGGTACATACAAGACTTCAGAAATTAGTTTTGTACCTGTTGAAGTTTCAACTGAGATTTCACCTTTGCCCTTGACTTCCAGAAATTCTCCACTTTCTATCTTTACTCTAGAATTGTAGGACTTGTCAAGCTTCTTGAACGTCGCAATCTCAGATGTCATATGATGAGTGCAACCACTGTCAACGAGCCAGGAATCACTGCTGGTTTCAGCTGCACAACAAGTTGCAACAAAGAGCTTTGCCTCATCTTGCTCTTGACTTTCTACATGTAACGACCCGAAAATCGGACCGCTACCGGCGCTAGGATCCGGGTCGACTTAAGGCCGCCGGGACCCGTAGCAAGCCAAACATACATCCTGGAAACCTGTATAATCCCATACATGATCAACAACATGCATAAAAATTTAAACTTTTCTTTCATTCATTTCTCATACACCAAACTCAACCTGTGTATGCATTAACATAATCATAAACTTGACCCCTCAGTGGGATCTCATCAATGCCCCAATGGGCGATACATCATGAGTTGAGTTGGTTAAACATAAACATCAATAGACATTAAGATCATGTATCAACAAGGGATTACAATACTCATAGGGTCAAGCACAACTATAACCTCAATATACCTCATTACATAACATACTGTAATCTCTTATATTACATCATAGTACAATTATCATGTCCACAATCTAACTATTACATCAACATACTTCAAACTCTGGCTAACCTCCTGGTCTACCCTGTACCTGCACATCTGGGGTTAGGGGAGAGGGGTGAGCTACAAAGCCCAGTGAGCAGAATAGTGAAATCATATATATAAAAATCTCATGCCATTATGTAATGCAACACATCACAACAAATCACATCTCGGATGGTATTGTCACCAATAGTCCTCTACATTCCAAAATGCCGGGACGTAGAATGGGTCAACCGGTCTTTCTCTTAACATAACATAACATAGCATTCCAATGTGCCAGGGACGTAGAATGGGTACAACCTGAACTTCCATACCATCTCATGCCGTAGCATCATCATATCATATGAGAACTAAAGGGTCATCCAATAACCAATCCACATCAACATCATAAATGCAATGCAACATATTCGTGAATACTAATGCAAACAACCTACTATATCTCATGGCATTCATGATGCATGGATCATGCTCAAAATTCATATTTCATTTATTTTAAAACTTAAGGTTTATTCCACTCACCTCTGGCTAGCTCTGACAAACTCTGTAGCAGCTGGCTCACTGCTGGGGTCCTCGGTTCCTCGGGTCCGAACCTACACAGGTGGACTCCAATGAGGGACCAAACATACATAAACATAACTCTAATATACTCCCCAAAAACCCCCTAAAACATCATAAAACAACTACATAAAAACATGCAAGAAATGGCTGGACAGGGCACTTTCGGCGGCAGGTTCGGCGGCCGAAAGTCCCTCCAGAGCCGAAAGTCAGGCAGGTTCGGCGGCACCTTCGGCGGCCGAAACTCCCAGACAGAGGCGAAACTCATGCATGTTCGGCGGCACCTTCGGCGGCCGAAAGTGCCAGACAGAGACGAAAGTCTCCTTTCGGGGGCAACTTCGGCAGCCGAAAGGCCTGCCTCCACAAGGGGGTTCGGCGGCCGAAACTCCCTTCGGCTGCCGTACCTGGTTTCTCCCAAAAGGGCAGAAACTAGGTTCACATGAGCCTCTTGCCTCCCAAAACCTCAAATCATGCATATAGCTCAACTAAAACATGCATACAAGTTCCTAGGGATCTCAAACAAACATATACCCCAACTACAACACTTCAACACACACAATCAACACACATTGCTTAAAACATCAATATTAACCCATAACTCAACATATATCCTAACATGCATTCTACCCCATAAAACAACTTAAAACTTACTTAAAACACATAAGGAGCTTAAGATCGGCTCTTACATCTTGAAGATCGAGAGGGAGACGACCTAAACTTGGAGATCCACGAAAATGAGCTCCTGAGTTCCCAAAGCTCCAAAACTTGTTTCAAAAGTTCAAAACCTTCAATGCAAGCTTAAAACTCAAGAAAAATGGTGGGGATTTGAAGGAAGAACACTAGATTTGGAAGAGGGAGGTCGGAAGCTAGCTATGGCCGAAAATGGGAGAAAGCTCGCCTATTTCGGCTAAGTGACCCTTTTATAGGTGGCTGGCCAGGCCACGTTCGGGGCCGAAAGTGCTTCCGCATGCATGCCATGTTCGGCGGCCGAACTTGACTTTCGGCGGCCGAACCTGAACTTCCCTCATTCATGCTTTCGGGGGCCTAACGTGCCTCCAAAATGCATGCATGTTCGGCGGCCGAACTTGAGGTTCGGCGGCCGAACCTGAGTTTTCCTCCAAAGACTTTTCATGCAAAAACTCATTTAATTTTCATACTTAAAACCATGAAATACCTTAAAACATTTTATGAAAACATGTTTCTACCCTACTAGAGGCTTTCGACATCCGAGATTCCACCGGACGGTAGGAATTCCTATACCGGAGTCTAGCCGGGTATTTCGGACCGCTACCGGTGCTAGGATCCGGGTCGACTTAAGGCCGCTGGGACCCGTAGCAAGCCAAACATACATCCTGGAAACCTGTATAATCCCATACATGATCAACAACATGCATAAAATTGAAACTTTTCTTTCAAACATCCAACTCAACCTGAACATATACTGTGCATAGTCATAATGATAATCATAATCCCTCTGTGGGATCTCAACAATGCCCCAATGGGCGATACATCATGAGATGAGTTGGCTTGCTACGGGTCCCAGCGGCCTTAAGTCGACCCGGATCCTAGCGCCGGTAGCGGTCCGATTTTCGGGTCGTTACACTACAGTTTGAGCTTGATATTCTTCTTGGCTTGGCTTTGACTTGCAAACTTTTTCAATGTGTCCAAATTTTTTACAAGACCTGCATTGAACACCAGGTTTATACCAGCAAAATTTCTCCAAATGATTAGTTTGTTTGCAATTTGGATATGGAGGAAACTTCCCTTTCCTTTCTGCATTCTTGTTGCTGTCACCTTCTTTTTTATTCCTTCTATCATTAAACTTTTTTCCTTTTAGGTTGAAATGAACTTTCTCTTTGCTTTTCATGACAAGAGCTGCCTCAGTATTGTCTTCCTGCCTCAAATTCCTTCTTTGTTTTGTTGCTTGTAGTGCATTAACAAGCTCTGCTAGTGAAATTTGTGTAAGATCCTTTGAGTCTTCAAGAGATGAAATTTTGGCTTCAAACCTCTCAGGAAGACTTACAAGAACCTTCTCTACAACTCTCTTGTCTGGAAGATCTTCACCAAGGACCCTGATCTGATTCACAACCCTCAAAACTTTGTTAGAGAATTCCTTCACATTCTCTGTTTCTTTCATCTTCAAAGCTTCAAACTCTCTTCTTAGGTTCAAGACCTGCATTTGTCTTATTTTTTCACTGCCTTGAAACTCCTCTTTGAGTCTGTCCCAAGCTTCTTTTCCTGTTTCACATGCCATAATGCGTGTGAATATTGACTTAGACACAGCTGAATGTATATAATATAGTGCTTTGAATTTCTTTGCCATTTCTTCAGCATGGTGCTTCATTTGTGTGACTGTGGGATTGGTCCTCAATGGAGAAGGATCAGCTTCTGTTTCTACTGCTTCCCATAAATCTAAGCCTTTCAACAAGGCTTTCATTCTCACAGCCCAAAGTTGATAGTTGTTACCATTGAAGACTGGTGGTGAAAGTGCTCCAGCATTGCTTGAAGCCATTTTCTGTTTGAAACAGGTTTTTTTGGTGGGGTTTTATCACTTGTTTTCTCTCAATTCCATTGTCCCTCTAAGAACAAGAGAGCTCTGATACCATTTGTTGGCTTTTTTGGACAAAGAAGTGAAGAGAAAAATCTTATTCATTGCTGTAACATTACAAATATTTAAACAAAAGCAAAAAGCTGCTAGTCACATGTTGTAGTAGCAGTAACTTTCCCATACTTAGCTAGTATACTTTCACCTAAACAACACTTAGGCCATGCTTCACCATGCCATGCTAAGATTACAAGTAAAGCAAAGATAATAAACAAAAAAAAAAGGACATAATTTTCTGATACTTTGCAGCAGCAAAAATGTCACTGACATCTTCAAATATAAATCAAATAGATGAAACTTGAAAATGGAACAATCTGAGCTACTATCTATATGGTTCCTAATTAAACCACTTAGAAATTTTGTTTTTCTTTCAGTTTCCTTTTCAGTTTCCTTTCCTAATCAAATAGACGCATATATAAAATAGAAATCACCAATAAGCTTCGAAGCACTAGAGATGGATCTAAATCCCGTGAGAACAGATGAATAATACTTGCATGATGGGAAAGATGAGCATCCATGATTACAATGAAATTTTCGGATGCATGCTTCAAACCATGAATGTAAGCAGTTCCTAACAGTACAAGTGCATCAAAGACGAGTTTCCCATTATTATCATACATAAAAACATAACCACCTACCTAAACCAAGCTTCTTCAGTCTAGCTCTTAACAACTGCATCATCGTGAAAAGTAAAATAGAGAACGTCAGGAAAACGAGAAGTAATTATCAAAATTAGTTGGAAGCAAAAGGGCTAATTTAAAAATTGATGTCTGATTGCCATAGTAATTACAATGCAATCTTCACCATAAATGCTTGACCTGCCGGCTTGCGGATTTGCGACGTAAATCCGTCCCAACCCAACGTCGGCGGAAATGAGAAATTGGAATTGTATATAATACCTAACACGAAATTACTAAATAACTTGGGTTAATCATTTTGGATTAAATGGAAAGTGGGTCCAAAAGTTATTTGGGCCAGTTTGGGCCCGGCCTGTGAGGAAAGGGCTATCCGTGAGAGACGAGGTGGAGCCGCCCGAGGTACTAGCGAACCACAATACCTAAGGATTCAGTCCTGGTTAGCAATTGTAATCGATTCAGATCCGGTCCTGGTTAGCAATTGTAATCGATTCAGGTCCGGTCCTGATTAGCAATTGTAATCAATTCAGTTGCGTCGGCTACTCGTGAAAGACGAGGTGGAGCCGCCCGAAATACTAGCGAACCACAATACCTAAGGGTCCGGTCCTGGTTAGCAATTGTAATCGATTCAATTGCGATAAAGACGTCGCAAATTTAGCGGGACTGAGTGTAACGATCACCTGCTTGAGCTGCCTGCTTTGCGGATTTGCGGCGCAAATCCGCAAATCTTGCGGGACCGAGTGTATACAATTGCGACGAGGACGTTGCAAATTTAGCGGAACCGAGTGTAACGATTACCTGCTTGAACTGCCTGCTTGCGGATTTGCGCAAGCAGAATTTGCGCTCCGCAAATCTTGCGGGACCGAGTGTATACAATTGCGATGAGGACGTCGCAAATTTAGCGGGACCGAGTGTAACGGTCACCTGCTTGAGCGCCGGAAATCTTGCAGGACCGAGTGTATACACCTGCTTGAGCTGTCTGCTTGCGAATTTGCGCAAGCAGGATTTGCGGCGCAAATCCGTCCCACATCGGCAGCAGGGTAACGGTCACCTGCTTGAGCTGCCTGCCGCAAATCCGTCCCACATGAATTTGTGCAAGCAGGATTTGCGGCGCAAATCCGCAAATCTTGCGGGACTGAGTGTATACAATTGCGACGAGGACGTCGCAAATTTAACGGGATCAAGTGTAACGGTCACCTACTTGAGCTGCCTACTTGCAGATTTGCGCAAGCAGGATTTGCGGCGCAAATCCACAAATCCGTCCCATGTCGGTAGCAGGGTAACGGTCACCTGTTTGAACTACCTGCTTGCGGATTTGCGCAAGCAGGATTTGCGGCGCAAATCCGTCCCACATCGGCAGCAGGGTAACGATCACCTGCTTGAGCTGCCTGCTGCAAATCTGTCCCACATGGATTTGCGCAAGCAGGATTTGCGGTGCAAATCCGTAAATCTTGCGGGATCGAGTGTATACAATTGCGACGAGGACGTCGCAAATTTAAAGGGACCAAGTGTAACGGTCACCTACTTGAGCTGCCTACTTGTAGATTTGCGCAAGCAGGATTTGCGGTGCAAATCCACAAATCCGTCCCATATCAACAGCATGATAACGGTCACCTGTTTGAGCTGTCTGCTTGCGGATTTGTGCCAGCAGGATTTGCGACGCAAATCCATCCCACATCGGCAGCAGGGATAAAGTGGAAAGGGATAAAGTGGAAAGTGGATCCAAAAGTTATTTGGGTCAGTTCGGTTCGGCTGTTTCAATAAACTTATTGCAACTGCTTTACAATTTCTTGAGTACCATCAGGACTCCCATCATCAACAACAATAATCTCAAACTCAACATCCTTGAACAAAACAAAATATGCATTTACTTTTATCATTTGTTGGTCAGTAGCCATTCCAGTGATAAATTCACAAAATGGATGAGAATGCTTTGTGAAAATAAAATCCTAATTGATAAATGGCTAATAAACAATAGTATATCGGTTTCTTCTACTTTTCTAGGAAAACTTAACACTGAGATCCTGCCCCAACTGAAGGAGAATTTGTTGAATATGACTACTATGGCAATCCCTCCTACATTTATCATAACTACTGAATTAAATAGATATCGAACTGAAAGATTGAGATTAAAAGGCCAAAAGGACATCCAACCAAATAAAAAGCTTGAAGAAAGTTTACACATTGTTGTGTTTTTCGGAACATAGTTTGTAGCAAACCCATCGAGACATTAAACCAAATGAAAATAATGAAGACTTCCCTATCAAACCTAATCTAATAGTTCCACCAAAATGTGATCTTAGTCACAAAATTTCTCCAATTCAGTTACTAACTTCACCTGCTCTCTTTAATCTTATGCAGCTAAAATTCATTACTCGATCAATAGAAAGAGCAAAAATGGTCATCTCCTCAACAACAATCATTGATCTTCCATAAACGAGGATCCACTAAACCAAAATTCAGCAAAACAATTAATCCCCAAAATAATAATTGGAAAGAAATTACATAAGATGCTTAAAGATGAGGTAGACGATGAGGGCAATGTTGAGGCGCTTATTGTAGGTTGGGATTATAATACTGTACTTATTCTTCTCCTCCTCCCGCTGCTCCATGTTATTTTCTCGACATTAAAGCCAATATTGAGCTTACTTGAGTTCAACTAATCGACAGCCTCACCCGAATTTATGGGGATTCAAATTTGGGGAAATTATTCAACCTCTCTGGAATTGTCCGCTTAAATTTCTTTGGGGGAAAAATTTTATTTAATGCAGATAAATTTAATTATTTAATCTTTTTATTTTAAATATATATTAATAAAACTATTTATTATTAAAACATGTAATAATTAATTATTTAGCTTCTCTTATTACTATTTTTAAAATTGTATGAGTCAAATGATTATTGATTATTTTGTGTACTTAATAATTGTGATTTTGAACTTAAATTGTGATTAGGTCTATTGTTAAAAAAGAGAAGAATCGTTTTACGTAATGGAGAATGAGACAATTTTTTCTTTGTTTTTTTTTCTTTACCTTTACTAATAATTGTAATTAAAAGTTTCAATTTTGAGATTAGTTCTATTCAAATGAGAAAACCATAATTTTGCAGTTTTTCATAATTGTAATTAAAAGTTTCAATTTTGAACTATAAAATCTCAGGTTTTATTAAAATTATTGCAATTCGTTAATTTAATTTTGACTAAATATAAAATTAAATATATGTGACATTAATTTTTTTAACCTAAAAGCCACATAAATACTTACATAATCTAACTTTTCATAGAAATAAATACACAATGTAAATAAATAGAAAGAAAGAGGCATATGAGAGCAAATGGTGAAATAATGAAAAAATTTATAATATTTTACTGTCATCAGCATTTAAAACGGCGTCGGACATGTTTTATAAAGTAATTAGGTGTCTTTAAAGGATGAAGTTTAAAACACAAGCAGTCAGTCCTCAATCATCTACCCCGAGCTGTCCTTGTTTCCATAGACAGACAGAAAAGCGAGCGAGCGAGAGAGGTTGCTTCGAATACGAGGTGTTGTTATTGGTTTGATAGTTAATCAATCTCCTTCTCTATCTGTTATCGGTTTACTGGGATAGGGTTTTTCTTATAGAGCTCTCACCGTTTTGCTCTCTTGTAATCCGATTCGCGCCCCTTTGAGGTACTCAATTCACAGCTCTGTTTCTTTATGTAAATACTGAATGCTCTGCGTTTTTTTTTTCTATTTTAATTTTTAGGTTTGTCCATTATGTTTGTGCTTCCCCCTTTTTTTGGTGCGTGCTTTATCTAGTTTTCTCTTTGAATTTTTGTGACTTTTTCTCATTTAATGCTTTCATGTTATATTTTTGGTGATTGATTTTATTGGATGTTTGGGTTTTGAGTTATTACTTGTGAATTATGCATTGGTAAATTTTCGATGAATTTTACTTGTTGTGGTTAGTTATTTATTATGTTTAATGGAACCTTAGTGATTAGGGTTCTGATTTGGTACTCCTGTTGGATGCAATGTGTGATGCTATTGTGCTTTCCCCTCTTGTATATATGAAAAAAAGAAATGACCTGTTTCTTTTCTCCTTAACTTTTGGGTTTTCAAGAGCGTAGGCCGTAGAATTTGATTGATATGGAAAGTTCTGAGGACGGTGGGACACATTCTGAACCTCCTGATCCTGATGTGCTTGAGGTGGATCCAACTGGTCGATATATAAGAGTAATGTCTGCTTTTCTTTTCCTTGGTTCTTTCTTGGGTATATAGCCTTGCATAGTCTTATTTGCTTTTCGTTTTAATGGGAACTGAAATTTAGGTACTTTAATCCAGGAAGTGTGTTCAATTTTCTTATTTCTAGAGATCCCAAGTGCTAGTTTTATTACATGATTAAAATCTGTAGCTTCTTACTTTTTGTGTATTTGTCTGTCATTGGCTAAATGAATATCTTGTTTTCTATTGATTGCTCATGGATAACAGTACAAGGAGGTGCTTGGAAAAGGTGCTTTCAAGACAGTGTATCCTTTACGTTATGTTTGTCATGGTTAATTACTTTCATCTTTCACAAGTCCCTTCAGAACATAACTTTTTGCTATTCTCTTTTCCCTGTACCTTTTGTAAATCAAGTTGAAATATATGACTAGTTAATTTTCTACATCAGAAAAAATCTAATGAAAAGCATGTGACAAGTTGAGATTTAGCAATACTATTTATAGAATCAGGCTACCTTTCTTTAACTTGTATGATCTCCATTTGTGTATCTATATTCTTTCCTTAATATCATTGTCCATTAGTTACAAGGCATTCGATGAAGTTAATGGACTTGAAGTAGCATGGAACCAAGTTCGGATTGATGAGGTGTTACAGTCACCTGAAGACTTGGAGAGGCTTTACTCTGAAGTACATCTCCTGAAGTCGTTGAAGCATAATAATATTGTAAAATTTTACAATTCATGGATTGATGATAAAAACAAGACTGTTAATATTATAACGGAGTTATTTACCTCGGGTAACTTGAGACGGTAAGTTTAATTTAATTCCTATGCATTTATTAAATGTTCATTTCTTATAATTATAGTGAAATAGCTCTCTGTGATTGGTGTGATCTTTGATACAGGTACCGGAAGAAACACAGGAATGTTGACCTGAAGGCTTTGAAGAGTTGGGCTAGACAGATTTTGATGGGTTTGAGCTATCTTCATAGTCACAAGCCTCCAATTATACATAGGGATCTGAAATGCGATAATATATTTATCAATGGCAACCAAGGGGAAGTTAAAATTGGAGATCTTGGTTTGGCAACTGTCATGGAGCAGGCAAATGCCAAAAGTGTAATAGGTGTTGCTTTTGTTTTGTTTTTGCCCCCAATTTTCTTGAATATCTTTTATTACACGATGCACATGGGTTTGGTTTCATTATAATATTTAAGTTTTCTAGATATTATTAGTATCAGTAACATGTTGATGGCATTATTTGTGCATTTTATTAACATTACATTTTTTGGTTATTGCTTACCTTTTGCATGTTTTTCGTTCATGTTGATCTATTGTACATGTCATTTTAATAGGAACCCCCGAGTTTATGGCACCTGAGCTGTATGATGAGGACTATAATGAGTTGGCTGATATATATTCCTTCGGCATGTGCATGCTGGAGATGGTTACTTTAGAATATCCTTACAGTGAATGTAGGAACTCAGCTCAGATCTATAAGAAGGTTTCATCTGTAAGTCTTGTGAATAACCAACCTTTGTTTCCCTTAGTTGATGAGCGCCAGTTCTTGCAATGTTTGTAGGTTATCTTACTTTATTCTTATTTTTCTTTCTCTCCTTATCTTGTGTAGGGAGTAAAGCCTGCTGCCCTCTCTAAGGTAAAAGATCAAGAAGTGAAACTTTTTATCAGTAAGTGCTTAGTCCCGGCATCTCAGAGACTGTCTGCAGAAGAGCTTCTGATGGAACCTTTTCTTGCATTGAATGAATTAGCAAGGAATCGTCCCTTGCCACTTCCTGATATTGTTCTGCCCAGGACAGCAGCCTTTGGAGATCGTTGTTTGATGTCAGAAGGGCCTGCCAATATACAAAATAAGCTTCCCTCAATGGAGTTGGATCATGATCCTGAGATTCCTAGCATCACATCTTTGAATAATTCCATTGATGGGCATTTCTATTCTCCATGTGTCGAGGTACGAAGGGAAAAGAGAGGCAATGTTTTCTTGTTAAGAGGTGAAGGAAGTGATGAAAACTCAGTATCAATAGTTCTTCGAATTGCTGATCAGAATGGTCAGTACATTCTTATCAGAATTCATCTCCAGTCTCCTCTAATTTTAATTTTACAGGTGTCAAACTTTAGTTTTGCTTCTTATAACAGGTTCTCGGGTTAGGAATATTCATTTCTTATTCTACCTGGATGGTGATACTGCTCTGTCAGTTTCAAGTGAAATGGTTGAACAGTTGGAGCTAGAAGGTCAAAATATTACATTCATAGCAGAGCTGATTGATTTGTTGCTATTGCAATTAATACCCAATTGGAAACCTTGTGTTCTCATTGAGCATCTAGTTCCTCAAACTAGAACAGAAAACTTTGAGGGAAACCAGAACCATTATTCACCAGAAAACGGGGAGACTGTTGTAGATTCTTTGCAAAATGTTTGTGAATCAGTCAATTATTCAAGGACTTCAAGTTGTCATTCTTGTTCTCTAGGGGGATCAATTCCAACTGCAAAAACAGAGAAAGGTTCCGATTTTATTAAACTTAACGTGCTATCTCATGTTGATGAGTCTGGGAACCAGACCATAGCAGGGGCTGAAGAGCAGGCTTCAGAGATGTCGTATCTTTCTGCAGCTTCCGGTGAGTGGGATGATAAAAAGTTATCTTTCAATTCAAACATCTCCATGGACTCGGCACTTACAGACTTTGATGGCAATGGATTGAAAGTTGTCCTTGGGGAGTTCTTTGCCAGAATGGGAAGTCCATCACTTGAAGACAAAAACAAATTAATGGACGTAAATGGTAGCCATATGGAGATCTCTTCTAGTTATCCAAGCAGCATTTCCACTTTGCCTAGGGATGAGAATGAGGATTTGGGAAAGGAGCTGGAGAATATAGAGATGCAGTATCAGGAGGCAATCAAGGAGATATCCAAGAGAAGACATGAAGCTATCCTGGAGACAACAAAGAGGTTGTCACAGAAAAATGTCGGTTTTCACTAGTTTGTTTTTGTTTTTTACTTGCTTCCCTGCACCCAATCTGTCAATACTCCCTCCTCCCTCTCCAATTGTTGTTGAAAGTGTATATATATCTTCATTTTGAGAGGAATAGATGGAAGTGTAAATTGGATAAATGTTTTTGTTTTCTTGGTTGCATTCTCTAGTCTGAATCCATCTTGTACTGCAAAGGCTTTAAATTTATTTTAACGAGATGTTTTAAATTAGTCCCCAACCCCTCAAGGTTGTGTCTAATAATGGTTTGTCCAAATTTCAAACCCATTAGAGATGAGAATATGGGTGGGTAATAATTTGAATCTCTAATATGGGCGGGTAATATTCGGTGGGTGGGTAATATTATTGATTGAGTTAAATTAATTTAAAATTTTAATTTAATTTTTTATTTATTTTAGTTTACTTTAATTTTTAATTTTAAAAATTTTAATTATTTTAATTAGAAAAAAATTAAAATAATTAAATCGAATTGATTAATAATAATAATATATTATATTTAATAATATAAAAAATTAGAAGGTTGAAATATATTAATTAAATTTTATAATATTAGAAGTAGATTGACTGCTAATAAATCCTAAAGAAGAAAAAGAAGATTGTGGATTTGTTGAATACGGGTAAAGCACTTGAATTTTGTGTGTAAAATCTATTAGATTTTGGGATTTTCAAATTTTAAAAAATAATATTTTTATATTTAAAATTATAAATTAATATATGATCATTAAAAATGTCTAAAAATTATTATTTTTATAAAAAAGAATTAATTTGAAATAAACTTAAAAGTTGAGGGTGAATTTAGATAAAAGTTTAAAATAGTTTTATTTAAGGTCAATGAATCTAAACATATCCAACATTTGCGTTTATTTATATTTTAATTTAATTCTTTTAATTTTAATTTTAATTTTATTAATCCAATATTTATATTTTAACATAATTTTAATGGATTTATAAATTTTTAAATTTGATAGTTTTATGTGTTAATTTAGTAATTTAGAGAGCGTGTGATGTGTATTATTATTAATATTAGTTAATGTGTTTTGCAGGTTGTTAATATTCATTATATATACTCATAATTTTTATATTTTTATATTTTTTATATAAAATAATTTTTAAATAATTATTGATATTATAAATAATAGAAAAAATAATTGATAAAATATAAGTATTAATATAAAATAATGTAAAAATTTTATTAATTCAAATTTTATATGAACACAGTATAATTTTTTAAAAATAAATATTTAAATATATCAACTTTAAATAAAATAGTTTCAATTTTTATTTTTTATAAAAAATAAATTATTATAAAACTTATAATAATGAAACAAATATAAACTATATAAAAATATAATTTATACAAAATATAATATTTATTTTAAAATTAACTAATATTAACTTTTTAATTGGCTGAATCTATTTGTAAATTATATAACCGAACTAATAATAAAATTTAAATAGTTTTTTTTAAATTAAAAAATATAAATAAAAATAATTTATGTATTGATTATTATTATTAATGTAATACCCGGCTAGACTCCGGTATCGGAATTCCTACCGTCCGGTGGAATCTCGGATGTCGGAGACCTCTAGAAGGGTAGAATCATGTTTTTGTAAAATGTTTTAATGTGTTTTATGATTTTAAGTATGAAATTAAATGAGTTTTTGCATGAAAAGTCCTTGGAAGAAAACCCAGGTTCGGCCGCCGAAAGTCAAGTTCGGCCGCCGAACATGCATGCGTTTTGGAGGCACGTTAGGCCCCCGAAAGCATGAGTTGGGGAAGTCCAGTTTCGGCCGCCGAAAGTCAAGTTCGGCCGCCGAACATTGCATGGATGCGGGAGCGCATTCGGCCCCCGAACGTGGCCTGGCCAGCCAACTATAAAAGGGGCACTTAGCCGAAATGGGTAAGTTTTCTCCCATTTTCGGCCACAGCAAGCTTCCGACCTTCCCTTTGCAACTCTTGTGTTCTTCCTCCAAATCTCTTCCATTTTTCTTGAGTTTTAAACTCACATTGCAAGTTTTGAGCATTTAAACCATGTTTTGGAGCTTTGGGAACTCAGGAGCTCATTTTCGTGGATCTCCAAGTTTAGGTCGTCTCCCTCTCGATCTTCAAGAGGTAAGAGCCGATCTTAAGCTCCTTATGTGTTTTAAATAAGTTTTATGCTAGATCTATGGGTAGAAATGCATGTTAGGTTATATGTTGAGTTATGGGTTAATATTGATGTTTTGAGCAATGTGTGTGGATTTTGTGTGTTTGAAGTGTTGTAGTTGGGGTATATGACTGTTTGAGACCCCTAGGAACTTGTATGCATGTTTTGGTTGAGATTTATGCATGAATTGAGGTTTTGGGAGGCAAGGGGTTCATGTGAACCAAGTTTCTGCCCTTCTGGCAGAAACCAGGTTCGGCCGCCGAAGGGAGTTTCGGCCGCCGAACCCCCTTGTGGAGGCAGCATTCGGCTGCCGAAGCTTGCCCCCGAAAGAAGACTTTCGTCTCTGTCTGGAAGTTTCGGCCGCCGAAGGTGCCGCCGAACCTGCCTGACTTTCGGCTCTTGAGGGACTTTCGGCCGCCGAACCTGCCGCCGAAAGTGCCCTGTTCAGCCACTTCTTGCATGTTTTTATGTGATGTTTTAGGGGGTTTTTGGGGAGTAGTTTATAGTTATGCTCAGGTGTGTTGGTCCCTCATTTGAGTCCACCTGTGTAGGTTCGGACCCGAGGAACCGAGGACCCCAACAGTGAGTTCAGCTGCTTCGGTATTGTCAGAGTCAGCCAGAGGTGAGTGGAACTAAACTCAATCTTTTAAATTAAATGTTTTATCATGTCTCATGCATCATGATTATGCAATAGGATGATTGCATTAGTATTCACGAATATGCCGCATTGCATCGATTGTTGTTGATGTGGGTGAATGTTGGATGACCCAATTAGTCCATGACAGGAAGACCAGGCCCCATGCTACAGGCCTGGCACAGAGTAAGAAAGACCAGGCCCCATTCTACAGGCCTGGCACAGAGTAAGGAAAGACCAGGATCCCATCCTATGGTCTAGCACGGTTATGGGACTTGAAGACCAGGAGTCCAGAGGAGGCCCTGGGAAAATGGTAAGTAATGTATGTTCTGACAGGACAGACCAGGACCCCATTCTACAGGCCTGGCACAGAGTTAACTTGGACTAATTGGTGACGAGTTCACCCAACCCTTATGTGAATTGTCTGTGTTATGATGCATTTCATAGAGCATAGTATTAATGTGTTTTAATAGTTCAGCTCACTGGGCTTTTAGCTCACCCCTCTCCCTTTACCCCCAGGCTTGCAGGTACAGTATAGTGCGGGAGTCCGGATAGAGTAAAGAAGTCATGCTTATGTAATAGTTAGCAATGGACATGATCAAATTGTAATGTAATGTCTTAGTCAGTATAGATATGTACAGAGATGATGTATATGGATATTAGAATTGTGCTTGACCATAGAATGTTGTATCCCTTTTAATACATGATCTTAGAGATTTATATGATGTTTATGTAAACCAACTCAACAGATGTATGTCACCCCTTGGGGGCATTGTTGAGATCCCACAGAGGGATTAATGTTATGTAAATGTTATGCACAGGTTGAGTTTGGTTGATGTTCATGGAAAGAAAAGTTTTAATTTTTATGCATGTTGTTGATCATGTATGGGATTATACAGGTTTACAGGTTTTATGTCAGGCTTGCTACGGGTCCCGGCGGCCTTAAGTCGACCCGGATCCTAGCGCCGGTAGCGGTCCGATTTTCGGGTCGTTACAATTACACTCAAATAAAAAAATTTAAATATATATTAATTTTAAATAATAAATATTTGAAATTATTTTAAAAATTGTTTAAATAATAAAATAATTACCTATTTTAAAATTCAAATCAATTATAATTAGTTAAATAGCATAAGAGTAAAAATATCAATCCCATTATTCTCTTGCTTTCCATTTTCACATACATATCGACTATTTTATACAAAATAATAACTAAATGACTAACTCCACTCGATATTTATATTATTTTATATTTTAATTTAAATATTTAAATTTTAATTGAATTGGTTCAATATTTATAATTTTGATATAATTTTAATTTATTTTTAAATATTAAATTGTAAAAGTTCAAATAGAATGTAAAAAATAATATTTTATTATTTTATAAATATAAACTAATTTTATACGTAAAAATAACATTAATTCATATTTAATTGTAATTAAATAATATATTTAATTTTAAAAATAATAATAATTTAACAGTTAAATATACTATTCACAATATATAAATAATAATTATAAACATTTTATAATAAATATATTATTTTTAATTATTTTATATTATTATTTTTTATTAAATAATATGTCTACTATAAAATATTTATAATTATTATTATATAATAAAATTCATTATTATATATTTAATAATTAAATTACTTATTTTTTATTTTAAAAATTAATTAAAATTATGTTAAATTAATTTATATAAAATTTAAACGTAAAATGACACAAATATTAGGATATTTTTAGTTGATTGATAAATTAAATAATAATAATAATAATATACATGGTACTATTAAATTGCAATATAAATTATTAAATTTGAAAATTTATATACTGATCAAAATTATAGTATAATGCAAAAATTAAATTAATTAAATTATATATATATATATATATGCACAAATATTAAACTTTTTGAATCAATTGACCTTTATTTAATTGTTTACTGTTGAGAAGATAATTTAATTTGTTCTTGATATATATTTTTTCAGTCTTATAATTTTATTTATTTTGTATTTTTACACATATTAATAAAAATAATTAATTTACTCTCTTTAAAATTATCAATTTTATCAATTTTATTTTTTCATATATATTAAAAAATATATATTTTTTATTAATTTATTAATTTACTCATTTTAAATATATTAAATTTTATTATTAAGAGATTTTTTATATAAATTTTATTAAATATATTGAACACAGCTAAAAATAATAATAAAAATTATGTGAAAAAATGTTAATTTTTTTAATTATATCTATTTTAAAAATATTAAATTTTATTAAATATTAAAAAATATTTCAATTTTTTAAAGAATAATATATATTTAAATAGAATTATAATAATTAATTCATATAATATTATGATAAAAACATTTACTGTAATTTTTAAATAATAATTTTGGAATAAGACCGTATCAAATTTATGAAAAGAAAAATTTATTAATAATTAATTTAAATCTTATTTAGTTGGAATAACTCAAATAAAAAATTTAAAATTTTTTCTATTTAGTTGGTATTTATTTTTAACTTTATGATAAGTTAATATTTTTTTTAGTGAAAAGGAAATAATTTATTTAATATATTTAAATTATATATCGAAAAATTACTTCTAAAAAATTATTTTCTAAAAAATAATACATTTAAATGAAAAAAAAAATTTAAATCAAACAACACTTTAAAGGTTACAGGTCAAATGGACACTCTCTTATAAAAATAAATTTTTAGCGGGAATTTATTTTGGCGCTAAAAATGTTCAAAAATTTATCCCTTTATTTTAATTTCTCAAAAAGGGAGCAAAGAAGCCCTAAAGTAAAATCACCAAAGCCTTCACCATTTTTGCTTTTGCAGATCGCATACTACGATGGCTAAAGACGACGGGCAATTAATTGCAGCGAGGCGAGCATACAGGAGCGCAAAGGAAGTGGGTCATCGACAGGAGGAAGCTCGGTGGGCGAACTTGATAGGGAACATACTGAAGAACAGAGGAGAGTATGTGGAGGCACTCAAGTGGTTTCGAATTGATTATGATATCTCTGTCAAGTACTTACCTGAAAAGCATTTGTTGCCCACTTGCCAATCTCTTGGAGAGATCCATCTCCGCCTCCATCAGCTTAAGGATGCTTTAAATTATCAGGTGAATTCGACAATTGATGCTCTTTTTTCCTCCTTTTTCCCCCATTTCTAGCCGTCGATATATAGTATTGGATAATCGGATATTGAATCTTATTGGGCGGGGGAAAATCAAAACTGCTATAGTTCTAGGCCTTAGATTTTGGTTGAAGTATTTCTTTCGATTTATTTTTGGTGGCAGATAAGAATTTTTGAGATAATGAAGATAATGGGCGAACTGGGCAGACTTTTGATTTGGCTTTCCTGTTTGCATGTTTGTTTACATTTATTGGTTCATTTCTGTATTGAGATTACGGAGATATTGGAAATTTAAGGATTTAATTCTATAGAATAGATTCATTGCTGATGGAAGGTGGGAAAACACAAGGAAGTCTGAGTTGGGAAACGGAGAAATTTATGGCCTGTCTTTGCTTTTTTTTTTTTTCTTAAAAAATATTTTTATGTTTTTCATAAGAAAAGCTTTTATAAATTTTTATTTTGCTAGAAAGTTAATGCAAGAATAAGAAAGTATATTTGACAGATGTGTTAATTTTTTTTCTTCACATGAGAAAACAAAAAGGCAATTACATCAAAAACTAAATTTTCTTTAAATTTTGTTTCTTTGCTTTTTAGATACTTCTTTTTATGGGATAAACAAAACAGTTTTGATTCTTTTTCCTTTTGTTTAATTTTCATGTTATCTTTTGCTCTGTCCTAAACTATGAAAAATCTGAAAACATTTCCTGCTTACTTGGAGCCTGTTTAGTGCTGCTAGTGTATTGCCTGTTGCAACCTGCATTTGCAGTGTCAGGACTTCTTTAGACATTGGTGATGGACGCTAGTCCATTAGCAGATTTTATTTTATTTTTAAAGGAAAGTGGTGTAATGCAGTTTAGAGAAGCTGCTCAAAATGATTGGCATGTGGGCCTTTGAAGGGATAGAAAATGTCAAAAAGTGGATGCTGTTATCAACAGTGGAAATGAAAAAAAAAAAAAAGAAAATCCTCTACTGAGCTTAGTTCAGTGGAAGCATATTGCTTTGAAGAAATTATCATATTAATAATACGAGGTTTTAAATCTATGATATATTGTTGCAGCAAATGCATTTGAAGCTTGCCAAAGATTCCAATGACATCATTGAACAGCAAAGAGCCAGCACCCAACTGGGTCGCACGTACCATGAGAAATTTTTAAAACATGATAATGATCATGATTCAGTTAAAAATGCAAAGAAGTATTTCAAGTCAGCTATGAAGCTTGCTCAAACTCTCAAAGTCAATCCTCCAACTGATAAATCCTCTTTCCTTAAAGAATACATAGACGCACATAACAATATTGGAATGCTTGAAATGGATCTTGACAACCTGAAAAGCGCCAAGAATATCCTTACCAATGGACTAAGAATCTGTGATGAGGAAGAGGTCAATGAAAATGATGATGCCCGGAGCAGGCTCCATCACAATCTTGGAAATGTTTACATGGAGCTGAGAGAGTGGGATAATGCACGGGAGCACATTGAGAAGGATATCCTAATTTGTAAGAGAATTGGGCATTGCCAAGGGGAGGCAAAAGGATACGTCAATCTTGGTGAATTGCACTATAGGATTCAGAAGTATGACGAAGCAATCCGTTGCTATCGTAGGGCACTTGTTTTAGCAAAATCCATGGAAGATGAGAATGTTTTGGTTGAACAGATTCATCAAAATATTGCAACTGTAAAAGAAGCCGTCAAGGTAATGGAAGAATTGAAGAAAGACGAGCAAAATCTTAAGAAGTTAACGAGGAATGCGGTGAATGCAATGGGCAGACCATGTGAGCGGAAGTTTTTGTTGCAGCAAAATGAATTACTTGATCGTCTTATCGAGAAGTCAAGCATGATCTTTGCATGGAATGCAGTAATCTCTTGTGCCATATGCAATTTTTTTCATATCTATTTCATTGTTATACGTGCTGTATTGTAGTTGTGTATTTTACGAAATTTTTGAAATGTACTTTAGAGAGTTTTTTTTTAATCATTTGGTTTCGACTAGGATTTGAACTTGAGATGTTGTAGTCCAGAGACAACGTTAGTTGCGTTGAATTAAAGCTCATTAGTTAAAAGTGTATTTAATAAGGAGATAAATCATAATTGGATTCAATTTCATAAATCCTTCATATGTAAAATAGGAATTTTGCTATACTCCATTGTACTACCAAGTTTAGCACTATGTTTGAAGCTGCATACCTCTGATTTCTGTGTTCTGGTATTTGACATGATTACTCTTATAAATAGAGACTAGTCAATATTTAAGTTCCTTGGTATCACATTGATTAGAGTTGATCCCTTAGAAATTAGTCTCAGTTAAAGGATCAATTTTGCAAGTAAATTAACTAAGAAAAGGACATTCAGGTATTTACAAATGAGTGGCATGTTTGGGGGTGTATGTTCGTATTTACTCATTTTGAAGTGCTCAAGTAATTGACATTTCCTTTTCAATTTCTAATCTTTAAGGTAGACAATTAAGTTTCATTTATGCTGTCTCTTGCTCCTATATTTGATGAGATTTCCCTTTTCCATCTCTGAGACCTTTGGATTTTGTTGATGGTAACTATGTTTTCTCTGTTCCTCTAGTGTAAAACTGCATTTTTGTATTATTTGTAGCATTGTAATTATGCAAAATTGAAGAAGAGGATAGCAAAACAGCTCTGCGACAAAGAAAAGTTGGGGGATTCATATCTGGTTCTTGGAGAGTCATACCGGAAGCTCAGGAACTTCAGTAAAGCCATTAAATCAGTCACAAAGAGTTGGAAAACATACAACTCAATTGGCAACTTGGAGGTAAGTTTATTGGTTAAGTCCTACACTCCTACTCATGAATTTTATTTTCTAATCCTTGTTGGTGAACTGAGAATCAAGGTACGCGTACATCTTCTTTGAGCAACTTGGGATCTATGGATTTGGGACGGTGTTAAACCTGGTGAAGGAATTGCAGGTTAAGTTTTACTATATTTTGACAATCATTAGACTCAATACTCTTGGTTGCCATTAATTTCAGGGTGAAGCACTAGCAAAAATTAGCATTGGTGATATTTTGGACTGCGATGGCGATTTTACGGGAGCGCTAAATGCATTTGAAGAGAGTTATAGGTTGTTACATCTAACTCTTGGTTTCTTTGGTGAATATTCTTTCTATTTGAGATTAGAGCTTATTTTGGTCTCATATATGAACTAGAGCTTCAGGTTCAATGGGTATATGATGCAATGTGCATCTAATTCAACAGCTGGTTCAGAGATCAATGTTACACACTCTTATTATATTGTTTAATTCATTTTATTGCAATATAAAATTGGCTTGTGTTTTGCAAAATTTATCATTCTCCTTAAGGATGATATGCCTCAAGGTGGGCGAAAATATCATTCTCCTTTTAGGCATTTGGCCATAATTGAACTCCTCATACTCTTTTATAAGATTTTTATGTGACAAATATTATATAGTTAAGTTTAACCATTCATATCAGCATTGCTATCATCTGTTATACAGGAAGTATAACCATTATAATCAAAACAATATTTGTTCAAAATTTGGGCTTTGAGCCTTAAGACGACGTCAAATGGATGTCCTTTTTAAGCTTTGCAACCAATAAAAAGGGGACAATGATATAAACTTCTGATTGTATCTTCCTAATAAGAGCAATTTGAAACCTTCAATTACCATTGGAAATAGTTCTTCCTTGCTTTTGCAGTAAATTTACGTAACTGAATTCAATTTTGAGGATTATTTTTTATTCTCCTACTTTGCAGGATTGCTGTTGAAGCTAACCTTCCATCCCTTCAGCTTTCAGCGCTAGAGAATATGCACTATAGCCACATGATAAGATTTGATAATGTTGAAGAGTCCAGGTAAATTTGGACTATGCAAAACCCAATGTCAAATATATAAACTAAAAAATTTGGTCTTGGAAGTTCATAAACTAAAAAAAAAATTATTTTGCATGAACTGAAGTGGACAGTTAAAATTCATGTTTTTCCAATGTCAAATGAATTTATGTTGTTTTGGGACTGTATGCTTGTCATAAACACTGGTTGTTGCTAAAAAAAGATTCTCCTTTTCAGTAAGCTTCAGCGTGAAATTAGCCATTTGAAGCAGTCAAAAAGAAGGGAGCTGGAAAGACAAAATTTGGCAAGGGATTGCTGCTCTGAGACTGATACAGATGGGGATGTGTCAGATATTAGGGATAATGCATCTCACTCACCGCAAACTAGCAAATCCAGTTCTGCACAATCAAAACTTTTAGCTGGTAAGGTTTGATGATTACCTTTGATTTCACTCCTCCAGTCCAGTAAATGTTCATCTAGAAAAAATGGCTTGCAGATAACTGCAATACTTTTGATGAGCCAGCAGAGGATTCTCCAAAATGCTTGTCTAAAACCAGTAGTCAGCAGACCATTATTGGTCGTAAGCGTCGAGTAATTCTTTCAGATGATGAAGACAGCTGCTACAGAAGGTTTCATAGATGCCCAGCGGAGGATGTTACTACTGATGATGGATGTGAGTTGTGATTATTAACTTATTTAAGCTCCAGATTTTCACTTCTTTTTTTAATTATTCTGATGAGATTTATTCTTATCTGATTGCAGCTAAGAAGGAAAACAATGTAGCTAATTCTACAAGCAAATCTCAGGTACACAAGCATCTGAATCAACTGAAAATTAAGTTCTTGTCCCTGCAATTATGGTGCTTAACCATCTAAGTGCTTCACACTTTTGGTTTGGTAGGATTTATTGAAAGTTGCATCTGAATGTGCCATCAGCTCCTGTAATCCTGTCAATATTGAAGAAAGCACTTGTTCATATAAATCTCCAAGTACTAAAAAGGTGACTCTGACTCTCAAATTTTTCAGATCTTTGAGTGCTGATGAAGTTGTTTTCATGCCTGACTTCACTTCTAGTGGTTCTAGCTGTGATATTTTCACCTCCGAAAGCCTTATACAAAAACATAGTTCTGACAATCTGAAAGCCTAATGCATAAACATAATTCTGACTATCTCAAGTTGCAATAACTCGGCTAATGATAACAAAGTGAGTGCTAGCTTTATTACTTGTGTAAATTGGTTCCATGATTAGTTGTGCTGCTGCTATGATAATATTCTTATTGGCTTCTGAAGGCTGTGGATTTTATTGTACTAGGATTATGCATAGCATTTCGTTGATCTGTTTATCCAATTGTATAGGGTGCAGTATCCTATAAATAGGTTTGAGAAGGATGGGTTTAACAATAGATATTGTTCTTTTGTTTTGGTAGAATAGCAAATTATTTTTGTGATTAGATTTGTAATCATCTTTATAAATTTATTGTTAATTATAAAGTAATGTTTTTTAATAGATGTTTTAAGTTTAACATTTATGTCAAGCACTTTATTTACACATTATGGATAAAAAGTTATCCTTTTCTCATGGACATTTATTTTTGGTATCATGCATGAACTTTGTTTTCCTTTTCATTTTTTACTTTCTTTTGTAAATATTTAGGTACAATATTAAGAATGGTCTTAATGAAAATTTTAATTGAAATACATTAGGCGTTTTACATATTGAGTTAATTGCATATTCAATTTTGTCTATATTTTAAGTAACGTGTCCTTCATGTCTCATGTCTTTTTTTTAGTTATTTGTAAGCATTTTACTCATCTCTATGTACATGTTCATTCATCATGTAATGTAGGGTTTGAATTTAGTGCTTTGGATATTTGCTACTAACACATTTTATGTCAATAAAAATATAATTAAATGTTTTTAGGGATTACAATTTGACTTTTGAAGGATACTCGAAAGAGGTATTTGAGTATATTTATAGGATCGCTGGCTTTATTACATTTAATGTATATACAATGTAATATACATCCACCGTACTATACAAGTAATATTTGTTGGATTTATTATGGTTCCATGGTTTCCATAAAATGGTTGATTCATAACTTAATGGCCAACAAAAAAGGGAAATGAAGAATGACAACATACAACAATTCTATTTATTTATTATTATTTTTCTCTTGTCATGAGAAAGATTATGCTTCTCTTCATGATGTGTAGTTGTCTTAATTTGTGGTTGTTTTAGGGATTTGTTGTTTGGTCGGAACGAAGAATTATGATTTAAGACTTCTCAACATTTTTAATTTTATTTTTATATGGATTCCAAAGAAATAACGCTAGATTCTAAATGTGGTATGTATGTTATGAACATCAATATTTGTCTTATAGATTTCAAAAACATGATTCTAGACTTCTATTTACTTTGTGCTTAGGCTTTAGGTCTCCTTGTGTCTTAATGCACCTAGAGCCTTTCAAAACTATGACTATCAATTTTATTTAGTTGTTAGTAATAGCTAATAGTTGCTGCTTGGTAAAATTGTAAAACTTTGATAATTGTTGCTTTTGTTCATATATTCTTTAACCATATAATTTGATTTGAATGTATTTTGATATATTTTAGAATTTTTTTTTTTGAGTGTTATACAAAGCAAATAACAAATAAATATGATTATGATAGTTATTTCAATCATTATTTATAATATATTTAAAATTATTTATTACTTTTATGCATTATGAATAAATTGCTCATGTAAGATATAAGTATGGAAAAAAGTTATTTTTATATTAATAAATTTTCATAAATGTAACTTTGTTCAAATGAAAAATTATGTCAAGATAGCTATGAACTAATATAAATCAACTCCAAAATGAAGAATTGACAATTGTCCAACAATTGTCACTTGCTAATCTTTTCTTTTCCTCAAATGGGTTGACTTGTTAAGGGTCAAACAGCTATCGGTTTATTTGTAACAACTATTACCAAACATCCTTGAGACAAGTAGCTTTGATGTATTTTTGGGCCTGTATTTGGTTTTGTATCCAAATGGCAGGCCACTTCCTAGTTTCAATAAGCCTTCTTGAAAACCTAAAACCTTTTGCTTGCAAGATCAAGTCCGATTATGGCACTGAGCCATTAGCTATAATGCTTATTAATTGTACAACCAATGCTATTACCAGTCTGATTTTTGTTGCTACTATCATATTATCCTAATCTTTGATCTCTTGTATTGACTGCAGCAATGCATCACATTCAGAATTAACAATATCTTGATAAATGTTGGAGGCTCATATTTGGTTGTTGATGATTTGAGCATCGAGTCTTTAAAGGTTGAGCTAGCTTGTTCATATTATTTGCAGCTCCCTATAGAGAGGAGATCAAAAGGTGAGAACATGCATTTGATTCTTCTTATTTCCAATTAATATTCTGGTCATTTAACTGCTCCAGATATCCAATTAAGTTTAGAACTAACAATATTTTCTTTTTTGTATATTTGAATGCAAATGGCATAAATAAATTCACAAGAAAATCTTATTGTACTCGGCAACAAGAATGGCATGCTGACTATGCACCCACCTGAAAGTTCAGGCAGTTGGCAAATAATTTGGGTTTTGTTAAAGATACAATTTTTGTTGTTGGGCTCAAGATACACTTGGCATGTGATATAAAACATCTATTACAATTTGGCTTTGTTAAAGAAATGGCATGTTGAAGATAGTACAAGGCTAATAAAACTAACTTAAACCCTAGTAAAACATATGAAAAGCTCTTGATACATTCCTTTTAGAGTTGTAAATAAATCAAATTGTTTGTGAGCTATTCGTGGTTCGACTCTATAAGAACTCAATTAAGCTCAACACAATTTCTAAACGAGTCAAACTTGAACTTAGTTTTAGTAAATGAGTCAAGTTTGAGGTCCTTAGTATTTAAGTCATTAAAACTCGTGAGCTCGGCTTGTTTTTCAGCTCATGAGCATACTCGCGAATAGGCTCATAAATAGTCTCGTTAAGCAGGCTAAGATTAATATTATAAGAAAACTAAACTCAAACTATACATAAACTTTCATGAGCTAAATTTAAGTTTTCTAAAATTTAGTTCAACATAATTTGGTTACACTCTCAGAACTTACAAATATTTAGATTCTTAAAATTTAAGAATTCATCTTTTACAAATTTTGTGAGCTAATTTATATATTTATATTTATTTAACTAAAATTTATTATTTTAAATTAAAATTTATTTTAGCTGTAAATAAATTTAATTATTCGTGAACTATTTAAGACTAAACTTGATAAAAATTTGACTTATTTAAACTCATTTGCTAAACAAATCAAGTTTAAATTTATTAATACTCGGTTCGAGTTCAAAATGAGTAAAGCTCAAGTTCGAGCTTGAAAAAATTTTAACGAACCAAACTTGCGCTCTTCAAAACTCGGTTTGACTCTTTTACACCCCTGCTTCCCTTGTCTTAAGTTTTAGTGTTCCCTTCTTATTGTGAGCTGCAATCTCAATGCATTTCTGTACATCTGATGTTTTGCTTTGTGCACTAAAGAAAACTTTAACCTTTCGTTTGGAATCAAGAATTCAAAGAATTCAATTGATTTCTTTTCTAGTAATTTTTTTTATTTAGAATGAAAAACAATTCAATTATTTTTAACTTTGCACGAATTCATTTGATATTTTTTTATTGCAAAATAAATCGTATCAAACGAAGTGTAAAGAGATATAAGTCAAATGACAAAAATTGCAAGCTTGATCAGCAGGAATGCTTTTGTTCTGCATGCTTTCTTAACATTTTCATGATATTATTTTTCTTTTTTGTTTTTTCCCTTTCCTTCTTTTGTTACATCATTTTTACAAATGTGTTGGTGTCTCATTAGGCCTCCTGCCCATCGTTCAACATATGACATGTGCTGGAAAAGTTCTAGAATCCTCAGAAGCGTTTAAAACCCTTGAGAATGACCAAGGAAATATTCTGATAGAAGTTGCTGTTAATGGTATGTTTTACAATTTCCTTTGCCTTTCTGGAATATATGATATTTACAACTTTGTTTCTGTTTGCGTCCTGGAAGCTTGGACACTGCCTGTCTAAGAAAGCCATGGATGTTGTATGTTTGTTACTTGGATTGATTAGATGGCAGCTTTCCCATTGTGGTTGAACAAAAATGTAAGTCATTTTCAATCTAGGCAGTTGGTCAATGGGTTAACTCAAGTTGACCCACAGTATTTTGAACTAAATTCTTGACAACAAAAGTGTTAACCACTGAAACTTACGGTTTTACAAGTAGACCAGCCAAAGTGTTTGGTTGCTGCAAAATATATTTTAGTACTAAAAGATTATTAAAGTGTAACGACCCGAAAATCGGACCGCTACCGGCGCTAGGATCTAGGTTGGCTTAAGGCCGCCGGGACCCGTAGCAAGCCCAACATACATCCTGTATACCTGCTTAATCCCATACATGATCAATAATTACATAAAAATTTAAAACCTTCTCATTTATTCATTCATTCATTCATTCGTTCACCAAGCTTAACCGGTGCATGCACAAATCATAACATAAAACTTCTCACTGGAGTCCTCATCAAATATTCCAATGGGGTAACATAATATGCATTAAGCTTGGTCTACAATAATCATCATTAAACATTTAAGATCATGTACTAAGAAGGGATTAACAACATACTATGGTCAAACACAACTCTAAACTTCCATAAGCATCATTACATTACATTTCTATACCATACTTTTACATTACATCAAATTCATGTCTACATCTATCTATTACATAAAACATGACTCTACTCCTGCTGACCTCCTGGTCTACCCTGTACCTGCAAACATAGGGGTTAAGGGAGAGGGGTGAGTTATAAAGCCCAGTGAGCAGAATAAATAAACATTCAATTTAAATTTCATGCTTTCATGAAATGCAACACATTACAAACAAATCACATTAAGGATGGATTTGTCACCAATAGTCCTCTACATAGTCCAATTGTGCCAGGGGCGTAGAATGGGCTTCACTGGTCTTTCTCTTAACATAACATAACATAGCATAACATTCCATAGTGCCAGGGGCGTAGAATGGGCCTCACTGGTCTTTCTCTTAACATAGTGCCAAGGGCGTAGAATGGGCCTCACTGGTCTTCCATACCGTATCATCATCATATCATATCATACGAGGACTAAAGGATCATTCAACATCCATCCACATCATCATCAAGTTATGCAATGCAACATATTCGTGAATTCTAATGCAAACAACCTAGCATATCTCATGGCATACGTGATGCATGTATCATGCTTAAAATTTATTTATTTATTTGCTTTGAAACGTAAAGAGTTATTCCACTCATCTCTGGTTGAAGCTCTAATGACTCTGAAGCAGCTATCTCACTGCTGAGGTCCTCGGTTACTCGGGTTCGAACCTACACAGGTGGACTCAAATGAGGGACTAAACATCCATGAACATGACTCTAAAATACTCCCCAAAAACCCCCTAAAACACCTTAAAACCATCACATAAAACATGCAAAGGAAGGCTGAACATGGCACTTTCGGCGGCAGGTTCGGCGGCCGAAAGTCCCTCCAGAGCCGAAAGTCATGCACCTCCGACGGCACTTTCGGCGGCCGAAGGTTCCCTCCAGAGACGAAACTCATGCATGTTCGGCGGCCGAAACTCCCTTCCAGAGCCGAAAGTCCACTTTCGGAGGCAGGGTTCGGCAGCCAAAAGTTGGCCTCCACAGGCAGGTTCGGCGGCCGAAAGTCCCTTCGGCTGCAGAACCTGAGTTCTTCCAAAGGGCAGAACTCAGCCTCTTTCATGCACAAATGTCTCCCAATCCATTCCATCATGCATTTACCTAGTCTACAACATGCAAACTCAAGCCAACAAGCACATAGAGGTCTCAAGCTAACTTAAACCCCAACCAAAACACATCAAACAACCCACATTGCACACTAACTCAACATAAACCCATAAACTCAACAATAACCTAAACATGCATTTCTATCCCATAGATCTTCATAAAACTTGTTTAAAACATACAAGGAAGGTTGGATCTAAGCTTACCTCTTGAAGATCGAGAGGAGAGACGATCCTAGCTTGGAGATGGGGAGAAATCAACTCTTTGGTCTCCAAGCTTCCAAACTTGCTCTTTTGCTCAAATATCTTCAACCCAAATGAAAACTCATAAGAAAATCATGAAGATTCGAAGGAAGAAACTCAAAATCGAGGAGGGATGGCGGAGAACTCACCTTGGCCGAAAACGGGGAGAAAAGCTCACCCGTTCGGACATGGGGACCCTTTTATAGGTGGCTAGCTAGGCCACTTTCGGGGGCCTAACGTGCCTCCGCATGCATGCCATATTCGGCGGCCGAACCTGGACTTCCCTCACTCATGCCTTCGGGGGCCTAAAGCACTCCCGAAATGCATGCATGTTCGGCGGCCGAACCTGAGTCTTCCTCCAAGGCTATTTTCATTCAAAACTTAATTTCTTTCTTGCTTAAAACCATAAAATACATTAAAACATTTTATGAAAACATGGTTTTACCCTTCTAGAGGTTTCCGACATCCGAGATTCCACCGGACGGTAGAAATTCCGATACCGGAGTCTAGCCGGGTATTACATAAAGCATCTATTAATCAAATACTAATTTAGTGATAGAAATGTAATTGTGTTGTATGCTCATTTTATCTATATTTATACTTTAAGGACATGCAAACAATGCCTTAAAGTTTAACATTTTGCTCTACTAAAGGATTTAACATAATAAAATACAATAGCATAATCTAATTCTAAGTTTTGAGAGATCTTATATAATTATAAAATATCTAACCTAAATGTTGTCTGTTCAAAAGATCAATGCTGGTAATGTTAAAAATGGTTGATTTTATATGTATACTGATTGTATTTAATGACAAAAAGAAAAATCCAAATCTTGGAGCTAACTTGCAAGTATGATATATGCATTGAATGTGTTGTAAAAGGCATCAAGTGAGGTGAGGCACCACCTCTTTGCTTTGCCTGAATAAGGGAAGCGTCATTCATAGAGGCGACTGCCTTTGACCATTGAGGCACCAGGTGAGAGGCCTTAGAGGCTTGTCATGTAGCAGGATTCTCAATCACAAAAATTAGGAGAAAGCTTAGGAAGGAATAGAAGAGGATGGAAAGGGCAAAAAATCTCCATTGACATTGATTCGTGAATGACCCATTACAAGTAGTACCTGCCATCCCAACCATCTTGTTTTTATTTTAATTACTACGTGTAGATATACCTACACAAATTTAGGCTATAACGACTCACTTCAAAAAGGCTCTCACCTCACCTCTCGTCTAAGGTCGTAAAGTATCATGTTGCTTAGTGTTCTCTCTCACCTTACTAGACTGATTTTGTCAATTATTTACATAATATTTTCTATTGGTGTAAACAAAGGAAAATTATAGAATGAATCCATTGTATGTATAGTGGTTTGATAGTTGATCATGTTAGGAATCACCTTGATCAAGCTCCGAATGAATCTGTTGATGTATAATGGATGCATGTTAAAGAAGCTAATCAATAAAAGTTCTATGATTATTTTTCTAATTTTGGCTACAATTTACACTAATATGAATAGTTTATATATCATTGGTAAAATTATTATTAGTTAGTGCAAGTCTAAGCGTGGAATTGATTATGGTCTTGATATTTTGTAGTATGGATTCCAGGCTCGGTATGGGGGGGAATTTTGGCACCAACTTGCTATATCAACTTCCCACCCCAAGAGTTTCCCGCTTCCCCTCTTTTTTTTTTTCCCTCTGCAACACTTCTGAAGTAAACTGCATTTAATATGTCAGTGAAAATGAACTAAAACTTTCATGATCTGCTAACTTATTGAATAATTCAATGATGTAATGTAGTCTGCATAAGCAATTTGATCAGTCATAGAGCAGGGGCTCACTAGCCAATTTCGTACACAATGGGTGTTTTACTCTTTTCTTTCTATTTTTTAAAGTCTTTCCTAATGTGCAGATTTTTATTTATTAGACAATTCCGTTCTTTCCTTTAACAGGATGGGTTCCAAAGCGCCTAATGAAGTTGTACATTGACTTTTGCGAGGAGTTATCTGAGGCACCTAATATGAAATTGCTAAAAAAGCTATACATTTCAGAGGTAATAATGTGTGTTCAAAATGTGCATACGAGTGAAAATATAATTTTATATACTACTACTGTTATTGTTATTGTTGTTGTTTTTCCCAGGTTGAGGACGAAATAATTGCATCTGAATGTGAATTGCAAGATATATCGATAACTCCATTGTTGAATGCCTTAAATATGCACAAAACAGTTGCCATGCTAGACCTTTCTCATAATTTATTAGGTAATGGCATCTGATTCTGGATCTCCAATTTTATTCCAAGTTCTCTGAACTCAAAATGCCTTGCATGCTTTTTTTCAAATGAAATTGAAGTCCTGTTTTGTTGGTTATATTTGGCAATCTTAACTGTCTATTGGATATTGTGTTCCAGGAAATGGAACAATGGAGAAACTTCAACAGTTTTTCACATCAGGACAAAAATATGGTGATTTGACTTTGGATTTGCATTGCAATCGGTTTGGACCAACAGCTTTGTTTCAGGTTTATGACCTTTAACTACAACTTTTCTCATTTATGCACATAGAAAGATTCAAATTCTTTCTATTTTTCGACCTGCTATAGATTCCAATAATCTCCTCCCAGTTTTTCTTTTTATAGGGATACTAGATTGTTGGTAATGCCCCATCATTCTTTTCATTTTTGAAGGATGTTAATACATTTTTTCATTTTTTGTATTCTTCAGATTTGTGAATGCCCTGTGCTCTTTGCTCGATTAGAAGTGCTTAATATCTCTGGAAATCGTCTCACTGATGCATGTGGCTCTTACCTTTCGACCATATTGGAAAACTGCAGAGGTAAAAATAATACCCTTGTTGCTCAATCATTTAAGTACAACCTAGAACTTTATATTAATAATAATAATTAAATAATTATCAATAGCTTTTCTGAATCTTTCTTGGATTAAATGGAAGTCGGACAATGCCTTTTGGGCTTGTCTTTGTCACTCTCATTATTGTTTTGGTTTAAATTCTCCCATTGGGATTCTTCGTTTCTCATGCTCTTTGTTTTATAGCACTTTATAGCTTGAATATAGAGCGATGTTCTATCACATCAAGGACAATTCAGAAAGTGACTGATGCACTAAATTCAGGTTCCATTTTGTCGCAACTATCTATAGGTACGCTTAAATTGGAAAATAAGTGAATGGCAATCTTGAATTCGTTCCTTGTCTATCTGCCTGACAAGTTCCAATTGCAGGATATAATAACCCTCTATCTGGAAATGCTATCGTTAATCTATTGACCAAACTTGCTGCTTTGAAATGGTCTGCAACAACGCAACTCAAATCTTCTCTAAACATTTATACATTTGATAATTTTCATATGGTCAAAAGTTACATAAATTTTGTCTACATAGTTTTGCAGAGCTGAATCTGAATGGATTAAAGATAAGCAGGGCTGTCATTGATAGCCTTGGCCAACTTGCTACAAAGTCAAGCTTGTCGCGACTAATGCTTGGATGCACTGCCATAGGAACTGTGAGTAAACTACACTGTTCATTAAACTTTTGGGTGCAACTTAAGCATTTTCCGCTTTTTATGATCGGAAATTCTTGTTGGTTTTAGGATGGAGCAATTCAATTAACTGAATCATTGTTCAACAGTTCTCAAGAGTCTGTGAAACTTGACCTGTCATATTGTGGACTAAGAGCTGCATATATTCATAGACTTAACATTGATGATACTCTGATTTCTGGCATTCACGAGCTGAACCTTGAAGGAAATCCTATTTTGCAAGAGGTTTGTCCTTTCACAATTTGCAGTAATTTGTTTTTTCTTGATCCCAAAATTTCTCGTGTTTGTTTCATTATAAGTATACATGTGTACAGAGAGCAGACAGTTGTAATAGTTGATGTCTAACAAACTGATGCACAACATATTGACTATTGAATAGTCAATGAAATATATAAATATGCCTTAAAAGAATTTGACTACATGGTATAGGAATATATATAATGTAATAATGTCTAACTGCTTCCTAGGTAAATCAAGCCTCTTAGTTATGAATGAGCTACAATGAGTCTGTTTCTCGTATTTATCGTTATATGCTTGTTATATTAGCATTAGGGATCAGTTCTATCTAAATAATCAAATTTGCATGAATTTTAATTTTATCAAATTCTTTTAACCTTATCTCAGATAGCATTTAGAAATCATGCCATGTTTCATGTATTTATACTGAGATGGTATAATTGGCATATGCAACGGGTTAATATAGTTTCTGCTGGTAATTGGAGCCCATATAGATCTCTCTAACCCCTTCAATATTCCCCCTTTATCCTCTTTCAATATCTTACAACATTTTAGGAAGTTAGGTTGCTTCAGTTGAGCTCTGGTGAAATAGTTGAATCCTATTAATCTTGCGCATCCCAGTCATACGTATCCAAGGCTATGGTCTGCAAACTTGGATACAAGATCAATGGTAAAGGGATCAAATCAATATAATGAATGTTTTTTGAAGTCAAGTTGGTTTAAACCATCAACTTTACCTATGCCATTTTTGTTCCTTCCCTTGCTGATGTATCTGTTCCAACATGAACAGATCACTCTTAATGTCTTTGCAAATGGCCAGAATTATTCAAATTGACCTTTCAATTCTTATGGTTGAAAGGGGGGAATGAGATATATGGAGAAAAATGTGAAATGTTCAAATTCGATTGACAATTGTAGTATCAAATGCTAAGATCTTAACGCCTTCATTTGTTTTATGCGGAATTGTACCTCTTAAGTACCTGATATTAGGTCCTACATAACTGAATGAACTCTATGGAGTTGAATGCAGTGTAGCAGTGCAATAGCATCCTTGCTTATGAATCCACGATGTGGTCTCAAAGTTCTGGTTCTAAACAAATGTCAGCTGGGGCTGACCGGAGTTCTTCAAGTGATTAAGGCACTGACAGGTTTTTAAAGCAAATCTAAATTAAGTTTCCCTATTTGACCTAAAAAAGTTGTCAATTGTTCACTTGTTTGTTTGTTTATTTGTGTAGAGAATGACCAACTAGAAGAGCTCTATCTAGCTGATAATACCAACCTGCAGAAGAAATGTATATTGCAGGATGACTCAGCATCTAAAGGAAGTACAGATATCCTACAACCAAACCTCAATGTTTCCGAACCATCTGCAATGATGCGTGTATCCACAGAAGCTGGCACCGACCAGCAGGTTTTATGTGCTGTGAACACTGACAGTAATCAACTCGAAGTTGCTGATAGCGAAGATAATCTGGTCAGTGGAGAAGCTGGCGGAGAATTTGATGATAGCTGCACAAGTTCTTGTAAAAAGAATTCATCTTCAGAATGCCAATCCATTCAAGAACTTTCAAAAGCCATCAGCATGGCAAAGCAGTTGCAGTTATTGGACCTAAGCAATAATGGTTTCTCATGTGAAGCTGCACAAGTGCTATATACTGCTTGGTCATGTAGATTAGGAACTGGTTTAGCTTGGAGGCACATTAAGGACCAGATAATCCATTTCTCAATGGAAACCAACAAGTGTTGTAGAGTAAAACCTTGCTGCAGAAGGGATTAATTTCAATTGCAACTTAATCTATGAGCAGAGCATCGGATGCAACATTCTTATAACTGTATATAGCAACTGAGGAAATATATAGAATGATAAATGTTTGAGCTTGTGGGCCTTTTTGCATTTTTAGAGATAAAAGAATTTATTTGTTTATTCAGATTCCTAAAGAAATTATTTACTAAAGAGGGGTTTGATCACCTACGCGACGATTAGGTTCCTCACTTGGCGTCACTAGGCTGGAGCGCCCCATTAGTTTATTTTAAAAAAAAAAATTTAAAAACAAAGCTTACTGTGCAGATGGCTAAAAGACTTGTTTTAAGTATGTTGTGGAAGCTTAATTTTAAAAAAATTAATTTATTTTATTTTTAATTATTATATTTTAATAATGTATTTATATTATATTAATTTTATAGTATTATTTATAATATAATTTTTTATAATAATAAATATTTTAAATTATCTTTTATAATATATTATGTTAATTTTAACAAATTAATGTAGTAATATTGTAATTAAATAGTATTAATTCTAAGTTTATTTTTAATAATTATTATATTTTTTTAAAAAAATTCAAGTATTTACCATTAAACATGCTGTAACAAGCTTTAATTTTTTTAATTATTATATTATACTAATATATATTGTATTAATTTGATAGAATTAATTTTAATGTAACTAATTTAATAATATTTTTTATAACAATAAATATTTTTATATTTTAAAATTTATTATATTATAATAGTATATTTTATAATTTCTAGACATTCACAGAATTTATAAAATTTAAATTTTAACATGTAAATATAATAAATTTATATATATATATATATATTTTGAGTTGGTAGAATTTGTTTGAAATGCATGAATAAAAAGTAAATTTCATATTTATTTCATTCAAATACAACGGCACTTGTGACTTTAGGTATACATATCTTTAAGAAATTATGAAGGACATATTTGCATTATAGAATTAGTATTTAATAGTATAATGTGAATAGTAGTTCTTAATATAGAAGCAATAATTCTTCCACCAATAGCAGTACACTATTGGTCTGGTTATTGATGCTTTACTTTACAACTTTCTAAAAGTTGAGCAATTAAGGGAAAAGAAAAAGGTTAAACTTTGGATTTTACCCTAATTTTATGAACATAATTCATGGAGTATTGTGATCTGAATCATAGCTAATCATGAAACCAAATCCAATTTGCAATTATAAAAAAAAGTATATACCTCTGAATAAAATTACCATTGATTACTGTAATTTCCCATTAATCTCAATTAGTGTCTGATTTTGTTATGAACATTAATCCTCAATTAAGGGTGATCATTAATAAAAACTTTTACCCAATATAATTATGAATAATTGAAATATTTCAATTTCTTAAGAAAAACTTCATTTTAATATCTAATGTAACGAATTTGTCCCCTATTAATTTAAGATCATATGTGATTTTTCTATTAATTCAATGATTTAGCATGAAGAAATATTTATATAATTGCACCAAATAAAAAAGGAAGAAGCACCGACTAGTCAATTCAAATCATAATCCAAGTACAAGCTCAATATAAAAAAAATCTTTTGATAGGGTTGTTTGTAGTGTAGGTGCACTTTCAATGTCAAGTAATTTCCAACTTTTTCTTTAAGAAAAATTGAAAGATTGTGATTGAATTGAATGAGCAAAGATACATAGGTTGTTATTAGGGCATGTCATGGGTCACAAAAGTGGGCCTTTCTTTGATTTAAGCCCCTTAACAATATCTACAATAATCCATTTTCATTTGTTAATTTTATCATTTATATATACATTGAAGCAAACACTTCTAAAGAAAAATACAAGTTTGCAACATTTGATTTCTGAGGAATTTGAGATATTTGGTATTATGGCATTTGTTTGATATAGTTATTTAAAGATTAAAGAGTCAATTTTTGTCAACTATCAAGTCATATGAATTCTTTTTATTTAATAAAGATTTTATGAATCAAATAATAATATTTTATGAGCTATTTGAGTAGATTAAGAGTATTAATTTGTTATTTTTTTTAATATTAATTTTGTTTTTAATGTTGTTAAAGCTAAATTGAAAATGGAGCATTGTGATTAGCGAATTCTGCAAGATGGAAAAGGTGAGGTGGTAGGTGCCAACGGCAGCCACTTTGACGCTAAGTCAGTATAGGCCGAATGTAATGAATTGCTTAGGACTTAAGTAGTATGAGAGAATAGCGTATATTTGCTTTTGTGATCGTTTTTCTTTTATGCCATAAGAATATGGAGATAAATATAGCATTTCCTGATAATTCGACAATTATGTGGTCAACTCGTTGGTAAGAGATCTTCACTGGCTAATTGGTCGGGAATTTCATGATCGTAGACGTAAAGGGATCAGCTGGATTGTAACTGTTTAATAATAACTTCCTCATGGAGCTTTACCTTGAAGTTGATAGGGTGAGTATGTCCGTCCTGAATTCGACCTTTCTTGAGACAGACCTGAAGTGTTCGGATCTTTTTTTCTATAAATGGGACCACATATAGGATTATTAGATCCTTGCCATATGACTCTATCTTACGGTGACAACTCACTGCCTACTTTGGATGAGTCTTATATATTATCAGAGGTCCCCTGCTGGTTTTCGATTCTTTAGATTCGAAAATGACAACTGTCTTCATGATATGGGTCATGTGGCTTGTTTTTCTAAGCTGTGTGCACGATGTCCTTACTGTCTTCTTACTTGCCATTCCGACTAGTCAGGTCCAAGATTTTGTCTCACAAAAATTGATTCAAGTGATACAGTAATGCTTTGATGAGTTTCTGGGCTTTCTCCAACCTTGGGAATCATCTGGGCACCTTCTAGCCTTTACGATCCCTTTGCTTTTTCTAGCCTTATCGAGCTTTCAGACATTTTTCAACTCTGGAATACTTCTGAGCATTTTCTTGCTCTGACTAACCCTGACGAGCTTCAGAGTATTTTACAGTCATGACGGGCTATCTTGCCTTTTACAGCCTTGATGGGCTTACGTGCATTTTTTCAGTCCTGATGAGATTCCGAGCGTTTTCTTCCCTTGACCAGCCCTAATGAGCTTCTGAACATTTTTTTGCCCTTACCAGTTTTGATGAGCTTTTGGTTATTTACCTCATTGCAAAAAATTTTAAATTTTCGAGAGTGATTGTAAGAGTAGCGATATATGCCTGTGATTCTCTGGGTAAGATGGGACTAATGCTCTTAATCGCGTGGCCTGACTCATACTCGCCTTACAGCCTGAACATCGAATACCTTAGAAGCTTCTTGTGAAACAAGACTAACATCCGATTGAGCTGGCGTATACTAGTCTTGCGTCCTGGCATGAAATACCTTAGAAACTTTTCGTGAAGTGGGACTAACACCCGATAGGTTGGCTTGGCATATACCCGCCTTGTAGCCTGGCATGAAATGCTTTAGAAAATTTTCATGAAGTAGGACTAACATTCAGTTGGCCTGCCTGGCATATACTCGCCCTACTGCTTGGTATGAAATGCCTTAGAATCGTTTTGTAAAACGGGACTAACACCTGATTGGCATGGCGTATACTCACCTTGTTGTCTTTTATGAATTTATTTCTGCGGATCAATGCTTGGATTATATCTGGGACTCATGCTCGGATGACTTTGTGGCCTTTTATGAATTTGTTTCTACAGACCAACGCCCGAATTATGTGTGGGACTCATGTCTAGATGGCCTTGTGGCCTTTTATAAATTTTTTTTCTGTAGACTAACGCTCAAATTATATGTGGGACCCATGCTTGGAAGGCCTTGTGATCTTTTATAAATTTGTTTTCACGGACCAACGCCCAGATTATATGCGAGACCCATATCCGAATGGCCTTGTGACCTTTGTTCTTGTCTCCACGCTTTCATCCATCCAACAATCTTGACTTTTCTATCAAAAAATAAAAAGAAAAGAAAAAAGTTTGAAGAATGCATCCTAATTTTATAATATTTTCAAAAATCACAAATGTTTCTCTAAAGATAAAATAAAAAACTCGATCACCTGACTTGACCAATTTCAAAACTTGAAGTTTGACTCAGGAGCTGAACATATGTGATATTCTCCTTATTGTCACCCATATTAACACTCAGTCCTCCTGCAATCACATGAATAACTCCCTACATGTTCATTGCCAGGGGTGATTTCGGGAATTGTTATCTCGAGCTCAGCCCTCCTATCTTTTCTACTCTTTCTGATGAATTTTTAAAGTGTGTCGTTCCCTACTAACCTTTCAATCTCATCTTTTAATTGCCGGTACTCCTCCGTTATATATCTGTGGTCTTCATGAGAATAACAATACTTGGTCCTATCTTGTTTTCAGCTTTCTTAGGGTTAAGTTTGAGAGGTCACTAGATCCTTTTGTCATTTTTTCTAATCCATATTAGAATATGCGTTCGTAAGTCATTAAATGGTGTATATTTCTTATACTTACCTCGACTATTCCTTCCTTGGGAGACTAGGTAACTTCTGTAGTCTCCCTTATACACTTATTTCTCCAGCTTTTGGCCTTGCTTCTAACCCATCCTTTTGTCCTCTTCCCGTCCTTCTTGGCACCTTTGGGTAGCCCCTATCAGCTTTTAGCCAGTGTCATTGGGAATATCATCTGATGGCTCCTCTTCCTTGGACTTGTCCTTTCCTTTGGACTGAGTCTGAATTGCCTCTGTCCGAGTCGTTGAGGTCTCCACGGAAACTTTCTCCCTCCCCTGGGAGCCATGAGTGACACCTCTTTCCGAGCTTTATATTGCTTGAAAATAACATGCAATCTTCTAACATACTGGAGCATTTGCTTGATGCTCAGAATATTGAAATTTGCCTCGTTGACCATAGAGAGTGTATTTTATTCACTATCAGGAGTGGAAGAAATGATAGCATCCTCATCGGTAGCAACCTTAGCAGCAGCTCATGAATTATTGGCCATTTCTAAAGATAAGAGACTGGTTTTAATCCAAATGAACAGAGAGAATTTAATGAATTTTCTGATAGCGGAATCAAATGATGTTGCTGAAGCCAAATTGACGATGTGGCCGAAATGGAGTTGTTGTGAGTAGCTAATCCTATAAGACAGAGAAGGTGAGGTGGTGGGTGTCCACGGCAGCCACTCTGACGCTCAAGTCAGTGTGCTGAAGACAGGGCAACTGTAATGAATTACTTAGGACTTGAGTAGTGTGAGATAATATCGTACCTTTGTCTTTGTGATCGTTTTCTTTTTATACTGTAAGAAAATAAAGATAAATATAGCATTTTCTGATAATCCGATGATGATATGGCTGACTCGTTGGTAGAGGATCTTCACAGACTAATTGGTCAGGAATCCCGTGATCATAGGCGTAAAGAGGATCTGTTGGATTGTAACTGTTTAACGATAACTTTTTTATGGAGTTTTACCTTAAATTTGAGAGGGTGAGTCTATCCATCCTGTATCCGACCTGTCTTGAGGTAAACTTGAAGCACCCGAATCTTCTTATGATGATGATTTACTATTTCTTTTGAATGAGTCTTATATAACATCAGTTTTATTTCACTTTTATTTTTATTAAATATATAATATTTTAAAGTAAAATTTTATCATTTATTTTTCTGCTTTTTAATCGTATCACATAAATAAATATTATGGTTGAAGTAAGTAAATGAGATAAAAAGTTAATTTAGTCAAACTAAAAAATAATATTTTGATATAATTTAAATGATTTAGTCATTAGTACAAAATTTTAAAATATATATGAAAGCCGAGTAATGCCTAGGCCCTTTAGTTTAGTAGCTCAACAATGTATCTTGTACTTCATCTCTGGAGTTTCCTGGCTTTAAAAATAAAGAAATGGGGATCTAAGTATCGAAGCTAAAAGATTTCAAGGCCGAAGATAGGCTGAATTTGTGGCGTTCACCGACTTTCACCGTGGCTTCCGTCCACGGATTATAAAAAATTTAAATAGTATATAATAATTAGTATAAAATTATTAAATAATTTAAATTAATTATTTTATATTCAATTAAAAATAAATATAAAAATTATTTGGATCGATTTGAGTCAAACTGATTTAAAATTAATCAATAAATTAAGCTTAGTTTGTAAATTTATAAAATATAAATTTGATATGACATTGAAAGGAGTGAAAATCATAGGATTGAATTAACAAAAAGCAATAATGAATGGTAATAATTGAAAAACATTAATCAAATAATGAAGCATGCGGAGTAAAGCCAATGATTTCTTTGTCATGTTTACAGTGTCATAAGGTCAAATCATTTAGAAATCCCCAATTTGATTTCAATTATTTCTGAATGAAAACCTTATTAGAATATCCTATAACCTAATTTCATCTTCATCCTATAAATACACATGGTATAAATTATGAACACTCATTTCTAATGCGTATAAGCTATGAAGTGTGTATGATTATATATGTAAAAAACAAAAATTAGTAAAAATTCTTACAGAAAAGGTAATAAAAGAGAGAGAATGATAAGACAGCTTTAAGAGACAAAACGTGGTAAAAGCAAACATCTTAGGTTTTGGGAAGAAGATGATCCTTCATCATTACCATCAACATATTTTCATTATAATGTCTACTCCTAATCCATTCTCTCATTGCCCCACTCTTTTTTTTTTTTTTTTTGAATTGCATCATTCATCCTCTCCAACTCTTTCTTCACTTTAGAAACATTTTCTTTTCCATTCTTTTTCTTTCTCTTTTTCCAGGAAACAAGGAACAGTTCTGTACTATTCTAGTCCTAGTCAATGTTCTTCTTCAAAATAATTAAATTATATGCACATTATTATATTTAAGAAAAAATAATAAACAAAAGGGTAGCTTCAGATTTTTCTTTATTAAAAAAGAAAATTAAAAAAAAAAGTGTATTTTTGATATTACTGTCATGCAATAAGCCATGCACATACTTGAAATGAGGAGAACAATAATGTAATACAAGCAATGATACTCCATTTATAAAAAGACTCAATGCCCTAATTATTTTCAATATTCATTTATTATGGAATCCAATGAAATTTCAAATAATTACTATGAGGGTCTTAGATATTCATCATCGACCGTCCTCTAGCTTTCAGGTTTTTTTTTTTTTTAATTTATTTTTTTTTTTAATCTAAATTTTTTTACCAGATTTGATTAATACCCATTGCTTTTGAGTCCACATAATAATGTCACAAAATATTTTCAGATAAAAAAAGCCCTAATTTCCGCAGATTTTTTCTTTCATTATCCACAAAATCTGTAGATACACCCCACTTCAATTCTTTCATCATTAATGTCATTCTAAATTTTTTATAAAAAATATTATTTTAATAAATTTTATTTTAATTAAAAATTAAGAATCGAAGAAGTAATCTTGAAATTTTTTAAATTTATTAAAATATATTTAAGATTAATTTTATAAATGCTATTTTAATAAGTTATATATATATATATAAAATTTCCAGACGAGAATAAATCAATAGAAATTAGTTTTATAATATAAAAAAATTAAACAATTTGATTAACAGTAATATTTTTATTATTATTATTTGTCCTTAGATTAATATGCAATATTAGGTTGGAATAAAATGTTAATATAGATTAAGATAATTTATTATATTTTTTAAAAATATGAGTTTGTAATATTATATTTTAGAAAATAAAATTATTATTTTATTTTATTTTTGTTGACCATCCAATTATTATGATAATATTTGTAACCGACGAGGAAAATGATAAAAGAATTAAAAACTCATTAAATGCCATTCATGACTTTCTGGCCAAAAATAAAATAATAATTTCCATAATTTATGAATAATCCATCCTTATCTTTTTTTGATTTTTATCTATTTATTTTAGCCAACCATTAACTTAATGAAAAAGAAATGCTGGCATTTTCTATTTCTTAATAAATAATATTATATATATAAGAAAGAAAAAAAAATCAAGAAATTAATTAGACTCTTGTGATGCTATAATAAAATGATTAGATTTTGGTCTACATTTGTTACACACAAAGAAAACCCATTAGTCTCTCCTGGAGAGTGAGGAGAGACAACATATATTCATTACAAATTTCTTTACCAAACACTGTCAACAAACCTCAAAAAGAAAAATTAAGTTAAAATTACAAAAAAGAAAAGGGAAAAAAAAAAAAGAAAAGAATTATACTAGCCAGGCCCAGCAATCCCATCCCATGTACAAAACCCACCAACTCCTTGCTATTGTAAAGAAAATATTATAAAGGAAAAAGAAAATGAAGGAAAAAAGAGGATCACCTTTTCTTCAAAAATGGTATTAAATCTTCAAGGTGATTTCCTATTTTGTAAGCCAATATCATTGTGTCTCCTTGAAGGGCCAGAAGTGGGAATTGGTAAATGTCTGGGCAAGAAATTGAAGAAATGGCCTTTGTACTGCTGAGACTTGGGGACGTTGATATTGAAAACGTTGGTGGTTCTTGATGCATGAGAATAACCAAGAAAGAAAATGAACAAGAATAAGATCCAAAGGAATAGAATTAAGGGTCTTGAACATTGAATCTTCATGGAAAAAGAAAACTGACACAGCTGCTGATGATCACACAGATGAAGAAGAAGAAGAAGAGGTACTAGATAGAGTGCTCGTGGGTTGTTTTGATGAGAAAAAGGTGGTGATGAAAGCAGGAAAGGTGGCGAATTGAATTCAGAGTTAAGTTTGTGTGTAGAAGATGAGAGAGAGAGAGAGTTTTAAAAGAAATGAGATGGTTCCACAAGTAGAAGCTAGAAGTAGAAGTAGTGATGTGGAGGGCAGAAAGTTGAGAACCAAAAAGGGTTGATAAAAAGCTTTTGAATGGGTCTTATGGAGATAAAAGAAAAGAAAGAAAAGATGTAAAAGCAAGAAGAAGAGGAAGAACAATGAGCAGGAAGAAAAGAGATTTTCTTTCTTTCTTTCTTTCTTTCCTTTCTTTGTCAAATGGCAAGAAAAGAAAAGCAAGGAAAAATAAAAAAAGAGAAAAGGAAGAAATGAAGGGAAGGGAAGGTTGTGTAATGTCATCTTTTCTTGTGGTTAGGTGAGTGTTTGGTCCCACCACCCATTAATGCCCCACAATAATAAGGAATAACAACTGTTGCTTCAGGCATCCACAACAGGAAAGCTTGTATAGTCTGTTTGTAATTGAAAAAACAACTTTTTACAAATTATTTTTTTTAATTACATCTAAATTAGTGTTTTTCATGTATGTATTTGTATTGAATTTGATAATCAGAATGAATATTATATGCATGGAACTTTTGCCGAGGGACAAGAGTGTGTATGTGGAAGAACAGTAAGTTAAAAAAAAATCTGACAAGCTTTTTCATCTACATGTACACGTACAATTACCTTTATTCCTTTATTCTCAGTCTCCATCACCATACTGTTTCAACCTTTTTACAAGGTAGATGGTGAGAGATGGAAGGATTGGGAGGCCAATGTAAAGGGTGGAGCTTCATTTAATTGTAGTGTATGAGAAAAGGGTGCAAGGAGTTCGTAGGAAGGTTCCCCATCAGATTTTTTTCTTTTTGGATGAAAAGGCCACCTAAGTTTTCAATGTTCAATGGAAAATGCTAGCAGGAGCAATAAATTTTTGTAAATTTTAGTCTATGGTTTTGAATTACTGCTAATATTGATGACTTTGTTTGGAAGTTAGACAAGTATTAAATTTTATTTTCCAAACAATATTGTCTTGTTTTGAATCTCAATTAAAATTGACTACATTCAAAATTATATATTTTTGTATTGTTTAAACATTTTGACACTTAGAAAAATGGGTTAGTGAAAAATATTTTTTTTATCAACAAAAAGTTAAGATAGTTTTTCAACCCTTTTGCTTCCAAAACTCATAATTTGACATTGAAGATGTTTTCTAGAGGTTGAAGTTTCTGTATTAATGAGTTGATTGAATATTTATTCTCTTCTTTTTCTTGATCTAAAAAAATAATCCATTTCTAGAAACTCCCATATTTTCTACTTTGTGGAAAATAATTATCATGGGTTCATCTCACTTCTTTTTTTTTTTTTTTCTAAGCTGGAAGAAAATTGAAGGAAAATAGATTTGTGTTTAGGGTTTATGTTGAAATGGGTCCCATGAGATTCAATAAGTAGAAACCCAGGCCCATTGTGAGTTTGGCCTCAACTTGGTCTTTTTTTTTTTAATAACAATATAAATAATTATTATTTACAATTTAAAATTATGACTAAATTTTAATAATAATATAAATAATTTTCTTCATATAAAAAAAATATCCCTATAATAATATACATAATTTTCTTCATATAAAAAAAATACCCCTTTGCCCTTTTCCGTTGAAAAGGAGTGGGTGACACTTACCTTCCAAAATTTAACTACCATTTCATTTGATTGGTTTGATTTAAAATTGAATCAAATTGAATAAATTAAAAATTAAATTTTAGTACTTTTAAAATTTGAATCGCATTAATTTTATTGAGAAATTAAATCGAATTAAATCAATCAGTTCGATTCGATTCGATTCAGTTCGATTTGATCAATTTCTATTTTTAATAAATTTTTTTTTACACTTTATTTTTAATATTTTAAAATTTAATTAAACCATTTTAATCTTAATATAATTTAATCTCTCTGCATTATTGAAAATAATATATTATTATCATAAATCAATTCGATTTAATTTTTAAAATTTTTTTAATTAAAATGAATAAAAATAAAAAAATAAAATTTTTAAAATTAAAAATCAAATCAAAATAAATAAAAAATTAAATTAAAATTTTAAATTAAATCAATTCAATTAATTTTTTAATTTGAATTCAAATGCTACTCACTCTTAACCGTTACTCATATTTACGAAATAAAATGCAAATTGGATAATTACAAAATATTTCAATTGTTTTTTTTATTGAAAAAATAAGAAATTAAATTGGTGAAATTAGAACCTTGACCCAATATAAAAGTTCATACCCTACTACTGAATTAAAACATGAGTTAAAATATAAAATTTAAAGAATTTATAATTGTCTGAATTAAGACTTTCTCTTTACTTTTAAAAGGTCACCATGTCCTTCCAAAGGTACATATGTATAATTAGGAATAGTACAGCAAAAGTAGCAGAGATTGGATTAAAGCCTTCTAAGACTGCCCCTCTGATTTGACAGTGTTGGACAAATTTAGAACTCTCTGCTACTCCTTGTTGTATGGGGTAAACCAAAACATGAAAAAAGGTGGAAAATTATTATTTTTATTCCTTTTTCAGCTTTTTCTTATCTGTAAAATTGTTTTTTTTTTTAAAAAAAAGGCAAAAGATTGATTATATCGGGCCGGCCAGAGTACTATGTTGGATCAAAATCCAAACCGATGTTTCAATTCTATGATTAGAGTTTGAGAGATAAAAAATTATATGTAATGTAATTTAATTTATTTTACATACACAATAAATAAAGATATGCATGTGTTATTTCACATTGATTTGCAGCATAAATTTATTATAAAATATAAAAGTTAAGTAATTTTATTTATTTGAATTAATTTTTTAAATGGAATTAAATCGATTTTATAAATTTAATATTAGATATAGACTTCATCAATTGTTCCTTTTTGAGGTAAAATTAAATTTAATTCATTTTATATGATTTGAGTGATCCGAAATTTTTAAAATTAAAAATTAAACTAAATTAAAATAAATAAATAAATTAAACTAAATTTTTAAATTAATTCGATTTAATACAAATAAATAATTTTTTAAATCATTAATAATATTTTAGTTTTAAAGTTAAAATATTTTATATCATTTGAGATTCTCACATTATCACTTCCCTCGAAATTAATTACCAAGAAAATACTTATTTAAATCAATATTATATATGATTTAAGATATAATAATTATAATAAAACTCATACCACACCCATATATTTATTTAATTAATATTTTAAATGTGTGTTCTTTATCTCTCATACTTAAAATTTATTTTTTATACTTTTAAGAAGATTTAAATTTAAATTTCTTCATTTATTTATTTAATATATTCACTTTCATAATTAAAAAAAAATATTATATCTTATTTGGTAATTCATTAATTATACTCTATTATTATCTTTTATTTTTATATTAAAATTTTTATATATATATAATTGATTGGACAGCATTACTCCTACCACTAAGGGGAAAAAAAAAAAAATCATGTCCACTAGTAGTGCGTTAGTGACATAATAGGCACAAATAGATATGGCATCTTACATTTTAAAAATAAAAAATATATATATGTTTTGAAATTAAAAAGGAAATAATATTGTTAATATTTAAGATTCAAAAAGCATTCAGAAATCAGCTCGCACATAAAATATATATATATTTTTTTGCAGACAATTATTTTAATATAAGTTATAAACTCTTGATGTTCATTAAATTATTTTTAAAAAATAAAAATTGAAAAAGTACACTTGTCTATATATTAGAATAATGGGTGGGAATCGGATTATATTTGCCATTTACAGTGACCTTAAAATTATTATTAGTTTTTGACCCTTTTATTCTTGATTTTTTTTAGCAATAATTATAAAAAAATATTGATAAAAGGCAAATTAAGTGATATGAACAAAGTAGAGAAGCAAGTCCAGATAAGAAATTTGAAAAATTAGGAAAATTGGAGTTTGAAACGGCAAATAAATTGACGTATGGATCACATTCGCTTAACCTAATTTGACTTTGAGAAGATCAAATAGATTAGGTTTGGCGAAAATGCTTGATTAATTCTAATTAAACCCGCAAGTCTTTCTTACTCATCGCTGCTACTACGTAGTAATAATTAGGAGTTACTGCTCAACTACATTTTTTCCCTTGTATTTATTAGAGCAAATTCAACTATTTACTCATTATTAACCATGAGAAGCCTTCAATGATGTAAAAACCCATCGATTTCAATCTCAATGGGGCATTGCATGTCACATCATATTAATTTATAAATATAATTAAATATTATTCGTGTATTTAATTAGTCTAATATAATATTATAAAAATATTTTAATTTAAATAGTAGTGGATTTATTATGGTCGAAATTTATATTGAATGTATATGATTTCAATTATAGTTATGATAAGAATTAAACTTGTGAAGCTTCTATTGCAATTCTAATTTGGAATCAGAAATAATGGAATTCAATCTAATTATTAAAATGAAATGATTGAAGATAAAACGTGAAAAAATGATGGTAACTTTAAAAAAAAAAATTATGGGTAATAATTAGTATAGGGGAAATGCTTTCGGTGGTATTGGAACTGTAATCATAACTCTTACCGTGGGGTTATTGTCATATGATTATATCTCTCGGGCCTTTGTCTCCTCTTTCACACGTACTCCAGCTTAACCTTCATCCATTTGCAGACTCTGTCTAAATATGATGCCTTCGATTGGATGAGAGCTTTTTCACCTTTTTTTTTATTATTATTATTTCAAACAAATTTTTTTAATCGAACAATAATAATAATTTATTTAATTTAATAAAATTCAAAATATAAATATTTTACTTTTAAAAGATAAAATCAAGTAAGTATTAATTTTAATATAATAAAATATTTAAAAAATACTTTATTAAATTATTGAATTTAAAAAAAAAGTTTACGTTTTAATTTTAATATAATTTTATGATAATTTACCCATTTTAGAATTGTAAATTACAAAAGTGCCCCTTCCACACAATGATTTTTCTCTTTTCTTTGTCTACTCAACGTACAAACCCTGCAATCGGACGGACCAACCAATCCTATCGTGGACCCCTCACCATCCACACGTTCCCCTCCTCCATTATACGCATTTATTTCAATACACCATCCTCCACCCGTGCACCTTTCATCGATCCATCATTGAAAATCACACATCTATTAATCCAACGGTTCTCCTTTAATGAGATACAGTCCACAAATTACACGCGCAAGCACATAGAAAAAGATTCCCCCCCTCCGCCAACTAAAGAAGCAAACCTTCATTTGACCAAAGACCAAAGCCAAACACGAATATTACTAAAATAACATTAAATTCCATGTGAGAAAGTAAATGCTTACGTCATTATACCTTTGACTCTCTCTCTTTCTTCTTTAAACCCACCCCACCTCTCTGTTCCTCCACCTCCACCTTCGCCCTTTCTCTCTTCCACTCTCTGCTTTCTCTGTACTTGCTCGCCGAATTTCTCTCTTGCCGAACCAAACAATGGTCTGGGATGATTTGCATATAACGATTCCTAGCTTTTTCCGGTGTCCGATATCACTGGACGTCATGAAATCCCCAGTCAGTCTCTGTACTGGAGTCACCTACGACCGCACTAGCATCCAGCGGTGGCTCGACAATGGAAATAACACTTGCCCTTTAACCATGCAGGTCCTCAGGAGCAAAGAGTTCGTCCCCAACCATAACTTACAGCGACTCATCAAGATCTGGTCCGACTCGGTTCAGCACCACAGCAGCCATCGAGTTGACTCAGCAACTAATTCAGTTCCTTCGCAGGATGAAATCAAGTGCATAGTTAAGGACATTGAAACGAAGAAAGAACCGGATCGCTGTTGTTTCGATTCTTTATCGAAAATTCTGTGTTTCGCTGAAGAATCGGTGGAGAATCGGGAATTTCTAGCAAAATTGGACGGATTCTTGCCAATGCTTGTTGATTTTCTCGGCGATAATAAAAGTGTTGACTTCATTGAGCAAGTAATCAGGGTTCTAGAATTGATCTTAATCAAAATCGGGGTCAATAAGCAGTTAATGACATTGCTACTGAAGAACAAAAATGTCGATTGCTTGTCCTCGCTCCTTCTCGTTCTTCAACAAGGAAGGAGCGTACACTCGAGGATCGGATCTGTCAGAATTCTAGAATCGATCGCCACGGATACAGAATCGAATTTGCTAATCGCCGAAAAAGATGGATTACTTTCCGAATTACTAAAATCAATCGGTCTAGAAACCGATCCGAGCTTGATCGAAGCGAGCTTATCATGTCTAATTGCGATTTCAAAGTCGAGACGTGTCAAAGTGAAGCTAGTCCATCTCAAATCAATTCCAAAATTGAAGAGCATTCTAACGGCAGAGCCAAACAAAGGAGCTTCAAACTCGATCACAGAGAAGGCGTTGAAGCTGCTCGAAACGGTGTCGTCCTGTAAGGAGGGAAGAGTAGAGATGTGCAGTGACGCAGCGTGCATAGAAGCAGTGGTTCAGAAAGTGTTCAAAGTATCAGTAGAGGCGACGGAACACGCAGTGACGATACTATGGAGCGTATGTTATTTGTTTAGAGACGGGAAGGCGAGAGAGGCGGTGGCGAATAGTAATGGGTTGACGAAAATATTGTTGCTGATGCAGAGTAATTGCTCGCCGGCGGTGAGGCAGATGTCGACCGATTTGTTAAAGATTTTTAAGGTGAATTCCAAGTCTTGCCTTTCCAGTTATGACACCAAGACGACTCATATTATGCCCTTTTGATTCCATGCGTCATGGGATGGGATATATGCTAAAATTTCACTTTTCCTTTAAATTTTTCTTTCTTTTCTGTGCAAGAAATTGAGAGATAGTGAATATAGAGAAACAGATTGTAAATCTGAAAGGAAAAAGATTTTGTTAGTGAATATAAGAGAGAATCAAATTCGTATGATTTCTTTTTGTTTGCTCTGTAAATCAAAAGCGAAAACATAGAGAAATTTGAGTAGAAATACAAAAATCAATACAAGTTGTTATTGTTCTTTGCTCAAGTTGTGTTGAATTTTGCCTTTTTCTTTATCTGTTCAGTATCAGACTTTCGTTTTCTTGGATTAGATTCATTGGTTCTGTCACGTTCATCATATATTCATATTAAAATTTAATATAAGGGGTTGACACCCAATTTGAGTCCAAATCTAAATATGATAAATTGGACTAATTATTGATAAAGAAATAACTGAACTTTAAATACCACTTGTGTAGTTCTACATTACGTAGTATTTAATCTCCAACTCTAATATATCAAGTAAATTGATCATATATCAATAGTGAGAAAGAGAAACACCTCTCTAAAAGATCTACAGAGAAAGCGCTCTTAAGTGCCTCATTCTGTCATTTTCCTCTTGAATTTCACCGAGCTCTTGTCTGTTGGCTTCCTTTACCCTTCTGAGGAGAGGAAGCCATGATTCAGTTTTGCTCTTAGGAAGGTTGTCTTCTCCACGGCCTTCTGATTGGTGTATATTGATTTGCAATGGTCAGTGGAATAGGTACCGAAACTTTTCAACCTTGATGCGGCCCTTCTATGGTTACATGAGACTACAACTGCCATGGCGCTGATAAACTTCTTGGACTCTTTAATAATAAAGAAAGATTGATCATGGTATAATTTGAAATTAAAATGAGTCTAATTTAAAATAATTTCTTGAAAATTTAATAATTAAATTAAATTAAAATTCATCTCAAACTTATGACTAGATAGAAAATTAAGGAGACAACTCTAATATTCCTGATTTTAAATTGAAACCAGTTCAAATAAGACTGGTGCCTACCCCCAAGCTATAGTATATTAAAATCAACTGTGTTGAATATATGATCTGGCATTGCAATTCAAAGAAAGACACAAACTTTGACTATAAAACCGACTTTGTATCAATAGAAGAAGAAGCAAGTAAACAAACAAAGAAATTTCAAAGTAACTAGAGTAAGACAGAGAGACAAAGTGCCGCACTTGTTGATTAATTAAAATTTTGTTTGGTTACAGAAAGGAATGAGAAGGACTGGAATCACAATCCCAAAAGAAATCTCTTAAAAAGAGAGAAAGATTAAGATACACACAAACATGAGGTTTGACCATTCTCATGAACACCAATCTCAATCTTAATCTTAATTAAAACCCACTTAAAAACAATACCCAATTCTTGTTTTTTTCTTGTTGTGGGCTTAAAACAGCAAAGGATTGGTTGCTATATGCATATAAAAAGTTGGGAAAGGATGGTTCTCTAAGCACTTAGAGTTAGGTCCTTTTCCTTTTTTCAAGCTTTATGCATTGGTGGGGGTGGGTTTAATTTTATACTTAGATTGACTATAAGAGAAGTGGATTAATTAATAATTAAATTTGATTAATTAGCATTTAAAGAAGTGATTAAGAAATGGGTGTTTGATATTTGGAGGGTTGCAAATTGTTGATTGTTGTTTAGTGGAGATGTGACTATTCTTGATGGGGTGGTGATGTTGGGTCAAAATGAACATCTCATGTGAACTTTGCTTTTTAATATTTGATTGATGATGAAATAGCTTCTTGTATTCTTTAGTATTTGTATTGTACCTCTTGAATCAAATTAAAGCTAATGGGTATTGGATTTTCTAAGTGGGACTTTACATCATCATCACCACCATTCATAAAAAATATATATTATATTTATAATTTAAAAAAAATTATGTATTTTTGAGGTTGATAGAATCCTAAAATAGGGCTTCATTGAGGATTCTTTGATGTTGCTAAAAAGAGTGTTTTAAATATTTTAATTAGAAGTTATTAAAAATGATTCTAAATTAAATTTAATATTTTTTAATTGTACAACTTTAAAAATAAATAGTATTCTAAAAAAAATACTTTTCCAATTTTAATTAAATATTGAATTTTAAAAAAATTAATATTTCAATTTTAATTAATTTTATCTAAATTTAAATTCAAATTAGGTCAATTGTGCTTGGATACCAGACTAAATCATGGTCATCTCTACTCACATGATGTCTTGTTTTGTTTTTGATTTCTTGGATGTCTCTCTCAACAAGGATTGAAAGAAACAAGTGATGTTAAATCACTTAATGATTTGGGCTTGTTTGTTTTTCTTGTTCCTTTGCCTTCTTGCTAATATATAAAAGAAAAAGATAGAAAGCTAGCTGTAAATATAAATTTTATTTTTGATATTTTAAATAATTAATAATTTTTTTTATATAATTTAATTAATAAATTTTATTGTTATTTTTTTTAATTTTTTTATAATGATATAAGAAATCACTCAACTATTTATCTTTTATTATTATTATTATTATTATTATTATTATTATTATGTAAATTCAGTTTACAAATTATAATTAAATCAAGACAATATAATGTAAATATAGACGTGTTATATAAATTAGTTGTTAAATTATTAGAAAAAGTTCATTGTAAATTGTCTTTTTTGATTGACTTAATTATTAAAAACTCTTCAAATTTTATTTTATTTTATTTTTTAGCCATTTTAATTTTAAATTTTTACTATCATTAAATATAGTTTACTTAACCCAGTAATAAATAGTTAAATAAATAAGTAAATTAACTGAAATTTAAATAAAAAAGCAAAATCATATATTAATTTTAATTAATAAATAAATAATAGGGTGTCGTGCAGTATTCAATTCAAATCGAAAAAAAAAATAAATTGAATTAATTTAAAAATTCAATTTGATTTTTTATTTATTTCGATTCGATTTGATTTTTAATTTCAAAAATTTTGATTATTTTGATTTAGTTTAATTTTAATCAGAAAAAGAATAAAAAAATTAAACTGAACTGATTAGTAATAATAGTATATTATTTTTGATAATATAAAATTATTATATTATAATTAAAGTTGAAATATTTTAATTAAATTTTAAAATGTTAAAAATAAGATATAAAAAATAAAAAATTTAATGAAAAATTTAACTGATTAAATTAAACTGAATCGAATTAAATTGGTTCAGTTCAATTCGATTTAATTTTTATTTAAAATCAATTCGATTTGATTTTTATTTAAAATCAATTCAATTTGATTTTTATTTAAAATCATTTGGATTTGATTTTTATAAATTCAATAGATTATTAACAAGCAAAGTTGATAATTTTATACTTATTTTTTAGAAAATAAACAATTATTTTTAAAATTGATATAAAAATGCTTTTCTTTAGCATAATTAATTTTAATCGGAATTCACTTCACTACAATCAAATTAAAGCTCGTTTATATATATATATATTAAAGCTTGTTAATTAAAAAATATTTATCAATAAATTTTAATTTTTTAATATTAAAATTATATTCAGGTTATAAATTATCGAGTTTGAATTTGAATTAGAATGAAATTATAAGTAAGTTAGTTGAAAAATGCTACTGACAATGAAAAAAGGTTGAATAAGAGTGTGTTGGTGGGTGGTCAAACTTATTAATTGGGCCAGATAGAGACGGTGGAGTTGGGCCTTCTCTATTTGGACGGTGGAAGGCAGGTAGAAAATTGAAAAATTGATAAATACAAGTATAATTTTAAAGAGGAGGATAAATCTGATTATTTACATAAAATTAAATAAATTAAAAAAAATGGAATTTGCCACAAATTAGATTGATTACTAATATAAAAGGAAAAATAAAAAAGAAAATAATTAAAAAAAAAGGATGGGATAGGGAATTTCCAGTGAGATAAAGCATGATCTGCTCAACTACTGCATTAATTAAAATATATCACATAATAAGAAAAATATTTATATATTAATTCCATGAATGTTTTGACAATATGCTTCTATTTATTTTCTCAAGTTTTAATGATTGGACCATATGAGGAATATGTGTCACCTAATTAATAAGGTATTCATTAATAACAACTCTCCTATTTATTTATTTTTAATTTTTAAAATTAATGAATAAATCTAAATATTTATATTTTTTTTAAATTTAAGAAATCAAAAAGTTAAAATTTTTATGCCCTTATGGACTAAATAATATTTTTTTCTTTATTATATAAAGTATTAATAACCAAAATAATTTTTAGTGAATTTCATTTAATAATTTATTTCTAAAAGAATAAATTTAAGGTGTAGATTCAATGTACAATTCATTCTCATCTTATAAATGTGATGTGAGCTCACCACTTTCCATTCTTGCTTCCTTCTTTTTTATGGTTACTATTAAGGATGTATATGTTCAAACTGTACTTGAAAAGGAAATATTTTTGAAAATATATTTATTAAAAGATATAAAATTAAATTTAAAGATTTTATTAAAAGAGATGTATATATATATAATAACCGCTGGATCTCAGGTATTCAAACTGAAGTCCAGTTCTAAAAAAAGAGACGGGTCTGAAATTCATTATTAGAGTTCACTGCGTAAGTTGACCTATCAATACACCGGTAATTAAGACAGATCGAACTGATCAAAGATCCAAACTCGCCAGAAAGAAGCCTAGCTTGTTTGACGTGATAAAGAGCAGGAGAGCAGACCCAGTTATGCAGCGACTCTATCAGCATGAGTGTGAGAGAAAATTAAAAGGCTGCTTGATGATGATGGATAAACAAGTACGCCTGTATGTATGACTCTGTATGACAGAGACATGTGACACTATAGCAGGTGACGATTATGTGTCATTAGAGAGCAAAAGAAAAAATAATAAGAAAGAAAAACGCGATCCATTCAAATTAAGCTTTTTCATACACACAGAAATTTTATTTTCTCTTAATCTCATACCATCAATATATATATAATTATTTAATAACATTTTCCAAAAATTGTTTCTCAAACATTAATATTTATAACTTAAAAAGGCAAGCAATAGAGTAGATGGTAGGAGCAAAAATGGGAACATATTTGACACTGAATGATGAAGATTGTGGCTAAGAATTGCATGAAAGAATACAAGACAAGTCTCCTTGCAATAGATAAGCACTTGTGGGATTATCACTACCTCACAATCTTACTAACCAAAGGTGCATACAACAATTTTTTTTTTTTTTTTTTTTATAAATTCAAACCCAAGATGGGTTTGTTTCTGTTCCAAAAAATAATGACATAAGAGGGAGAGAATTTTTTTTTTTTTTAAAAAAAAAAAGAAAAAGAAAACAAGTCCATGATGTGTTTGTTTTTAACTTATTGTGGGAAATATTGAATTGGGGAAAAATATGAACCAAGAAGTGCCACGCCCATTACATGAAAAGCTTTAAATAATATAAGGTCCATCAAAGTTTGTGCAAAATTTTTGAAGATTGGCATGTATCTTTCTTGTAGGGTCACTCTTTGTTGTACAAATATGACCCCTTTCCTTTTATTTATAGCTCATTATGTCCAGAAAGCTTTAGGCCACTTGTAAGCTGCATTTCTTCATTTTGGGACCCTCTACAACCTTTATGTTGAGGGGAATACCATGTTCCCTTTTTTATATAAAATTTTAATTCAGCCCAATTTATCACTGAAATATTTAGTATTAAATCAATGTGCCATGTTCTGAAATTTAGAAAATCATGTGTTTGTGGGTTTGATTTCTATAAACGGCGCTAATAGATATTTTGAAATTCAGAAAATAAGATTTATAGTGATCGTGTAAATTTGGTTGGAGAAAAAAACGTGTCTTCCCTTTTATCTCTTTTTCTTTTATCTGCTAGTGACGTCTAACCGCTTCTTTGCTACGGTGCTACCTATTTCTGTTATTTAGATTCGTACGTACGAATATGTCAGAACTCCTCTCATGCTAGACAGCCATTTAATTCTCCCGGTGCGCATGCGGACAGCGCTGCGAAGTGATTGGACCAGTTATTCTTTCTCAAATCATATCACCGAATTGGATTATCTTCTATTGGATCTGGACTCATGATTGATTCGGTCCGCCCCACGTATCCGAATTAGGATTTACAGTATTGGATCGGTCTGTTTGAGGATAGCCTAATGGATTTTGAATTTGCATTCTTCTTTAGGGCCCGTTTTATCCCAAATGTAGGAAATCCGTCGATGATAAAATTCTACTTGAATAATTTTAGGACAATCTTGTAATTACAATGGCTTAAACTTGATACTTGAATGGCATTAGTACAACACATAACTATAATAAAGAAGTAAATTAAATAGCATGATGACACAAAAGGTGTTATCATCCAATTACTTTGTCCCATATGATTAAAATTAGGGTTATCTGAAAAGTAAATCAGTTATATTTTAGAAAATCAAGAAGTAGGTAGGTCAAATATATGATCACATGGCCTCACTGATTCTCATTTAAATTAATTTATGAAATTTTAGGATCTTCATATCTTGATGAAACTCTCTAATGATGTTTTAATTATCAAAAATTATAAGCAAGTCAGGTGAAACAAGAGAGCATGTGGGTGGGGTCTAAGATTTTTATTTATTTATTAATTAATTTTAGGAAAAATAAATATTATAATTAAGGGCTCACACAATCCCTAGATTTGGTGAGCCAATGAGAATCAATGCTTAACTGTTGTTTAATACTATAAGAATAAAATTAATAGGTGTCACTATGCTCTGTTGTTTTGCTGCTTGGCCATCCCTTTTCCTTCATAATTTTTTATGATATTTTTATTATTTAATTCAGATTTGAAAAACATTTTCATGTTATTCACTTGAAAATAATAAAGTTTTATTTTTCAATTATTTTACATGAATATAAAACTAATTAATAAAATTACAGAGAAGAAATCAAAATGCACTTTTTGGCTTTAAATGAATGAGATCATTGGAAGATACATTTGAGTATCTTTTCTACAATAAATAAATTAATTTGAGTATCTCCAAAGATGTTATATTTTTCACATTCATTATTTCAATTTTAATTTAACATATATATAATTCAAGCATGAATAAATAATAATATTATTATATGATGGCGGTTGGACTTTCCTTGCCAAGAGTGAGGTCTTACTCTAGAGAAAAATACAGATTTAAAAAGCCCATCAAATCATTTTTAAGAAAATTGACTTAATATCGCATGTCTCAATCCGGATACATAGGATAGATCAGATCAGGGATGGGCAAGTCCAACAGGAGATAGTCTAATTTGGTGATATGACGTGAGGGAAAATAGTAAGTCCAATCACTTTGCGGCTCTATCCGCACGGGAGCCGGCGAAATTAAATGGTCGTTTGGTGTGGAGAGGAGTTTTAACGCATTCGTATCTACAGATCTGAATGACAAAAATATGTGACACTATAGCAGAAAAATGATTAGATGTTACTAGCTTACAGAAAAAATAAATAAAAGGGAAGAGACGTCTTATTCTCCAGACAAATTTACACCCAGCTAAAATTTCTATTTTCTAAATTTTAGAATATCATTATGATTATTATTATTATTCATAGAATTAATATATGATTTTTGAAAAATTGAATTATAAATATGAGATATACATTAATTGTAATATATATGTAAATTTTGGTATAATATTTTCTTAAATTTGACTATTGGGTATTGAATATTGAGTGATTTCAATTGTGGGTAGTCAATATTTTCTTATATAAAATAAATTAAGGAATGGATGATTTGGATTAATTTGGCATGCAAAATCCAATTAAAAAATATGGATTTTCCCATAATTAAGCAAAAAGGTTGATTATTATAATTGCTTACGTCAAAAGAAAATAAGCATGCAAACTTTTGGAATTAAATGAGACCAAATCGAGAGAAGATAGAGAAGGGGTCGTTTGCTCCTATATTAACAACTAGCCTCAGGGACCATTTCCTGCTGTAGAATTCGCCTCTCTCTCTCTCTCTCTCTCTCTCCCTCCCTATATAAGAAACATTCTTAGTCTTCTTTCGCAGAGACTGCCGGCCTCTTCTCTTCAACCCCATCAACTTCAGGTCAGTGATCTTTCTCTGCTCTCACACCCTTCATTTCATCAGAATTCTATGGCTTAAGGGGTTCTTTTGTAAGTTTTTTTGTTTGGTGCATGGGAAAATGAGGGGATTAATATAAAGAAAGATTAAGAGAAAATTTCTTCTACATGATAACTATGGAGTCTCATTCCATGGAAGAAGCAATTGTCACAGTTCTCTTTTTCTCTTCAATAGTAAGGAAAAGTAGCTGAAGCTTTTTTAGGGCTTTAACGCAACAAATAATTGAATAGATAATGTCGTTTTTGATGCCTAAAGTAGGACCTACTCTCAAGCTCAGTGTGTATCCCACTTACTCGACAGCTGGGGGTTTCTTTTTTCCTTTTAATGTTATTTTTAATTATTTTTTGCATTTTTTTTATTACGTATCAAAAAATAATAATCAGAATTTTCAATTTTTTGTTATTTAAAATCTAATATTTTTATAATTTGTGAGTTGAGATCATTTTTTGTGTAGGGAAAATATTGAATCCAATATGTTGAGAATTATTTTTTGATTTTTTATATAAAATATAAAAGCATGTACAATAATGAAGCAGAACTCGTGTGGGTTGCAATCTTTCTTGGTCATTGAAAACCGGCAACAAATGGCTTTGCCAGCACAAACCCCCCCCTTCAAATTATTATTATTATTATTAACTTTCTCCCCTCATTGGTTGAAATTTATTATTTTAAGAGAAAAATTTTTAAATTTTTTGCAATATATAAATCAATAATGTTTCAAATAGATTTTTTTTTGAATTAATTTATTTTATTAAAATACATATTCTGCATTGGATATGTGTTAAATTATTTATTTTCAATACCAAAATGTTTTTTTGCAAAAAAAAAAATCCCCTTCTGAAGGTTACCCAATATTTGCCCAAGATTATGCATGATTTCCCATTTACTGGAATTGGATTGGACTGCAATTTTGGTTGGGGTCCACACAACACAAACCCATCATCACGGATCGTCCCTTCCAAATCAGACGGTTGAAGAAGGGAGAGAAAATTTGGGGGACCACAGATTGTGACCCTAATAAAGAGGTTTCAGAAGCTTCCAAAGATCAAATCATATACCTCCACATCACCTTGTTATACACAAAATCAAATGATATGCTGAAATTTATCCACATTGATAGATAACTGGACCATCACCTATCTTATCATCTCTCTCTCTATCTCACTTCACAATTCAGCTCCTCTGATTCTCTCTCCGAAGCCTCCATCTCCATGTCCTGTCCGTACGGTTCCCCGCTCTAAAAGCTTAAAATTTCACGCTGTCCGTACAATTGTCTAGTAGAAAAATCATATCTTTTCATGTTCTTCCTTCTCATTCTTTATTCTGGGTCTCATTTCATATAGCTGAACAATGCGAGTATTTGAGAAAAATCGCATCTTTCTATGGCTGATGAGTCTCACTCTGATTTCTATGTGATCCTTTTCATTTTTGTTTTCTGAATTCAAGCAATCACGTGAGTTCCTTAGCTACATCACTGAGCAGATACATCACCAGGAAAAGACAAAATCCTCTTTGAGAATAACAACAGAGAATTAAATGATCTCCATTACCCATTTTTCTCATAGAGAAAACTATCTTTATACATGTAAGAAGAAGAAATGGGGATTTGATTCTGTAGAATCGGGGATAGAAACTGAGAGCTTTTACATGATATAGTGAATAGAAACAAACAAAATGAAAAGGGTACTTTTGTAATCAATGATATTGATATCAAGCTGAGTTCATGTGATCAAATGCTCTGAAAAAACTAGATTTTGCTAGTACAAGTGGATGCTCTATTGGATCAAAACTCTTATCAGTAAAAAGAAGAAGTTTTTATCTTTTTATATCAAATGGGCTGATGCTTGCTTGATAGAAGTATTTCACTGAGGGGATTACAAGCCAACAAGAACCCAAAAAAGCCGGAATTATGTTGTCTAAATAGAAAAGAAATGAAACAAAAACAGAAAATCCACAGGAACCCAGAAACAGAAAATGGTGACCAAGTAGCTTCTTTACTTCTCTAAGCTATATTTTAATGCTAAAAATAAAACATTACACTACAAACACAAAGTCCGAGGTTATTATAGGCCTTAGTAAAGTGACTACTGCTGAGTAATCGCTTTCTGCTGCTTTTTTTTTTCTTCTCTCTGGCTATAAGATGATAGTAGCTGTTGTCGTAGTTGTGCCTATTATTACCACTACCACCACTACTCTACTAGTAGTATCACACAGGCTTTTTGATTGGTTCATTTTCTACTTTGTTATGCTGTTGTAAATTTCACAATTAATGCCTTCTTAGAAACTCTCAACAGAAAGCCACACAACCCAAAACTCAACTGCGTAGTCTTATTTAAACGGCTATATTAATGTCCTATTTACTAACTTCTTTTGTTGTTATTTTGGTTTTGTTTTTCTTCGGCTTAAGATTGACTTTCAGCTTTGTATTTGAGTTTCCTCAAGTGGGTTACCAAGATTTTAATTCATTTTCAAATAGTCCAAATGGGTTTTGAATTTTTTCGCAATTTATTACAAGCGTCTGTTTTATTGTCTGCTCAAAGTTTCTTGAATTGGGTGGCTATAGTTTATAGATTCTTCTTGTGGGTGTGTGAATTTTTGGATTTTTGTAATATTATATAATTTTCATTGGATTACTAATCAGTTTCGGGCCTTTCTCTAATCCTTACCAAACTTGCCTAATTTAGTTACCAATATCAATAAATTCGGCTTTTTTACAGAGTCTGGTGGCTGGCTGCTGCAGAATCATCATGGCACACAAACGAGAGCAATACATGCAGTAACAGTTGGCTGGCTGAACCCCAACACTATCTTCTTCTTGAATCCTGGGCCTATTTAGCCGCTCGGGTTTGTCGCTCGTGCGCTTGCAAAAGAAAAAAAATTCTACACCCTCCATCCGCTCATCCTCACGGCCTTCCCCTACACAAAATCCCAGATCTCGAGGACCCTTTTTCACCATTGGTGATTTGACATTTGTTACATTCATTTATTGGTTGAATTTATGTATGCAACTTTCCTTTCTCCGCCATTTTCTCTTATAAGTTGGCAAACTGGGTTCGATGCATAGCACTTGAGGAAGCTTTGGGTTTGATGGGTGGGCTTTGTTTTATATGTGCTCAAAGTTGTGTAAACGCTTCCTCTTGACTTGTTACACAACCCACATTCAAGGGAGAGTCGGTGATACAGTCTTTGATTGTCTTTGCTTTGCATGGAAACCAAGGTACTAGAAGCTTTGGTCTCTGTTTCCTTCATTTGATTATTGTTGTCAATTCCGGATTTTAGGTGGGATTTTTTTAGTATATTTTGTGTTGGCATCTCTATTATTTTGGTGGCTTTCAACATATTTGTCAACTTGTCATTGGTTGTGGTGGAGTTTGGAGTTGGTTCCTAGTACTTGCCCTTACTTTTGAATTGTATATTCAGTTGAGTCTGTAGCTTCCATTAGAATATTTTACACACCATAGAGAGCAAAACTCGGTCCGTGAATTGTGGCCTTGCTGGGTTTATATGAGAGGTTATTAGCACTTGATTTGGCCAACTAGAGGGAGTGTTTTAGGACAATGGTTTTTTATGTGGAATATTGGTGTTAAGTTGTTCAAGACATGCTGAATTCTTTTGAGGGAGAGGATGATTTGTTCTTTGATTCTACGGATTGTTTGTCACTTGAAGAGTCCATTGTAGCAAAAGAGGGCTTGGCGTGTAATAATTCAGAGTATGAAATCTGGTTGAAAGAGCCAAAAAGTGTTGAGGAGAGACGCCAAAGGTTTCTGTGCGGAATGGGTTTGGCTCAGTTGGCCTCTAAGAGAGACGAGATTGTTAGCATAGATAGGATTGTAAATTGCAGTGGAGCTGAATCAAGTTCTTCAGCTTTGTGTACATATGGGGAAGAGACAAATTTGGTTTGTTCTGGTGGGGGAAGAACTTCTGAAGCCAATTCTATGATTGATGAAATGGAGCAAGAACAGTTTGATAATAAAACAAATGAAGCTTTTGAAAATGAGAATTCTGAGTCTCCTTCCTCCATGTTAGAATGTGAGCAGAGTTGTGAAGAAGAATGTAAAAATTCTGATGAGGGAAAGCTGAAAATGAAGAGCTGGTGGAAATTCTTTGTACATAAGAAGAAGCTAATAGAAGATGCATGTGTATCCAAGGTATCAAAGCTGAATTCTGAGGCAACCAAAACAAACAGAATGAAGGTGAAACAGAACAAGAAGAGGTGCATGGAATTTACAGGTGTTTATAAGGGACAAGAGCTTCAAGCTCACAAAGGCATTATTTGGACAATGAAGTTCAGTCCTGATGGCCAGTATCTGGCAACCGGTGGAGAAGATGGGACCGTACGCATTTGGCGAGTTACATCAATGGATGCCTCTCACAAGTCTTTTGCATCTGAAGGCAATTTGAAAGAAAGCAAATACAACTTGGATACTAAAAAGATGAGCCATACATCAGTCATCATTCCTAAGAAGATTTTTCAGATTGAAGAGTCACCAGTGCATGAATATCATGGCCACACCAGTGATGTATTAGACTTGGCATGGTCCAATTCCAATGTGAGTCTTCCAGAAACTATTTTATAAGCTTTACATGATTGTTATATCAATGGATTTTGACTGAGCTGTTAAGCTAAATTGAACATTCTTCATTGCAGTGTCTTCTTTCTTCTTCTGAGGATAAAACTGTTCGCCTATGGCAAGTGGGTTCTGATCATTGTTTGAATGTTTTTCACCATACTAATTATGGTAAATATCAGAAGACCATCCTTCACCATTTTGTTCTGGGATATTATTTCAATGAGAGGAGATTATTAATTGAGCAAACTTTCTGTTTATTTTTCCTCCTGATTGGTTGAAATTGTATCATTTCTTTGAATGGCAACAGTGACATGCATTCAGTTCAATCCAGTTGATGAAAACTATTTCATCAGTGGCTCGATTGATGGAAAAGTTCGAATTTGGGGAGTTTCAGAGAAGAGAGTTGTTGATTGGGTTGATGCTCGAGATGTAACATCTGCTATATGCTATAGGCCAGATGGAAAAGTATGAGTCTGGATCTTACAATTCCTTCTTTGAACTTATTCTACAACATTAATTTTGCCATGTTAAAATTCTAACTGTATCATATCCTTCCATCCATGCAGGGCTTTGTTGTCGGTTCCATTACAGGCACTTGCCGCTTCTATGGAGCATCAGGCAATGATCTTCAGCTTGAAGCTGAGATACATGTTCAAGGCAGAAAAAAAACCTCAGGCAACAGAGTTACTGGCATTCAGGTGATCCTTGAAGGTCTTGTTTTAAAGAAAGTTGAGCTAACCATAGTTTGTTCATTATTAACATCTGGTGTCTACCCATCTTGCAGTTTTCTCAGGAAAGTTCTCAAAGAGTTCTGATCTCTTCTGAAGATTCAAAGCTTCGTATATTTGATGGAGTTGATATTGTTCACAAATATAAAGGTAAAATTTATTTATTTTTACTCAACTCTATACTAGATTTGTTTGTTCTAATCTCAATCACAGTGTTATATTTCTAAAAGGGCAATTTGTAATCTTTTTAATTGGAGTAGTGCTACACATTGCAAAATAAGTTGATCAAAACACAAGTTGGATTTTGATAAACTCATACAAGATGGTGACTGATAGCAAATTACAACCCTTTTAAAACCTCTACTTATATTTGTGTTTTGTTTTTTCTTTTTAATGTGCAACTCTTTAGTAAAACACTGTTCCTTAGATGATTCAAATGAACAAAATACATACGTGAACAAAATACATCTTTTTAATGTGCAACTCTTTAGTAAAATACTGTTCCATTAGATGATTGGAATGAACAAAATACGTATATACATAAATACATACGTGTACACGCGGACTTTACCCATCAAACAACGGATATCAAAACTTTAATGGTAACTTAATAAATACCTAAACTTTAAAAAAACATGAATTTGAAACCATGAATTTGAAAAAATATTTTTAAACACAACTTTAAAAGTATGAATTTAAACATAAATTTAAAAAATTACTTTTAAAGACAACTTTAAAACTATGAATTTGGTAAAATTGTGTCTAAAAGTAATATTTTTTTAAAATTTAGGGATTTATTAGATCATGATTAAAGTTGAGTTATTTGATAGATAAAAATACTAAAATATAGATATGCAAATATGCATTTAGTGTATATTAGATACACAATCTTATCTCTTGGAAACTACTAGTTTTTTCTTTTCTTTTCCTTTTTCCTCCTGGCTTTCAAAAGTATTCTCAATTTCTTGGGCTTTTTCAATATAATTCCTCTTAATTTTTTTTATTCAACATGTTATGATACTATTGAATTGCTGTATGCAACGATTATTCTCTAAAGTTTCTAACCTTTTTGATACACTCTCATACCCTTCTCTTTCTTTTTCCTCCCCTCCCCTCCTTTTCTTTTTCTCGGTTGGAGAAGCTGCATCTCCATAAATTAAGGACTCTTTTCTTTGGGATCATTATTCTTGATATTTCACAATCATCCATGCCAGTCCATTCTATTGAGATCCTCACACCGACCTTTTGGACAATGCACCCTACTCACTTATATAATTCAACACATTCATTGCATCTAACATCTTCCATTTTTCTTTGCAACTAGCCTCCCAGCTGTATCCATTGCTTAGATACAGTATCATTTACCTTTTTGTGCAATGATCTGATTTATATTCTCTATGGTACTATGCACTTGATCAGTACAATGAATCTGAACTCATTTGAATAACTTTGCAAGCTCTTAAAATTATCGCATTCCTATGCATGTCTTGTCAATTCATATAGAATTATTATTCATTATTTAATCATGTGGTGCAATTATACTAAAGCTGTAATTTAATATTATAGGTCTATCAAAGTCAGGAAGTCAAATGTCTGCTACATTTACTTCAAGTGGGAGACATATTATCTCAGTCGGAGAGGACTGTCGAGTTTATGTCTGGAACTATGATGGATTCTGCACCCCATTGTCTAAACACGTAAAATCCGTGAGATCTTGTGAGCATTTCTTCTCCGAAGGTGTCTCAGTTGCAGTACCTTGGTCAGGGATGAGAGCAGAATCGAAAGGCTTAGGTTGTGGTCATCACATTCAGAATATGAAGCAAACTGAAGATGGTGCTTCATGGAGGAGAGATTCAGAACGTTTTTCTCTTGGCAATTGGTTTTTCATGGATGGTCCATGCAGAGGGGCCTCTGCAACTTGGCCTGAAGAGAGACTTCCTTGTTGGGATGTAGCAATTGCAGAAGAGGAATGTCAGCATCAGCACTACGAAGATTTTCAGCAGCAGCAGCAGATGATTAGCACTAATGGCCACCTTGCTCTATCCGATTCGTGGGGACTTGTTATTGTGGCAGCAGGATGTGATGGAACAATCAAGACTTTCCACAACTATGGATTGCCTGTAAGGCTCTAGCTGAGTATTAACCAATCCAATCCGATCCCCGATCAGATCCTGCTGGCCTTGCTAATGAAGGGGAACTTGAGTCACCTTATGATTTATCCAAGGTCATCTACCTTTCGAGCGAGCTAATCAGCAGCCAGCTTAAGAGGCTAGCTCTTCACTGAAGTAACCGAGTTTGTGACAAATTTCCATTCTAGACTCTCTTTAGCTACGCTACCATGGATGAAGCTGAAAGTCTTTGGTAGGAATATGCATGATGAGTCTTTTGACATGGTTTGTAAGTTGGTGTATTTTTTGTTATTCTTTTCATGTCATTAGACTTGTGAAGATTCAGGCTTGCTGTTGAGCCATGGCATTTTTTTTTTCTTCCCTTCTGTGAATTATTTATTCTACATGTATATGATTCCACAAAGAAATATAATATTTATTTTAATTTATACTAACGAGTAAAATATTTTAATTTAATACAAATTAAATTATATATCTTGAAATGATATATTAATTTAAAATTATCTAATTAATACTAATAATAATTTTAAACTTTTTAGTAACTAAAAATTAGACTATACATAAAAATACAATCTGAAAAATATATATATTTCAGTATTTATCAATTATAATGATAAAAATATTATATTTTGTAAAATTTCTTTTGCAGAAAAAATTACACATTTTTATTTATAATAAATATCAATTTATAAAAAAGTTATTTCATGCTTATTATCATTCAAACAAGTAAAAAAGAAATATATATATGTTTTAACTAGTTGATATAGTTATAAGATTTATATGTGCATTTTTATTTCATTTCATTAAATGGATTAAAATTGTCATCATTAAAATTTATTTTCTTAAAAAATTATTTTTTATTTTTATTATAATTAAAAAATAAAAATACTAAAATAAATTTTTATTAATTAATTTGTTTAAAATCATTTTCAACGTTAAAACATAGAAAGTATATTTTGCTTCCAAAATTTTTCCGTGAAATTAGCTGAGGTTAAGTTTATTATATTTTTTGTGATTTTTAAATATTTAACTTTAATTATTTACCGATAATAAATACATTAAAATAAATTATTAATGATAAATATATTTAAATAAATATGAAAAATTTTAAATTTTAATATTTAAATAAATTATTAATAATAAATACACCTGAATAAATGAGAGATATTAAATTTTACTTCTCAATTTCCGTTTAAAAAAAATATAGCCTTTCCATTTAAAAAAAAAAATAATTATAACAAAAAAATAATTATAACAAAATTAATTACATAAAAAAAGTGCATAGTCACGCTGCAAAACCAAAAGATTTCAATTTAGTTTCCTACTCTTATCGCGCCTTTCTATGTATTTTGCCTTGTTTGCTGTATGCTGCAAAATCTTTTGCCAAAGGACAAAGCGCTACTCTTTTCCCTTAATCTCTCTCACAAATCCTCTGTTGCATGTGATTATATGCTGGTGATTAACTTTAAACTTGAATTGGTGTTGAAATTTGGAGCACTTGCACTGTTTTTCAGAAGGTATGGTTTGCTTGCAACTTACTGATATTTAGTAGGAAATTTTCGATTTTTTACGATGAGTTTTGTGTTTTCAACAATGCATGAAAGCGAAACGGATGAACCTTTAACCAACGATTATTATTATTATTACTATTTTGTTACAGGCGCATGAAATATCGTTGTGTTGGCTTTTTTCTTTGTTTGGTAGTACATGCTTCCAATTGTTCTGAGAATTGGGTATTTTCTAAATTTTCTGTTTTGAAGGCATCGTGGGATTATTGATATTTAATATGATGTTAATTGTTGGTCACTATTGTATGAATGAATGCATAAATTTATGTTTTGGGATTTAGCAATTCAGACTTAGCTGTTGTATCAAAAGAAAATTGTTAGAGATCCTTGAATCTGTGATTGAACATAGATATGTAAACAATGCTGAGTTGGGTCGATATAGTGTATTATTTGAACTCAAATTGTTTCAAAGGCTTAAGGCTCCTTTCTTATTTATTAGCCAGTAGATCATTGAATTGAAGGTTTTTAAGAAGGGCAAGTAAATATACTGTTTCTGGTGATTGGGGATATGTATATCACTATATTGGTTTGAGAGTTGTATGATGAAGTAGCAGCAGAAATTTAACACCATATTTACAACTTCGTAGAAGCTTGTCCTTAGGCATAACTCTCTGCTAGTGGAGATAAGCTTTTTTTGACTAAGCAGCTGTTGTGAATTGTAAAAATTCAGGGTTTCTTTCCAAAAATGAAAGTCAGTCTGCTGCAACTGGAGAAGGGTTAAAGATGACGTGTTGAGTTTGATTTTAAGCTGCCTAAGTTGTAGGTTCTTTTCATGTTTTGGAATATAAAGTTCTTAATGTTTGTCGAGGTAGTAATTATTTATGCAGACATATTTAATGTGCTCTTGTGCCAAATTTCATTGTTACTTGATTTCAGGTATTTAGCATTCATTCAGTTCATAAATAGTATACAATAGGATACAGATAGTAATTTCATGTTGAATAGTCATTCTAACCTTTGTCTCAAATTTAAATGTCGAATAATTATTCCAAGAAATCTATTTTCCAAAATCTAAACTTTTGTTGGAGATAGTTAATACATAGAATAACATTGGCCAAGTATTTGGAATACAAGTTTTTTGAAGAGAAGCATAGTTATTCTATCCTGCATGGAATAGCTATTTTATTCAGTGAATCAAGGGAAGCCCGAGTTGCTTGTTACAAAATTGTGTGTTTCCATAACTAGAGAGTTTAGTTCTGTTTGACATGGATGCATCTTTTGTGTGCTAATTTAGTATTGGTTATGAATTTGTTTATTTTATTTTCCAACCCTTCATGTAGATATTTGAAACATCAGTCAAGTTTATTTGGTGAATTTTCCATTAGAAAGGTGATATTTGTTGATGAAGAACAAATTGAGACTATTTGGATTGAAATTTAACTGTCATTTCCTATTCGCATTATAGCCATGCAGCTCATACTTTAGTTTGACAATAAGCATTGAATTCATTCAGTCAAGCTTTTTGTTAGCAACCAATTAATTTGAATTGGGATGCTGGTTGTTTTGTCCATCTTTTCCCTGATTTCCATGCCTTTTATTCTATTGCACATAAAGAAGATTAGCATTGCCCCTGTGCAAGGTTGACATGGGACAAACCGAGAAATGGTCCAAATTAAAAAATACTATTAATGTCCGTTTCTTAAAGTCTCTCCCTCCAATTAGTTTTAATGACATTCTTAATTATGCTATAGATTCTATAGCCAAGCAGGGTATCCATCGCTCTGAAGATTTTGTTGCCTTTTCCTGATTGTATCTGCCGGTTCAGGGTGTTGTCTTGCATGTTGTTCTCAGTTCTATTTGAGAGTCCTTTGTATCTGTGTTGCTCTGCTTGATGTTTGCTGTGTTTGATTTTGGTCTTAGACTCTTATCTATTTTTCTACTGGCCAGGTTTTAGTTTGGATGTGGCCGTGTTAAGGTTTTCTGGTTTCATCTTTAATAAAATTTTGTTTATCAAATAATGAAAAATAGTAATAATAATAATAAAAATACGTACCACTTAGAAAGAACTCTTTTTTAGCATGACCCTTTTGTGATACATTGCTACCAAGTTTGTATTGCTGGCTGCTCCATCAGTCAATACTTTCCTGACAAACTATGTTGCTTGAGTAATTTTCAGTTACAATTTTATGTCAGAATTTTATCATTTTTTAGTCACTTGCTGTATCCTTGAGTAGTTGCTTGCAACTAACTTTATCATGTATCGCAATTTGCATATGCTCAGGATATTTGAAATCAGTGTACAATCAGATGATCCACATTCACATGATCAAATTCATGAAAGCAACATGAGTTTATTTGTCTGAATTGTCTCATTTATATATATCTCTTCATAGTATTATAACATGCAATAATAACCTTTCCCCCCCTCTTGTTGTAGATGAATGTTTGCCAGAAGTGTGGGGATAAAGGTGACGTGAAGCGTCTTGTATACTGTGTCAAGTGTCGAGTTTCCTCCGAGCATAGGTATGTATAATGGTTACCTCATCATGTTCATCCATAAATTAGAACTGGTAGTTCACTTTTGATAACTGAAAGATTTGATAAAGCACCCCATATGAGACAACAAAATGTATTTAGAGTTAAAATCTCGTGGAAGTTTTAGTTGGATTCTTTTTTGTTTCCTACTATTTGAAAACCAAAACAGATTTGTTTGTTTCCATCAAACTGATGGTGGCAACTACTCTATTTTACTTGTCCCATTCCTTGCATCTGGTTGTTTTGGTAATGGATTTTGTGATATTGACGGGATATACTGTATTTTTTAAATTTTTTTCTTTTTGTGTTTTTAGCTATTGTATTGAAAGAAAAGGTGATGAAAATGGCATTTGGACTTGTGAGGAATGTAGTTCAAGAAAAGCTAAGCCTAGTCCTAATCCATCAATTAAAAGTGCTCGTATTAGTCAAGCTGTTGAAATCAGGTTGAATAGGATAAAGATGCGGAAGCAGGCCAGTTTCACTGCAGTAAAAGCAGAGGCTTGTGCAGATGCAGAAAGGTTGATTAATGCAAAGAAGCCTACAAGTGATAGCCAGAAAGAGAAGATAGAAAGGCTGCCAACTTCTTCCCATAATGTTGGAAATGGCAAGTTCAAAAAATTGAAGAGAAGGTTGGTCCTTGAAGATTCCAGTTCTGAAGAGGAGTCTGATTCTTTTGAACGCGCTGAAGTTGATTCTTGTCAACTAGATCCTGCCATTAATGCTCATTCATCGAACATATCAAGAGAAATACCACATTCAGAAGCCAGCATATATGTACATGCGCAGCCAATCATTGATCCAATTTGGAGGTAGGAATCTCTCTTTGGTTGTCTTATGCTTTAGCGTCAGGCTTATGGCCAGCCATTAAACATTCTATCGGTTGCTACACATGGAAGGTGGTTTCTTTCCCTTCTGCTTCTATAAGCTAAATTTTGCTTTTTCTTTTTGATAGGGGAACTTTGAGAATCCAAAATAAGGAAAACTCAATTTCCTTTGGACTCATGGCCCATTTATCAAGTAAAGCTTGCATGCAAGTAGTGGAAGCAGCAAAAGCATTGCCAATGCGATTGAATGTAGCCATTGTTTCTAGATCCGAAGCATGGCCCCAGAAGTTTCAGATAGAATCACCAACTGATGGAAGTATCGGTCTTTATTTTTTCCCTCAACATGAAAGGTTGTCTCATATGTGATTTTTTTGGACTATGCTTCTTCTTGGGTCTAGTCTTCGAGATTTTTTTTTTCTGTTTTGTCATTTGTCCTTGGGCAGGGATGAAAAGCTTTTTGATGACCTGATGGATAACCTAATCATTCATGACCAAGCACTTAAGACAGCTATAAACAACGTGGAACTGCTGATCTTCTCTTCTCGTGAATTACCTCCAGAACTTTGGCGTAAGCTATTTACCTCTCCCTTTTTTATAGTTTTAATATATGCAACCTTCCACGTCGGTGTCAACTGTATCCATACTTGGAAGAGCATCTGCTAAAACTTCCAACATGCTAAAGAGAGTTAGAACAATGGAGTGAAATATTAACAAATTGAGGATTTTAGCATCAAATTTGGTTACAATTGATACTAATGTGAAATATTGCATATATAATTGGCAAAATTGCTGCAATTTCTTTAAAGTTCCATTAACCTAAATGAATTGATTGGCAGGTTTTTGCAAGAAATACTATTTATGGGGATTGTTTAAACCAAACAGCCAAAAATGTCTTCAGAAGCAGTCGACTTTCTCACAATATAAAGGAAGTGATCCTGTGAAGTGAATAGCCATGCCTTCTTTTCGAGCATAAGTAATAGATTTGTGTCTGATCCCAGGTGCTTTCCTTTAGAATTCTTGCACGAGCTTTACAATGCAAGAAGCAAATGATGATAAAGCACTCAGAAGCAAAACCTAAGTCTAAATCACATTTCATCAGAGAAAGGAAGAAGCTGTACATTTGAACTTTGAATTGGGATTAGGGCTTCCAGTGAATCAGAATCATATGTGATTCTTTCGAAGAAGGAAATGTAAAAAAATCTAAGGCCCTTATGATTTGATTATTATATACTGTCTATCAAAGTAACTATAGATATTAGAGCATTTGCATTAAAATGCGAACAAAATAATATTAAAAATATTATTTTATAGAAAATTAAATCACAATATTAAAATATAATTTTTGATATTTGATAAAAATTATAATTAAATTCCTGCTTTTTTTTTATAAGAATTGTTCGATCTTAAAATTTTGTTTTGTTAATAAAATAATATTTTATTAAAATTTATTGTTACAATATTATAGTTTAATTCTTCATATTTAATTTTTTTATAAACAATTCAGTTTATGCAATTTTAATATTTTATAGCAATTTAATTTCTTAAATTTAAATTAACTATTAAATTTATATTGACTAACAGCAAATTTTTAAAATAAAATTTAGATATTAAATTGTGGCTTAAGATAAATTATAATAATTTTTATTAAATTTCAGAAATTATAATATTACGATATTTTTATTTTTTATCAAATAAATAAATAAAAGCAAAAGAGATATTTTTCCCCCTCTCTTGGAACAATATAATCATGTTATCCTTGCCTCCTTGGTGTTATTGAACCGCACTGCTGAAATTCTGAAAGAGAAAGCCTGGCGGCTGCCTCTGCTTATTTTCAAAAACTCATCTCTACCTGTTCTTACTCTGAATTATTCCTGATAATAAATTTTCACTTTCCGGTTTCTTGATGGCAATCTCTACTTTCTTTGCACCTGTGAACTCTCTTAATCCTGTCGCTCCTTCTATTTCTTCCTCGTTTTCTTTCATTCCTTTCAAAATGCATCACCACCGCCTCATGAGGGCTCATAACAGCTCAAATGGACCGTTGGCGATTCACTGCTGTTATGAAACGGGTCCTTCCTCGGACCCTATGACTGTGAGGTACTGTTAGTGGGTGTATGTTTTGATGGGTATGGATTAGTCAGTTTTTCCGTTTTCTTCTGTGTTATAGGTGTTTGTGAAAATTTCTGTGTGGAGTGTTATGCTTTTGCTCTTGTGCTTATGATGAAGTTAATAGCAATCTGGAAATAATTTGTCTTTATGATTTTATACTTGAAGTCCACTTCTGCCCTTTTTACTGTAAATAATCTTTAATGTAAGCGTGTCCTCCTCATGGACTTTTTGCTTGAATAACAAGTTTAGATACGATTCGGCTGTAAAGTTGCATTCTTTTCCTTATGCTTAGTTGCCAGAGATGAAGATATGGATGGGGTTAGATTAAATCAGTAGGTCTTTTGCTATTGCCAGGTAGAGGAAAGATGAAAAAGGACTCGTGCATATTCTAGAGGGTAAAATTTAGCAACTCCCTGTTTTTGTTTAATGTTCCGTCCTTATAAATTGATTAGACCTGAAGATGCTATATAGTTCTTGCTAGACCCAACTTATCCCTATGTGATTGTGGAGTGTTGCTTCATATTTTATCTAGTTATTGGATCCTGGGGACATTGCAATGATTTTTTTCTCTTGCAGACTCCATTGCTTACGCTGCCAAAAATTGTAGAACCTTTTTTCCCTCTGAATTTTTATCTCTCTGAGCTTATGCAATGGTTTTGGGGTTGGGACATTTTAGATACTTGTACTTAGTTCTTCACTTTTTTCCCCTAAAAAGAATCTTTTAGCAGGCAGGCTCAAATGCCATCCATGGCTGCCTTTGGAGTGAATGAAACTGGCTCATCTAGACCATCTTATAAATGGCAAAGAGTTTTGCTCAAAGTAAGTGGAGAAGCACTTGCTGGAGACAATATGCAAAATATTGACCCAAAGGTAAGGGATGTGAATGATTATGTTATTATGTTTCTGGCATCTTTTTTTCTTGATGCTGATGCATAAATTCTTTTTATAGATCACAATGGCCATTGCAAGAGAGGTTGCCTCAGTGACACGCCTGGGGATTGAGGTTAAACTTCAACCTGCCCATGGATGCATATTTTGACATATATTTTCTTATTCATTTTTCCTTCTATTTTTGTATTCTTAGTTGTGCTTATATCCTTTTTGTGTTTTCTTATTGATTAGCATGGAGTATAATCATTCATGTGGTGATTACCTGTACAAATTTGTTTTAATGAATCAGAAGCCATATGATCTTTCTGGATGAAACATCCTTATTTGGAGAAATATTTCAAATATTTTCATGTTATTCCAAGTTTTACATCTTTTTTTATGGTACTAATTGCTTGAGATTAGAGGCAAATCATCTAACTTGGATGGAAATTGAAATAGATTCCTATGTGGGTGAACAACCACTTAATGCAGGGCAATTATGGAAGTTTTACTATAAGAAATATTACAAACTTGAACATAAATTTGATATATTCGTGTTGGTTTCTATCTTTGTAGTATCTTATCATCTCTGGCAAATGTTTCAGGTTGCAATTGTGGTCGGTGGGGGGAATATATTCCGTGGATCCTCTTGGGCGGGAAGTAGTGGCCTTGACCGTTCTTCTGCTGACTACATTGGGTAATTTCTTGAACTTTATGGTACTCAGTCATCATTGCCTTGATTACTTTTAATACCAAGAAAATCTCAGCATAGAGTGGTTTTAAATTTGGAACCTTGATTCTAAAGTGTGGATCACTTTTATTATATATATAGTCAGTATCTCATGAAACTTAACGATGTTCACTCTGACTTCAATAAAATTGGAAAATAAGGGAAAAACAAGAATAAGAGCTAACTAATTATAGCTGCCTTTTTTTGTTTATTAATCTATTATTTCCTTTTGGTAATTGGACATTCAATTCAATTGAAACAATCTCATTCTTGTACTCATTACTGATTGGCTGTGCAATCTCAACCTCTGTTGAATTCCGTTGGGGAAACATGGATATGGAAACAAGTTTGATTATCAGGTTTTATTGAAATTCTGGTAAACTTACCTAACTGAAGCTGCTTTTGTATCAATAAAGACAGAATTCGATTGGAAGTAAAAAATGCAATAGAGTGCTTAATTTAAATTTTTAGATCTTGTCGAAGAAGGGCTTTTTTGGCTGTTGTACAATATAGAATCATGTTCTGGTTGTGCCCATCCCTTTCAAAATCTGGCTTTCTGCTCCCCCCCTCCCCCCCTCTCTCTCTCTCAACCGAGGGGAGAAGCTTGTATGCTTCTGTTGTATGATGATCTTATTATTGTGTCACTTGTCTTATAGAATGTTAGCCACTGTTATGAATGCTATATTTCTTCAAGCAACCATGGAGAGTATTGGCATTCCAACAAGGGTTCAGACTGCGTTTCGCATGTCAGAGGTTGCAGAACCATATATTCGTCGAAGGGCTGTCAGGCATTTGGAAAAAGGAAGAGTTGTAATTTTTGCAGCTGGAACTGGGAATCCATTCTTCACCACAGATACAGCTGCAGCCTTGCGTTGTGCAGAAAGTAATATTTTCTGTATCAGATCTCTCTATTTGCATTTCAATGCTCTAGGATATTCGCATTGCTCACTTGTCTGCATTCCTGATTCAATATGCAATTTTGCGCCTCCATAACTTCTGCAATGATATTGATATTAAATTGCTTATGCAGTTAATGCAGAAGTTGTGTTGAAAGCTACAAATGTTGACGGGGTATATGATGATGATCCTAGGCGAAATCCAAATGCTCGCCTTCTTGAAACCCTAACTTACCATGAGGTGACTTCAAAAGATCTTTCAGTGATGGACATGACTGCCATTACTTTGTGCCATGAAAATAATATTCCAGGTATAGTTATATTCATTGCATCAACTCATAGGTAGGGCCTTGTTTTCCCCTTTTCTTTTTTCTCTATGTTGGTGAGCCTTAGGTAATGGTAATATTGCTCTGATCTTTCTGCAGCTAATATCAACTTTTCCTTTTCCCCCCTCCTCTTTCTTCTTTTATTCTACTTATTTCTGGCCGGAAAAACTTATAGCAGCATTTTAAAGTTGATTGGCACCTCTAGTCTGCTAACCTTACATGTGCTTATTGCACTCAACTTCTTGTTGCAGTTGTCGTCTTCAATCTATCCAAACCTGGAAACATCTCAAAAGCAATAAGGGGAGAAAGGGTTGGGACATTGATCGGAGGGGAAGCGAAAACATCAGTTGCAAGGACATGATATTGCTTAATGTCATTTGCTTGGTGGCTTTTTTTAATGCATTTTGGAGTTAGATTTGAGGGTGTCTATAATTTATGCCAAAAGATTCATCCCTGGAAGCATTCTGGAATTTTAATTTGGAAGTTGGAGATAAGAGCATTGCTAAAAGTTCTAAGGTAAGGCATCTCCAAATTCCGAGTTGAGTAATTGAGATACTTATTTCGGTTGATTCTGTAAATAATTTGGTCAACTATTGTATTTCTTTTCAACTACTGAATTTTGAAGCCAATAAAATGAATTTATTGGCGTACAATACATTGAATGGAGAGAGAAATTAAAATAAATTAGATTATTTTTCTGGAAATTAACACATGCGATTCCTGAGCAGATTAAGGCACTGCTTTATAGAAAATATAGTTAATATCTCCATATTGTGCTGAAAGAAAATGTAGATGGTAAAGCAATTTTACAAAATGGAAAATAAATAAAGTTTTTCTACTTGTAAATTTTGTTTTTAATTTTTACTTTAGTCTTGGGTATATATAATGGGAAAAAAAAAAAACTAACAATGCTTATTAGTTATAATTATAATATTGTAAAATATATAGTGGATTGACTGAATAAAACTTAAATAATAAAAATTTTCCAATTATTTTAAGAAAATATGTATATGTAAAGATCGAATCTTATTTGTCAATTCTTCAGCCATTCTTTGAGGATTTAAGAAAAGAACTTCAGCCCTTCCTTAGCATATGAAGCCATGATTACTGTCCCTTCCGATTGAATTCAGAACAACCCCAAAATTAAATTGGCTAATTTAAGTTCTAAACCAGATTAAAATTGCGAGTAAATAAATCGGCATGACTTGAATGGATCGAGAATTTTTGGAATGCAAACAGCTTATTCAGTCATATCAATATTAGTCCTTTTTTTTTCTTTAGAAAAAAATAAACTTTTCTTTTTGTTTATCATGCAACTAAGATAATTATATTATTTAAAAACCCAGTGAATTTCAACACAAAGTTATTACAAAAATAAAACGTAAAGCTTAATCTACAGCACAATGAAAAAGAACTCAACCCATCAGTTGTAAGGACAGCTGTACACCGCCAAATGAACATAGGTGTCCCACTGAGTCATCGACTATATCTCGTCGGGAAAGAGAACGCGACCGAAAATTTTAAAGCGCCGATAGAAACAAAATGAGAACAGCTACAAGTACAGTTGCCTAGCACACTGCAAAGCCATTAATCTTATTGACAAAGAGACAGGAGGTATCTAAACATGCATCTAGAATAATACCAGTAGAATAAAAGAGGCTGTCAACTCCACCGTCAGCCGCCATTACAGGCAGAGTCAGCCCATGGCGTTTTTAATTTACGTCAATGGAATGAGCCTCAGTAAGCTCCAGTGCCGAAATGTCTAAGACCACCGACGATATGCACATAGCCAAGGCCAAAATCACAAATCCACGTAACAAATCAGATTTAACAATTCACTCGTTAAAGAAAAATATATTAACATAAAGAAAAGAAACACAACTATAGAACGCCGGGAAAAAAGAGGTCGAAACCATTTTTCCGTCGACAAAAAACAAAACCCTCAAGTACGCTTCTGTCTCGTTTATCTCTTCTCTAATTGACTACATAACTTTTAAGATATAGAACTAGTACATGATTCTCGTCCAACATCCTACATCGTAGGAAGCGTAAATTTTTTAATAACAAATTTCAAAAAAAAAAAAAAAATCTTTAATGGAAACCCATTAAATACACTAACCCTCTATAAATAAATAAATAAATAATTAATTAATTAAATTCTACAAAAATGACAATTACCATTAGTCTCAAAATTACAAAAATCTACAAAATAAATTTTTCGACTTTTCTTCTCATACACTTCAAACAAAGGTCAGTCAACTTAAATAATCAACCACTACTTTCTCAGTCAATACGGAGAACACAACCGATCACCACCACCATCAATCACTCCTCCACCTCCTCCACCCCCTCCCCCCTCTTCTCCTCCTCAAAATCCATGAGCAGGTTGAAGATATCTGGTGAAGGTAATGGAGAAAATATAGGAGCTGATAACAAAGTTGAAGGACTCGCCACAAAACTACTGCTTCCAAATGGACTGTTTATATCATAAAAGAATTTTGGGTCTGTTACCGGCGAGAAAAACCCAGATGGCACCGGAGGTAACATCCCTGGTGCTGGTGATAGGATCCCCGGAATCTGACTTATCTCCACTCCCTCTAACATGCCCATGAGATTATCTCCTTCTTCAATGCTAGCACTGCTTCTATCCCTTGGACTTGCCTTCTCGGTTGCAGCTAATCTTGCTTCTGGTGATACTTCTCCGTCGCCTGAGAAGTCTCCAGAGGAGAGTCCCGTTAGGCGCTGGACCACAGCCATGAAGTCTGAAACCTCGGTGTGGATGATTTTTGGGGAGACTGCATAGATGATCACCGGCTGCTGCTGTGGAGGAAGTGGTGGTTTCTTGATTTTGTGAGAGGCTTGATGGACTTTAAGTGCCGTAGGACGAGGGCCTTGGATTTGGATCTGTTTTTTTGGTGGTGATGGTGATGGTGAACTTGACGGTTGCAGATGTGGTGGCTGCGGTGGCCTTGACCGTCCTGGCGGTGGAGGTGGATTCCCGCCGGTGGGAAAGCCGGAGGGGTCCATGATCAGATCCTAGTGGATCTGGGCTTGTATTAATTATATGGCTGGGAGAGAGAGAGGGAGAAGGGGATGAAGGCACCTTTGTGAATTCTCAATTCTTGAGGCAATTATTTTTTGTCCGACTTTTGAATAATCAATTAATAGTTTTACTTTTTTTATTTTTATGAATAATGAATTATTTTCTTTGTGCTAATAAAATATTTAAAATTTGAAAACGAATAAAAAATTCAATGAAATATTAAAATATTAATAATAATAAAATTAAAAATAAATTTCATATGATATTACATTTATTTCTGGTTTTTAATCCAATGAGATTATTTGAATAAAGAGGAAAATAAAAGTCAATTGGAAAACACGTGCATGATAACGATTGTGATTGGTTGAAAGCAGCATTAATTCAAGAAAAGAAAAATAAATATTTTTATGATGATATTTCAAAAGTAGAATTAAATATAAAATATTAATGAAAATAATAATTTTACATAAATTAACAATTTTATGTATAATTAAGCGAGCTTAAGGAATGTTCCAATAATGATTGATGTAAATAACTTTTATTTTCTCTCAAAATAATTTTTTTAATTATTTACTATAATATTTAAAGATTTATATTTCTATAGTTTATTAATTTTGTTGAGATTTGCATATACCCTTTTAATAATACTTTATTTAAAGTTGGAACTTTAATTTTTATTTTTGATAAAAATATAATGAAACTTATCATCAAACAATTATTAATTACAAAATTTATATATATATATTTTTTCCTTATGATTAGCTTATGATGACTTCAACTCTCCCATAGGTTATCCTTTTAATAATTTCAATACCACGTAATGGAAAGCTGATCAATTAATGAAAATTTGATATTTATGCCTGACGACCGCCATATTTCACCGTTCAGAACACGTTCGAGAGAGTAGTACCGGTCCAAAGCATATAAAACTTTTACGATAAATCGGTTTAATGTTTTTAATTTTGATCTAGACCCATGGAGCATCAGTAGGAAAAAACTCAGCTTGATGATTTGACATGAGAGAGGATAGTCAGTCTAATTACTTCGCAGCCTTACTCTCACGTGCACTGGAAGAATTAAATGACCGTCTAATATGGAGAGGGCATCTGACGTTTTCGTACATACGGACCTGCATGATAAAAACAGGTGGTACTGTAATAAAAAAAGCGTTAGATATCACTAGCAGACAAAAGAGAAGGAATAAAATGAGAGGAATAACCTCCTACTGTAAACTCTATTCTCTGGATCTGTATCTCAAAGCATCAATATCCAATATGTATATTGATCTCAAGTTGGATCCCCAATTCTCGTAGTTTCCTGATAAATATATATTATTAAAGTGTGAATATAATCTGTATATAATTATAGAAGATTATATAATCATAAGCTAATTAATTGATAGAGAATTATTAGGAGTTATCTTAAAAAATAAATCTTATAATATGTATATATACCCACTTACTTTAATAAAAAAAATATACTAAAATTATCTAATTATTTTTTATTTTATTACCTATATATATATATATAAAAAGAAAAAGAAATAAAATAGTGCAGCATGACCCTTTAGAACAATCTCTTTCTTTTTCAATCCTCCTTTTTCACATCTAGCTATGTATATATATCCTTAACTTTGTTCATACTTAACAAGAAGAATAAATATAAAAGAAGAAATATCATATGCTGGGATTCCAGTAGGCAAAATAAGCTGTCAATTTATCTCATTACCTTCTTTATTTTTCATATAGAGCTGCCTTTAATTATGTTCTGCATAGCTTATCCTCTACATTTTTCTTTTTCCTATATATGAATTGACATTTCTTTTCTGCTTTGCCTTGTGTATTTCTCTTTTCTTTCTTCATATTATAAGATTAGGAGTTCACCTATCCAATCTCTATCTTCAGCTGCAACTTAAAAGATCTATCAATATCATGCCAACTTTGGCCTAAAACCTTTCGCGATTCGAGCTTGCGTTGTTCGTATGCTAAATTCTTCAACCAAATAAGGTATGAACTAGCAATTTTAGCTCACCTCTACCATTTTACACATACACACATTATATGGAAGTTTTTTCGTCTACTTATCTTCTGTGAGGGAGAAAGGAAATTGTTACTGCTTATGAAATTCAATTTGCTTATAGGCTGCTAAGTATCTCCACAGATTGGTATCATAGGCTGCTAAGTTGTTGGAAGAGCATGGAGCCTTATAGTGATTTATCCTTGAGGAAACAGCCCAAGCCAACATCACAGGCTTCAGGATCGCAGCAAGGAAGTTCAATTTATGATCAAGGTACTTAAATTATTCTCCTATCTGCATTTTCTCTTATGGTTTCCATACTTTATATTAAAAAGGGCATGCATTCTACCATCTTTGTCTGGCTAAATCGATCAAATTTCATTTTATATGGAAGATTACTGCTATAAATTAATCTTTTATATAATTGTTATGTTTCTAGACCAACTGTGTCTGGATCAATCTGCATATGCAAACATATATGTGTGCGCGCATGGGCATACGCATGTATTAGGACTATCTTGGAACCATATCAATCTATCTCCCAGAATCTTGAACAATGTGGATATATAAACTTGGCAGAGGTCAAAGACACCGAGTACCTTCAGAATCTGCCTCTATACAAAGCAGTCGATGCTGGAGATTGGGAGGCTGCACTGAAATTCCTTGAAGAACATCCTAATGCATTGACTGCTAGTCTCTCAGCAGATGGGGACACAGCCCTCCATGTTGCAGTTCTGGCAGGGCATGAAGAGATTGTCGAAGAGCTGGTGAAGAAGTTAGATGCAGAGGACTTGGCAATCAAAAACAAAATGAATGCTACTGCACTTAATTATGCAGCAATTGGAGGGATCACAAAGATTGCAGAGGACTTGGTGAAAAGGAACACAGACTTGCTCACCATTCCTAATCAGAATGGCCAGATACCAGTTGTTGTTGCTTCACTTTATGGCCATAAAGAAATGGTTCGGTACCTATACATTGAGAGTCCTAAAGAGGAGCTTAGTCCTGGAAGAGGCAAAAATGGGATAATGCTTCTTACTACTTGTATCATTGATGAACTTTATGGTAAGATAATGATAATTTGATCTTTTTTTCTGACCCTTTTTAGAGCCTGCAATGTAAGAGGCTTTTGTTCTTTCAAGTAGATGTTGCTTTGGATTTGCTTCAACTTCACCCACAATTGGCATTTGATCAAGACAGTGACAAAGATACAGCACTTGACATGTTGGCTCAAAAACCTTCTGCATTTCCCAGTGGAAGCGCGCTGTCTTTCTGGCAACATTGGATATATGTTTGTATGTACCTTTTGCAACTTGTCCATATTAGAAATTGAACTTTCAATTGTTTTAGAACTAAAGTTGAAGTTGTTCTTCCGACGAGCTTTAGTCCAATGGTACTGGAGTCTTCTTCAGTACTGTGTGGCTTTGAGTTGAGGTCTCAGATAAAGGCAAATTAACTAATAAGAATAAGGCACTTACAGCTTATTGACAAAAAATGAAGAGTTTTAGAGCATGGCCTCCATCTGCAATTACCTGATAAATGTACTTTGTAGCTTGATGACTTGTCTGAATGATTCCTTATTTCTTTTCGAAGGTATCCGTGTTCCTGAGCCTCATCTCTCTAACAACACCAATGGAGATATCGAAAGGCCTCGCAGTGGACCAACCATACGAAGGAACATCGTTAGGCGAGGTATTTTAAAAACATACATAAGCAAAAAATAAGAAAAGCTCATCATATGAATACATATTGATTCTTCTTACACATTTGCAGTACTTCACCAATTGTCAGTTATCATTTGGAAATGCCTGAAACCAGCAGGTAAGCAATATCTAATGCTTAATTCATAACAGTTCAATTACTATTTGATTGGAGTGTTTAAATTATCTTGTTTATTCTCACAGTTCCAGGAATCAAGCATCTGTATAACTTGAAGTTGACACATGCACGAGCACAAGAGCTTTTGTGCTGCATTTGCGAACAGTTGTCGACTCTGCATAAGTCAGAATTCGACAGACTTGGAGTTTATAGAGCCATATTCAATGCTGTTAAGTATGGAATTGTGGAGTTCATTGAAGAGATGATTAAACACTATCCTGACATTATATGGTGTGAGGATGAATTAAATCGAGGTATATTCATGTATGCAACCTGTCAACGCCAAGAAAAGATTTTCAGTCTTATTTATAAAATGGGTGCCAAGAAAAACTCCATGGCAACTTCTTGGGACAAGTATCATAACAACATTTTACATCAAGCTGCATTGCTTGCACCCTCCTCCCGGCTTGATCTTGTCTCAGGAGCAGCATTGCAAATGCAAAGGGAGTTGCAGTGGTATAAGGTAATCTCCTTAGCTACATAAAGATCAGATGTTTTTCAAAAAAAAAAAAAAAGTTACTGGTTAAGCTCTGAATAGGGTTTGAAACTGGGTGACCCATTCTAATATCCATCAAGTTCAAAATGCTCTACTTCTCGATAAATTAGTTGATAATGCAAACTAAACGGGAGAGTTTTTGCCTTTACTAAAGTTCTACTTCCTTCGTCTACTTGCCCCCACCAGACAAGGCATGGTTTTGTAGACGATTTCACTGGCTTCTTAACCTTGTAGGAAGTGGAGAGCATTGCACAACCCAAGTACAGGGAGATGAGGAACCTGCAACAGAAGACTCCTCGAGCTTTATTCACAGAATCCCACAGGAAATTAGTGGAAGAAGGTGAGAAATGGATGAAGGACACAGCTGAATCCTGCACAGTTGTGGCTGCACTTATAGCTACCATTATGTTCTCTGCAATCTTCACAGTTCCAGGAGGTTATGATCAGTATGGGGAGCCTCTATACTTGTATCAAACTCTATTCATGGTTTTCATCGTATCTGATGCAATGTCTTTATTTGCTTCAACATCTTCATTGCTTATGTTTTTGGGAATCCTGACATCAAGATACAGAGAAGAAGATTTTCTCAAGTCTTTGCCAACCAAGTTGATAATTGGGCTTTCATCTCTTTTCTTCTCTATAGCAACAATGATGATAACTTTTGGAGTAACTCTTGTTATTTTTCTTCACAAGAGAATTCATTGGGTTTCATTTCCAATCATTCTGCTTGCTAGTCTGCCTGTGACTCTTTTTGCTCTGCTGCAGTTTCCTATTCTGGTTGAGATTTTCTTATCTACTTATGGACCTGGGATTTTTGACAAGCCTAAGAAGTGGTGGCTCTGTTGATCAATGTTCATACTTATCAACTCTTATTGCTTTGGGTATTTTCTGGTTTATTTTATGATGAAGAAGGGAACTGTTGATTTATAATTTCTTTTCTAAATTTTGATAATATAATTGGATACATTTTTTTTTTTGTATTTTATATTTTTCAATACCATAATAAAATTTGACGTCATGTTAAAATCAACTTAAATTCATATTAAATTTTGAATAATTATATACCTTTTAAAATTAAATTAATTATTTTATTGTTTAAATAACTATTAATTATTTTTCTTTAAATATTATTTTGTAAAAATGTAACAATAGAATATCTTTTTAGTATAATTACAAATAAAAAAAAGATTGTATATGATAGTAAATATAATAGAAAAATATTGCCTTAAATATGATGCTAATATTTAGGAAATAATAACTAAAAAATGATAAAAGGTTGTACTCATTTCCTAATTTATAAGTGAAAAAAAAAGGAAAATTTAGTAATTTCTATATTTGGGATTCAAAAAGAAATGAGCAATGAAATTGATTTCCACTGTTAATAAATAATATTTTTATTAATAATTAATATAATTAAATGATATAGCTATATATAGCAGGTTGAATTTAAAAAAAAAATAATGTATTTTTTATATAAATTATAAATTTTTTTATTGAATTAGTTGTGATTGAAATTTAATATGATATTATATTTAAAATTTTGAACATCTGTACGCGTGGGATTTGAATTTTCGAACAACATTTTTTGATAAAATGATAAATAAAAATAAATTTGAAAAATAAATAAAATAAATATTATAATCTCATTATCCATTAGATGCTCAAGTTTTTCCTAATAATAACAGGGAGAAGAAGTAGCAGCAGTAGTAGCGACGAATGCGATAGACCAGTTCTAAAACCAAGGTCATTATCGTCTTTTCAGCATCCGAACGGCTACAAACGCCAAAAGAAAAGCCTCCAGCGAGGCAGGGACTCTCGCGTAAAGCGCACATCAGACTCCGTGCGCACACGGAGCGCATGTTAGCATCTCTGACTCACTCCCACTCCAATCTGTTTCTCTCTCTCTCTCTCTCTCCATTCCCCGCGAGTGAAAGACCAAAACAAATTTCAGCCCAATTTTCCAGAGCTACCTACATTCTCCTCCCAAATCATAATTTTACCTACGGTAATCCCTGTTTTTACGAGCCTAACCTCCACCAATGGTTCCGGCTTCCACCACCTCCTCGTCGGGGGCGGCGGCGGCTCGGCGTTTTATTGGTTCTCGCCGGCGAACCGAAGCCACTCCCTTGCCTTCTCCTCCGGACTCACCCCCTCCGAAGAAGCTGAAGCTCATGTCGGAGATATTAGCTAAGGCGAAGTACGCTGTGGTGGAGCGAGCTGACTACAATGACTTGAGCTGCGAGCAATGCGGGTTAGGGGACCTGCCCGACGAGCTGCTATTATGTGACAAATGCGATAAGGGATTTCACATGAAGTGTGTGAGGCCGATCGTTGTGAGAGTTCCGATTGGATCGTGGCTGTGCCCCAAGTGCTCTGGCCAGAGACGAGTAAGAAGTGGGGGAAAATTCTTATCTCTATTCTCTTTTTTTTGTTTTGTTTTCATTCTCATTTCTATTTTCCTTCCTTTAGCAATGATAAATATGACAATGTGGGTTGTTGGTTTTGTTTTAGGGCTTTCGCAGAAGAAGATAATTGATTTTTTTAGGATTCAGAAGGGTCATCGTAGGAAAGATAAATGCAGCTCCCCTCAAGGTGATTGTTTATTTTATTTATTTCTGTTTTAGCAATTGCTTTTCGTGTGATTTGCATTTATATATATCTATGACTATTCATTGTTGAAGCATCTTTCAGGCTCCATGCTACAAATTTCTGCTTGAAGTTATCAGTCCCAGCCTGGCCAAAAATAACATCAACAACTATAAGAACAATGAAGAATCCAATAACATTGAGAGGAAAAAAAAAAAGAAAAAAAGAGAAGAAGACATTAATAATGAATGGGAAAATATGGGTAGACATGCATTGACATGGAATACATTATAAAAAGAAAATAAAAAATGGCGGACGCTATTAAGCTTGTGGAGCATGTTGGAGATAGTTTTAGGTTATCTCATGGATCACATTGTATAATTTATACATGTGATGGTAACCCTAATCTCTCAGGGAATCATGTAAAGGGATTTTTTTTTCTTCTCTTTATTACAATTGTGATCACATGCAGACTTATATATTAATATGGTTATTAGATTGTAAATTGTTTCTGTTGAATTTACGTACTTGCCAAATTTGAAATGATTTAAGATTGATCGGTTAAGTTTGATACGGGTAATTAGTTATTTATCCATCTATATGATAAGGAAATAAGAAATTTTCCTAAAGCATAAAGTAGAATGATCTATCCCCCCAAACTAAGCAACTCTTAGTGATAACTTATCAAAACTTTTGATACTCCAGCTCTTCATTTTGCAATGCCATATCTGTGTCGACATGACGTGGCATGAGACACGATATAGAATATATGTCCAATACATATTCATACAGTCGGATGCTCGAGTTATAGAGATCTTGATGCGAAACCGTGCTCGTATCAGATCTCTAATATGAATATCACAATTAATAGAGCATTTTTTTCTCTCAAAATAGAGAGCATGGATAACAAAACATTGTTTTCTTTTTAGACAGAAAATAGTTATTTGGTTGTATTTTAGATAATGTATTTGGTTGTATTTGATGATTTACTTAGGCTATACTTATTATTACATAATTTATATTGTTTATTCTATTTCTTTTTATGTAACATAACATACCCAAGCATGTGTGTCTAAATTTAGATCCATATCCTCATATTTTCTATTTAGAAATAGAAAGTTGACAAGTCAGATTCAGGGATGTATTCCCATTTCTGACACCCTTACCCGAGTCTGAGTAAGGTAGATCAAAACAAGTAAAAAGAAGTGCCCTCCAATCATAATACATAGCAAGGAGACTCCTTTTGTAAGAACCTGAAGTGAAAAATTGTAAAGGCTATTGTTGCATAATCTGTTAGCCACTATTCGTGCTAACTGGTCCTAAAGTCGCACTTCATAATTACTTTATTTAGGGCTCCAAAAGTAATGCTTTACGAGAGTATGCTGAATATCTTATTCAGGATGTATAATATTCTATCCATTTAACTAAGACTAAAAAATTCAAAGCTTCCACATTTTTTAGCAATATTTATGCTACATCAGTGATCAATCCTATGAGGCATGTATTCACCCATCCATCTTTTCATTCCTTGTTGCTAAACATTTTTTCTAAAGTTCCTGCTACATAAGCTAGGAAAAATCATGTAATCTAATAGGATTATTTGGAAAGACTTCTCTGTGTGATAGCATCTTGCTTGTGTATGGAGTATGAAGTAGATTCTAGTCTGATGCTTTAGACATCTACTATTAATTTGCAAAAATAGCTGTCAAATCTTTCTCTTCTAATTTGATATCAAATGGGTTGTAGTGGGTAGATCAATTTTATTGAGAATGATTATGGTAGGGAAGAAATGGTAGAGATTTGGCAATTATTTCCCAATGATCTAGGAAATGTAATTTCCTTGCTGTTAGATTTTGGTATTTGGGAGAGAAAGGGCTACATGCCCTCCAAAGAAATTGTTTCTACATGTTATGCATCCGCTTAAAATTTTTAGAATCAAAGTTTGTCTAGAGGATCTTAGCATTACACCCCACATAACTTGTGTTATGGCTTTCCCTTCTTCTGATGGATCAAGCAAATGATGAATAAGAATGTGATATTCACTCTTCACATGCTCTTTCACATTCTTATCCCACATATCATCGTTTTTAACAATAATCATATTTGTAGTAAAACGTAGACTGCACATTTACTTGAATATGATTTGTGATATGCTGTTGATGGATTTATTTGCTGGACTTGAAGACACAAGGAAGCGTCGGAGGCGTTCTGGACCATTGGTGTATCAAAAGAAAAGGCGTAGATTGTTGCCATTTATTCCATCAGAAGATCCTGGTGAAAGGTTGAAACAAATGGGCACCCTTGCTTCTGCATTGACGGCATTACAAATGGAGTTTAGTGATGATCTAACCTACTCGCCTAGCATGGCTTCTCGATCTGCTAATCAGGCAAAGCTTGAAGAGGGTGGCATGCAGGTCTGAAGTCAAAAATTTTCTTTTTCGATAACAATTTTCCCTGAAGAGTTATTGGGACACTTATATTACATGTTAGTTATAATATATGCTTTTTTTAATTAGGTTCTTTCTAAGGAGGACGTAGATACACTGGAACAATGTAGAGCTATGTGTAGAAGAGGCGAATGCCCTCCCCTTATAGTGGTTTTTGATTCATGTGAAGGGTACTTACATTTTAACACACTTGCAGCTCTATTTAGTTTCATTACTGCATATTGAGTTGGTATATATCTATTTTTTCTGCGCAGATTTACAGTCGAGGCAGATGGGCAGATAAAAGATATGACATTTATCACCGAGTACACTGGCGATGTGGATTATATTAGAAACCGTGAACATGATGATTGTGATAGTATGATGACCCTTCTCTTAGCAAAAGACCCATCTAAAAGTCTTGTCATCTGCCCTGATAAACGTGGAAATATTGCACGCTTTATCAATGGCATTAACAATTATACTCCGTAAGCTTGTCTAGTCTATTACTTCTCCATATTCTGAACTCAAAAGGTTATCTAAATGAACAAATACTCATATGATTATACCTCCTCATACCTAGGTCTTTGTTCAGCTAGTCTATTAACAAGATATCCAGCCTTTTCTTCAATAAAGTTCTATATTTGTTTCAGTATTTTTGTCCAGATTGCATTAGAATTAAGAAATGTTTAGTTGTCAATTTGTCATCCATGAACCTTAAAAAATATCCAATTTTGTGCAGGGATGGTAAGAAGAAGCAGAATTGTAAATGTGTGAGATACAGTGTAAATGGTGAATGCCGGGTATTTTTGGTTGCGACTCGTGATATTTCTAAAGGAGAGAGGCTATACTATGATTATAATGGATATGAGCATGAATATCCTACTCAACATTTTGTCTGAGAAACTTATAGATAGTTGTCTAACAGTCCGACAGAACTAGGATGTGGATCCTCATAGATGCTTTCTTATTGGTATTTAATTTTACAGCTTAATCATGTCATTGCAGAGTTGGAAAAAAAAAATCTTCCAATGTACTTTTTGGCCATTATAGTAATTTACATAGAGCTACCTGTCATGAGGCCCTAAGAAAGTGTAGAGCCGGCAAGAAAGGTTAGCCCTAGAATTTAGACATGAAATTTTGATATCCTAGATATATAGGAAACAGAATCCTTTTGTAATACAGATTTCAATTGAAATCTTTTATTTTACTTGGCGGCTGTTATTGCAACTTTTGTTTGATTCATGATGTGGCCGTCTCTTACAGAAATTTCAATAACATATTAAAACTTCTTCCACTTGCTCCTTAACACTTCAAAGAATTGTGAATTTTAAATTGGAAGTATGGCTTAACATTTTATCTTTTTTTGTTTCTATTAAACTCAAAATTTAGGCGTCCTCCCCTGTTCTTGCTGGAGATCTGTGAGCATGCATACCATGCATGAATCGCTGCCAGAGGCATATGAACATTAAAATAAATTATACCTATAATTACACAGCCCACCCTAAGTATACATTTTGGCAGATCTTAGTATGGTCACCTTCTTGATTTTGATTATTTTGAGTAAAGGTCATACATTGAAGGAGGAGAAAAATTCACATTATTTTTATTTGCAGTCTTTTTTATCTGATAACTAATTTGATTGGTTCTCTTTTTATTTAATCTTATGAACTCCTTAAGGCTCTCATTTTATAGTGACACTGTGGCCTCAGTTACAGTGCAGTAATTCCATATCCAATGATATGGGCCGGGTTGGCCCATCATGGGTGAACATGATTTTTGCCAGCCGTTTTGTTTGTGAATTAGATTCTTCCCTTAGAATCCTGGATATGTATCGTTTTCTTTTCATTTCTGTTTCTAATTCTACTTTCAACTTTCACAAAAATCATCTCAAAGATATAATGTAACTATGGGTAGATTTAGAACATTTAGCCATGGGTAAATTCAATGGCATTCTTTGAAGCTGCAAATAAATTAACTGGAAGCTCTGGGATCTGTGAGCTGCTCTGCGAATCATGTTGCTTCCAATCTAGAATTTACCGGACAGTCATGTTGCTGGTATGAAATTATTTTACCTGTCCAAAAGGATTACATATGCTGCTGCATATACTCCATTCATGGGGCCAGTCAAGGTATTGAAGCTTACTCTTTATTAAATAAGCATTGATGTTTCAGTTATTTCAATATATCTGCTAAAGAATATAAATCTTTGTTACTCAAATTTGACAGCTTTGCTTTTGAGATGGATGAGATAGTTTACTTATTTTGAAGATTGCTGTTGTTGGAGGTGGTTCCATCTGATGAGACGATAAGAACTATCAGGTAAATGCTGCTTTGTACTGCATCATTGTCTCTGTTACTTCACTATATTATTTTAGTAAGGATCTTTATTTGGATCAGAATATTTTTCTTAGTTGGAAGAAAAGCTTGTAACTTGACCATTTGCAATATCGAACAAGGATCCCTTTTTAAGCTCAGGAAACCTTATATATGTGGTCTTAGCATATTTTCTTTGATGACTATGGAGAAAATGTAAATTGCAGATTTCTTTTCATTGAGAGAAGGCAAGGAGGTAAAAGGAGCTTTCTTCAAAGTTAGGTGCTCCCTAAGGTGGATATCGATGATGTTTATTTTGCATGGTAAAGTTTTTGGATGTTTCCATGAGTTATGTTAAAATTAACACATATATCCCTTTATTTTTAAAAAATCTAACAATTTAGTTCATATATTTTAACTCGGTCAAATTGAAAGTTTATCTATCTAATTTTTGTTAGCTTTATGAGAAATTACTTAAATTCCCTAAAAGATATATTACTTTTCATCCTTGGATTATGTTAAAGCTGATACTTACATCCCTCGATTTTTTAAATATAAATGTTTTAGTCCATATATTTTGATTTCATCAAGCTATAAAAAAAACTTTGCTTTTGAATGTGGTTGGAGGGGCTCCTTCAATTAGATAGAGTCGAAATGTAGGGACTAATCGGTTGAGTTTTGAAAATAGTACATATGTTAATTTTGACTTAACTGGAGAATGAAAAAGTAATTTACCCTAAAGTTTTTTAATAACATCGCAGCACTCTCAAAAAGCTATAATAGAAATTCTACTAAAATGTCTGAAAATATTCTTATTTTCTGACAAGAATTTGCTTATTGATAAATAAGTCTGAGACACCACAGATCAGTATCAATGATCTCAGTCATATCGTTCTGCATTTTTCATTCCCAAAATCTCCGATGCTTAAATAAATATTCCATTCTACATGAGGAATATCGTGTACAGTAAATCCTGAATTGGATGTCATTTTCTTTTCAGGTTCTTCAGGTTTAAATTGTGCAAATGAAGCTGTTCTTTAAAAGACGCCATTGCTTGCTTACTTTTGCTGTGAATGGCAAGATTACTTCTGGGGAATCAAAAGTGATGACAGCTACAGATCTTTGCAGTAAGAGCAATTGCAATGCTTGTGCATGAAATTAATTGGTTATTGCATATTGTTCATATAATGTCAAGATGAGCATCTCCTTCATTTTTCACCTTACATGATCAGCTGCTTCACTTCTACCATTGCTGTTGGCATAATTGTGTTGATTTATTATCTATTATCAACTTTGAAAATCTTTTGCATGAAGTTTTTCGCCTATTGCTCAGCTTTCACTTCTTTCTTGCCTCCTCCTCCTCTACTACGTCTAGAGCAGCAATCAGCTTCTGTAGACAAGTCTCTTCATCTTCTTCATCAGACATGGGTTGTGCAACATCAGTTGTTCCCTTTGCATTAGAATAGTGAACATGTTCTTTAAAATTCACTACATTGATGATGGGTGGGGTTGCTAGAGCTGAGAGTGAGAGGGAGACGATTTGTAAAGAGATTGGATAATTTTGGTATTAGAAATTTAATTTAGAATTTGACTACATTGATTAGCAGAAATTTGACTTCAATTTTGAACCAACTTAAACCACGATATAAAATTATTGAAAATTATTTCAAGCTTTGATCAAACTCGAATGGCCATTGTATAAACTATACTTACTATATTATATATATTTTTCTATTTGATATGATAACTTAAAAATAATCATGTAATACTCTCCACAGACCTTTCACCACTAGCCAAATAATCAAAGCCATTAAGAAAGAATCGAAGTTTCTATTTAAAGACTAAAGCATCAAAAAGCTTATTCAAGCGAATTAATCAATTTCATATATGTATATACTGGTACTTGGATGAGAAACCCTGCGACAGTATTATTTGGTGAAGTGGTGATCTTTATTATTTGGTGAAGGGGTGATCTTTAGTTTAACTAATTTTCGGTGATAATTATATATAAAATTTTAAATTAAAAATGCATAACTTAAATCTCATCATATGGTGAATTAGAACATGAAAAAGTTTTTTTCTTTCTAAAAAAAAAGGCAATAAAAATAGGAAGGGGTGTCAGGGAGGTGATGTGGGTTTGCATGGTTTTAGTTTTCTGTGTAGTATGTCCTCGAAAGGCCAAATCCATGATTACATGTCTCGGTGGCCACCGCTATTTCCCTACCCCCACCATAAATTTCCCCTTCTCTCTTTATATGTATAATTTCATAATTCTTTACATTACGATGTAAATAAATCTCCAATTTTACAATTTCTTATCATTTTTTTTTTGTTAACTTAGCTCTTAATCTTTATAAAAATTAATATTATTTAACGAGGTATACTTCTATAGCTTTTGATATTAATTAAAAGAAATTATAGTAATAATTAATTTTTTATATAAACGTTAGGGTAAAAATGTATTTGACCTTTCTCAAGAATATTTATGATTACTTCTTTTCATTTACACTTTTTCAAATTATATAAATTAAGAGTAATTATTGATAGAATGTCTCCCATTGTCTCTAAGCAAAATCTTGGTTGAGGGATTTGCTTCCCCTCCAAAAAGCTATGTCCTACCATTCTACACAATTTCACATAGGTTTAGGATCCTCTTATTCTTCCGATATATTTTTTATATATATTTTTATTTAAAAATTAAATATTTTTAAAAAATATTGAATTTTTTAAATGAAAATTATTAATAAAAAATATTTTTTATATAAATTATTAATTAAAATATATAAAATTAAATAGATTCGAGTTTTATTCGAGTAATAATAATCGAATTTAAGATGAATTCGGGTAATTTAAATTAATTTTTAATTGAATTTGAAACGAATTTAAATAATTTAAATTAATTTTTAATTAAATTTTAAAATAAATTTAAATATTACTAATATAAATTGAATTTGAGTTTTTAGTAGTTTAATTGTCACTGGATTCCTAGTTTAGTATCCTCTTATTTTTATATTTAAAGATATAAAAATTAAATACATACTGAAATTCTATATTTTATTTATATTTTAACTACATGAAATTGAAAGTCTTTTTATTTAATTTTTAATTAATCTTACTACTTTTTAATTTTTTAATTGTATTAAAATTAACATTTATATCTCTTTTCTAATATATATATATATATTAATTGTTGGTGATTTTATCAAACATACAATTTTTATTTGCTAAATTTAATGTGGATTATTTTTCAAATGTATGAATATTTTAATGTTTTTTAAATTAATAAATTTATTTATAGAAGTAATGCAAATAAATAGTAAATTTTCCCAATTTGGAAGGGGGATTGATTTTTGATATGGATTTAAATTGGACCCGAAGAGTGGTCGGGTCAATTCCCAATTAGGGGACGTCATGTAACCATTGGAAGGGAAAAGCTGAATGTATAAGCACATAATAACAACATTTTAGTGTCACTTTCTTATATTGCCCTTTCAAAGATAAGGATATTCTCCTCTATTATTCCCCCTCGTGTTTCTATCACATTCCAATTTTTTATATAATTAAATTATCAACTTTATGAATAAAACAAATTCCTAATAATCATAAAACTTACTATAATTCAATAAAAATTATTTTATTTTCATATCGGTGCATCGAGTTATTAGGTCATGTTTCCTTGTGCCACCTCCTATTCTGACCTCACTCTCATCGAAACACTGCTGTAAATTTCCACCGCCATGTATATCACAAGCCTGCTATATACCAGAAAATCACCCCAGAAACCCTTCAAGAAACTACACGAGTTGACTAGCTAGTCATTTTCATCATTCATCCCCCAACTCTGTATAGAAACCTCCCATCAAGCTTGTGTGTGTTCATACACAGAGATGGGTAGCTTGGAGGAGGAAAGGCTGGTTCAGATGGTGCATGACTTCATAGAACCAGAATCATCACCACCCATTTCATCAAAGTGCCGTCGTCGTCATCAAGCCAAGTACTTTGCTTTGCAGGTATTTTTAGATTATGTTTTGTTTTGTTCTTCTTTGTTGTTGATTTTTGCTTGTGGTTTTTGAAAATTTTTGTGATGGTTAGGAAATACTTGGAAAAATGACTAAAGCTGAAGCTAAGGTCGTTGAGAGTGTGTTGAAGCATATGAGAAGCAAAAAGGCACCTGGAAAAACAAGTAACTTCAAGAAGTGGCTTGTCATGAGCCTCAAAATTGATGGCTTTAACGCTTCTATTTGTCAAACTTCTTGGGTCAGATCCTTGGGATGCCCTGCTGGTGGGTCTCCCCTCTCTCTCACACACACACATTTTCACTTGGCTATTCAAGCTCTATGCTTCTGGGATTTTTCTTTTGTATTTTATGCTTAATATTCTTTGTTATTTTGCCAAACTCCTTGGCAAGGGAGCACCCATATTTTAGGTATTTGGCATGGAATCCAAGAAAAAGAAGATTTTATCTTCCCTGCAAAAGGGTACTGCTTAAAATGCTCCAACGTTGTTTGAATTAAAATATTAACTGTTTTATTTGATGGGTTTAACAGGTGACTATGAGTACATTGAGATAATTACATTTGAAGAAGAGAATGGGAAGACAAAGAGGCTAATAGTGGACATAGAGTTCAGGTCTCAATTTGAGCTGGCAAGGCCAACACCATTTTACAAAGAACTCACAGAAACACTTCCATCAATTTTTGTTGGCAGTGAAGAGAAGCTCAACGAGACCATTTCTTTACTTTGCTCAGCTTCTAAACAGTCTCTGAGAGAGGTCGGTCTTTATGTGCCTCCATGGAGGACCACCACTTACATGAAATCCAAATGGCTCAAAGTCGCTGCCAATAATAATAATAATAATAATAATAATAATAATAATAATAATAATAATTGTGTTGGTAATAGTCAAGAAAATACGGAAGCTAACAGTGGTTCTCATGGTTTTAGCATGTGGTCACCTCCAATGGTTAAGCCAAAGAGAAGGGTGAGCAGTGGATTGTCTAGCCAGTTTTCTAACATGAGCATAAATTGTTGTTGAACATTTTGCTCTCTTCTACTTTCTCCAATTTTGGTTTTTCTTTCTTTATCCGGAAAATATTAGCTAGGGTTTTATAATTTCCTTTTCGTACTTGAGTTTTAGATCTTTTTGTACTAAGCTGATGGGGAACTTACTAAATAATATTTTGACTTGACTTATTTTCATTTCTTAATCATTGTGGTAATATATGCTGTGAGTGTGTTTTTTTTTTTTTCTTTTTAGAGAATTTAAAGTTAGATTATTCACCAATTTTAAATGTAATTTTCACTATAATTTGAAAATTAGGAATAAATAAGATAGAGATAAAATTGTAATCAATTTAATTTGATAAAATAATTAAAATAATCTTGAAATATAAAAAAAAAATTGTAAATTAAAAAAACATAAAAGAATACATGGGTTTGTATGGAACCCTAGTTAGTTGTTTAATTGAATTGCTCTAATATTAAAAATACAAAAAATGATATTTATGAAAACAAGTTCTAAGAGTTTATTTATATCTTTATCATATTTAATTTAGAAGGATGGTTAAATTCATTATCCAAGATAGCATCTTTCACACTGGTGTATTAATTCACTTAATCTGAAAATATGTAAGTTCTATAGTACTAGAGAAACAAAATTGTTTTTTTTTTTAAAAAAAAAAAATTTCTGTAAATCTACTTAAAAATAGCCCTAAAAATTGAAATTATGTAAAAATAATATCCAAATATATAATTTTTAAAAAAAAACTAGCTATTTATATATAGTAGTATGGTAAAATCTATCATGTCATGAATTTGTTTGGTGATAAAGTTAGAAATCCGAAGTTATGAGATTGTGATACCTATTTTAAGCAAAACGATTTTGAAAGAGTAAAATAAATTGGAATTTTTATGGAGATACTAAATGAGGGTTATAAATGAAAGTAATGGAATTGGATATGATTTTTGAGAGGTTAAGGTTGCAAATAAACTAAATATATTGTCTAAAAATAAAGATTGATTCTGAGATTGATCCGATTTTTGTCCAGTAAGAGGTATATATACTTAAAATCGTACATCATGCATCTGTCGTATGTTTCTTTAGAAATAAAGTCGTATATCATGCATCTGTCGTATGTTCCTTTAGAAATAATAATTGTGTTTTTCACAAACCTTTTAGATAGCTTATTAATGGGTCAGTTGGCTCATTAACACTTAGTCAGCTGAGTTTATACCTTCCTCAGACTTTTATAGCATGCACATTTAAGATCTCGTGTTTATTTCTTGATAATTCAAAGGTCTAGGTATTAATGTTAAGTATTGTTTGTGAAAAAATCGTGCATGAATAAAGTCCGGTCATGACTAGTTGAGGGTTATAAATGAAAGTAATAGAATTAGGTATGATTTTTTGGAGGTTAAAGTTGCAGATATGAACTAGAGATATTGTCGGAAGATAAAGAAGATAATTATGAGATTATCCAATTTTTATCGAGTAAGAAGTATATATACATAAAGTCGTACATTACGCATCTGTCATATCTCACTTTAAAAATGACAATTGTATTTTCTGTAAATCTTTTAAGCGGCTCGTTAATGGGTCGGTTGGTCCATTAACGCTTAGTCATATGAGTTTATACCTTTTTGAAATCTTTATAGCACGCACATTTAAGATTTTATGTAATTATTAGGGATCATAAATTAGATTTCTAATTTATTTTTTGAAAATTTGAAAGTTTGAGGTATTAGTATTGGGTATTGTTCGTAAAAAGGTCGTGCATGAATGGAATTCCATCGTAACTAATTGGTCGTGCATGAATGGAATTCCATCGTAACTAATTGAATTGTCTAAATATCCGGTCGAAACCAACAAATGTTTTAACTTATACTTTAAAAATTTAAAACATGTATCATAATCTTATAAATCTTATATTTTATATATTATTTATGTAGCTTGAAAAAAAAAACATAGGATCTATTTTCATATAAATATAAAAGAAAATATTGTCTATATTTGAAGTAGCAAGTCAAAGTGAAAGATTAAAACATCTAAATTTTATTTAAATATGTTTACTATAAATTTAAGATAATGAAAATATAAAATTAATTAATTTATATACTTTAAATTTGCAATAAATTACATATAGATAAAAAAAATTATTGAGAAAAAATAATATAAAAAGAAGGTTATGATCAATCTAATAATTGAATAGTTCAATACAATTGAAGCATATCCAGAAGTGACATAGGCAAAGAGATGAGAGAAAGAGAGAAAATTGAAATAAGAAACAAGTGGCTGTTTCAAAACAGGTGGCACAAAACAATGGGAACTCCAAATAATAATTCTTTGTATTTGTTCTTTTTTTTTTGGGTATTTCTAAAATTACTGAAAGTGACAACACAACCACATCACCTTTTTTTTTTAAATATTATATTATTTTTCTTATTTTTGAAATTATTACTGATTTATTGTTGTAACTAATAAATTTTATTTTTTCAATATATGTTAAATAAAAATACACTAAAAATTAATAAATTAATTAATTTCTAAAACAATATTTTCATTTATAATTTAGGATTTTTTAAATAGATAAAAAAAAAATATCTCAAGCTTACTTACATTTTTCATAGTCCATGACTTCTCCACGTATATATCTAAAATTCAGTTCCCCTTTCAGACAAAATTTCAAATTTCAAAGAAAGTTAGAATACTCAGCTGCTGAATCCCTAGTTCTTACATTGTATCAGCATTTCAATCTTTATAAAAGTTATTCTTTCACTTTCATGTGATGAATTGTTTTACATTAAATTATTTGTTCCACTTTATTTATAATTTTAGAAAATTAAAAAGTTATTAATTATTTTTTTTCCAATTTTATCCTTATCTATTATTATAAGATCAATGCAGTTATCTCTTAATTAATTATGAGTATTGATCTCTAAAAAATTAAAAAAAATATAAATAGGTTAAGTATGATGACCGCCGAATTTTTTCACTCCGGTCGGGGACCAGACCCACAATTTCAGCCCATTATCTAGAGGCACTCAAGCCTCATATATGCATCAAGTCTGGTCCACTCAGTCTGGGGACCGGACTCCCACCAATCTCCTCAATCAGGCCGGCCAAGCTATTTGGACCCGATGAACAAATTCTCTATGAGTTTAGCACATATCATATTTTCTGGTCCAGCTCGAAATCAGGAAGGAGACACCTCCCCTTTTTCATGAGGGACCACCCACACGCGCGTTCGGAAGAATCAGGGGCCGTTACGTATGGGGCAGCGATCTAATTTTCTCGTACGTCCATATCAACGTGATAGGGACAGGTGGTCCAATGACATACATTCTGTTACTATATCACTGAACAAAAAAAAACATATAAAAGGAGAAATACTTTCCTTTAAATCTAAACTTTTTCCCGTTTTAGAGAACTCTTGTAAAATCCTATTTTCTGGATCTCAAATTATCAAAGTCCATTATTAGTATTTATTCAATTCTTAAAGTTTTTATACGGTATTTAATTTAATTTGATCATAATACTTTTAATTAGAACCATCAATTTATTTTTAGTTTATTTTCGCATCCACCGAATATTATCAATTTATCTATTTCGGTCGTAGTTTAATAAAAATAGCAGCATGTTTGAATTGGCAACATTTTATTAAGCCCAAACTAAATTCAGCTTGGCCCATCGAATGTAGTGGCAATTGGGTAAGTTATACGACATCCCGTTTTGGGCGAAGAAGAGCCCATCTATGATCCATGCTCTCTAGCCTGTGGATCTCTTCCCTTTCGACTTCACTTGATCAGCAGCCAGCCGCCAAGGAGAGAGACCCAGGGTTTTGTTACTGAGTAGGGTTTTTCATTTCTCTGTCCACGAGATCACAACTCTCTCTTCACACACAGGCTCTCTTTCGATCTCGAAAATGACGAAATTCAGAAAGCTAGGTCGACCCACAGGTCACCGTATGTCTATGCTCAGGTTATTAATTTACATTGTCTTTATACCACTGTTGTCCATTTAAGCTTGTATCAATTTCAGGAAATCTTTAATATGTGATTACGTACTTGTAGAACAATGGTTTCCCAGTTGGTGAAGCATGAGCGCATCGAAACCACTGTTGCCAAGGTGCTTATTTTCAATCTCTTGTTCGACAATTTTAAGGGTTTATGGGAACTATATGTAATTTTGATTGAGATTTTACTTCTTTACTATGTTTAATTTTATATATATGCTCTCTTTTTTTTCTCTTTTTATGTTAAATATGTTGATCGAAAATCTGTTGTAGTTGGGAGAGTGAGCCGATTGAAATCTGGTTTTAGATTATTGTTAAACTGAGACAGTAAGAATAATGTCTGATTTGGTTGATTTAGTTTTTATATAAATGCATGTTCAGTTGGTTGTTCTTTGGGTTTGTGGTAATGGTGGTAAAATGATAATTGGTAAAGGTAATGTTTTGAAAAGAAAGAAGGGGAATTTTACTGAGCTACGTAATTTGTTTTGTTTTCCAATTTTCAGGCAAAAGAGATTCGACGACTTGCAGATAATATGGTGCAGCTTGGGAAAGAGGTGTGCATGTGATTGGTTGTTTGATTGAGTTTGCATTCTATGGCATGCTGCATGTTCTATAAGCTTGAATAGATGATAGAGGCTTAAGAATATGAATGCAAGCTGGTGTAAGTTCCAAGCATCTCAACGAAGGAACATGGTTATGTTGAAAGGGGCTTGCTTGTTCACCAAATGGTTCTCAAGTTGTGAGAAAAGCATTTTACAGAACAGTTCTGGTTTCCGATTTCTGTAAAATTTTCCCTGTATATATTTTGGGAAGAGGCACATGTCTGAGTTAGAAAAAATACCTGTTATGCGGGTTAATTGGAAATATGGGAACTTGGTGTGGCCTTGAATTGAGAACTATTATACAGTGCTAAAACCAGTTGGCTTTCTCTACAACTTAGCTTACTCTAGGAATTGGGATGGGATTGGGGCGAGGATAATTTCATTCTCCATGTTTGTCTCCACTTCAAAGGGGGAATTCCCAACCTGTCTCCTGCCTCCCTGAATTAACTATGTGCATCGGCCTGAAGTTGGGGATCCTCTTGGGGCAGAGATTATACTCCCACCCCACCAATGGGGATGAATTTCCCCCAGTCTGATCCCTGAGAGAACAAAGATGAGAACTTCCCACCTTGTTCAGGGTGGTGGTGGATCCTGCAGGAAAAGAGAAATCACTGCCTCTCTACCTTCCTGACTTGTTTCTTTCATTGGTGAACTATAATATTGTGTGTTTAACATTCATTTTAAGAATTTCTTGACTCTTTCTGGGCCTTTTTCCATTTATGCTTTACTTTGTCCATTAGTTTAAGGATTTTAATTTCATTAATTGATTAAGATATCCCATTTGTTGCTCTTATTGAACTGCTTGAAAGAATAAAACATAGCATTGAAAGTATATGGAGTAACACGCCATCATTATCACATTCTATTTGGGGAAAAAATTACAGGGCACCCTTTGTGCTGCAAGGCGTGCAGCTGCTTTTGTTAGAGGGGATGATGTCATTCACAAGCTATTTACTGAACTGGCTTATCGTTACAAGTAACTCTCATACCTAAATTTTATTTTCCCTCACCCATGTAATATAATATAATGGGCTTATATTATGACTTGCAGGGATAGATCTGGTGGTTACACAAGACTGCTTCGGACCCGTATAAGAGTAGGTGATGCTGCACCGATGGCCTACATTGAGTAAGTTCTCTTATCATCCAATATTGTTTATTTGACTGAGAAACTCATTTCTATAGATGCCAGAAATTTCACTGACAGCTGCATTTGAATGAAATTTGATTTTACTGTTTGTTTGTCTCCCTTTTTTTATTTCTTTTTTTTACCTGTGATGCCTAAGCATGCACTGCTTGATAATTTGGAAAATGATGCTCACCTATCACTATTGCAACACTAATCTCGTGTATCCACTTAGGCTTCTTATAATTTAGAAATGCATTTGATGTTGAAGGAATGAACTAATTCTTAAATGGATACTGTCTAAGATGTATGTAAAAGCGCACATGTATTCCCACAATGGATAGTTGAATTCATTCTTCATATGCATGTTTCACTCTCTCATGCACGTTCTTGAGGTATGTTTTATAATTGCTTTTACTCTTTAAAAATATTTCTATCTTCGTTTTCCTTTATTTGGGTTTCACTAGTATTTTATTGATGCATTTGCATATTTGAACAGGTTTATCGACAGAGAAAATGAGCTTAGACAATCAAAACCTCCAACTCCTCAACCACCACAGAGAGAACCACTGGATCCCTGGACAAAATCCCGCCTCAGCAGACAGTTTGCACCTCCTAAAGAAGAAAAGAAATCTGATGTGTGATATAAAAGTCATTCAGCTTCTTTTTTTCTTCTTCTCAGGATTATGTTTCAACTAATTTATTATCTTGAAATATATCCGGCTTTTTCTGTTCAGCAGTTCAAGTTTTCCTCAAATGTGTATCGGTGCCGATTATACCAGAACAGCAACTACATAAATAACTAGTGATTGTTGTTTTCTGTGAGCAGATAGATGAATAGTGTTCCATTTCACTCAAATCTTCCTTTTCAGCAATTAGGTATAATAAGTGAGACATGTCTTTTAAACTCCTTTTCCTGTTCCTCCTTTTCCCTTTTTTCCCATCTCCAGGAGATGTTTTTTTTATTATAGATACGTATTTGGAGAGGGGAATCTGATTACCAGAGATTTCCACGTATACCTCACCAATCTATCTAGTTGATGATCACCTCAACATCCAAATGCAAACTCATATTTCCTCAAGTAGCCATGGAGAAACTAGCCACATTGATGTAGCCACTTGTAACATTTACAGAAATCTTACCTCAGTTATGCGTGATGGCTCATTATTATTCAAAAATCATGTTAAATTCGATTAACTAAATTACCTTGAATTCATTTTAAAGTTGATTGCTATTACCATAATCGCAACTCAACTTTTTATTTTTGTTTTTATATATTTTAATTAATAATTTACAGAAAATGTTTACTTCTCTTCATAGAGGAAAAAGGGCAGGGATGAGATGTCAATTGGAGAAGTAGGTGATTGGCAATTCTCCAAAAACTCAAGGGATTAATTAGTTGGGTTTTCTTTTTCTTTCTTTTGTAAATCTATATTTTGGATAATTCCCTCATCATGAGTAGCCAGCTTATCAAAAATGGTCCAATGATCATATCATCAATGTATACATGTAGTGAGAGAGAGAACGCAAGCTATCTACCATTGGATGGACAGCAAAAGAAACGAGGTTGCTTTGCTTCCAATACAATTATACATCTACATATATACAGCCCACCCATAACCGTCCTATTTTAGTATACTGAAAAACAAACTCAAAATAATATAATTTAAAAAACCCATCTCAGAAAAAGAATTATATATATATACATAATAAAAACATGCATGGAAAGGAATGGAGGATTGAGTAACAGAGGGATACGTAGAGAGAGGTACAAGGTTCCTTTCATATAAAGAAGTCCTACCTTCTTTTCCAACAGACGAGACGACAACTTCTCTGAGTTGCTGTGCTTTCTGGTTGGTCTATATCATGTTGAAGCTTAATATAATTGCTTTCTTCATTTAATTATCTTTAATCAATAATTTCCTCCCTCTGTCACCTTTACTGAAAAATTACTTATATTTATTAAACTACTCTCCAATAGCTCAGATATATCAACTTTGTTAATTGAGTTTTTGCTTGGTTGAGGAGAAAGAAATAAATGAGCAAAATCAAAGGGAGTGTATGTTAGAAAAATTTATCATTATTATTTCATTTAATTAACCTTATAATAATAATAATTATTATTATTATTATGATTATTATTATTATTATTGTGGTTTTGACCAGTCCTTTGTGTATTGTGTGTTTGGTGAGGCAACTTCTGAAAGCAGCCTTAAACCTATATCATTTGGCCAATATTAATATTACTTTTGGATTAAGAAAATAGAATAAGACATTAATGCACTATACAGAAAACACCTTATTAATTATTTTTGTTTAAAATAAATAAAATAGGAGTGAAAAATAGGAGCTATAGGCCATATAGACGATGGGTAATTTGAGAAAGGGACTATGTATTTAGTGGAAGAGAGTTAAGAGAAAAAGAAGCAATTTCTATTTTTTGACTGGGTTGGGTTAACAATCAATTTTGCTTCTGTTGCTTAGGGCTTTTTCTATGTTAATCAATTCAAAATCAAGCTTGATTTTAATCAAGTAAGATGGGACAATTGATTGCCAATACACTCCTAACCCTAACCCACATTCCCAACCAAACCATATTGTTTTCATTAACCTAATCTAGCAACTACTTCCACAACAATGGGTTCTTTCTATTAGTTTCTTTTCAAATTTTTGATTTTTTTGTTAGAATTTAATTAAATTAGTTTCTATTTATGTTTGTGTTAATTCTCCATGAGTTAAAAAAAGCCCATCAGAAGGTTGATCTTTCCCCTCAACATGTATAATTTCATTTAATTGGTCCACTTCTTTAAGTGTTTGTGATTATGTAAGAAATTTTAAAATTTATATATTATTGACAAAATATTTAAGTCTCATTAATTAAAATAAAGTTTATAAAATATTAATATTAATCATTCGTTATTAATAAATATTGAGACGAATAGTTTAATTTTTTTTTAAGTGAAATCGAAAATTTTATCCTATAAATGAATTAATATATAAATTCAAGATTTTACAACTTAATTTATTAGTGGAAAGTAAACTTAAGTATCAACGATAGTATCCATAGAGTTCTATATAATTAAAGTGAAGAAGAAAAAAAAAGAGTTGGTGAATGAAAAAAGAGAAAGAAAAAGAAATAAAAACAAGGAATTTCTTAGGGAAAGGAAAATTCAAGTGAAAGTTACATGTTCTATATTGGCATCAACTTGTTCCTTGCTATGCTCTCAACCTCTTCAGTTCCTTTCTTCTCCATATTTTTTTTATACCCTAAAATCCTCCAAACAATAAACACCAGGTTTGCTCCACTGTCTCTTCATTCTCTTCTTGAAAAGACACTGCAGCTCCTTAGTAACTTCTCTTCTCTTTCTGTTCTTGATCTTTAAAGAAATCTTTGTTGATTTGATATTTCACTTTTGGAGTGTTGTGTATGGAGTTGAGGTTGTGTGTTTTTGTTGCAGAGAGATCAGATGGTGGAATTTCTAGGTAGTTGCTGATTAATTTATATTGGAATGAGAGGAGCAATGATGGGTAACTCACCTGCTAATGTTGAAGCTAGGCATCGTTTATCTTCTTCCATGTGAGTTCTTGCTTTTTGTTTTTCCAGTGATTTAAGTCACCATGCAAGGCTAGCTTCTTCTGTTTCATCATCATCATCATAGATATTTCCTTCACTTTCCTGGGAAAATATGGTTTGAAATATGATCAAGCAAATATTATTCTTTGGTTAATAATAAACCTCATATATTAATTAATTTGGTATAAAATACCTTAAAGTTTAGTACAATTGAGAACATTTAAAGCATGGACTATAATTGCAAATTGAAGTAATCTTTTGTTGTTGATCTTTCTCTTTCTCCCATCACAGCTTATGCTATTGCTAACATTAATTAGGGAAGCATCAATCTGATTACTTCATTTTAAAATTTTATTTTCTTTTGAAATGAAATATAATGAAAAAATTATAAAATTATTAATTTTATAATCAAAGACTAAAATTCCACTTTGAAACAACAAAAATTGAAGTTTATATTATGGAAAATATCAAAGTATGTTTTTTTTTAGCTAAGCAATTGTAAGAGGTGCCATTAAATTTTTTTTTTTCCCCTTATAGTCATCCTTGCCTATTATTCACAAGCTATAGCTATATCTCATTGAACAGTGAAGACATATACAAAAGAAGGTTACAAAAAAACAAAGTGAAAGGTATTGAAAAGCCTCTCCACATCCCCATCCAAGACAGGAGCTCTTGCTGCAAATTTCCTCTCCTCAAACTTGCCTTTCTCATTCTCATTTGCTGCACCATTGTTACTCTCTTTCGCTCTCCAGAGGTTGATCTATCACACTCCAGCTCCAGGTACATTTTATTTTTGCAATTTTTCTTATAATAGCTCGACTTTGAAGACATTTTTCACCTGATCCAAAATAATTAACTCCAGGTGGATATGGGGAGGCTCAGATCCGAGATACTTTTCAGATATAGATATGAATTGGGATAGTCTGATGAAAGTTATAGAGAAGCTTGGTGAACAGAATGATTATCAGGGAATTGGGCTTTTGAACTTCAATAAGACTGAAATCAATCATTGGAAGCAGCTTTTGCCTGATGTTACACACGTTGATCTCCAACTAGATTATGCTGATAGAAATTTGACTTGGGAATCTTTATACCCAGAATGGATTGATGAAGAACAAGAAAAAGAAGTTCCAGTTTGTCCATCTCTACCCAAAGTTGATGTCCCTAGAAAAAGACTTGACCTCATTGCTGTTAAGCTTCCTTGCAGAAATGAGTGGAATTGGTCAAGAGATGTTGCCAGGTTGCATTTGCAGATTGCAGCGGCAAGTCTTGCTGCTTCTGCTAAAGGATCTTATCCTGTTCATTTGCTTTTTATTACCAAGCGATTTCCAGTTCCGAATCTCTTTCCTTGCAAGGAACTTGTCGTACGAGAAGGAAATGTCTGGTTATACAAGCCGGATTTGAATGTTTTGAGAGAAAAACTCCAGCTCCCAGTTGGCTCTTGTGAACTTGCTCTTCCTTTAAGAGATAAAGGTCAGTTTTTTTAGCATTTAAGCTCAGTTTATATATGTACATATTCTGCTTGGTGCTGCAGAAACACAGCTAATGCAATCTCTTGAAACAGAGCCGTTTTATTCTGGAAATCCCCGACGAGAAGCATATGCAACAATTCTACATTCTGCACATGTTTATGTCTGTGGAGCCATCGCAGCAGCTCAAAGCATCCGCTTGTCAGGATCAAACAGAGACCTCGTAATACTTGTGGACGAGTCTATCAGTGTTTATCACAGAAGTGGACTTGAGGCTGCAGGATGGAAAATCAGGACAATAAAAAGGATAAGGAATCCAAAAGCTGAGAAAGATGCATACAATGAATGGAATTATAGCAAGTTTCGGTTATGGCAGTTGACAGATTATGACAAAATCATTTTTATTGATGCAGATTTGCTTATACTTAGGAACATTGATTTCTTGTTTGGAATGCCGGAAATTTCTGCAACAGGAAACAATGCTACTCTTTTTAACTCTGGGGTGATGGTCATTGAGCCTTCAAATTGCACATTCCAGCTACTCATGGAACACATAAATGAAATAGAATCATACAATGGTGGAGACCAGGGATACCTAAATGAGATCTTCACATGGTGGCATCGTATTCCTAAGCACATGAACTTCTTGAAGCATTTCTGGGTTGGTGATGAAGAAGAAGTTAAACAGAAGAAAATTCGGCTTTTTGGTTCGGAGCCACCAGTCCTCTATGTTCTTCACTATCTTGGTGTGAAGCCATGGCTATGCTTCAGAGATTACGATTGCAACTGGAACGTAGACATATTTCAAGAATTTGCAAGTGATATTGCTCATGCAAGGTGGTGGAAAGTACATGATGCAATGCCTGAGAAGCTTCATCAGTTTTGTTCCTTGAAATCAAAGCAGAAAGCTCAACTAGAATGGGACAGGAGGCAAGCTGAGCAAACAAACTACACAGATGGACATTGGAAGATTAAAATTCAGGATCACAGATTAAAGAAATGTATTGATAATCTATGTAACTGGAAGAGTATGCTGCGACATTGGGGAGAGAGCAATTGGACTGATGATGAATTCTTTAATCCAACACCTCCTGCAATTTCCACATCTTCTTTATCTGGCTTGTGAGTTTTTATAACTTCTCCATGTCAATGACACAGAATTCACACATGGGTTCACTTTCTTTTTATTCTCTTCATTTTTGAAGCATAAGAGTGATTTAGACTCATTCTGTTTTGGATAGAAATCATCACCTGATTGGATGTTCTGAAGCTGAGTTGCTTACAAATTTTACCTTGTACTAGATTCTAGTTAATTATCTTATAAGAGAACCCTTGAGTTCATATTAACTTCAAGTGCACTATTATCCAAAGGAATCTCTCCTAAGTGATACACTGACATCTTTCTACATCGGATTTACCTGTAAATCATATATATTTAAACTACAAATTTATATAAACCCGGTTTAAATAAGAATTATATTTGATTTGAAATCAATTCGTGTTATAAAATCAATATGGTTTTAGGTTTTTTTTTTTTTTTTAGTCTTTGAAATTTAATCAGAAATAAGGGGTTTTTTAGAACACAAATGCATTTTCAATGAGTAATTAACTAGGAAAATCTGCTGCAATGATGGGTTCATTACATTGGATCATTAATGCTTTATTGGGACAAAGCCCAAATTTGCAGGGCCATGATAATTTGAATACATGATGAGTGTGATTCAGATTTTTCTATTTGAGCTCTTGTTAAGAGCCCAGCAATTAGAGGGGATGTGTTGGTTTTGTTTTTAAGGGTCTTGATTAATATCTCACCCTAAATTTTGTATAAAATTCTATATCTCATTGATAAGAATAATTAAGCTTTATCAAATTAAAGAAAATAATATAACAATTTATTTTAAAACAAATAAAATGATATTCTTATTTATCTCTTAGAACATTAAAAAATGACTTAATTTTTGTCACTCAATTTAACAAGTTACTTTACTGAAATTCTTCAACTTTTTTGTATCAATAAAAACGCTTTATTTTAAATTTTAGAATGCTCTGTTTATAGATTTGAATTCGAAAATATTGATTAAAAGAGTATGAACTCGTAATATCTTAAAAGATTATAAAAGTTGAAAAAAAAGGTAAGAATATGAATGGCTATCAAGAAAAAAACCAAACAAGAAAAAGTTTGGGCACCTACCCATCTCCCACCAATATGCTCTTCTAATTCTAAACAAATGAGGTTGACAATTGAGCCCCACTACAGTTTTTGGACTTGTAAAGGCCATGTGGTAGTTACTAGTTATTGACTTACTGGAATACTTTCTGCAGGGTAGGAATAAAATTGATCTACAATAATGCAAACAAGAATAACTAATGATCATATTTTCTAACTAAACTAATAAATTATAGGTAATGTCAAATTAAATGGTACAATCATAAAAAAAAAGAAATTTAAATGATTTTTTTTTTCCTTGGGAAATGATAGGGGAGGCAGATGATGGCAGTATAGCACCATTGAGCTAGTGGATGCAGAGAGTAGTGGTGCGCCACAATGAGCCTGCTATGAGTGGCAGCCACTAACAAGAGCATTCTCAATTACTTATTCTATAATGCTTTGGCAACCTAAATACATTTAATATTTATGTACTGCCCACTTGGCATACACTAGTGAAATAATTTACAAGAAATTATAAATAGTTACTCTGTGATTTGTCTGATTTCTATTTGAAATTACTCAAATTATTTTGCTTTGTAATTTCTCTAAATAGATTATTAACACTCTGTTTATTAGAGTGAAAATTCATAATGTGATTTTTATGTTTTTGTGCTAAAACCCTAAAGTTTAGTTGCCTAATCTTTTTCCTTTTCAGTGCAATAAAGAAGTGATAGTGATAATTCTCTATTTAGGTAAGGAGTGTGTTTACCTGCCCCATGTGAATTGCATCTCATGCAGAAGAAAATGCCCAATTTGCTTCACTCCATACCCCACTTATTTGGTAGAATTTTCACCAAACTGATAGTGTCCCTCTAAGTTTGAAAGTGTAACAAGTATACTTATTTCTGAAATTTTAATGTTTTATTTCGTAATTAATAGCCTACTGTTTCAATGATGAAGTATGTAGCTTATCATACAAGAGAGTAGTAATTTAAATTCTAGAGACTTCATTACGATGCTTGCAACTTCCAATTCCTGTTTAGCCAAAGGCCATGTCATTCTGATCTCACTTGGAGTTTCTGTATGCAACATGTTACCCTATGATGGATGGTACGCAAAGAGTACACACAACTGCATCATGAAAAGAGCGAGTTGTCCCCCACACATACACAACCAAGGGAGGAAACTTCAGTTTGCTTTCATGGCGAGCTTACCTGCAAGTCAAGTTATATATCATCATTCCACCTTCCTTGCATAAGACGCATGTATGACATAGGGTTGATTCATTATCTCCTCCTTTGTCGTTTACAATGCTCATCTTTTTCAGTCTATGGCCAGAAAAAAGAAAAAAAAAGGAGAATTCGAACTTGAGATATTATCTAAATTGATGGGTGCATCTGCAACCAAGCTAAGTTCAGCTTTCTGTAATCAATCTCCACATTCAACATCAAATTAGATGATTTTACAAGTACTAAGAAATGTACTGCAGCATATAATCAAGGTCAATATACAAGATTATAATTATGACCACATTGAATTTTCAAAAATCAAGAAGATGTTGGCATCCATTCATCTCCTTGAATGAAATTCTGAACTGAATAAGCGTTTACATGCTCTGCCGGAATCTGACTACTCCAGGTTACTCGCTGAGATAAACTAGATCCTGGCCCAGAATTCTTAAACTCTCCATAGTATAGTGTGCTCAGTGCGAAATCACCACTCCAAGGCAGCCATCCTTGTGCTGTTATAAGAGCTTCAAAATAACAGTTTATGTAAACAACTCTTGAGTATTCTTTCCAAGGCCTTCCCAAGAAATTCTTGTGAACTTTAGGTTTGCTATAGTATAATGCCATATATTCTGCAGTGCCATTGATGGAACAATTTTGAAAAACAAAACCTGTTGGTTGGGCAGGGTCTCTCCTTCCGTGTGCTGTGACAGCATTGTTTTCTCCCTTGTCTGGCTTTTCTTGCCTGGGACTCACTAAGATTTGGCAATCTTGAAAAACTGCAGCTGAGTTTCCAAAGATGAAATCTACATTGCCCTGAATGCGACATGATTTATAGAATTGGCGAAGAGAATGTGCATACAAAGTATCTTGATTGCCTAGGAATTCACAGTTCTCAATATATGACAGATCACTGTCTGATCTAAACGCCACTGCTTGGTGGGTAGGAGGTCCTGCTGCATTTTGGAATGTTATACCACTAGCCATGAACCCATCACCAAGAACCGCTGCAAAACAATTGCAGAACATATCAAACTACAATTCACGGGCTATGAAATTTATCTATAAATTTTTCCAATAAATTATACTGGAGCTTATATACATTTAACCAATAAAAAAACAAATTGTACATTTTTTTATTTTGAATAAAACTAAGACTAGTCTACACCAACGGGTATATCCTACCAATAAATTATGAACATATCACTAAAAGATATACCAAGTCTTCTTAGAAAAATGCAGGTTGTGCTACCAAAATTAGATAATTCCCTAAACTGTAACTGATAGCATATGCAATAAGGGGTAACCATAAGTTAATTATAAATTGGATGAATTCAAAAAAAAAAGAAAAAAAACTTTCCCATATCAATTTTGTGCACAAGAAAATCTACAACTTAGATAAATCACAGTGGCATTAAAAATTCCACTTTAATAACAAATAATATTAATAAAATTGGGACAAAAATCAAGTGAAAATGTGAAATTTTGACATACCAACGGTGGCCGTGTTGTAAGTAGAAATACCAGGTTGACCCACAGTCAACGATCCTGTGACGACCGTTTTGCCCATCCCATCTCCCACAAACACAACATTCTTCTTCTCTAACGGAATCCTAACGATCTCGCTATAAACCCCTGCCTTTATGTACACGACAAACTTTTTGCCCACTTGATTATCCGGCGCCGCATTTACAGCCTCCTGCACTGTTTTATAACACCCGCCACTCCCATCCTTACAAACTGTAACATCCGCTGTTAACTTCGACGGGAACCCACCACGGAAACCCATATCACCGCCCGACCCGGAACCTTCCCAAAACCCGTCTCGCTCCGTCTTCGGTGGTGTCCACGACGCGGTTTGCTGCCCGTATACGTCGTAAGCCATAAGCATGCTCAAAGCATTGCTGGTTATCATTTGCAATGTATCCAAAAACGCCATCGTTTCACTTGTCTGCGACGAGTCATTTGCGTACTTGAAATTATTCCAGCAATCATACTGATAAACCAGAGCAGCACCCATCCAAGCTCTCCCGTCCTTATTTCTGCCACGTGGCATAGCATCGACCGTGGATGAGATACGATACGCGGAATTACCGAGTTGCTCTAAGCAGTTTTTAGCTGCGATCGTGCGGTTTGCATTACCAGCGGAGTTGGCTAGAATGGACTTGACCATTGATAGGGCATTTTCGAGATTAGCAGCGGAGATAGAAATCGCCGATTGGATGATTTGTAGGGAAGTTGGGTTAGGAGGGACATGTTTGGGATCGGACAAAGATGATGCGCAGATATCTGGGAATCTGGTGGCTTTACAAGCCTGGAGGATCTCAGGTGGCGCAGAAGTGGGGACTGGGAGTGGTTTTGATTTGGGACGGTGGTTTCTGGGAATGCCAAAGGAGGAGGAGGAGGAGGAGGAGAGAAGGAGAAAGAGAGTGAGGACGGAAAAGGCGAGCAGAGAAGCCATGGAAATGGATAAAAAGCCGTAGTTGGAGAGTGAAAATCTCGTGGGTCTTTTGTGATGGGCAAGTGGTGTCATTGTAGTGGGGTATTTATAGCGGTGATGGATTGCGATTGAGGGTAATGGGATATGGAGATTAGTGGGAATTGGAATGAATTTGGAAGGCAAGCTCAGCAGCTCACGAGAGTGGTCACGGGCTATTATGGGGACCTTGGCGTTTCTGGCGAAAAAGGATAAATGGCTTCATTCACGGATTCACAGCACAGGAATCGAACCGGAAAGAAACTAGATTTTTATACATTGCAGGTTGTTTTTGGATCTAAACTCTCATCTCGCAGTTTCACTCTCCTCCTCTCAAAATTTTTAATTTACTGTTTAAAATATACAAAATGTTATAGATTTCTATATTATTTGGTTTCTAATAAACAAATTTTGTTGTTGCTACTTTTATTATAAATATAAATTATATGAAATACTGTGAAGTTAAAATATATATATATATATATTTTTTTTTTTTTTTTCTCAACCCTTTAGATTTTTCTAAAAAATTTTATAATTTTAATTAAATATAAAACATTAAATGATATTAAAATTCAATACACAACCAATGCAAGCAACTTGATTCTGCAAGTCACCTTATGTATCATAATTCAACCTTGCTTGCCAAAGACACATCCACTAGATTAATTCTCTCCCTCCATTTTCAATTTCACAGAAAGAGAAGACCTCTAAATTGATTACAACTTCTGTAATCAATCTACAAATTAAACAAATTAATTCTGTAAAAGAATGAATTACACCATTATTTATATTGAATCTTCAATAATCAAGAAGATGCAGATGTAGGCATCCATTCATCTCCTTGAATGAAACTCTGTACTGAATATGTGTTGACATGCTCTGCAGGAATTTGAGAACTCCAGGTTACTCTCTCAGACAAATTAGATCCTGGTCCAGAATTCTTGTATTCTCCATAGTACAGTGTAGTCAGTGCGAAATCGCCGTTCCAAGGCATCCATCCTTCTGCTGATATGAGAGCTTCAAAGCTGCAATTTATGTAAACAACTCTTGAGTATTCCTTCCAAGGCCTTCCCAAGTAATTCTTGTGAACCTTTGGGTTGCTATTGTATAATGCCATATACTCTGCAGTGCCACTGATTGAACAATTTTGAAACACAAAGCCTGTTGATTGAGCAGGATCTGTCCTGCCGTGTGCTGTGACAGTATTTTGTTCGCCTTTTTCTGGATTTTCTTGCCTGGGAACAATTAAGATTTGACAATCCTGGAAAACTGCAGCTGAGTTTCCAAAAATGAAATCCACATTGCCCTGAATGCGACATGATTTGTAGAATTGGCGAAGAGAATGTGCATACAAAGTGTCTTGATTGCCTAGGAATTCACAGTTCTCAATATAAGAGAGATCACTGTCTGATCTAAACGCTACTGCTTGGTAAGTAGGAGGTCCTGCTGCATTCTGGAATGTGATACCACTAGCCATGAATCCATCACCAAGAACCCCTGCAGAATAATTACAGAACACATCAAAATACAATCGACAGGCTATGAAATTTATCAAGAAATTTTTCTTTGTGATTAATTTTTCACTAGATTTCTTTTATAAGTTGAAAAATGGACATCATTTTACAGTTTTCAAACATATACAGATGCATCAGCAAAATTCTTTTCCTTCAGAGACTTCAACATACAGAAAGCACTACTCATGGGTTGAAGATGTTCATGCCTATAAGTTCCATTAACAATACGTAGTACTGTACAGTGCAGACATCTACAGTATCTAATGACTCGTTAATTACCAGCAAAATCTCGTGGAGCTTGCCTTAAAATAACTCAGGAGACGAGTTGACTTATAAAATAAAGTGCACAATTTAGCAAATTTTGGCCCAGTTTGGCACCACAGGTACCAATCCAAGCTGCTACTTAAGAAGCATGGAAATGGTTTAAACTTACCAACAGTAGCAGACTCATATGTAGTTACACCTGGCTGAGCAACACTCAATGACCCTGTAATTATCGTTTTCCCCATTCCGTCGCCTAGAAAGACCACATTTTTCTTCTCAAATGGAATCCTGACGATCTCCTCATAAACCCCTTCCTTTATATGTATCACAAATCTTCGCTCCGTCGCATTGGGAGCAGCATTAACAGCTTCCTGTACCGTTCCGTAACATCCACTACTCACATTCTTACACACCGTCGCGTCCACCGTTAGGTTTGACGGGAACTCACTCCTGAAGCCAATTCCACCGCCCAATTTCGGATCCTCCCAGAACCCATCTCGCTCTGTTTTAGGTGGTCGCCAGGACCGGGTTTCGTTGCCAAACAAATCGTAAGAGACTATCATGCTTAAAGCGTTGCTGCTGAGCGTAATCAAATCTTCAAGAAAAGCCCTTGTTTTATTGATTTCCTGCGAGTTTCCCCCATGGTAACCAAGTCCTCCATAACAATCGTACTGGTAAGCCACAGCCGCACTCATCCAAGCACGGACATTTTTGGACTTACCGAATGGCAAAGTGTTATTAGACACTGAACTGCGGTATTGGGAAAAACCCAGAATCTCCAAACAACTTTTGGCAACGTTGGTGATGTTTTGGTTACCAGCAGCGGAAGCTAAGAGGGATTTTAACATTGATTGTGCAATTGAGAGGTTTTGGGAGGATACCCATAATGCAGATTGGATAATTTGAACTGGGGTGGGATTTGGAGGGACAATATTGGACTGATATAGAGACGTCTGACAAGTTTCTGGGTGTTGTGTGGCTTGGCAGGCTAATTGAATGGCCGCTACTGGTACTTTTGAGCTTGAAGATGATTTTGGAGAGTGGGAATCTGAGATCTTGTGACGGAGGGTAAAAAAGAGGACAACACCGATGAGAGACAAAAGCAGGAGAGCAACAATGATAATGACCAGCAGGCGTTTGGATTTTGAGCGACGAAAATTTTTTCTGCTGGTGGTGGTGGGTGCTGTCATGGCGGTGGAGATGGGTATGAGAAATGGAGGAAAAGGAGTCAAAAGTTGATGCTTTTGGAGAAAAGTGGTAATGGAAATGGAGCACAGCGCACGTAATAGATAACGGACCAGAAGATCTAGATTCAATCCAACTCAATTAAATAATTGAGAAAGCTAAAACCGTTGACGAAGAAGAACAAGGACACTGAAGAGCAAGCTTGCACAGTAAAGTAAAATAGGGTAAGAGAAACTAGTCAGTATTGTGATTTTAAAAAATACATTAAAAAGTAAATATTAAAAAATGTATTAATTAATTTTTTATTAATTTTAAATATTAATTATTTTATTATTTAATTTTTATAATATAAAAAATATTAATTTTTCGATTTTATAAAATATGAATTAATTGATTCTTTAATTGGTAATATTTTAAATTTTTTTAGTATTTAATACTTATAATTAATGAAATAATTAATTAATAAAATTTTTAAAATTTTATTAGTATTTTAATATATTTATTAAATTAAAAAATTAATTAGTAAATTTTTTTATACTTATAAAATTCTCAATAGAATATTTGGCGAACAAAAAAGAGACACCTATTTTGACCCTTGCCCTTTGTTTGAATCTATATTGTTTAGATAAAAATTAGAGAAGTTAGAGGAAAAATAAATGGAAAAGAAATAACATTTGAATCTATAACTTCATTATGAATTCTTATAAGAAGTTGAGAAATATATTTTCTCCTCTAAATAAGAAAATTTAAAGAAAAAAAAAATCTTTCCTTTCTCCTCTTTTTATTCTATCAATCCAAAGAAAAAGTTAAAAGTGCTAGCCAGCCAATAATAATATAAGGCTTTAAACTTTTATTAGTACAAATAAGTAATTAAATTATTAAAATAAATTAAATAAATATTTTAAAATGCACCAAATATTTCCAAAATATGCAATTCAACTATTAAAATAAAATTTTTAAAATATTTAAAATATAAAATATGCATTTTTTTATATATAAACCCTTTAAACTTTAAAATGATATAAATAAATTCTTAAACTTTTAAAAATAAATAAAAGGAAAAAAAATACACTAGACAATAACTTCCTTTCAATTTAAGTCTAGCCAAAAGCAATTTACTAAAAATTTTATATCTTATTTGATATATTTTTAAAAATTGAATTACAATTTGAAGGATTTATATGTTTTTAATCTATTTTATTAGTTGAATGACTTATTTAAACCTAAAACGAATTTAAAAGTTTATATTATTACTGATTTATACTTTGAAAATTAAAATAGTTTTTTTTTTTTTTTTACCTTTATTTTATCATACAAGATACTCTTGGTAAATTATATAATATATTGAAAAACATCTGTTTCTTTGCTTATCAATTATCAAACTTTTTTTATTTTCAAAAAAAATTTTCAAACTTTTCTTTTTATCTGTAAAGGTAGATCCTTCTTTTTTCATAATTTATAAAAGATCCATATTTATATAAGAAGATGTTTGGCTTTATACATACAATATTTTTTATAAATTGAAAGGTATCCTTCTTATTTATTTTCTTCATCAAATCAAATACTGCATGATTTTATAAAAAGTTAAGTACAGTTCTTTTTTTTAACAAATTTAATCAAAGCAACCAAAGCTGGCAACTTGGTTCTGTTACAAAAGCAATCTTATCTGCAAGTCACGTTAATATATCATCATTCATCATTGTCAAAGAAACATCTCCATTTTCCATTTCCACAGCTCATCAGTTTTTAATTTATATAAAGAGAAACCCAAATTGATTACAATATCTGTAATCAATCTACAAATTAGACAAAATAATTGTATAAACAAATATAGCAGAGGCCCAGCATATAATGTTTATACAGTTAAAGTTAGCATGCAAGCTTCAACAATCAAGAAGATTTAGGCATCCATTCGTCTCCTTGAATGAAATTCTTTACTGAATATGTGTTTACATGCTCTGCAGGAATTTGAGTGCTCCAGGTTACTCTTTTAGACAAATTAGATCTTGGTCCAGAATTCTTGTACTCTCCAAAGTATAATGTATCCAGTGCATAATCGCCATCCCAAGGCATCCATCCCTCTGCTGCTATGAGAGATTCAAATTTGCAATTAATGTAAACAACTCTTGAGTATTCCTTCCAAGGCCTCCCCAAGTAATTCCTGTGAACCTTTGGGTTGCTTTTGTATAATGCCATATACTCTGCAGTGCCACTGATTGAACACTTTTGAAACACAAAGCCTGCTGATTGAGCAGGATCGAACCTGCCTTGTGCTGTCACAGCATTTTTTTCACCCTTTTTTGGATTTTCTTGTCTGGGTACAATTAAGATTTGGCAATCTTGGAAAACTGCAGCTGCGTTTCCAAAAATGAAATCCACATTGCCTTGAATGCGACATGATTTGTAGAATTGGCGAAGAGAATTTGGATACAAAGTGTCTTGATGGCCTAGGAATTCACAGTTCTCAATATATGATAGATCACTGTCTGATCTAAATGCCACTGCTTGGCTGGTAGGAGGTCCTGCAGCGTTCTTGAATGTGATACCACTGGCCATGAATCCATCCCCAGCAACCCCTACAGCAAAATTTCATAACTATCAAGAAAAGCTTTGTGGTAGGACCTTAAAGTTTTATTTCATTACTAAAATAGTTGTTTAAAATAAATATTTTTATTTTAATTATGTAATTATTTAACGTTATTGAATTCAATCAAGTTCTCTTATGTCAATTATATTATTTCATCCTTTAATAATTAAAGAATTTTGTAAAATAATATATAAAATTGTGAAAAAAAAATAGTTTACCATCGACTTACCAACAGTGGCCGTGTTGTAAGTCTTAAGACTAGGACCCGCGGTCAATGACCCTGTAATGACGGTTTTGCCCATACCATCTCCCAAAAATACTACGTTCTTCTTCTTCAACGGAATCCTAACGATCTCCTTATAAACTCCAGCCTTTATGTGCACCACAAACTTTTTGCTTGATTCATTATCCGGCGCCGCATTTACAGCCTCCTGCACCGTTTTATAACACCCGCCACTCCCATCCTTACAAACAGTAACGTCTGCCGTTAACTTCGACAGGAATCCGCCGTATGATTCCAGCTTATCTCCCGACTTTGGAACTTCCCAAAACCCGTCCCGCTCCGTCTTCGGTACGGTCCATGACTCAGTCTTGTTTCCATATACATCGTAAGCCATAAGCAAGCTTAAAGAATTGCTGGTAATCATTTGAAGCGCATCCAAAAGGGCTACCGTTTCATTAGTCTGAGAAGTATCGCTTACCCTCTGCAAAGAGCTCCAGCAAGAGTATTGAAAAGTCAAAGACGCGGACATCCAAGCCCTAGCGTCCTTGTTCTTGCCACGAGGCAAAGCGTCGAGAGTTGATGAGATACGGTACTGGGAATTACCGAGTTGTTCTATGCAAAATTTAGCTGCGTCGGTACGGTTTAAATTGCCGGCGGAGTCCGCTAGAATATTCTTGACCATTGATTGGGCATGTTGGAGATTGGTACCAGATAAAGAAACCGCGGACTGGACGATTTGAAGAGGGGTTGGTTTTTGAGGGACTTGTTTGGAATTGGCAAAAGATGATACACAAACGTCTGGGAACCTGGTGGAGTTACAAGCTCGGATGATCTCAGGTGGGGTACCGATTGCGGAGGAGAGGAGGAAAAAGAGAGGGAGAAAGCAGAGGGAGAGGAGAGAGGAGGCCATGGAAATGGAATGAAAGCTGGGCAATGGGAGGTGGCGCCATCGGTGGGTATTTATGGCGGTGATGGTTATGATATATTGAACGGAATAAAATGGATAAACTTAGAAAGTAGTTTTGACATGGTGAAAAAAGGAAAAAGGCAGTTTTGAAGGGTTATTTTTAGGCATTTGACATTTCTAGCAAATTACAAATTTATCCATTCCTGCGCCAGGTCATTTTTGTATTGTCGTCTCGCGGTGTCTTGTAGTGGACCCCATTTTATTATCATAAAATACAATATTTTTTATATAGAAATTATTTATTTCTGTAAATAAATGAAACTTTAATTCGAATTCAATTATTTTAATTTAATTTAACTAGGCCCATTTCGGTTTAGAAATTTTCGTTTTTTTTGGTATGGTTTGTGATTTACTAACTAAGATGTGTTCATGATTTTTTTTTCAAATATTTTTGTCTTAAAAAAAAAGATAATGATAAGGGAAGGAATCATGAAAATCTTTTAGAATGTTTACTTCGAGTCTCTCTGAATGATTCTAATACTATTGAATCATGCTGCTTCTTGCCGTTGATAATTTCATTTTAATGGCTTTTTTATGAAAGAGGTAAGGCTACGTTGAGGGTGAGCATTTTGAGAAATATGGATGCTCCAATCTGGACATTCACCTATAGTGATCATGAACTAAACCAAAACCCATAAATTATTTCCATGCTTGATGGAAGAATCTTGACCATCTGCTGTGCTCTATAATTCTATTCACAGAGAATAGGTATAACAATTCAAAAGGGAAATCTTTCAAAAAAAAAAATTAAGTCTAAATCACTCTAAACTGTTTAAAAAAGAGATATCTAATGATTCACTAAATTCAAAACTTTAAAAAGAGTATGTTATTAGTTTTTTCAAATGAATATGTAATTTATCGGAGAAAAATTCAACTGAAAGTCTATAATTTTTTCAGTTTGGAACTGAAATGTTAGTTTCTATATAAATGAAACTGAGCATGAAAGGTACTTTGCACTTGGCAAAATTTTAAATTTGTCTATTAATTTTTGCAATTTGCAGTTTTGCTCTTCATTTACCCATCAAAATTTTACAACTGTGATAACTCTAATACGCAACGTTTTGGCCTCTTGATACAGTAATAAATGCCTAAGATGAGAAACTGGTACATTGTAATTTGCAAGGAAAATCAGATCATCCTCAAATATAAAGAAACAAATTAAAAATTATAGCAACATATATACTAAAAAAATGAAGAAAAAATTTGTTCATCTTCAAATTCCCAATTAAAAGGTGAAAACGAGTTCCAATGCCATGAAAATTGTTTTAGAGCTAGAGAGATGCGGTTTATTCAACTGGATTAGATAACACAGTAAACAGTTGAACGAAATTGTAAGAGCTTATGATTAACAAATATCTTCTAATTTATAAATACATGAAAATATGTTAATAATTCATTTTATCAAATTATTACTGAATTTTTAAATTATAATTTAACATGTAAGAGCTTATGATTATAAATAAAAAATTTTATGTATGAAATTATAGTATTTTCATTAAATTATATTTTATATATAAATAACGTTTTGATTAATTATTTTATTTTAATTTAATTAAACCTTATTAATGCCGACAAACACAAATTTTTACTTTATAAGAAATATGGAAACTCGTCATATAAATATTTTGCAGAGCTGAAGTGTGAAGAGTGGTGACTCAATCCCTAATTTCTCAGTTTTCTTCCCGCACGCGATCGTATCGGCTCGCTCTCTCACTACTGCTGCTTCCACCGCCCGTCTTTAACTCTGCCTCTTTCATATCGCCTATTGCTCTTCTGTTAGACTAGACCATCGACGTTCCCGTTGCAGGTACGCGCTTCATTTCTCTCTCTCTCTCTCTCTCTCTCTCTCTCGCTGGTTGCTTCTCTCTTTTGCTGTCATTTTTGTTGCTTAATTTGTGTTTTTTCGCTCGATAGTTATTCCGTCTTCCTCAAAAAGTTACCATTTCTTGAGAAATCGAAGAAATGTTCCTTCCTTTTTTTTGCTTCAGCAGTGATGCTTAATTTGTGTTTTTGCTGCTTTCGCTCGATAGTTATTCCGTCTTCCTCAAAAATTTAACATTCCTTGAGAAACCGAAGAAATTTTCGTTCGTTTTTTGCTTCAGCAGTGATGATTCCATTTTGTTCTTCCCAGTGAAATTTCTCTTAGGGGCTTTCTTTAACATCGCAGCTAAATATATTTGCTTATGGGGATTTTAGCGCCAAATCCAAAGAGCTGGAACTTGATTAATACTGTGTTTGGATTTTTTGGGCAACTTTCTTCATACACGATAGCTACATTCGCTCAAAAAGTATTCTTTCTTGATTGTGTTAATTGCTTCATGATGGCATGGTAGCTGAAAATATGCTGGAAGGTGGGTGGATATGTCAGCTTAAACTATCTGTCTATTACTACATAAAATGACTGAAAGCAATTCGGGCAATAAATGTTCTCTGTCTTTCTAAAAATCAAAGGTTATTGCTTAACTGTGAAAGTTGAGAATTTGTGGTTTCATCTGTGCATGTCAAAAAGAATTGGAAAGTGAATAAACGCAACTTGGTCACATTGAAATCACCAAAAAAGAGAAAAAAGTTATCACTAAACCTGATAATTTGAGCATGAGTCAATTGCTTATGCATTCAGATTGATACTGTGTTTTGTCTTATCTTTGAGTTTAAATGATGATATGTATTCTCTATTGCTTGTTATTTTTCATAGAATTGATGCAATAATTAATTGTAGGTTCCATGTGTTTCATCTGAATTCATTGAAATGGAGAGCATTTTCATCCAGGAGAGTGAAGTGGGTAAGTAGCAGTGGCATTTGCTTTTATAAGTCTGTAGCTGTGTGATTTAGGAGTTGTTATGGATTTTTTTAAAAATAAAAAAAGGATGCAATGTGGAAAGGGAACTTGTATATTTGGAAATTAAGGCAGGTAGGTGGCCATTCTTTTTTGCATTAATGCTACTTTTGGAGGTTAGATTGAAGATTCCAAAATTTTCTTGTAACTGTTCCCAATCTATACATGCAAGTGGAAGGTCGTCTTCAATGGATACCATGAAAGTTGAATTGCAAACATGTTGGGTGAATAACTTGTTATTATTTACATATATATTGCTTAAATCTCTATGGCCAAAAAAAAAAAAAACACCATACATGTAAAGGTGCACAGCCACTTTTGAATGGAAGATAGAGTGGTAGATGCTTGTATGCATAAATGTTTTGCATCAATCGTTTCATCAATTTAACATTATCAATCAACTTATTGCAGTTGTGCATATTTTCTAAGCAATGCAGACGCAAGTTTTTAGTCTTACCCATAGGCATAACCCAGTCCCTATTGTGACTCGAGCGTGTCTTCGCAGGACCTGTTTCCAATAATTCCTTAAGGGATTTTATCAGTAGGAAAATTTTATTCTGTATTTTTTATTATTTTCTGTAATTCTTAATATTTTTCTTTAAGGACGTTGTATAGACATATTTAGATTTTTGTTGAATTAGAATATTTGGTGTGTATGAACTTAGGATTCTACATCAGATAGCATTGGAGCAAACTTGGGCTTTGTATTGAACTTAGAATTTTACTTTTTTAAAAAATAACATACAAATATGTTGTCACCTTCAAATCCTACCCTATGGAGGTTTATTCGTCATCGTTGCCACCGTTAACTGTGTTTCATGTTATGTTCAATTTGTTGTTGGTCATCACCTGTCAAAGTCACATTGAAAAAAATCATTGGCTAAGCTATTAGAAATTTTCATGATTTTTCCTTTATCATTGAGCTCCTTGCCAGTTAAAACCACCATCGAAGTAGGAACAGAAAGGTCTACTTGAACCCAGCATTTCTGTGTCAGAATCATGCTAGAAAGTAGAAAGACAAACGGTGGTACTTACTGGTGATCCTCAATTCTTTATGATTGGCTTAACAAAGAGAATCTTTTAATACTGTAGTATGAAAAATGTAGAGAGAACATATAGTCACTTGTTTGAAACTTTTTGCTTGCACTTGGTATCACAATACTGCTTAGCAATATGAACTTTGTTAGCATTTGTCTATTACTGGTAGGGTTTTGTTCAAACATTTGATGGTGGAAAATTTTATTCCTCTTTTCTAAGAAAGGGAATTAACCCCAAGTAGTGTGTTCTTTCATAGAGTGACAAGAATGTTGATATTTAAGCCTTGGTGTGAGATAATCTTGTTGCTTAGTATAACTTTTAAAATGCTATTCAATATTGCATCATTAGATATTCTGTTGGACATAATTATGACACAAACTGAATTCATAGTAAGGAGATTTTCTTCCATTGATCAGGGCTATCAGGCTGCAGTATATGCAGGCAACTAAAAAGAATTTTCATTTGTTTGTTACAATTTTGAAGAGAATTGATTATAGTCAATGTCATATGAAGCAGAATGTTACTATGGTGGAACAGAAAAATTACAAGTCACAAGTGTGCTCTAGTGTTGAGAAAATTGTTGATGTTATCAAATTTGTGGTGTCTGATGAAGTTGACAGACAAGCATGTGATCTCTGCTATATTGAATCATAGAGACCTTCAGCAAATGCATGGACGAAACACACACACACACACACACACACACACACACACACACACACACACACACACACACACACACACACACACACTAGTTGATTATAGCAGAAGTTGGAAATTGATCAAACATTTCTAGAACACAATTGAGAACTTTGTTCATATGAAGGGAAAAAACAGTTGCAAAATTTGGGGCATATTGAAAAGTCTATAATGGTGATCAGATCAGAACCAACCTAAAAACCGCACTGAGAAACTAACACACTTATGGTTTCTTTACTATTTTTATTGTCTTACAAGGTGGAAGAGAAGGTCATTGTTGGACTGTCTTCTAATCTTGTTTATTCTTAATGACAACAAAATAATCAATAAGTCTTCTGGATGTTTATATTCTATATTGTTACTTTTGTATACTCTTTCGTGATGCAGCCTAATTTTCAGTACTGCTGCATAATGGTGCCGTTGCTCTATGTTAGCTACATCTGTACCTTTGAATTTGGACCCTGCTTTTAATATATTCTCCTGCAATTAACTGTAGTAGCAAACTTGAGAAGGAAAGAAATTAAATAAAGGCAGGTCGTATATTAAGATTGTAATGTTCTTTTGCTGGCACCAGGTTGTAGTCCTTTTGAATGAGAAGGTAGTGCTGCATTTTGCAAAATGAGTGGAAGTGGCAGAAGGCGCAGCTCTAAGTGGGATTTGAAAGAAGAATCTCGGATCCCATTTGATAGTGTACACGACAATGCATGGCCTGGGAAAGCAGGCTTGTCTTTTCATGACAAAGAATCACAGCGCGGCTGGCTTTCACCTGAAGGAGCTAGTGGTACTCGTGCCAAATGGTCTGCTCTGGAACCTTTATCTGGAAGAAGAGGCTCACGCAGAGATGACAGCATTGACGAGGAACGTAACAGAGATTTAAAAGCAATGCCCACATGGGATGGAGATGAGAATTATGGGACAAGAATGTCTCCTGGTCTTGATGAATGGAGGCAGCAAAATCGACACAATTCTCCTAAAAGTGAAAGGAAAAGATCAAGAAGGTTTGATAGGATTTTTTTCTGAATGATGTTGGTTTTTCCTAAAAGTGAATAAAAAAGAACATTAAGGTCTGTTAAGAATTTTTTTTTATTGATATTAGTCTTCGGATTGTGTTTTCCGTTATGTGTGTATCCATATAAAATGGAGAATGTATCATGTACCTACTTAGACTTAATCCCTCAAACCAGTTAAGGTAGGTTATATGTACCCTTTTCATCCATTTCACCCTGTTAATGTTTACATATTCAGAAAGGCATAGGCCACTAGTCTTTATTCTTTCTTCCACTCTTACGTCTGTCCCTTGCTTTCTCTTATATCCTAATATGTATTAATGATCTATATATTTCTAAGAAATTGTTCTGTTAGTCTTGTTCCTGAACTAGAATTTGCTTGAGATGTAAATTTTAACAACTGCTTAAAGATTTCTTAAATTCTTGTTCGTTTGTAGTTTTTGGTGTTCCTGTCGTGCTTCTCTTGTACTTGGCATAATGTTGTTTCAACTTTCTTATAAAGCTTACACGTTTTAATGACAGATAAATGGTCACTGCTGTCTCTGCTGCTTAAGTTGATTCTATGTTGAATATTTCTCTCTACAGTTGGTTGATGTTATTTGTTTATCCTAATTCTGTTTTATTTGCAGAAGTAGAAGCCGGAGCCAGAGTCGGAGTAGGAGTAGAAGTCCTGCCCGCGGCTTTGGGCGAGAATCAGTAATGCACGACAGAAGTAGAAGCAGATCAGGTGTATCATCTCAATTATGCAAAGACTTTGCCGTTGGAAGATGCAGGAGGGGTAATCACTGTCAATTTCTTCATCAAGATACTCAAGGTTATGCTGATGGCTGGGAAAGACAGAGGAAAACTGTAACTTCAAAATATCCCACTCATGAATCCAGGGAGTACCCCTCAGGGAGTGGAAGATCTATTGATTGTTGTAATGATTTTCTTAAAGGCAACTGTAGGCGGGGTGCATCCTGCAGGTTTTCCCATCATGTTGGCTCTGTGACTGTTAAGGGTTCTTCTAGCGAGGTAACTAGGGAAAGAAATAATGACCGAAGGCATAAAGACGCATCTCCAGAGAGACGTGGTGAGCGTGAAATCCACAGAGCATCTGATGTTCCCTGCAAATTTTTTGCTGCGGGTAATTGTCGCAATGGAAAATATTGCAGGTTTTCTCATCAGGATTTGGCCCATGTAAGTCCTGATGGGTCACGGGATGGCAGGCGTTCACTTGACCAAAACTCTGACGATCTGGAGAAATTGTGGAATGGTCCAAAATGGGGCCCTGCTAGTGCTTTAGATGCTGGAAAGTTGAGTGGGGGTAAAAGTGAGACAGTTGGCGCCCCTGATCAAAGGCGCACTGCACGTTCTGTTTATGATGAATGGGGTCATTGTTTGGAGGATAAGACACTTGATGATGCACCAATTGATCCTAAAATGGTCCAGAGTGAAGCCACCCTTACATGGAAGACAGAAAATGCTAGTGATAACATGCTTGCTTCTGAACAAAGAGCAGGTGGTGAGAAGTGGCTTGGAGATATGGACATGTCTCCTGAGTGGAGTTATAAAGTTCGACATTCTAACCATATTGATAAACAAGATTCTGCTTCTTTAATCAGTTGCAATCCCAGTATAACGAGAGAAGTTTCAGGTCATGCAGGTGATGCCACTGCTGTTATGCCATCATTGATAAATGAACCATCTGCCAAACCCCAGGTCTACAATTTAAGGGAGGTTGGTGCAAATACTCTGCTTCGTGATGATAGTGTGACTGGAAAAATGGCCAGTTCTCATAGTGGTGTTCCTGCCAATATTATTTCTGCACAAAGCTTTGATCATAATGGCATGAATTTAAATGCTTTACCACTTCCAGGCTTGAATGGTATTGGGCAAGGTCAAGTAACAATCTCAACTTCAGGTGGAGGTGATGTGAATCCTCAAAATCAGATGCTGCTTCAGGAGGGAAAGACAATCAACAAGCCAGATAATAGGGAAGAAAATACATCAAAAATTAATTCTGGAGTTTCTATGACACAGAATATGGTAAGCAGTGAACAACTTACTCAGCTCACCAACATCTCGGCCTCTATAGCTCAGTTACTTGCAAATGGACAGCAGCTTCCCCATCTTTTTGTTGTTCACAATGCCCATAATAATACAGAAATATCTTCCTCTGCAAACTCTGAGGAGCTTGTTAAACCAGATTCTGCAGCAACTACAGATTCAAATCAAAATGTAGGTCTGAGGAAGCAGTATGATCCTATATGTGACAGCCTTGATACTGAAAAGAATGATGTCAATAATAATCCAACGGGTTTTTCACAAAACCTTATTATGCAGAAAAATGTTGTGGACAGGAAACTGGAAATGTCATCCAAAAGTTTGTCTCCACCTGTTGCAGGTGCACCAAGTGCTGGTGATTACAAGAAGTTCCATACTTTGCAAGAACCTAATGACAAGAGTTACCAGGTAAATGATATGAAGCCAGGTGCAAACTCCAAGGTTACCAAGGAAAACAATGGAATGGTAACCGAGGAAAGCAGGAAAGTAGAGGAGGACAAGACTGCACAAGAAAATGATCCTGCAGAAAACATTGATGGAGATGGGAAGACTGATGACGGCAAACAAAGCAAGGATGTTAAGGGGATTCGCGCATTTAAGTTTGCACTTGTGGAGTTCATTAAGGAGCTTCTGAAACCCACATGGAAGGAAGGTCAAATGAGCAAGGACGCTTACAAAAACATTGTAAAAAAGGTAGTTGACAAAGTCACTGGTACAATGCAGGGAGCCACTATTCCTCAAACACAAGAAAAAATTCAACAATATCTTTCATTTTCAAAGCCAAAGCTGACAAAACTTGTACAGGTGTGCTCTCATTTACTTGGTTTATGTTGCATTTCTCAGAAAATGATAATACAGTCTCAAATATGACCCTTTTTTTCTCCCTTTAATTCAATTGCTGCTATTACCTGTATCTGTTCTTGGTACAAATTCATTGTGAGGTAGAAGCTATTTAATATGCATACATTTGTTTGCTGTCCTTGATTATAGCTTTTCATTTATTTGTTTTTTGTTGGGTTGCAGGCTTATGTGGAGAAATTTCAGAAGGATAAATGAAACAAGGAACTTCCAGTGTTTTCTATTCATTTATTTTTCCGTGTTATATAGCAAGCCCATACTATTTCTTGTGAATTTATTATGCCTGATACTGCAGTGTCTAGAGTGACATTTTCCTGTTTTGTATCTTAGTAGTTAGAATCAAAGATTGGCTAACCCTTTCAGCTCCTACTTGCAGATTTACCATACCTTATTGTTTGGAAGTCTGTGTTGTCACTTATTTCTGTGTGGGGTATTTATGCTGGCACCTAATTCATGGCAGTGGCAGTGCCCTCTTTTCTTTTATATTACATGATTAGCATTACATGGTTTGGTCTTAGGGGATCTTGCTCACACTTATTTTCATTGCTGCATAGAATGTTTTTGAAGACTTCAAAACTTTCTTGCTCAATTTTTCAGTGTTCATTCTTCTTGCTGACCATCTCACAATTGCTTATGTATTCATTGTACTTTGTATTCTAGTAGTTTCTTGGGGATAATTCTACAGCGCTGTTTTATGAACACAGTTGTCTGGTGGTGTGGTCTGAGCTTTTGCCCCTAACAAGGTCTCTAGTTTTGTCGGGTAGAGATGTCATATGTAGCTTCCAGGTGGTGTGCATTTTCCATCTTTCATTTTCATGGCACTTCACTGGATGGATGGATATGCTTTGTAGGTCTTTATATAACTCTTATTTAATGGTGCCCCTGTGTCTGGACAAGACAAGAATATTCCTGGTTCTGTGATTGGTCCTTTTCGTTTGTTGAATTGTGATGTGGCTATTGCAGAAAGAGATTTAGGTCAGCTGTTCTGTTAATACGTATTTCTTGAACCCTTCTGAATAAATGACGTAAAGGTTTGTGCTGCATCACTGACTGTAATAGTTGAAGAACGATAATACATGGACAGCGATCAAAGCTTCGGGGCAGGTGCTCGATGGAACTGACTGAGGTCCTTTGTGGACCAGGATTTTTAAGCCTTCAGATTTGTGTTTGTTGTGGTAAAAGAAAAATGAGTTGTTCCTGGTTTAGTTATAAACGACCTAGAGAATGCATTTTCCTTCATCGAAGAAAGAATCACGAGAAAGGGAGAAATTCTGTGCAAATTAATACGGCCAAATATAAATTCTAAGATTTATTTTATTATATTCCTCAACTTTTTGGTGAATTTCATGCAATTTCTTAAAAAAGGTATTATCAGTAATGTTTGTTTAATGCCCGCAAAAGTAGGTGATTTTTTTTTTCTAAAAATGCGTAGCTTTTATTTTTTATTTTTTTTTCTTAGTAATCAAAATGTTGCAGAATGTTGAATAAAACAACCCAGTCCAGCATCCATCTTCCCCATGAGAAAAATCCTAACAATCAGCCCTATATATACTCAAGTTACTGCAAATGAAAACAACGTCAATTTAGGTTATACCGTGAGTAGTGTTTAGTTCGAATTAAAAAAAATTAATTGAATCATATTAATTCGAATTAAAAAAAAATAATTAAATTGAATTAATTTAAAATTTTAGTTTAATTTTTTATTTTTTTAATTTAATTTAGTTTGATTTTTGATTGGATTTGATTTTGATTAAAAAATTTGATAAAATTAAATTAATTAATTAACAATATTATATTTTTTTAATAATACAAAAAGAGTAGATTATAATAAAGATTAACGCTTTATAAAATTTTAAAATATTAAAAATAAAATATAAAAAATAAAATATCATTAAAAAAATAAATTAATTAAATTAAATCAGATTGAATTGAATTATATTAATTCGATTTAAATTAATTTTTATTCAAAATCAGTTGGATTTAGTTTTATAAATAGTAAAATTTTAACTTTCAATTTAATTGTTTCAAAACAATTCAATTGAATGCTCCATTTCTAAATATATATTTGTAATTAATGTTGATATATAAAGTGTTAAATAAATTATATTTAATATTATTATTGGTTTATAAAATAATTAATAAGTGTCTATTAATTTATTTTATTAGTGGTTTAACGTGTAGTTATAGATATTTGTAAGTGCTTGATAGCCTGTTCAAGTTTACTCCTAATTCCGTATTGATAAATATTTTCCTCTTCCTGGTCCATGATAGATCTGGTTTTCTTCTGGGTCCCTTCTTGCTGGGCTCCCTGGTGGATCTCTCCATGTTCTTCCTGGTGAAGGGACCTGTAAAATAAGAAAGAATGGTCAGGGGTCTACCGGGTGTGCCCCGGCAGAGGCCCTCCGACGCTCAAGTCAGATTTTATGGCTCAGAGTAGTATATTTAGGCAAGGGTTACAGAAAGAATAATAATGGTGTCCAGGAAGGAAAAGGAAGAAGAAGAGAGAGCCCCCTCTGCGTGGCCTCTACCGTGATATATATATATCTGTCTCTCTGCCACAATGCTAGCTGTCTTCTGTTGCCTAGCTCCGTATGTACGGATGTGTCAGGCGCCTGCTCCATGCGTAACGGCCATTAATTCTCCTCTGATACGTATGATTCTCCTCTGATACGCATGCGGAAGGACCTACCAGTGGGGCATCTTGGTCATTTTCCCCTTTCCGGGCTGGGTTGAATGGTAGGGCTGAAGTTGAGCCTGGTGAGGGCCTGATTACTGGGCCGAGAGGTTTGGGCCGGTTTGATTGAGGAGTCTAGGCGGAGTCCGGCCCTGTGACTGAGCAGGCTGGACCTGGCTCTCGAGGGGAATATTGAAGCCTTCGGATCATGGACTGTTTTCATGGGCCTGGCCTTTATACCGGGGTGAAGAAATTCAGCGATCATCAATTGCCCCTTTATCTCCTCAGCAGTTATTCCATGACTGGTGAGGGGATAAATCTTTAAACTCTATTCATGACCGTGTGGTCTGAGAACTGCTCCTGTCGAAAGTATCACTTTCTTGCCTTTTTATTATTTTTGCCTGAGCGTTGGACTCTTGTGTATGTTTTTTGCCCCTGAGTATTTATGGGCTGTTTTCTCTCGGGCGTTTTGCGGGCTCTTTGTTGCCTGGACCTTTCTCTAGGCCAGCTGAGTTGGTTTAGTGTGAGTGGTCAATTCTCGAGGTCGGTGCCTCTTATGATTGCCCCTGATTCTCTGTTTGGCTTTGTATTTTGGTATGCAGTTTGCTTAGGAATCGTCTTGTCTTAATTCGGTCTGCCTATTGGGTTTACCAGTACGGTGCTCGTTTTCTTGAGATCGGCATGATGCTTTGGTACTTTTGGCTGTTGTGTGAGATTAAAGTCTCTCTACCTGATGACTTGAGCTCCTTTGGGAGGTCGGAGTTTAGCTTTTTCATTTATGGTCCCGTGCCCCAATCTTTTATGTGAGATCAGAACTATGTTCTTTATGAGTTGTTTTTGCTTGTTGCACCGGATGGTCTTGGGGATTCTGGCTATTTTTGCTCCGGGAGATCTTTGAGATCTTTGCCGGTCTTCTACCTCAGTGAGGTCTTCTGCCTCATTGAGGTCTTCTGCCTCAGTGAGGTTTTCTGCCTCTTTGAGGTCTTCTGCCTCTTTGAGGTCTTCTGCCTTATTGAGGTCTTCTGCCTCTTTGAGGTCTTCTGCCTCTTTGAGGTCTTCTGCCTCATTAAGGTCTTCTGCCTCATTGAGGTCTTCTGCCTTTTTGAGGTCTTCTGCCTCTTTTGAGGTCTTCTGCCTCTTTGAGGTCTTCTGCCTCTTTTGAGTTCTTCTGCCTCATTGAGGTCTTCTGCCTCTTTGAGGTCTTCTGCCTCTTTGAGGTCTTCTGCCTCATTGAGGTCTTCTGCCTCATTGAGGTCTTCTGTCTCTTTGAGGTCTTCTGCCTCTTTGAGGTCTTCTACCTCGGTGAGGTCTTCTGCCTCATTGAGGTCTTCTCTTGTCAAGACCTTATTGAGGTCTTCCTTGTCAAGACCTTATTGAGGTCTTCTTTTGCTAGGACCTCAGTGAGGTCTTCTTTTGTCAAGACCTTATTGAGGTCTTCTTTTGTCAGGACCTCAGTGAGGTCTTCTTTTGTCAAGACCTTATTGAGGTCTTCTCTTGTTTTTTCGGGAGTTCTTAGGGGATCCCGGCCTTCTTTGTTTACCCGGGAGTTCTTAGGGGATCCCGGTCTTGTTTGTTTTCCCGGGAGTTCTAGGGGATCCCGGTCTTCTTTGTTCCGGGGTGACCTAGGGGCCCCGCCGGCTGTTTTTTGTTTTGTTTTCCTGGGAGTTCTAGGGGATCCCGGTCTTCTTTGTTCCGGGGTGACCTTGGGGCCCCGCCGGCTGTTTTTTGTTTTGTTTTCCCGGGAGTTCTAGGGGATCCCGGTCTTCTTTGTTCCGGGGTGACCTCGGGGCCCCGCCGGCTGTTTTTTGTTTTGTTTTCCCGGGAGTTCTAGGGGATCCCGGTCTTCTTTGTTCCGGGGTGACCTCGGGGCCCCGCCGGCTGTTTTTTGTTTTGTTTTCCCGGGAGTTCTAGGGGATCCCAGTCTTCTTTGTATTTCCGGGATGACCTCGGGGCCTCGCCGGCTGTTTGTGCACCAGGAGATCTTACGGGATCCTGGCCGTTTTTGTTTTTCCGGGACGACCTCGGGGCCTCGCCGGCTGTTTTTGTTCCAAGAGATCTTACGGGATCCTGGTCATTTTTGTATGTCCAGGACGACCTCGGGGCCTCGCCGGTTGTTTTTGTTCCAGGAGATCTTACGGGATCCTGGTCTTCTTTGTATTTCCGGGACGACCTCGGGGCCTCGCCGGTTATTTTTGCTCCAGGAGATCTTACGGGATCCTGGCCGTTTTTGTTCCGGGGTGACCTCGGGGCCCTGCCGGCTGTCTTTGCTCCCTTAGGAGGTCTTGCGCAAGGTTCAGGCTCATCGGCCTTACTGTCGCTTCGTCATCTCAGCTGGTTTTGTGCCTAACTGAGGTCTTGGGTAAGATTCAGGCTCATTGGCCTTACTGTCGCTTCGTCATTTCAGCTGGTTTTTGTGCCTAACTGAGGTCTTGTTCATTTTTCTGAATTTTTCTGCAAAATAAGAGCTTGTACAGAGCATATATAACGAAGATGCCCGTTGTTAATTCAATAATATTCATCAATAAATGATATGGCGCTCATGCCACTTAGTTTCATTTTTCAGATGCATGCAAGTATTAACTCATGCAATTTTAGAGATGCAATGAACGATATATGTAAATTTCTCCAGAATTTTTCAATCTATATAATGTAAGCAATTATTAGGATATCTAAACTCATAGAGATATATTTTAATTAAATTTAGTCTTACTATTTACATGCGAAGCATGCCTTTTAATAATCTATGAAATCATTTGTATTCAATAATATTTAATTAAAAATAACTTCCAATAACTAAAGGCATCCTTGAAATTCTGAAGCAAGATAATAAATATACACAGCAAATTATGTGTACCTTATTTCAATAGTCAATTGGCATGATTATCCCTCATCCTTCAGTGAAGGATGCAATACAAAATTCTAAGAGCCTTCACTGAACTATGGGCTTGCCCATGAACGGAAGAAATTTCATAATGTGCAGTTGACACTGTACATTGTTGATCTGCAACCTGAGATTTTTTCTGCCAGCCATCAGCTTCTTGAGTACTAAATCTTCCTTTACCATGATGATCAGCTTTACTGTGCAAGCCCTGAGTGGACCTTCTGGGGATGGTTGTTCCACTTACTATTGTTGATTCAAGATTCCTCATTTGTAGAATGACCAGCAAAGGCATTATCAGCTTGCAATTTATTATTCTGTTCCTCCCCACTAGAGACAGGTTTAGTATCATTTCGTCCATCAGAAGTCCGGGACTTTGCATTTAGACCTTCTGTTTTTGATATGTCTTCAAATGCTGTCAATTTCCCCTACTTTCAGGTGATCTCACTTTTGTGGGCCCCCCAATATATATGGTAGTCAGGTAATAATATACTGCTGTTTGCTCTTGCTTGCTCTCTCTCCCTATGTAAAAGTTAGGGTGTGGGCCCGGCTGGTGGCTGTTTTCTTCCATTTCTTTTTTTTATTTTTATTTTTTTTTTTAATTACAAATGTATATGTATTATTGGCAAACAAAAAGGCAAACAGAGGACACTTGTCTTGCTGTTATAGGCCCTAGCCCATTGTAAGAAACCCATGTATATTTTCAAGAACTAAGTGCATCTAAGGTAAAAAAGAAGCACCAGAAGGAAAGTAACAACAGTGACAACAGCCACAAACACAAGAGAGTTCAAAAGGGTACCTCCGAGCTTATCCCAGAAGGAGTCCGAGGTTGTCTCAGTGTAAGCCATGGTAGCTATGGTGTTTATTGTTGTTGATGCCGACGAGGAGTCCGTGTTGAGAATTGAGACCAGAATCACCACAATGAACATGCAGATTGATATTGTTGTTATGATTCTGATTATTTCTTCTCCTAGAAAATCAATAATGCTTTTGGGTCTTTGGATTTGAGCCATTTGGGTGTTCGATTTTTGGATCAATTGAGATTGCGAGGAAGGGTATTCCCTCAGATGATAGATTGGTGGCTTCAAGTTTACTCTGTTTTTGCATTGACTTTCAAGTGGTGGCCTCCTCCCGTAGCGATAGTGGAGCCGAGCTCCCGGTACCAGACGATTATTTTTATCTAACCTGAAATGTGGGCCCGATCACAAACACGGCTCTGACCTCGATCACATCTCAGCTCGAGCACGGGTCCGACCTCAATGGGCAATCTATCGTTGGGGTCGTCGGATTTGCCGAGCTCCTATCTGCCTTGCTATTCCGACCAACCAACTTGTTAATTCAAATTTTAAGAGCGGTCTGGCCATCCGACCAGGAATGCGGGATCGACCTCGAACATGACTTCGACCTCAGGCGTACCTCTATCCGACTTCACGATTTCCATCCCGAGCTTGAGTCCGTCGACTGTTAAGCGTGAGCTGATTTATTCATGTGGTTCACTGTCCAGCCGAGTTTATGATATTTACTGGGAATTTCTTGTGGATTTGTTGAAGTTGTTCTTTCCAAATTTGCTCTATCAACTTGTCTGAGCTTTTCCTCCGACCTCTTTCCTCCTTCCTGAGCAGATGCAGATTTGCATGGCCATCAGGTCTTCATTCACGGGAGAGCCCTCTCAACCTTAACAATCTCGTGCACGACTCGCTGGACTTCGGCGACTCGTTCAACTTCAGCGACTCGCTCAACTTCAGCGATCTCAGGCAGCAGCCGCACTCCAAGTGCATGCATAGCCGACCCGCTGGCGTCGCCAGCCCGGATTGCCAATGACAGGACAACCTTTGTGCTTCGCCGGATTTCCTTTCCGCCGCCGGCGCATACGAAGTCGAAGGCGTTGCAAGAGACCCCGCGATCTCCCGTAGTTGTCTTCCCCATCCTCGAGATGATCGAGCTTTCTCTGCTGTTACAACACACGGCTTCGGGCTTCGCCGGTGACACCCATGACTGGACGCGACCTGCCCTTAATATTTGATTATTTCCTATTGTCGCCAAGTTGCTCTGATACTTGAGGGGCGTTGCTCTGCAACCGAGTTGGCTGGCTATGAATCGTGTTTCTTCCGACCTTGCGCCTTATCCGACCTGAAATGTTAGTCCGACCTCTCCTATTTTTCATTTATTAATTTTCTCTTTAACTTGCTAACCTGATATTTTACAGCCGACCTCACAACTTCAACAAATATATATATATACTTCTCATTCTTTTTTTCTTTTACAGAAAATATTCACCAGACTTCAAAGAAAAAATCAGCCGTAATAAAATCTAATAAATATTAAAATAAATTATCTGAAAGACCATCAAAATATTCTTTAGCACAATGAACCTTTCTTTTCAGCTGGGTTATCTGCTCAAACTTTCGTACCTTATGTGGATCTCAATGGGTGGATCTGAAAACTTTTGAGATAGTAAAATCTCTTTCGTGGAGGGCACATTCCCGGCCAAGCTCGGCGAGGGGTTAAAAGGAATGGGTGGTTGGTTGTTTGGAGTTGTAGGACTGGAAAATAAGAACCGCTGCCCCTCTTGGGCAGAGCTCAGATTATTTGGAATGACGTTAAGGTTATTTTCTTGGTGGTTTGCCATTGTGGATCTCAGTGGGTTTTGAAAGTGAAAACTCCGGTGATGAAAAGATCTCCTTCGTTTCCCACAGACGGCGCCATTTGATAAATATTTTCCTCTTCCTGGTCCATGATAGATCTGGTTTTCTTCTGGGTCCCTTCTTGCTGGGCTCCCTGGTGGATCTCTCCATGTTCTTCCTGGTGAAGGGACCTGTAAAATAAGAAAGAATGGTCAGGGGTCTACCGGGTGTGCCCCGGCAGAGGCCCTCCGACGCTCAAGTCAGATTTTATGGCTCAGAGTAGTATATTTAGGCAAGGGTTACAGAAAGAATAATAATGGTGTCCAGGAAGGAAAAGGAAGAAGAAGAGAGAGCCCCCTCTGCGTGGCCTCTACCGTGATATATATATATCTGTCTCTCTGCCACAATGCTAGCTGTCTTCTGTTGCCTAGCTCCGTATGTACGGATGTGTCAGGCGCCTGCTCCATGCGTAACGGCCATTAATTCTCCTCTGATACGTATGATTCTCCTCTGATACGCATGCAGAAGGACCTACCAGCGGGGCATCTTGGTCATTTTCTCCTTTCCGGGCTGGGTTGAATGGTAGGGCTGAAGTTGAGCCTGGTGAGGGCCTGATTACTGGGCCGAGAGGTTTGGGCCGGTTTGATTGAGGAGTCTAGGCGGAGTCCGGCCCTGTGACTGAGCAGGCTGGACCTGGCTCTCGAGGGGAATATTGAAGCCTTCGGATCATGGACTGTTTTCATGGGCCTGGCCTTTATACCGGGATGAAGAAATCCAGCGATCATCACGTATTAAAAAAGATATTATTATAATTATTAATGAAATATATGTATGCTTATTAATTTACAATGACGTATATAAAAATATAATATAATTTTTAAAATGTAATATGTTGAGATATACAATTACTTTATTCGAGAAAAATAATATTATAACTAATTTATCCTCTTAGCTATTTATCCTCCAATGTATCTAGTGGCGATTTTATCTTACCTCAATAATTAGAAAATTATTGTTACCAGTATTAGATGTTAGATCATTTATAGAATTAACTATACCTATTTATTGCAGGTCGGTTGATTGTCAACATGAATTCAGCTTACAATGTATTTGAAAACCCTTTTCCAAAAGAATATTTTACTGAAAGTCCATAAAACACTTCCATTAATAACCGACCCTTTTTTTGAAGATAGTAAAATGCCGTACATATCGAAGCAGGAAGAGGAAAAATAAAAACCATTCCCTTACTGTAAGTGGGATTACTCCTCAAGCTTCCCTTTGAACACCTATGAAGAAACAACATAATTGGCTTGCAGAAAATTCCGATTGCACATAGAGGACATATCAATCACGAAACCAAATGTATCCACCGATTAGAGAAGCATGTAAGGGTATTATAAAAAGAAAATTCTCAGTTCAAGAATCTTCGCAGCTCATTGAAGGGTATTATAACCGACATAACACATCAAATAGAAAGTGCACAAGAAGCAGGGAAAAACTCCAAGCACTAACCATTTTAATCATATGACTTCTCAATCTGAAGTCACTTAAATATGCTCTTATAGTACATTTGGTCATCAAGCCGCACTATTGTTGCCAACCATACTGCTGGTTGCGGTTTCCACCCATCATGTTTGAGCCACGACCAGCACCAGAGCTCCCATATGGTGCACCTTGAGGATAATTTGGAGCACCAACTCCATACCCACTGCTCCCTCCACCACGAGGAGCACCAGTCATGCCACTTGAACCATAGGGTGGTGCCCGCCCTTGTGGAGGATATGGCCCGCTCCCATAACCTCCACCACCTTGACCTCCACGATTTGGATGATTGTATCCTCCACTTGTTCCACTAGGTGGGTATCTACCTGGACCACCTGCTGGCCCACGAGGCTTCCCATAATGGTGGCTAGGCCCTGTAGCAACTGGAGGCTGAGAATTATGCATGGGCTGATTAGGCCCTGACCTCATCTGTGGATGTGCCTGCCCAGACTGCTGAATTGGTGGAATGCGGCCATGCTGCTGCGGGTGTTGCAGTTTCTGGCGTTTTGCATTCTCATCATGTTGTCTCTGTTGCTGGCGCTTTTTCTTTGTCTGAAATTCGTGTGATGATTCATATTTGGGCAAACTAAACCAATAAACCAAAAATCGTCAAGAAAACAAACCACTTCTGGTACAAATACTTTATTATGTAATGAAATGAAGGCATTCAAGTAAAGAAGAAAACCAAACCTCTTGGGGTCACAAGGCAATGGATCAGTCCAGAAATACTCAGCGTCAAGTGCATCCTTTGCAGATATTCTCTGTTCATATAGAAAAACATAAAAGATTTAGAATATAGTTTAAACGAAGCAATACAAATTCTATATTGAATTTTGCATGTACAAGACCGCCAACTGAAACATCCACTGAAGAGGCAATTTTTCCCCATGTCCCCTCTCTCTCTCTCTCTAGCAACTTGTCTTTTTTCCATAAAATTTGTTGAAACTGATAATAGATCAGATTGCAAATAATGTTTAACCTGGACATTATTTTACAGATCTCTGTTTTACCAAAGTTGCAAGTTACCAGGAAACTTTGTACAAAAGCCATATTTCCATTAAATTGAAAAATGCCATCCACCCAACATAGAACAACCAATTCATAAAGCCAATGTTCATCACCAGATATATGGGATAAAAAAAACTGTTCAAGGCACTAAATGTTGAATAAATTCTTTATGCAAAAACAATGAGTATGCTCATAGAAGAAGAAACACATTTAGTAAATGCCATGAGATGTCATTTAGTAAAGCAGACATCATGAAACGTACCAAGCCAGCAAGTACTGACAATAAAACGATCAACTTTCTACTTCAAGAAAATAACAGCGTAGATTTATAACCACAAATGCAAGGAACAATTACGCAAACACATCCAAGATGCAAGATGAATATGAAGAATGCAATTTCCACAGGCTTAACCAATGCCAAAATTTGATGAATTCCACCAATCAAGTAAGTCCTAAACTCCTGGATGTATGGATGAAATTCTCGAGACAGTTATCAATTAGGACAATTTCCACCATTCAACAATACTCGGGAGTAACTTCATTCATTTATTTACAAACAGTAATAACTTGCATTGCTTCTTATCGGCAAATTGTAACATGAATTTGAATGGGACTATTTATTGTCTAAGAATATAATTAAAAATCAAAGCTTATCGGTACCATCTACAAACAATTGAGTTTAATAATTTAAAATAACTTTAATAACTATGAAAGCAACTCTTGTGAAAAGTAAAATCTTGTATTAATATATGATCTAAAACTTGTAATCATTCTAATTCCATCTTCTAAATAAATTTTTAAATTAAAATTTTAATCCATAAAATATAATCTAATATATTTTCATGATAAAAATAAAAACAATTTAACTCATATAATTAAATGACAAAACATTATCCATAATTGTAAAATAATAACTAAACACTGAAACCAAATTCAATTTTGTATTAAAATCATTATTGCATATAAGTTACAGGTGATACAATATTTTGGAATCTTAATTTATTATAAGTCAAATTTATGAGTCAATATATGTACACACACATATATATATATATAAAGAAAAAGGGTGACCTAGTGCACAAAGTAACCCCACATTGGAGAGGTTGATTATGAGTCAAACTATTATTAGAAAAAGAACTGCATAAGAGGATAAATTGTAATAACAAATGGAAGTTACAAAAGTAAATACCAAATGGGTATTAGGAAAACGTACAAGGAATATTGTTTTGAATGTATATTAATATCACTATTCTTAAGACTACTTTTGAAAAGAAAAAATGTTTCTTAGGAGATTTAATAGCCTGGTCTACACAATGGAAGTAATTTTCTCCTTTTATTAAAAGCATCGCATGCCATGAAAACTATCTTGATCATTGAATTTGAAAAGGAAAATGATTAAGCATCACAGGAGTTGGTAGGGTTAACCCTTGCCGTTGTCAGCATGACCTAACCTCTACATGCTACACAGCCCACACCAGTCAAACAAAAACTGGAGTAATCTCCTCTAAGGACCTGTTTGGCCCGTTAATTCTGAAACTTACTGGGAAATTGGGTTTTATTGGGTTTGACTACCCACACATATTTGGTGGACATCCAAAAGTGATCAGAATGGTTTTAGGTAAACACGATCAGAGCATCCAATCCTGTCTGTGTAAAAGACTAATCCAACTTCTAATTAACTGAGCTCTATATATAAAATAAGTTCCTGCATCAACACTTATAATCTTTAACACATCATCCACATTCAAGGTACAACTTTTGAAATAAATGTAATATTTCAGACAGACATTTACATGCAACTCCACCATAACTGACAAATAACTTTTGGCTCCTAATAATATAACTAGGTTCAGAAACCAAAATGAAGATACATCTGGTAAAGAGATACCTGAGAAGGATCAAGAGTCAGCATTCTCTCCAATAGCTCCAATGCGTGACGGTCAAAACTAACAAAAAATAATGGATGTAAAAGGGCAGGAAAAAGGGGGGGGGGGGGAGAAACAGCAAAACAAAAGGCATACAAGTCATTGAATGTCAAAGAAAAAGTCAAAGTTTCAAAATAATAGAATTATAGCATAGAGCCATAGCACAAGCTTTGTAACTTACTGTCTGAAAACCTCCCTTAGACGTCTCTTCATTGGCCTTGTTGGTTTAAAATTGTTATACCAAGGAATCTTGGAAACTCCAGGCCAATTCACCTCATCTGGAGCTCCACATAACTCGAAAATCTTATTTAATTGTTCAGGCTGCAATCCTCACAAAATAGGTATTAGATGGTGTCATGCGCAAAAAAATAATGATGTAAATGATCAACTGAAAGGGAATTGAAAATTACATATTTTCTCCTCTTTTAGTATTCTTTAATAATACAACCTCATAAAAAATATTAAAAGAAAAATCTTTAAGTGTATCACCATCATCCTACTACATGATTTGCACATGGGACGCTACCTATTGGTTGGTACTCAAATCCAAATAAAAGAAATAATGTTGTAGATCCTCATGGAAAACAAATTCTGACACAATTCCATCTATTATCAATCTCTGACATCATAGAGAGAGAGCCAAAGGTGAGAAGCAGTGACATTTCTCCAATTTTCAGCTGACTCAAAGAAAATATTACTATTGCAATAAGGGATTACATCTGCTGAAGCATATTACTATTCTAACAATTTCAATCAATGAACAAATTGACTCCCATGACTTGTTCTCTTTTACCATTTAAGCATCTAGAATGACTTCTAATTCCTTTTTCACCACACTTAATGGGCATAGGGAATTGTCAAGGTGTTCTAAAAATTAGCCCTTTAACCCTATATGAAAGGCTTTGTATAAGGGGGACTAGGTGAATTGGGGTTGCACTTGCAATTGCAAAGAAAAAAAAATGTAACAAATATTTACTATTATTACCACCATTACTACAAGCATAGCCAATCAGCATTTGCTACTAATGCAAGCATATAGTTCAATAAAATGAAAAACTGAACACACTTTGTAATAACTAACCTCTTAGTTACTACTGTAACATTTCATTCCCAGTCATCTTATCCTTTACGAAAACCCATAAATTATCAAATTGAACATTCACAGCTTCAAATCCTTTCATAAGTTGTACATTAAAATCAATTAACAAGAGCTATTCTGCTCACCTCATCTTTTCCAGGAAAAATTGGCTTCCCATGAAGAAGTTCAGCAAAAATACAGCCAACAGACCACATATCAACAGCTGGACCATACTTTGTTGTCCCAAGCAGCAATTCAGGAGGCCTGCTCAAAATAAAAAGTAATGGATGCTTATTCTTTGACTTTTCTCATTTTCTTATCTTTTGCACTCGTTAGGTGGAAAGGAATGGTGCACAGTTTCTAAAAGAAAGGAAGAAGTTTAGTTAATCAAATCAGAACCATGAAGGAAAAAATTTTTACCTGTACCATAAAGTAATTACACGATTGGTTAGATTTGCATTGTGATCATTTGAGAATGATCGGGCAAGCCCAAAATCAGCAAGCTTCAGATTACCCTCATTGTCTATGAGAAGATTAGAGCCTGCAGTAAAACATAGTTCGGATACTTGGTATCTTATGAAGTACAAAATAAGATACAATAGTAAAATTACTTGCTTTCTTAATAACCTTTGATATCACGATGAAGTACTTGGTTTACATGACAATAGTGAAGCCCCGTCAAAAGCTGCCTCATATAACACTTCAGGAAAAGAAGCAAAATTGAAGGACAAAATAACACAATAAAAATAGACATAAAAAATAAAGAGGATTTTTCCAGCGAACATCAAATGCTTAATATACCTTAATCTGAGGAACTGAAAATCTCATCCCAGGACGATCAGCAAGACCTGTCAAATCATGGTCCATGTATTCAAAGACCATGTATATTCCACCTTTATACTTGTTACCATCTGCAATCCCGCAATAAACATATCAGAAATCAACTATCCTCAAACAAAACAACTATTTAGATCAACATTTTTAGACACAAAAGCCACCAAATGCCCAAGTGCACATGCAGAGGCAAAAACACAAAATGAAAATTACAACCAATTGATAGCAGCACATGCAAAATGGAGAACTTGCCTGGCCTCCCCTGCTCATCCTTTTCAGGACCTACAAAACAATGCCAAGAAATTTAGATTTTTTTTTCAAAAAAAAAAAAACTAATCTGATGCTGTGAATAAAGGATACATCATGAGAGCAGCACTACTCATGTGCAGTGAACTAGTAAAGTTCATAGCATTACCAGGAGATGTCACAATCTCTTTCAACTTGATCACGTTCTCATGATGTAGCTTCTTTAGAATTTTGATTTCACGGATTGCTGTTATGGGAAACTGCAGAGAATAAAAGACTTGTTTTAATAGTGAAACATAATATTTTTCAATTGGATAAGTGGAATCCTTTTTCTTTCAAAAAAAAAAAAAGTGGCATTCCTTTATAATTGATTGACCTCCAAACCAGTGAATAAAAAATACAAACACAAGCAGATCGAAAAGACATATTGGACATATATGATTGTTCATCTAGCAAGTTAAGTTAACAAATAACTTAGCAAAAGCATAGAAGTACCCCCTCTCTTTCATTGTCCATTCTTATTTTCTTCAAAGCAACTATTTCACCTGTCCTTATTTCCCTGGCCATGTAAACTTGACTGGAAAAAGAAAAGCAAAGCATCAGAAATCAAAAATAGGTTCTGTCATCTTCAAAATCACAAAAGAAGAAATCTAGAAAAATAGGTTTTCAACAACATAAATTAGACGATAAGCTCCAGAATAGTGCATCTAGTTTTACCTCATTGGAGATTTGATCCCCAATAAAGAGCTGCACTATAATGAACAGCTTGCCAGAAATTTGGTAGTGAATAGATGAAGAATCACAATGAAGAAAACTGAGCTGAAAGTCAAATTTTTAAACCTTTCTTCTAAAAATTAGGAGCACTAAGAAAATCAACTCACAAAATTATGCTTGAAAAGAAAATGATAGCGAATATCCCATCTCAAAACTAGCAATGCATTAGACGACAATTGTGAAGACCTTATTGACACCAATTTCATAAATTTCGCCAAATTTATGAGCATAAACCATAGAAGCACCACCAAAACGTTATATAAAAAGAAATTAAAGAGAAAGGATTCCTGAAAGCATATGATTTCTCCAAACCAAAAATAGTAAAAGTCATACAAGCACCACCAGAAAGATAACAGAATTTGAGAGTAGGTAACAGACCCGTAAGTGCCCTCGCCAATCTGCTCCAATTTTTCGAAACAATCGACACTTCTTGATCCCCAAGAGGGAGACTCGTTAAGGTTAAGCTGCTGGCCAGGGGCTGTTAAAGCCATAGTCCAATCGTCCTCGGCTCAACTGCGCAGTGAAAACCCTTTCTTCTTTCTATTCTATTCTCTTGCTAAGGCTAAGGCAACATCATCACCAGGTTTCTATCTTCTCTTAAAACCCAAAATAAAGACGAGATAATAAAGAGAAGAAGTCATACCGTCTTCTCCGGCGGCTGTGGAATCCAAAATTAAATAAACTGTCGTCGGATTTTGGTTTTGCGGCGGTACGGCGGCGGTACGGCGGTGGTCGAGCTTCTTGATTTTGCCCCACTTGCCTAAAGCACAACACAGGTTTCCTTTTGAGCCTTGACACTGCAAGTCTGGAATAGACGGAATTTGCGAGTAATTTCTTTTTGGTGTTTCTAAATATTTTTTTTAATTAAAAAAAAATAAAAGTTTTCCTTTAAAAGAAGTAATAAATTTTTAGACTTTTAAATTAAATAACTATTTTATCCTTCAATATTTATCTTTTTCGTCCCTAAATTTACTATTATTATATTTTTTCTCCGTATTTAAAAAAATATTAAAATATCTCTAAATTTTAATTCTACATAAACTTCAATCAATGTTTTCTTTTCTCATTTTTTTGTTATTAAAAAAATGTATTATTTGGAAATTTTTATTAAAAATAAAAATTTAAATGAATTTATATATAAATTATATATTTTAAATTAAAAATTAAATTATCTTATTTTAAATATGAAAAGTAAAAAAATTAAATTAAATGCTTACATAATTTTAATTATAAAGAGAGAATTAAAACCTACCTCTTCAATTCAATATGCATATTATTTTATTTGTTTTTTTTATCAAAATATTAAATATATTATATTTATTTAAGAGCTATAGAGCTAGACTAGATATAAGGTCTAAATCACCAAAAAAAAATCCCAAATAAACAAAATCAGACCTAAAAAAAATTAAACCCAAACTGAATCAATCAACCTCAATCTCCATCTCCAAAGCATGCACCAGTATTACTGATGGCTCCTCACCTCCACGGCGCCACAGTGACTGAACATTAGAGTTGAGCACCGGAGACCTTAAACAAAACCAAAGAAAATAAAAGCACACAAATAGGCATAACAATAGGCATGCATCCAGTCAACAGCACCGAACACATTAACACACTGCCTTAGACATCAACCAGTAAGATCCATAGCCTATAAGTAGAAAGGCATAGAAAAGCAACAAAAACAAGAGAGGTAGAGACAACCGACGTGCAATATAGACAAATAAATAACATGACTTTTATCATAAGATACGTTCATCGACAAAAATAAATTAAATAAAGAGACATTATAAAACTCAATCGAAGAAGCCAATAGTAGCATTGATTAATGGATGTGTTGGTGCAGTCTCGGGATATCGATATCACGCATAGAGCAATCCTTCTCATCAGAAGCTAAAGTCGAAACCCAAACACAAGTCTCACTAGATGCACACTCCCTTACCAAGCTAACGCAGACCTTAAAAAAAAGATAGAAATAAGAAAAAAAAAAGAAAAATAAAAAATAAAAATAATGTCGTCCCATCAATTTATAGCGAGTGAGAGCTGGGATAAATGACAGCTTAAAAAAAACTCTTATTTTTACTCGAAGATAAGCATAAACATACCAAAGGAACCGGCTACAAAATCAAAACCTAAAACCTTTTGCAAAATTAATATTATCCTTTCCGTTTTCTTTTCTCTCTATCTTATATTTTATTACGTTTTCTTTTCTATCTTATATTTTATTACATTTATGATATCATGAGTATTGTAAAAATATTAAAATATTTTATTTTTTATTATTTAATAAAAGTAAATATTTAAATTTATAACTTATTAATAAATATAATTAATATTAATTATTATTTAAAATAATATATAATACTGTATTCAAAATTAATTAATGAAAAATGAACAAACAAATATTAAAACAGCCAAACAATGTGCTTTGCATCTCACTTTTTCACTCTATATGGACAACAAAATTTCTTCAAAAAATCAAAGATTTTATTATTTTTTTTAATATACTTATTCATTATAAATAGAATCATATGAAAAATTAAAGTGAATTTCAAGTACATATATATGTGTGTTTTTTCCTAATAATTTCAACAAAGAGGATCTCACTTCTCACAATGTGTAAAGGCAGCTATCTATGAAATAATAACATCATCGGCTTTAAATTATAGAATTTACGGCATTTAGTTAATTAGATTATTATGTTTTTATATAAAAAAATAGTAATATTTAATTTGGAAAAAATATAGGAACATGATTTTGATTTAAAAAAAAAACTTCCTCCTAATTTGTAATTACATAAATGTTAGAAACATTAATACAAATTACTAATGTTATAAAGATTATACTGATAACGTGGTCAGAATAGAACTATACTGTGATTAGTTAGAGGTAGTGGGTTGATAAAGCATATTCTAGAACAATTTATCATGATATTATTGATGTTAATTTACATTATTTCTGTCTAATTTTATGATTTTAATGTTATTGTGCAGAAAATAGTGTAAAGAGACAATTTGGTGAAAATACCCCTAAAACTGCCTTAAATAGAGTAAAGGAGAGCAAATATGCCAAATGCAACTTGAAAGGAGCCAAATAAAGAAAGTAATTTTAAATTCAAATTTCAAATTCTTAAGAGAATTCAAAATTCAAAATCAAGATTCAGCTCATTAAAGAAAATGGCAAATAAGAAAAGTGGCAAATAAGGAAAGTGCAGTCTGCAGAGCAGTTTGAAATTCAAGATCTTCAAGAATTTTTTTCCTTATTGAAAAAGTCAAATCTCTAGAAGATGCACATTCAAATTTGAAATTCAAATTCAGCTTGTCAAACAAGCCAAAAAAGACACACATGCCACCTCAAGTCTTACACATTCAAAATTCAAAATTCAAAATTCAAAGAGAGGCTCCACCTCATTAATGCAAGATATGGACGGCATGGGCAGCACTTGGGCAGTCAAGAATTCAACTTGGGCAGCAAGTAAGGACCTAGGACAACACTTTCAACTATAAAAAGACACGTAAGGAGCCTCCCCATGCTTTTTCTACTCCCCTTTGGACACACCTATGGGATTGCAAGTGGCACAATCTCTTCTTCTTTCTTTCTTTATTTTTGGGTTTTGTTTCAGTCATGAGTGGCTGAAACTTTTAATTCTAGTTGAAGATTGGTTGAAACATTAGTTGTAACGACCCGAAAACCGGTACCCCTCTCTAACGGCCCGAACCATTACTGGCACTGGGATCCAGATCGGCATAAGGCCGCCGGGACCCGTAGTAAGCCAAATATAACTCTGTGTACCTGATAAATCCCATACATGATCAAAAAGATACTCAACAATCTTGTACAACGACCAGGCTTAACTACTGCTACTCAGATATACAAGTCTGAAACGGCCCTCAGGGCCTATACCAGTGACTACTGACTGCTGTGGGTCAAGGGATTGAAACCCTTTCTTCCCTCACTGTTATGCTTTTGGGTCAAGGGCTTTGATACCCTTTCTTCCCAAACACAACCCACTGGTCTCTCATCAAAGCCATACATTAAGCCTGATTCACACATTTCTCATCAAGAAACGTAAAACAGAATCCATATACAAAGGGATTCATCATACACCACACTACAGCAAAGACACTAGGGAAAGCATGAGTCTATCCAGTATATGACAGTACATATCGATATATTACAGTACAACTCATCTTTTAATTACATCATGTCCATTACTCTATTACAAACATACACTCATGCATATCGTTACTCTTTACTTTTGCCGACTCTGACTTCTCATAGCTATCTCGAAACCTGCAAAACTAGGGTTTAGGGAGTGGGATGAGCTCTATAGCCCAGTGAGTAGGAACAATAAAACAGTTCATTAAATACATGCTTTCATGAAATGCATCACATCACAAACATATCATCTCACGGATGAACTTGTCACCAAGAGCCCTCTACCATAGACATATCGTAATATGTCCTACTGTGCCAAGGAGACTAGGTCGTCACCTGGACTTCTCTTATCTGACTGGCTGACTGTCTATCTCATAGTACCAGGAGCGACCTGGACTATCCAGGAGCGACCTGGTATGGGTACCTCATGCCATATCTCATCTCATAGTATCTTATCTCATATCAAGGGCTACGAATCATCCAATATTCATCCACATGAACAACATCTTATGCAATGCATCATATTCATGAATTCTAATGCAACACAACCTAATACATAACATGGCATTTTATGATGCATGGATTCATGCTAGAAACGTGTCATTTCTCAAGTTAAAACATTAAGGTTAGTTCCACTCACCTCTAGCCACTGCTGGCTCACTCGGGGCCAATTCTCACTCTGGGGCCTCCTCGGTTCTTCGGTCCAAACCTACACAGGTGGACTCAACTGAGGTACCAAACACACTCTAAACAACTCATAAATAACTTTTAAACAACTCTCCAAAACCCCTCTCAAACATCCTAAAACAATCACATAAAGCATGCAAAAGAAGGCTGGACAGGACACTTTCGGCGGCAGGTTCGGCGACCGAATGTCCTCTCCAGAGCCAAAACTCAAGTACCTTCGGCGGCCGAATCTCTACTTTCAGCAGCCGAACCCTTTCGGGAGCAAGGTTCGGGGGCTGAAACATACTCCAGAGACGAAAGTCTCTAACCTTCGGTGGCACCTTCAGCGGCCGAATCCCCCTTCTAGAGCCGAAACTCACAACTCTCGGGGGCGAGGTTTGGTAGCCGAAGCCACTTCCTCAAGGGGTTCGGCGGCCGAATGTACCTTCGGCTGCCGAACCTGAGTTCATCCAGAACTCATCCTCGACGGCAACCAAGCTCCTCACTCCTTCCCAACACCCAAAACATACAAATCTCAATTCCTCAACATACATATACTCTAGTATATGCCCAAAGGGGTCCAAAACTAACTTAAAACCCCAACAAAAACAACAAACATAACACATATACAAGCTTTCACCCATAAACCATCAAAACACACTTTGAAACCCAATTATGCAACTCTACCCAAAACCTCTATAAATCATGAAAAGAAGTTCAAGATCTTCACTTACCTCTTGAATACAAGAAGATGAACGATCTGAACTGAGGGATATAGAGCAACTCTCCTTCAAACTCTCCAAACCACAAAACTTCTCTTTTTAGCTTAAAACCTTCAAAACAATATGAAAACCAATCAAACCTTTGCAAGCTTTGATAAAACCATGAAACATACCCATGGAGGACATGATCTTACCTCTGGAAGTGAAAAGACAAGCTATACTTATCCATTTCACCGACTGGAGGCGTTTTATAGATGGCAAACCGCCTCTCCTTCGGCTGCCGAACCTGCATGCAAAACCATGCAACGTTCGGCGGCCGAACTTGGAGTTTCGGAAGCCGAATCTAAGGCACTTTCGGCGGCCGAACTTCACTTCGGTGGCCGAACCTGGCCAATTCCTCCTTGGTCTTTTCTCTTCAAAACTCAATCCGTTTCCATTCTAAACCTTTAAAACACTTGAAAACATTTGAGAAAACCTTTCTCTTACCCTTCTAGAAACATCTCACATCCTCGAATTCCACCGGACGGTAGGAATTTCGATGTCTGAATCTAGCCAGGTATTACATTCTTCCCCCCTTTAAGAACATTCATCCTCGAATGTTTAAAACAACAATAAACATACAAGTAAGCAATCAAGTAAGGCCGCAAACCTCTCTTCAAAGAGAGACACAGAGACCACTGGAGTAAAAACTCCCGGGTCTTCTAATACAAGTACTATTTTGATCTGTGTCCACACTCTACACTGACTGCTTATCACTCCTGCCGGTACACAACCGACTTGATTCTTTCTTCTGACTACTGACCTTCCTTTCTCTTTGGCTCTTCTACGCTTTATGCACACTATTCTGGCTACACTAACCTTTGCTTCTCTTTACTCAACCCGGTCAGAGGAGCAACAACTCTAAGGAACATTAAGCCTGATTCACACATTTCTCATCAAGAAACGTAAAACAGAATCCATGTACAAAGGGATTCATCATACACCACACTACAGCAAAGACACTAGGGAAAGCACAAGTCTATCCAGTATATGACAGTACATATCGATATATTACAGTACAACTCATCTTTTAATTACATCATGTCCACTACTCTATTACAAACATACACTCATGCATATCGTGTAACGACCCGGAAACCGATACCCTACCGTAACGGCCCGAACCGCCACCGGCGCTAGGATCCAGATCGGCTTAAGGCCGCCGGGACCCGTAGCAAGCCAAACATACATACTATCACCTGGTCAAATCCCATACATGATTAAAACTTAACCATAGAAACATGAAAACTGAACATCAGTTGAACCCAAACCTGACCTGTGCATGTATCCTGACATGAAACATACATCATAAAATCATAAAACCTCCACTGGAGTCCTCATCATATACTCCAATGGGGTAACATTACACGCCTCAAGTTTGGTTCTCAACTCAACATAAAAACATTACATAACCATGCATCAACAGGGATTAACCAGTCTATAGGGCCAAGCACACTCTAATCCATAAACATAAACTCTACTATCAGTTACATACATTATCTCAAATTACATTATATCAACTTATATTACATGTCCACTTCTAGAACTACTAGACTGCAACATAACTATTACATAAAACACACGTCTCTTAATCTTTACCCTGCTGACTTCTGAGCTCTGACTTAAACCTGCAACACTGGGGTTAGGGGAAAGGGATGAGCTAAAAAGCCCAGTGAGTAGAAACATAGAAAACAGTTCATTAATTACATGCTCTCATGAAATGCGTCATATCACAAAGAAATCACATAACTGTCTCTGGTCCGTCTCGGGGCTCATGCAGCTAAATATTCCCCACGGAGTGTTTTTGAGAGTTCCTTTCTTTGCTAGCATCCTTTACTCTCAAGGATCAGACATGACCTCAAAAATCCCTCTGTCGGTGCCCGGCTCCCCCAAAGGAGCTCACACAGGACTTTCACATACATGACAGGGTGCCTAGTCCACAGAGAGCTCACAAGGACTTTCCTATATGTACTTGTCCGGCTCTCAAAAGACTCACCCAAGACTCAATGACAGATATGGGCTATTGAAGTCGCCTTGGTCCGAACCTCCTGAATCAACATCAAATAATGCAATGCGTCACATTCGTGAAACTAGTGCAATCATCCTATTACATATAAACATGATGCATGAGCATGCTTTAGGCATTTGATTTTGTATATAAAAGATTAAGTTTAGTTCTACTCACCTCCTAGCAGACGCTGACTGACTCTGCAACTGCTAACACTGATGGCCTCCTCGATCCCTCGGGTCCGATCCTACACAGGTGGACTCGAATGAGGTGCCAAACACATTCTAACAACTCATAAACATACCCCCAAAAACCCCTCTAAACATCACTTAAACATGCATAGAAAACACCCAAGAAAAGGCTGGACAGGGCACTTTCGGCGGCACCTTCGGCGGCCGAAAGTCCCTTCCAGAGACGAAACTCGGGTAGGTTCGGCGGCAGGTTCGGCGGCCGAAACCCTAGGACAGAAACGAAAGTCCCTCCTTCGGGGGCACATTCGGCAGCCTAAAGACTGCCTCCCATGCAGGTTCGGCGGCCGAAACTCCTTTCGGCGGCCGAACCTGGTCCCCTCTGGACGACAGGTCCGATTCTGCCAAGCCAAAAACCAAACTCAAATATACCCAAATCCTCACATACTCTCTTCCAATCATGCATACTCACTCCCACAAGCATAAAGGAGCATAAACCAACATAAACTCCTCAACACAAACATCACATAACATACATTGGGTATAAAACCCACATGAACCTAAACATGCCATTCTACCCATTCAAAACTCCAATAAACTTACTTAAAACTCATTAAAACATAAAAAGGAAGCATAGATCTACACTTACCTCTTGAAGATCGAGGGTTGCGTGATCTCTAACTCGGAGGTATGGAGAATCCAAGCTCCAAAAGCTCCAAGCTCCCAAAACTCCTTTTAAGCTTTAAATCTTCAAACACAAGGGTAGAAATCATGAAAAACTTGAGAGGATGGGTAGAGAAAACACGAAAACGACCAAAGGAAGGCATAAACTCACCTGAGCTCGAGAATGGGGAGAAAACTTACCCATTTCCGATCTGAGGGCCCTTTATAGGTGGCCTGGTCGAAGACCTTCGGCAGCCTAACGTGCCCCCTAAACTCATGCATGTTCGGCGGCCGAACTTGACTTTCGGCGGCCGAACCTTGACTCGTTCAAACAAGACTTTCGGAGGCCAAAGGCGCTCCCGAAGCCTTCCCATGTTCGGCGGCCGAACTTCACTTTCGGCGGTCGAACCTGGCACTTGCCTCCTTGGTCTTTTTCTTTTCAAAACTCAATTCTATTTCAATTAAAACCATTGAAATCATTATAAAAACATTTAGAAAATACATTTTACCCCTTCTAGAGAGATCCAACACCCTAGATTCCGCCGGAGGGCAGGAATCCCGATGCCGGATTCTAGCCGGGTATTACATATCGTTACTCTTTACTTTTGCCGACTCTGACTTCTCATAGCTATCTCGAAACCTGCAAAACTGGGGTTAAGGGAGTGGGATGAGCTCTATAGCCCAGTGAGTAGGAACAATAAAACAATTCATTAAATACATGCTTTCATGAAATGCATCACATCACAAACATATCATCTCATGGATGAACTTGTCACCAAGAGCCCTCTACCATAGACATATCGTAATATGTCCTACTGTGCTAAGGAGACTAGGTCATCACCTGGACTTCTCTTATCTGACTCATATCATAACATGTCCCACTGTGCTAAGGAGACTAGGTCGTCACCTGTACTTCTCTTATCTGACTGGCTAACTGTCTATCTCATAGTACCAGGAGCGACCTGGTATGGCTACCTCATGCCATATCTCATCTCATAGTATCTTATCTCATATCAAGGGCTACGGATCATCCAACATTCATCCACATGAACAACATCTTATGCAATGCATCATATTCGTGAATTCTAATGCAATACAACCTAATACATAACATGGCATTTTATGATGCATGGATTCATGCTAGAAACGTGTCATTTCTCAAGTTAAAACATTAAGGTTAGTTCCACTCACCTCTAGCCACTGCTGGCTCACTCGGGGCCAATTCTCACTCTGGGGCCTCCTCGGTTCCTCGGTCCAAACCTACACAGGTGGACTCAACTGAGGTACCAAACACACTCTAAACAACTCATAAATAACTTTTAAACAACTCCCCAAAACCCCTCTCAAACATCCTAAAATAATCACATAAAGCATGCAAAAGAAGGCTGGACAGGACACTTTCGGCGGCAGGTTCGGCGGCCGAATGTCCTCTCCAGAGCCAAAACTCAAGCACCTTCGGCGGCCGAACCCTTTCGGGGGCAAGGTTCGGGGGCTGAAACATACTCCAGAGACGAAAGTCTCTAACCTTCGGCGGCACCTTCGACGGTCGAATCCCCCTTTCAGAGCCGAAACTCACAACTCTCGGGGGCGAGGTTTGGCAGCCGAAGCCACTTCCTCAAGGGGTTCGGCGGCCGAATGTACCTTCGGCTGCCGAATCTGAGTTCATCCAAAACTCATCCTCGACGGCAACCAAGCTCCTCACTCCTTCCTAACACCCAAAACATACAAATCTCAACTCCTCAACATACATATACTCTAGTATATGCCCAAAGGGGTCCAAAACTAACTTAAAACCCCAACAAAAACAACAAACATAACACATATACAAGCTTTCACCCATAAACCATCAAAACACACTTTGAAATCCAATTATGTAACTCTACCCAAAACCTCTATAAATCATCAAAAGAAGTTCAAGATCTTCACTTACCTCTTGAATACAAGAAGATGAACGATCTGAACTGAGGGATATAGAGCAACTCTCCTTCAAACTCTCCAAACCACAAAACTTCTCTTTTTAGCTTAAAACCTTCAAAACAATATGAAAACCAATCAAACCTTTGCAAGCTTTGATAAAACCATGAAACATACCCATGGAGGACATGATCTTACCTCTGGAAGTGAAAAGACAAGCTATACTTATCCATTTCACCGACTGGAGGCGTTTTATAGGTGGCAAACCGCCTCTCCTTCGGCTGCCGAACCTGCATGCAAAACCATGCAACGTTCGGCGGCCGAACTTGGAGTTTCGGAAGCCGAATCTAAGGCACTTTCGGCGGCCGAACTTCACTTCGGCGGCCGAACCTGGCCAATTCCTCCTTGGTCTTTTCTCTTCAAAACTCAATCCGTTTCCATTCTAAACCTTTAAAACACTTGAAAACATTTGAGAAAACCTTTCTCTTACCCTTCTAGAAACCTCTGACATTCTCAAATTCCACCGGACGGTAGGAATTTCGATGTCTGAATCTAGCCGGGTATTACATTAGTTGTTTTATGGATTGGGAGATCTGAACATACATTGTTTATCTTTGGTTTATTCAATATTTATGCAATTTCATGCTTGATTCCATTATTGCTTTGTTATTTTGATCAATGTGGCCAATTGATTCTTGATTGCAAGGTAATATATTGTTAGTTTGAATAATTTTGAGTCCGTAATTGCTTGGATTGTTCAAACACAAGAACACTTGGTGTAAAAACTAAGGAAGTTGTATAATCTAGTAATATCACCATGCGTTTGGGTAGCTAGAATTAGGTCTCTCTATTTCTTAATGCAATTGACAGTTGTTTTGATGCCTAAGGCCCAAGGACGTTCATTGACAACTTGATTAGTAATTAATTAGAGGACGTTCCCTAATTGATTTATGCCTAAGGAGAGATATGGTGGTGAGAAGCGTTTTCCATCTCCATAACTAATTTATTGAATCAAACAAAGGAACCTAAGTTTCAATGATCAATCCCAATAACTGAAGTGGATCCAATTCTTCAACTAGATCTTTTTCATTATTGAATCTCTTTATTTTATTATTTTGCTTTACTTTATTGCTTTCTTTATTAATTTAACTGAATCAATCTCAAAACCCTCCTTTTTATTTCGGTTTCAGTTTATTTCGCTTTCAGTTTATTCCGCTTTCAGTTTATTTTCTTGGTCTTGATTTGGAAGATAGGTAAGTTTTCAATTCCCTGTGGATTCGATCATTTCACCACTATCTACAGTTGTAAAATTGTTGATAACCAAAAATGTTATTTTTGACCGGCTTCGACAACCGCGAGTCATGGGTGCCCACAACAGCTATTCTGACGCTCAAATCAGTATGTTGAGGAATAGAAAGAATGCAATGAATTGCTTAGAACTTGAGTAGTGTGAGAGAGTAGCGTACTTTTGCCACAGTGATCCTTTTCTTTTTATACTGTAAAAAGGTGAAGATAAATATAGTATTTCCTGACTCGATGATATAGTCGGCTTCTTGATAAGGAATATTACCAGCTAACAGGTTGGTGATTTCGAGATTACAGGTGTAACAGAGATACGCTGGACTGTCCCCATTTAATGGTAACTTTGTAGAGAGACTCATTCCATCCAAGAGAGGGCGAGCCTTGACGATGAACCGATGTTTAAGATGTTTGGGTTTTTCTTTCCTTGAGTATGACCACGTTACTTACTTATCAAGTTCTTACCACGTGGACCTATCTTGAAGTGACAGCTCATGACTTACTTTGGACATTTGTTATGTAGCATCAGAGGTCCCCACTAGTCTTCAATTTTTTAAATTCGAAGGTGATAATTATTCTCGAGATCTAGGGCACGTGGCCTACTGAGATTGGCTTTCTGTTGCTCATGCTGTTTTGCCTATCTAGCCCCTCAATGATGATTGTTCTGTTTATCGTACCGCATTTAAAGTTTGCTGTCAAAACTATCTTATAAAAATCCTTCTTTTTCCACAAATATCACTTTTGCTTTCACCTGTGACATTCTTCTTTGAAAAAAACTCAGTCACATCTTCTTTTTCGTTTATACTTTCTACGATAATTTTTGTTTCCTTTTTTCTTTTCAAGATGAATAGGAATACTTCCTCTTCCCTTACTCCTAGTGGAGATTATGCTTCAAACTCCTCCTCTGACGATCCCATCTGTGTCTCGGTCCCCATTGTTCTATTGAGGGAGGCTCCAGAAAGTGAGGATAGTTCTATTAGTGACATCCCCTTTGTCTTATCAGAGTAGGATGTAGAGCACCTTTATGACACATACTAAATCCCTCGAGAGACCTTTTGCATCTTTGCCCATTCTCCCTACGTTCGTGTGAATGACTTGATTCTTGCGGAAGACACTATTATGGTCTTCAAGGAGGCATCCTAATAGCTGGAGAATCTTGGTGGTTTTCCGACTTGTCTGCCTTAATAACCACATTAAATCGAGTGTAATGCTTTTGAATTTTAGTATTTTAGCAGGCGAAAACACCTGACTATATTCAATTCAATACCTTCCTCCTTGAAGAGGTGAAAAAAATAAGTTTTTTATTCTCCGTCATTGGACATCTGGGGGTTTTGGGCGCCTTCAAATGAGCTAGCACTTCTGGGTGGAATTGAGGAAGGATGGGGTCCCTATAAAGAGGGAGAAGGATGAGGTTTTAGCATCCCTTTTGACAATGGCTAAATCTATGAAAAAACTGACATTACCCAAGCGGTGAGGAGCTCTGTTTTGTACTGGCAAAGTCATCTTTAGGTGATCCAAGCTTGAGATCCTCGCCCATCCAGCCTCCCTAGCCTTGGGGATGGTACCTCCCTTGCTAATGATCAGGGTACTTCTCTTTCTGCTTTTTTAAGTTTTCAAACTACTTTGCCTACTTACTTTTCTCTTTTTGCAGATATGGCTGGGTCTAGAAGCAGATTTGCTGAGGCAGCACGTGCTGCTTGCAAGGGCAAAACTGTTGTTGGGATAACTAGGCCCCCCTTTAACCATGCTCCTTAGACAGAAGAAGTGATCATGCTTCCTCCTCCTCCTCCTCCTCCTCCTCCTTCGGCCCAACTGTAGTAGAAGAGTCGTCCCACTTACAGCCGGGTCTTCTACTCTGGGCACCTCTGCTTCTACCCTAACCTCTGAGCTTCCTGCTGCTGTCACTACTCCTTCTGAGCCTACTCCTGCGAGCGTGGGGTTGAGTCTTTATGGCCTCCAAGCATCAAACGCATGGCATTGGCGCTAAACCGGGTGCCTTCTCTCATTGATGATCCTACTCTGGGCATCCTGTCAATCAAAAGTGCCTTAAGGCTCGTGGATCTCTACTACCTGAATGAGTTTGAGATAGACGAGCTTTTTGATAATGTCATGCACTCTGCCTTGGAGAGTGCCCTCTATGCTTATGTGGCCAAGGAGTATCATAAAGCCTTGAGGCGGCAATTTGGTACCCGAGAGACGGATATGAGGCTCTTGGTTGAGGAGTGCTCAAGGTTGAAGACTCGGGTCGATGGAGTGAAGGGCACCATGAAGGGCACCATGAAGGAGACCCTAGAGTCGGTGGATAAGCTCCAGGCTTAGCTGAATGAGGCCAATACTTCCAAGCTGGCCCTTGAAAATTGAGCAAAGACTATTGAGGATTAGGTGGCCCTGTTGCATCGTCAAATCCTGGAGTTACAGGCTCATGCTGAGGAGGCCCAAGCCGCCTCTTCCAGAGTTGTCGAGCTTGAGGCAGAGTTGTAGGAAATGGTGGCCCAAAGTGGGGAGATGTTCGTTTGAGGCTAAGACTTGGTAAAGAAAGAGCTGGTGAAACGGTTTCCTTTTGAAGACTTTTCTTGGATAGACGACATCTTCCCTGAGGAGGAGAGAGATGAGATTGAAGAGGGGGAGGGACGAGCTGAGGATAGCTCCAACGATCGAGTCTTTACAAATAATGTAATAAATGCGAAAAATAGTGATGTAATAGAGACTGAGGCTGAGGAACCTAAAGGTATTCCTCCTCCCTTGTAATCTTTTAAAACTTCAATGAAAATATTTTCTCATGTCATTATTTTCACTGAGTGTTTGTATACTCTATGCTCGTTCATAACTCTCTTTCAGGACTTCTTTTAAAGAATTCCTAAGGTTTAACACCTGTAACAGCCCGGAAACCGGTACCCTACCGTAACGGCCCGAACCATCACCGGCGCTAGGATCCAGATCGGCTTAAGGCCGCCGGGACCCGTAGCAAGCCAAACATACATACTAACAACTCATAAACATACCCCCCAAAAACCCCTCTAAAAGCCACTTAAACATGCATGGAAAACACCCAAGAAACGGCTGGACAGGGCACCTTCGGCGGCACCTTCGGCGGCCGAAAGTCCCTTCCAGAGACGAAACTCGGGTAGGTTCGGCGGCAGGTTAGGCGGCCGAAACCCTAGGACAGAAACGAAAGTCCCTCCTTCGGGGGCACGTTCGGCAGCCGAAAGGCTGCCTCCCATGCAGGTTCGGCGGCCGAAACTCCTTTCGGCGGCCGAACCTGGTCCCCTCTGGACGACAGGTCCGATTCTGCCTAGCCAAAAACCGAACTCAAAACACCCAAATCCTTACATACTCTCTCCCAATCATGCATACTCACTCCCACATGCATAAAGGGGCATAAACTAACTTAAAACCCCAACAAAACATCATGTAATCATACATTGGGCACAAAACTCACATAAACCCTATCATGCATCTCTACCCAAACACATACATCAAATCTCTTTAAAACTTACTTAAAACTCATTAAAACATAAAGAAAAGCAGAGATCTACACTAACCTCTTGGAGATCGAGGGTTGGTGTGATCCGAACCTTGGAGATGTGGAGAATCCAAGCTCCAAAAGCTCCAAGCTCCCAAAACTCCTTTTAAGCTTTAAATCTTCAAACACAAAGGTAGAAATCATGAAAAACTTGAGAGATGGGTAGAGAAAACACGAAAACGACCAAAGGAAGGCATAAACTCACCTGAGCTCGAGAATGGGGAGAAAACTCACCCATTTCCGATCTGAGGGCCTTTTATAGGTGGCCTGGTCGAAGACCTTCGGCAGCCTAACGTGCCCCCTAAACTCATGCAAGTTCGGCGGCCGAACTTGACTTTCGGCGGCCGAACCTTGGCTCGTTCAAACAAGACTTTCGGAGGCCAAAGGCGCTCCCGAAGCCTTTCCATGTTCGGCGGCCGAACTTCACTTTCGGCGGCCGAACCTGGCACTTGCCTCCTTGGTCTTTTCTTTTCAAAACTCAATTTATTTCCTTTTAAAACCATGAAATCATGTGAAAAACATTTTAGAAAACACATTTTACCCCTTCTAGAGAGATCCAACACCTTAGATTCCGCCGGAAGGCAGGAATCCCGATGCCGGATTCTAGCCGGGTATTACATTCTTCCCCCCTTACAAAAACATTCGTCCCCGAATGTTAAAACAACAAACACAAGCATGCAAGCAAGCAAGCGAATCCTAAAGCTTCTCTCCAAAGAGAGACACCAAACGCCGGAGTAAGAACTCCCAGGTTCCTAAACACCCATCCACTGTAGTAGCAATAGCTTGAAAACCTTTGAACAATGGAGATAACATCCGGATATATGGCCTAGCAAATGCATGCCTTGGGTCTAAAGTATCCTATAGGATTTTCTGTATCCTTAAGGCTAGTACTCGCCCGTGAACACCAGTCTTGTGGCTTAGGCCTCGAATGTCTCAAAAGTATTATATGAGGCTATCACCCGGTAATTGAATCTAGTGAAACCTGCCTCATGGCATGGCACGAAGGCTTCTATTAGTGAGGCCCTCACCCTTTTTGGCTTGGCTCAAACTCACTATAGCCTTTGGGCATGCCTTGGGATTTTTTATTGGAGATCAACACGTGGCAAGACCCGCCTTATGACCCCTTATGATCGATCACCTTTGATGAATGGAACCAACGCTCATATGGTATGGCGAAACCCGCTTTGTGGCCTTGTTCAGTGGGATCAATGCCCGAATGTCTGGTAGAATCCGCCTTATGACTTAGCCTGGTGGAAAACAATATTGTGGCCTTGTTTAGTGGGACCAATGCCCGAATGGTCTGGCAAAATCCACCTTGTGACCTGACTTGGCGGAAAATCGCTTTGTGGCCTTGTTTAGTAGAACCAATGCCCGAATGGTCTATTGAAACCCGTTTTGTGATCTAGCCTGGCGGAACCCGCCTTATGGCCTTGTTTAGTGGGATCAACATCCTTTTTGGCCTGGCTCACACTCGCCCTATAGCCTTTGGGCACGCCTTATGATTTTTTTATGAGGGATCAACACCTGGCAAGACCCGCCTTGTGGTCTCTTATGATCACCTTTGATAAGTGTGATCAACGCCGGGATGATCTGGCGAAACTCGCATTCTGGTTTGGCGGAACTTGCCTTGTGGCCTTGTTTAGTGGGACCAATACTTGAATGGTCTGGTGGAATCTGCCTTATGGCCTTATTTAGTGGGACCAACGCTCGAATGGTCTGGCAGAACCTGCCTTCTGAGCTGGCCTAGCGGCACCTGCCTTGTGACCTAGCCTAACGAAAACCCGCATTGTGGCCTCTTCTTGTTTCTTTAATCTTTTTTTTAGGAGGGCAATCTCATCGTTCCTTATCACTGAAGAACGCAACATATAAAAATACCTCGTTAACTTTATTATTGAAAAAAATTTTCTTATGTTATAATTATATCGGGAGTAGAGAATCACTCGACCCTCTAGCTTGGCCAGCTTATCCGATTGCTGGGCAAATGACCTTTGAGATTTTACAAGGTCTTTTTCCAACTTATCGAACCAGCAATTATATTTGTTGTCTACTTACTTTCCCTAATCGTCCCTAGGTCCTTCCGTTATTACATATATAACCCCTACATGCTCTCGATCAGGAATGGTTTCGGGAGTTATTTCTTTGGGCTCAGGTCTCCTCTCTTCCCTACTCTTCCTGGTGAATTTCCAAAGAGTATCTTCCTTTATCAACCTCTCGATCTCATCCTTTAGTTGTCGACATTCTTCTATCATATGACCGTGATCTTCATGGTAGTACTTGGTAATATATCATTTTTTTGCTTTTTCAGGGTTGAGCTTGGGCGACCACCTAATTTATTTGTCATTTTTTCTAATCTACATCAAAATATGAGTTCATGAGTCATTTAACGGAGTATAGTCCTTATACTTACTTTGATCATCCCTCTTTCAAGAGATGGGATAACTCTTGTGATCTCCTTTATGTCATCGCCTCTTGGGCTTTTAACTTTGCTTTTGATTCGCTGTCTTGTCTTCTTTTAATACTTGGACTTTGTCATCCAACCTGATATACTTCTGAGTTTTATCTATCAACTGTTGATGCATCGTGGTTGGATTTTTCATTAAGGAATGCATGAATTTAATATTGCGCATTCCTTTCTTTAATGCTTCACACGCTATTTCATGATTTTGTTCTTCCACTTGTATGCCTTTAGCATTGAACCGTAAGATAAAACTCCTTAAAGACTCGCTCTCTCTTTGGAGGATCTTCTGCAAGTTAGAGAAATTTTTTTTATGAGGTATACAAGTAATAAATCTAGATTTAAATAACTTAGCAAACTATGTAAAGTTTAAAATTAAACCTGGACTTAGATATTGGTATCATTTATGAGTCAAACTTGTGAGTATTGATGGAAACACTCGGCACAATACAAAGTTGTTGACATCCTGAAGTTGCATGGTTGTCCTGAAGATTGCTAGGTGGCTTTTGGTATCTGCTGTTTCGTCATACTTGTTTAAACTAGGTAGCTTGAACTTGACTGGAAAGGTTTGTACTAAGATTTCTTCCAAAAGAGGCGAGGCACCATCTAGGCCGAACTCCTCCTCTTATTCCTTTTGGTATCTTTGCACGGTCCATGCTAGCTTCTAATCGATGCCCTTCGGAGTTTCGTCTGATTCATCTTTGGACTCGGCCTTTCATTTAGGCCGCATTTTGTCCGCTTCTATTTGGGCCTTTGGGGTATCTACAGAAGCTTCTTTCATTCTTCCGAGAGCCATGTTTGATGCCTCCTCTCGAGTCTTGTACTGCTCGAGAGTAGCCTACAGTCTTTGGATGTATTGGAGTATCTGTTCGTTGTTTAAATTATTGAGGTCTGCTTCATTGACTATAGAGGGCATGTTTTGTCTATTGTCAGAGACGGAAGAAATGATGACACCTTTGTTGGTAGCAATATTAGTAGTAGCTCGTGAACTATCGGCCATTTGGAGAGTGAAAGGAGAGGGAGGTATTTTTCTATGAGAGAAAGAGTAGGAGCTCGGTCGTAATCCAAATGAATAGAGGGAATTCAATGGATTTCCTGACAACGGAACCAAATGATGTTGTAAAGATTAGATTAATGATGTGATTGGAATAAAGTTACACTGTGATTGACTAGACCTGCAAAGAAGAGAACGTGAGGTGCTGGGTGTCCACGACAACCACTCCAATGCTGAAATCAGTATGCTGAGAAATAGAGAGAATATAATGAATTATCTAAAACTTGAGTGGCGTAAGAGAGTAGCGCACCTTTACTTCGATGATCATTCTCCTTTTATAATATAAGAAGGTGGAGATAATTCTTGATAATCCGACGACGGTATAGCCGGTTGCTTGATAAAAGATATTGCCTGATAACAGGTTGGTGATCCCACGATTACAGGCTGGATTGTCCCCGTTTAATGGTGACTTTATACTAAGACTCATCTCATCTAGAGGAAAGCGAGTTTTGACGATTGACCAAGTGTATGAAATGTCTAAATTTTTATTTTTTTAGATGGAACTGTATTATTTATTTATTAGATTCTTAGCACATAAATCTATTTTGAGATAATAGCTTATAATTTATTTTAGACAATTTATCTAATATTTAGATTACAACAAAAAAGTTCTTATATTTTAAATTCATTTATTAAATTCCCTTCTCTAAAGTTTAATATATATATACTTTTACCATTACATTTTAAAATATAATTCTATTTGCATTAAGATCTAAATAAACAAGACAAACACAGGCCAAACTCAGATTAACAATAAGCGAAATAATATATATATATATAAATATCACTTTATTTTTTAAAATTTAATAATTTAATTTTTATATTTTGACTTTTAAATTAAAAGTTTTTCGCTTAATTTTTATTAATTATTTTAAATAATTAAAATATTTTTGAATAAACCTTTTTCGTGCAATCGTTTTAATATCATGGGTCATGTTTTTTTTTTTATATTTTTTAGATCTAAAATTTTTTGACTTTTTTTAATGCAAATATGGAAGTACATAACAGTAACTTGGTTAATTAACCCTTTTTCTTCCCTCCTCAAGTGTCTGCCAGGCCCTCCTCCATTTCCTCACAGCACTGAACGGCTGCAAAATAGCCGCAATCTCTTCCTCCTTCCGGCGACCAAGGTCAGATCCCGGTTTCATTCACTCTGCACGTCGATCAAATTCGCCGCCTCCTCTTCACCGTCTCTGCGTCAAGCGAGCAAACTGCCAGCTCTTCTTCATCACCTTTCCAATCACCAAAAATTTCGAAAAATTTAATTCTAAAAATCTAGATTATCATATGAATCTTTATCTTCTCAAACTATCTGTTATGCGTTATTTTTGCTGATCAGCTCGCTCTACAAGGACTGAGAATACGAAACAGTGACTGAATGGCGACATATTCGCAGCTAATTTCTACATGGCTAACCCCACAGCTCCATTGCCCATACACACGCATCTCCACAAGCCAGCAAAACAGGAGCCACGCCAACCACCTCCACCGCTTGACAGTACAGCGACACCACCTTGAGTGGTTAGTTCTTGATATATATAAATATACTTTTTTATTTGCATGTATTCTGTTTGGCGATGTGGACATGCTTGGTGGCACATAAAACTTCTAAACGGTGATTCTTATATGGAGCGGGCTGAGGGCGTATTCTCTGGCTGCAGCCCATAAGTACTACATTAGCAAATTCACTATTCAATATGAACATGGAACCACCTGGGCAGATTAAGACCGAAAGAAGTTTGTGAGATATCAGTTAAACTCTGTTTTAGCTATTTTAATGAATTTCGACGAGAATGGTGCCAGAAGTAGAGTTGGGAAGCTTAATGATACAATGTTTTATTCCTTCTAAATACCTTTGTTTGTTACCATAAATGTTTTCAGTAAAGTTGCCTTATAGATCTTTTGATTATTAGCTTATTTCAATCTTAGAAAGGCTATTCAATGCGGTTAGGATACTGATAATTGAACACAAAGGCTGAAAACTACTAAAGGAAAAAAAAAAGAAAAGGTTATAATTATAAAATTCTTAGCATGCCCATGCAATGTTGCTCATCAGAAAATAAAAAGATAAAAAATGTCAATGAAGAAGAAATTAGAGTTGAATTGCCTAGAATTATAAGGTTAATTCTTTGGGAACTAATGGGTTTGATGCCATGGGGTAGCAGAGGAGCCAATTTAATTAACAAAAAATTATATTCATTAATGTTCAGCACTTAACTAAAATGCTTGAAGATATTAGGTTGACTATTGTGGTGTGGAAATGCATCAGCTTGATGCCTTTTTAATGTGATAACTGAATTACATACGTCAAAATAGTGGATCATGCTGTTGCTATGAATTATTGAGATCTCTAAATAAAATCCCGAAAGGTAAGTGGCACAATTCATTAGATGACTGGTTAAGTAGTTATTTATAATGAGACATTATACTAGATGATGGTTAGAATGCTCCAAGTTCGATTGGTGTGAGAGCTGAGAAGCATTAAGACCTGTTATTGGTTAAGCATCTGGAAGGAAGCACTTTTATTTACTTTTGTTCAAATCAAAGTTTTTGTTGTTTAATGTTTCTCTGAGGCTCTACATCCTTCACTTACAATAATGCTGGATATTCAGACGAAGATCCATATTTTGGAGTTGTCATCCTATGTTAGAAGCTCAAAATTCTTTTCTATTTTTGTGAATAAGCTGCTGAACGGTTCATGTGACCTTTTCGTCCAGGACAAGTTTTGTTTCTCAACAGGGAAGAAGGGAGTTAGGATGTGGTCATCTCTCTTCTTCAGTTAAAGGTGCATTGGCTGTTCAATTTTCTTGTTTAGTTTGAACTCATAAATACAAGCTTATAACTAATAAGTATGGTAGTTTGTTCTATTTGTGAATTTTTCCATTGCTTTTAGCTGTTTTGCTGGATGAATCCAAGGAAAGGACTCGCCTTCCAAAAGGCAACATGTGGTCGGTCCATAAGTTTGGTGGTACTTGTGTGGGAACCTCTGAGAGAATCAAGAACGTAGCAGAGATAATTTTTAATGATGGTTCAGAAGGGAAGTTGGTGGTTGTGTCAGCAATGTCAAAGGTGACAGACATGATGTATGACCTCATCTACAAGGCACAATCACGAGATGATTCTTATATTGCTGCTGTTGATGCTGTTTTTGAAAAGCATAGATTGACGGCAGCAGATCTTCTTGATGGGGATGATCTCACTAGTTTTCTGGCCCAGTTACGTGATGATGTTAATAACCTCAGGGCCATGCTTCATGCGATATACATAGGTATCAGACTTGTCTCTCTGCAAAATTGTTGATGAATGGATAGATGGGCACACTTAAGGAAGTACTAGTATGAGAGCAGTCATTCGACGCAATAGTGCTATTTTATTGTTTCTTTTGTCCCCCCAGGTTATGATTGTATGAACTGTGGCTCTTGAGGCCAGTGGTGAATCATACATCATTTGCCTTGCACCTCAATTTCCAATTGCTGGCATTTGGATCTGTCTTTCTTCAAACATGCATTCTTTTTCATTTTTCTTACCCTTGAGGATTGTGAAAGTAGGATTAAGGGTTTTATTAAATAAGAAACAATATCTACTTCTTGAACTTACTGAGAATGCAATAGCAAAGGAACAGATAACAATGTTTATAACATTTCACATGCATTGGCTGTATATTTTGTGTACTAGCTTCTTTTATATTAAAATGAGTTGCTGTAATGTGTTTCGTGAGGATTGTTTTATTTGGACTTCTACTGCCTCTAACAACCAACTTAATCTATTGCAGCTGGTCATGCAACAGAATCATTTTCTGATTTTGTTGTTGGACATGGAGAATTATGGTCTGCTCAGATGTTATCATATGTTGTCAGAAAGGTCCCTCTTTATTTTCTCATAAAGTTGATTAGCTGTCAATTGTAGCTTGTCCATGTTTTCTGAGTATGATTTTATTGATTTCTTGTGCAGAGCGGGTTAGATTGTAAATGGATGGATACAAGAGAAGTGCTTATTGTAAATCCTACCAGCTCTAATCAAGTTGATCCTGACTTTGTGAAATCTGAAAAAAGACTTGAAGAATGGTTATCTCGAAATCCTTGTAAGACAATTGTTGCAACTGGTTTCATTGCCAGCACACCTCAGAATATTCCGACAACTTTGAAGCGGGATGGAAGTGACTTCTCTGCGGCAATAATGGGTGCTTTGTTGAGGGCTCGACAAGTCACTATTTGGACTGATGTTGATGGGGTCTACAGTGCAGACCCCAGAAAAGGTTTGTGCTAGGTCTCATGTGCGTTCATGGTGAACACTTTTCTGCAGAAGGGATCTACCTTAGCATGTGTTACTTGCAGAACAACTAGAATCCTTGATAGCACTTCTTAATAAAAAGGTATTAATTATAAGGTTCAATGAAAGCCTAACATTCCTAATCATTTTCTCCCCTTTGTTTTTGCAGTTAGTGAGGCTGTGATACTAAGGACATTATCTTATCAAGAGGCCTGGGAAATGGTAGCTTTTATCAATTTTCTCATGCCTTTCATAGGTGTTTTAGTTTCTGACTTTATGTTTCTAAGATTAGATTTATGTGCTCATGCAGTCGTATTTTGGAGCAAATGTTTTACATCCCCGCACTATTATTCCTGTTATGCGGTATGATATTCCAATCATGATAAGGAATATTTTCAACCTTGCTTCACCTGGAACAATGATCTGCCAGCCTTCTATGAATGTGAGTGAAGATGGCCAGAAAGTGGACTCCCCTGTCAAAGGTTTTGCAACGATAGACAATGTGGCCCTTGTGAATGTTGAAGGGTGAGCCATTTCATGGTATTTCATTTCATTTATTTGTTTCATATATATATGTATGTACATATGTATGTAATTTTGTCTTTATTTTCATTGTCTTCTTACTTCTGCAGAACTGGAATGGCTGGTGTTCCTGGCACAGCTAGTGCCATTTTTGGTGCTGTGAAAGATGTTGGTGCTAATGTCATTATGATATCCCAGGTATTTCTATCCTCTAATTTCCATAATGATGATTTCCCAGTTCAACAAAGATGTTTAATAATTTGCAGTTATTTATTGAAGGCTAGTAGCGAGCATTCTATATGCTTTGCTGTGCCTGAGAAAGAAGTAAAAGCTGTTGCTGAGGTTCTTCAGTCTAGATTTCATCAAGCTTTGGATGCTGGACGCCTTTCCCAGGTGCTGTTTTTTTATTTAATTTGTACTGCTGGACCTGATTATTGATAAGTATCACAGGATCTGTACTATAGCCCTTTTTTCAGTCTTTGGCCTTGCCATAATGGTACAGAATGGTAAAGATTTGTTGTGTTCCCATACCTAGGAAAATATTAGTTCAGTTAGTAGAGGAACCAAAGAAGAAAAGGAATCAACATTTTATTGATAAGATTTTGGCTTCAACATTTGCGCACTTCGAATTTTGAAGCCTTTCCTTTGTTTCTTACAGCTCCAAGTATGAGCTGGTTATGTTTTTGTTCCTGCTTCATCATTTTAGTTTAGTGTCTTTTTAGCTTGTTTCTTATTTATATGGCATTTATAGCTTTATTCCCAGCTTTACATGTACGATCACATATTTATCGATTTTTTAGCCTATAGATTGGCGCCTTATTTTTCTGACATTAATTTCTCAAAATAACCTTGTTCTTCTTAGGTTGCCATCATTCCAAACTGTAGCATTTTAGCAGCAGTTGGCCAGAAAATGGCCAGTACTCCTGGAGTTAGTGCTACTCTGTTCAATGCCCTAGCTAAGGTCAAATTTTAGATCATTGATTAATTAATTTCATATATTGGTCTGTTCTGAATCTAATTCCCCCTTCTTTCCCCTTTTGGCCCTATATTTTGATACAATTGAAGTTTGAAATATTATATATGCAGGCGAATATTAATGTCCGTGCCATAGCCCAAGGCTGTTCTGAGTATAATATTACTGTGGTAGTCAAGCGTGAAGATTGTATAAGGGCTTTAAGAGCTGTACACTCAAGGTTTTATCTTTCAAAAACCACAATAGCTATGGGAATTATTGGACCTGGTCTGATTGGTGGCACACTACTAGATCAGCTCAGAGATCAGGTACATTCTTGGTTATATCTTCATCCAGTAGTTCACCTAAGAGTGTACCGACTAAGTATAAGGTGTTCCTTATATTGTTGGTTATATCTTTTATTAGTTCACTTAGCTGGTACACTAATTTGGTCACAATACATTAATTATAATTATTTGGGTCATTGGGATCCTTATTGTTAAAATTTTGTTTTTAGGAGCCTTTTATAGTTATTATTTTATGCAACTCTTTTGAAGTGTATTATCATATTGACAATGAATAGTAAAATTAATTGCTATATGAATAATGACAAATTTTCAAAACAAGATCTAATGGCGCTTTTCCAAACAGTTTTGAACCTTAATCCAAAAGAGATCCGATCTCTGGGGATTCTGTGGTTGGATAATTAGCTGGAATAATTTATCCTCATGAATTGCCATTTGTTGGTCTCTCTCAATCCAAAACAGACAAGTCTCTAAGGATCTTATGGTTGGATAATTTTTTGAGATTCTTGATCCTCATGAATTACAATTCATTTGTCTCATACTGTTTCTAAGGATGGGAGTCCCTAGGTCCCACGTAACATTTCTGTTGTAAATGGCTGTGAAGCCTGACCTGCATAGAGGAAAATGAAGTAGCTTCCGGGAGATGCATTAGAGACTAAAGGCTATGATAATTTCAGTTGTTATTGCAATTTGACATTGGCAGCCAAGTTACCAAAAGGCTGAAATGTGGTCTGCTAATAATTCTCTTCAAAATGACAAAATTGGTCCAGTTATAAGTTGTAAGCTTACTTGTTAATGCTCCAATTCAGTTTAACAAAATTTTGATTTCTTTTGCAGGCAGCGGTCCTTAAGGAAGAATTTAACATTGACTTGCGTGTCATGGGGATCATTGGCTCAAGGAGAATGATTTTGAGTGAAGTGTAAGGCATAAGCTTCATGATTCCTAAGTTGCTGCTGCTACCTGTATAATACTGTCTACAGAATTATTTCAATATAACATGAATGCTTTGTTTTCTGTTGAGAGTAAACATAAACATAACCACCATTTGTACATCCTACTGCAAAAACCATTTGCTTAATCAATTAAGTGAAGGATTACTGAAATTTAAACAACCCTTTGTTTTTGCATACATCACATCTGTTTGTCGTGACCAGACTAACATTGTATTTGTTCTGTTAATCACAAAAATACTAGAGTTACTTGCATGTGAGCAATATTCTTAAGTGCCTTTGTCTTGTAGTGGAATTGACTTGTCAAGATGGAGAGAACTTACAAAGGAGAATGGTGAAATAGCTGAGCTGGAGAAATTCACTCACCATGTGCATGGGAACCATTTTATTCCAAATACTGTTTTGGTAGATTGCACAGCAGACTCTAATGTTGCAAGTTGTTATTATGATTGGTTGCGTAAAGGAATTCATGTGATAACCCCAAACAAGAAGGCTAATTCAGGGCCACTTGGTCAGGTAACATGCTAATTTTATTAACACTTAAAAGAGATATGGTTTGATCTTGCTCTAACTGTCTCAATTTAGTATACCTATGTTGCATGCTTGAATTAATTTTTTATCCTGTTTTCTCCAGTTCTTTTTATTTGGTTGCAACCTCCTGTTTCATTCTAGTGAAATTATCCTAGCTTAATGCTATAAATGACTAGAGATTGGAATAGGTTAATTTTTCTGTTACCTCCTGATGTTTTCCTTTAAATAATTTAGACGTGGTTTGAAATGTTTGGAGTTATCTGTTCAGTAGTCAGTCAGAAGCAAGGTCTTTCCACATTAATCAAATCCAGCTTTATTTTACTTCCCACCTATTAACTAGGTTTAGCAAATGCATTCTCCATCGGTACAAAAAAAAGGAGATAACAACATGACATCAAAAAATGAGGCAAAAGAGAAAATATAATGAAAATAACAACAGTCCTGTTGGAAGTAAGATATGCTGTAGTGTCTCATAACTTCTTAAATGAAGTTGCTCCTCCTTATGCCATAAGAATCCTCAATTAAGTTATCCAATAATTCTGGGTAGGAACAGTTTGCATTCATTATTGATAGCAAATTCACCAATATGAACTCCTCCTAAAATATGCAAGTACATATAGAGAACCTTGTCATTAAATTGATTGATACTTGGAGTTCTGTCCCTCCTCTACTTACTGTCTTGCCTTATATTTTTTAACTGCTGCTCCTCTACAAATATTTTCATTTTCATAAAACTATAACAATCCACATAAAACACACATTTTATTTTCATAAAACTAGTTGCCTACACATTTCATTCTTCCTGCTGTGGTTTTTGTCATTACTGCTCTTTGTATGTTATCACTTCATTTGAATACCTCAACTTCTGACATTAACACACCCATTTTGCATTTTCTCAGGATTCTCCTCTTTTGTGCTCTTCTTCTATTTCACATCTATTCACTAGTTAACTGGAAAGACAAGCAACCATATTCCAAATAAAGCACATGGTGGACATTCCTAACAACTTAGATTTTAGAGTCCAATTTGAACTCATCCCTGAAGGTTTTGACAGGTGTAATTTACTCCAAAATTTAACGAACGAGGATTAGACAAAAGGAAAGAATTGTTGCATTGACTGATACTGGTTGAACAATACTAAAGAGACTGCAGTGCTGCTAAAATAATCAGGCAAAATATGTAGTATTTATTCCTGCGAATACTGAGTGCCTGTGCTAATATGGAAGGAGCAACTGAAAATATAGGGACTTTGTCCTACTTAGTATTGGAAAGCTGGAGATATGCCCCATCTTTAACAGTTAAAACAGAAAGGAGAGTTTGTTGATGGTTCTTTTTAGAGGCCAAATGACCAAAACAATTCTAAACGTTTTGCACATTTTATTTATTTATTTATTTATTTATTGTATTCATTTAATTTATTAATTGTACTTGCAACCTTTGCCATTTGCAACAATTATAGGCCATTGACTGGAATTGGCAAACCAAAGACAAGTTTATTGCTTGATCAAATAAAAAAGAATTAATTTCTTTTTTATTTTAAATTGCTTTTGTTTTCCGTTTTTATTCCCTCTCTTTCCTGCACACTCTTTCCTCTTCCTACCCTCCACCATTGTTATGGTACGTACAAGCCAGTGACTTTGCTTTAGATATGATTGGACTTATACAAACATATTGAATATCTCCCGACAACCTTTCTCTTGATGGAAAACCTAACTGCCAAATGCCAATGCCACTACCAACATTACTTGAATTCATAGGAAACTCAATGAAATTATTTTCCACTTCACTTCTAATAATATCATAGATATATGTCAATGGGATCCTATAATGATGACTGTATGAGTTGGTTGATTTATTTGGTTTCTAATTTATTCACAGGAATAGTTAAAGGAGAAAAGATGATATTAAGAACTTCATTTTTAATATTTGATTACGCTGTGGATTTATTGTTTTTTTTTTTTTTTTTTTTCTGCTAAATGCATTATGTTGAGGTTTCAATGATCTTTCTTTTTTTCTTTTCCTCTTTTTGGATTAAATCCAGTATTTAAAACTGAGAGCTCTTCAGCGCCAGTCTTATACACATTACTTTTATGAAGCAACTGTTGGAGCTGGTCTTCCAATTATTAGCACTCTACGAGGTCTCCTTGAAACTGGAGACAAAATATTGCAAATTGAAGGAATTTTCAGGTAATTATTGTCTTCTTTCCTTAGCTGCCAGAAAATCTAGCTTAAAGATTTAAAATCTTTTATTTATTTATTTTATGTTTCTCAACTGTTGCATATTAAATATCATTGTTGAATCCCATATCGGTTGTGGAAAGGGGTAATGTGTCCCTTATATGAGCCATAGGCAATCCTCCCCTTTAAGCTAGCTTTTGGGGTGAGTTAGGCCTGACTCAAATTTAACATGGTATCAGAGCCTCCCCATCCGATGTTGGGCGCCCCATAAATGTGCCACGCACCAGTAAAAAATTCTGGGCGTAGGGGTGTGTTGAATCCCACATCGGTTGTGGAAAGGGGTAATGTGCCCCTTATATGAGCCATAGGCAATCCTCCTCTTTGAGCTAGCTTTTGGGGTGAGTTAGGTCTGACTCAAATTTAACAATTATCACTACTGAATATATTAATGCTAACATTTTTATCATGATTTGTCATCACAGTGGAACTTTGAGTTACATTTTCAACAATTTCATAGGCTCACGATCATTTAGTGAGGTAGTGGCAGAAGCAAAGCAGGCAGGTTATACTGAGCCTGATCCAAGGGATGATCTGTCTGGAACAGATGTTGCCAGAAAGGTAATATCTATCTAAGCTCTTTTTGTCTAATTGTTTAATTGTTTGATAAGTTTGTGCCTACATGTTACTGGCTAGCATCCATTCAAGTGGTTTTCCATATCAATCTGATTATGTTATTCATAATGTATAAGAAGTTACATTTCCTCATGTATGAGTGATTTAGTCAGGCTTTGTTCGAGACTTGTCAGTCAAATTTTGTTAAAGGTCAGTGTATGTGCAACATTGTTCCTTTCCACTTTGTTTTGATTTGGTTTGATGGGTTAGGATCTATTAGTGACTGATTTAATTAGCTGTCAAGGTCAACAATCAATCAGTACAAATCCATGCTGTGCTATGTGATAGAAATAAGCAGATCACTTGATACAACCTCATTGTTTCTGCACTGTGTTTATTCCATTTTCTCTTCCTAAAAGCAATTGCATATGCAGGTGATAATTCTTGCAAGAGAATGTGGTCTGAAATTAGAACTTTCCGATATCCCTGTTCAAAGTCTGGTTCCTGCACCATTGAAAGTAAGTTTACTATTACTATTTTTTAAAATAATCTCTCAATCACTCTAGTTTGGAGACAGATTTTCTCTGACAAGATGGTTTTGATCTGAATATTTATTATTATAGTAATAATAATAATTATAATTATATTATAGTTATTATTATTATCTGAAACATTCTACATCTCACATGCACTGGACTTGAGATGCAAGTTTTTCTTTCTTATGATGGTTTTTATTATCCTTCAGGCCAGTGCATCTGCCAAGGAGTTCATGAAGCAGTTACCGCAATTTGACCAAGACATGGCTAAGGAAAGACAAAATGCCGAGGATTCTGGTGATGTAAGTATATGTTTCTGCTAGTTTCTGAATTAGTCTCAGGATTCTGACTGGCAACTTAACCAGCAATTTATGCACAATAAAGCATTCAAAGAATGCTCAGGATTCCGATTAAACCATTTAGAAAGAAGTATCAGTTAGCTCATAAATGCACATCCAAATGTCTATGGAATTGTTTGCATTAGTACATGAAAGGAATTCATGGACAATCGAGACAATGGGAAGGTGAAAGCCTTTTTCTGTGGGTGAATTCTCTGGGCCAGTTTAGGGTTATTGAAGGACCATTTCTATCATATATATGATGATTGTTTCTTTTCTCTACTTAGCTGGAAATGCGATAAAATACTTAACCAGATGATAGCAATTATGCCATGCACCCTAAATCAACTTTAACTAAAACGAGTAAAATTTCAATCGTTGCATTTTCCCCCTTTTTTTTTTCTCCTGAATTCATTTTGTTACTTCATCTAATCTGAAGGTCTTGAGATATGTTGGGGTGGTGGATGCGGTGAGGCAAGAAGGACGTGTTGAGTTGCGAAGGTATAAGAAAGACCATCCATTTGCACAGCTATCAGGTTCTGATAACATCATAGCTTTCACTACTACAAGGTACAAGGAACAACCACTAATAGTCCGTGGCCCTGGTGCTGGGGCTCAAGTGACAGCCGGAGGAATATTTAGCGACATACTTCGATTAGCCTCATATCTAGGTGCTCCATCATAATAACTTCATTATTTATAGCTGCATTTCCATTAGGTTTTTCCTTCCATTTGTCAATGGCTGAGGTAGTGCTTCAGCTTTAGTTATGTATCCTAATGTATGGATTGCAAATGGAGGTTATTTTATAAAACATTAAATTGCTTTTGGGACTACCGTAGTTTATTCTATATTTCAAAAATGCTTCACCCCAATTCAGTTAGTGACAATTACATTGCGTTTATAATTTTTGTAGCAAATAAGCTATCATTTTTTTCTATAATTGGTTTGGACTGAGATTCAATCTTAGACCAGTTTTGGTGATAACTCTAGTATCAATGATATACAATTCATTCATGTATTATCATTAATCTACATGTATATTGATGATTGGCCGCAATACTTTGACATATATGTATTAAACGTACCCACGCCTGATAATACTACGACCGACTTATATTTATGCTTTAAAGATGTATAATGTCTCAAAATTAACATGAATACGCCAAGGAAGGGATATAGCCTTCAAGTAAAAAGAAAGAGAGCTATACGTGTGAATAAAAAGACCTTAATTTAAAATTTGTATAACAAGTTAATAATTGATGAAAGAAAAACTTTTGTTTTTAATTATTTTCAAATAAACACTTGGTTTCCATTAATATATTGATTGACCAAATTAAAATAAAAATAATGTTCTATTATGAATTAAAGTAAAATAAATATTAATGATTTATTATTTTAGTTAAATATATTATTAGCGAAGTGGAATATATTCACCCTATTGGACATGGAACTTTAGTCTCTACTAATTAACGAAATGAAATTTATTTTTCTTTTTTGGCAAATAAATTCTTGTAAGATTATTTAAAATTTTAATTTTTTTAAAAATAAATTTTTAAAATTAAAATAAATTGAATTTTTTCATTATAAGAAAAAAAAATTGTTAGAAAAAAATAATTAAATTGAATTTTTTTAAAAAATGATTGATTCCAAAGGAAGGATGGTTGACATATGTATCCATATATATGATCTTTATTTTATTTTTTCCTGAGCTATGGTCCTTAGTCATCAAAAGGCTCAATTCCTGTTAAGTTATCACTGGTCTCACAGCTATGATTAATGAACTAATTAATCAGAAAGGTATACAAATTAACACACATGCAAAAGGGGAAAAATAAACTCCCATATAATTAGAAAAATTAAGAAGATGGAGAAAGAGAAACTTGAATGAGTAAGTAAGAAATAGAGAAATCTCTTCACATATATAAAAATCCATTCAAATTGCCCTTCAGTCATAGGGAAACCAGCAATTTCAATTGCTAGTGAGCTTTGAGAGAACATACTGATAAAGTTTTCGCCTCTACCACAGGCCGGAGCTAAGTTACGAAACCTACCATGAATAATTCTTGTTTAAAATGAGTACGCAAAAATTTATAATATCATTTACCGTACGAGTTTATATAGATTCGGTTAAATAAATTACTCTAAAACCATAATACCTTGATCTAAATTATAAGCAGACTTACTGTAATATTCTCTACATTCTCTATAATATATTACTTTCCCATTTTCCCTAATACAAGAGAAATCTTACATTTCCATGCATTCATGAAACTTTGAATACTATATATATATATATAAGAGAGAAAGGGGAAGGAAGATAATATTGAAAAAGTCATCTGACGTCAGTGTTTTATTCCCGGAAGAGAGTCGGCCAAACAAACTTTCCGGCCAACACTCACAATCCATGGGCCTTATTATATAATATATGTATATGGGTTGTACGTAACTGGAGCCAACCGTTATGATTATTCCACAGACCATTATAGTCAACAATATCCTAACAGCTTTTTTTTTTTTTTTTTTTCTCACACATGACACCCTCCTTAAATCATTTACACAATTTCAACAATGATTAACGCTTAATAATTACCCTCTAATCACTGAGTACCTCATGATTGAAGCACATAGCTCCAGGCTCACCACCATTACTGAGAAGAGCGTTTCCAGGGCCTGCTGCTGCTGCTGGAGACTCCAGGGGTGACGATGTGGTCGAAGCAAGAGGTCTCCATCCTCCAATGCTTGGTGGGTTTTGATTAGATTGGAGTAAACGAATCTGTCTCTTCAAGAACTTGACATAAAGAATAGCTTCGTCTAACATGGAGGCAGTGTCCATTTTTGTTCCTCCAGGAACAAGCCTTTGCAGAATTCTGATCTTTTCGCTTATTCTCTCTCTTCTATGACGTGCTGCTACGCTCTGGGGGTCGTCGCTTATCCTTACATTTCGTCTTTTAGGCTTGCGAATTGTTGCTGGATCTATGTCCACAGGCTGCATAGCTGCGATTTTGTACATCATTTCTTTCATGGCTCCTAGCTCTTCCTCTGGTTCTTCCTCCTCCTCCATGTGATCATTTCCTATGCTTATGTGGTCACCAAGAAGGGCTGAGATGGGGATTGAAGTAGAAGAAGAAGAAGAAGAAAGTATTTGGTGTGTTTGGAGGGAGAAACCTGCAGGAAAAAATGAAGTGAAAGGAATTTGGTCTTGGAAGATTTGGGTTTCCATGGACATTTCAAGGCTTGAAGTTTGGTTTATGAACTTAGAAGCGTTGATATCCATGATAAAAAGATTAGGTTTTCTTGGGTGATTTCCTTACAAAAGAAGAAGAAAAAAGAAAAGAACTAAAGATCTTGAAGAGGTTTCTGACTCTAGAAATAAATACTCATCACTATGAAAGCATTTAACATTAAGGGTTTGTCTATAATGATAAAAGAAAAACCTCCTAAGGGATTTCTGAAGGCTGAAACTTTGAGAAGCTGCAAGGCAAATGCCAAGTATAAGAGAGAGAGAGATATGATGCAAAAATTTGGTATTGAAAAAGAAATGAGAAATTAATTAATAAATGGAAAATAGATAGGTAGGGCTAGAGGGTGGCTGAACTTATAGCTACAAATCAAATGATCAAGGGTTGAGATTCTCTTCTTTTCTGGAAAGAACCCTATAGCTATAGAGAGCCAAGAATTGCACCTAAGGAATTGTAGCTAGCAAACTTGACACATAGTTATTATTTTTTTTTCTTCCCATATTGCTTTTTAATATGGGTTTAGCAGGCCAACTCCAGCACTGAAATCCTAGCCTTCTGAGCAAAGGTTTAGTTTTTTTGAAATGATATCTTCTCTTTGTTTCAGCCAATATGGGAAGTGAATTGAAGGAATTGGTTTGGTTTTTCAAAAGTAACTTCTTGATCATTAATATTTGTGTCATTTTTTTTATCAAATGAATTCATTGCATATGGCAACATACACCTCTCTCTATATGCACTATTAATTCTTGAGACTTATTTCTCTTATTTTCTTTTACTTTTTCAAAGCTTGATAAAACCCTTTTCCTGATCAGCCTTTTACAGAAGATCAATCAATAATTTTTGTAGTATTTTTTTAAAGTCAAAGTATGTATTAAGGTTCACAAATCATTCACATTTGAGACTGTTTATATTTGATGGAACAGAAAATCTGAAACAATTTAAAGTTTCACATAGATAGAAATGTACTTGAAGATTGTTAATTTCTTCTTACATGTAAAATTAATTTTATTATAAGTGAAATTATATACGTAAGCTGTTGATGTTTGAAGGCCAAATTACCATAACAATAATATTAGGGTTCTAAAGATGTGTATATCATTTTTGTAACAGATATTAATCAAAGTTGATGAGATTCTGAAACAATGGTGTAGAAAGAAAAAATTGGAGAAAATGAAGAAGAAGAAGAAGAAGAAGAAGAAGAAGAAGAAGAAAAGTAATATATAGAGGAAGGAGTAGCGTATACATGAACTAACCATCTTTGAAAAAGGAGAAGCAGCTGAGTTCACATTATGGAAAGCAATGAGACTTTCCAATTTGAAACGCATTAAATTAAATAAATGCAGAGCTCAGCATGTGATTCGTTGCATTTATTCACCACAAATATACACGTATACCAGCTGCATATTCAGACTCATTAATTAAATCAAATGGATTATTTTGAAAACCCTTAACTTTCTGTGGCTAAATCCTCCTCCTGGTTCATGGGTTATCATTAGACAGAGAGAATTTGTTAGTGTATGCATACACAGCTGTTAGCTAGCTAGTTCCCAGTTAAAAGTTGATAGCATCATGAATAGAAGCTCGACCAGCTTCTTTAATTCTTAATGATTAAAATTGGCTTGAAAACTCCTAAATCCTCAGCAGTTTTTCTTTGGCTATATCTGTCTGGAACATGAGGTACTATCAATCATGAAATACTTGCACCAATTAGCCGAAGAAACGGAGACCCACATGAGACTTTGAATCACGTTCCTCCATTCCAGATCAGACGGTGGTGCAACTATCTCTTAGGTCATATACTTTTTATTTTCAACAAGTGCAACACACACCTGGTTACTTCCTTATGTATCTTTCCTATAATAAGAGATATTCTATACTTGCGCATGCACTTTGCAATCATTCTAGGGTTTCGTTTGAGCTCTTCTCTCCCAAAACCCATCATTTAACTACAGAAGCCATATGCATTTTCACATAAAATATAAAAGATATATCGAACTAATTAATACAGCTAAAGTTTAAAATTATTATGCTTTGAAGAAAAAACTTTAGAAAATATTATATGGAAATTGGGTAGCTTGGATTTGAAGCTAGCTATATGCATGATTCAAATGATACATATAGTCTGCAAAAACTCGATTACTGGTGATGCATGTTGACATGGTTGAGGAATTCAAGCACAGTGCATAAAGCTATACGTCCACTTTGTGATTATCATTTAATCTCATAAAATTTATGAATGACCCATTGGCTATTCCTTTACTAGTTTTAAGATTTTGTGGTTGGAAAATGTCAGGTAAACGCATTAATTATATGCCATAATGATACCATACATGTTCATTTGCATGTACATGAGATGTTTTAATTAATGTATGATGCAGTTGGGATAATTCATAGATTAGGACAATCCATTATGCCATCTTTATAAATAAAGAGACATGGAAAAGGCAAACTAATTTATTCACAAATTCCACTTATCAATCACTGTCCTAATTTAATGTAACCCACCATGAGGGGAAAATTAAAATTTCGTCATTCGTATTTCCTTTATAGATTTTTAGTATACCAAACAAAGACTTATTGATTTCAAATTTAATAATCTCTCATTACCATCCAACTCTTTGGATAATTCTGCTTCTCCAAACATTAAGTAGCATGAAGTAAAAGTAATTATGAGTAGCAAATCCAATGAGGATCCCATGCTAATCATCATTACTGAGTCAATTCTGGGGGTGAAGAAGCAAAAGCAAGCTAGTTAAGCCTGCAAAATGGTGAGTATTGATTACTCACTTTATATATCAATGGTTGGTATTTAAGGAAGAACATGTTTCAAGATAAGGGTTATATTATTGGATTAAAATCTTTGAAACCACTCAAACCTAATTAAAAAGAAAGGAAAATAAAGTAAAAAGAGGGTCATGGTCATGAAATTGAATGCTATCCATGGCTGGTGGCTCCTCCTCAAAGTCTGCACTATACTGACTTATCTTAGGTTGATAGGGAGAAATTTCAAGTTTCCCAAAATGGAGATAATAAAGATAAAAGTAAGCTTCCTTCCTGTTGGATCCTTAAAGGACCCTTTTGAAAACCCCACCTTGTTCTTTTAGATATTATCATATTCTATTATATATTATTTTAAGTAATATATTCATATAACTTTTATTTTTTTTTCCTTTTTAATGATTATGAATATAACTTTAATGTTTGATATATTTCTAATTATTTATAATATCTCTATAATTTTATTAAAAATTATATTAAAGAATTGTGTTATGAATCTTAGATTTATTTATTATCAAAAAAATAATCTTATTAAAAAAAAAACACCATCACCAATGGGCTGTACCCGTGAATAGTTTTGAAAGTTGAACAATCTTGAGCGCAAACCCATTCAGAAAAATCATACCAGAAGAATAAAAATAAAATACTATACACACCTTTGTTATTATTAATTATTAAATTAGAGATACAGTTTATAAATAAATTTATCATTTTTACAAACCTTATAAATAAAAAGCCAAAAAAATTCTTAAATTGCCCAAAAATTTTAGGTTCTGAGTTCCACACTTGGAGTTTGTACATAACGTAAAATTGTATTAACTCGGAGCTAAGTCTTGGCAGGATGGTTGATTGAGATAATGACTACAGAAGTCTTTGGGTGTTGGGAGCCCAAGAACTGGGTCAGGGTGCTTGTGTGATTGGATCTTTGCTTTCATATTTCATAGCCATTGGAGGTGGTTACATTTATGTGCTCCCAAGTTTCACTCAAGCCTTTCAAGGTTCTAGCTGGGATATCTAATTATTGGCTCAAATTCTGATTAATCTAAATTTTGCAATTTCAGCTTTTATATCCCAAAATACTTGTGCTAGATTCATACTACTCTAGTTTTACTTTAATAGACTGTCTCTCTCCCTTTCTAAATTAGTATATCTAATATAGTGTGGAAAAGGAATTTTTCTGAACTATTAATTCTACATCATGGAAAGGGATCTGTTTGTGTTTAGAGCATCATCAGTAATTTTTAGAGTATCATCAAAAGTTAGTTTTAAGTATGAAAAATAAGCTAACATTAGGGGTAATTTCTTACTCTCCAAGTGGTTCAATAAAGGGAATTTGTTCTCAATTTCCAGTCTTACCATACACTGTAATTAAGCCAACTTAACTCCATGAAACAGTCTACATTAAACAATCGAAGGACTAGGTCTTTTCACATGGACAGAAGGTGAAGGTCACATTGGTAATATGAATTTCTATCTTGTTAATAAACTGATACAAAGGACAGAGCCAACTCATTTACTCCCTGCAAGTTTAAGAAACCATAGTTGATCGAATCAGACAATGGAAGCCAGAAATCAATATTCATTTCCATCATAAACCCAAATATCAATCTGTTCAATCGTCAGAAATTTTAGATGATAAGAGCAATAGGGTTTGAGTGAATTTTGTAGAAAACATTCCAATCGGATGGAGGTGCACATGTAATCTCCACATCATTTTCCAAAGCTCCTTGCATAAACTTGATGTGGTCCAACACTTAGGTCCATGTACAATCTAAATTACCAGGAAGACAAAAAAAACTTGTGAATAATTGGTATGGCCATGGCAATCAACACCATCGACATCCTTGTCTTGAATTATTGAAAAAAAAAGCAGGAAGAAGTGTTTTTTAATTCAATCAATGACAGCTCTTCAAAATCTTAGCATGAGAGTCAAGTTACTAAAAGCTTAGAAGCACGCAAATTGGTGCAATCCATTGTACAATTTTACAACATACTCAGGAGTCAACACTACAAATAGGCAGAAGCACCAAGCCATATTCTCCACATCTCAAACACCAGCATAACAGAAGCTGGCAACTTCCATATCTTTCTGGGACTGAAATGGCTCCTATTGATAACTACGACTACCACTTCCCGTATTTTCCTCTACCACCACCACACAATCCCCCATCTCCCCCAAAAGTGACGCCTCCTCATCCTTCTCCATCCCCTCCAAATGTGCCCTCATCCCACAAGCCCCCACCATCTCCAAAAGTGTCGCCACCTCACAATGTGCCCTCCTCTCCAAAAGTATCTCCACCGCATAATCCCATTGCGCCACCACCATCGTTTCCAAAGCCAGGAACTCCACCCTATCATCCATTCCATCCACCACCAAGCCCTTCAGCAAAACCACCCAGCCACCCAATCTCTCCCCCACCATCTCTGACAGTGGCACCACCACATAACACACCCACCCCTCAAGTAGCTCCACCACATCACCCCATCACTCCTCCACCACCATTACCAATTCCTGGAACACCTCCCAATCATCCACCTCTTCCACCAACTCCTGCAGCAAAACCACCCAGTCACCCAATCTATCCCCCACCACCACGGCATCCTATTCCTCCACCATCACCTCCTCATTTTGTTCCACCTCCACCTCCACCTCCAACACCAGCACCAGGACATCATTCAACTGTCATAGTTATTGTCTTTGTCTCACTTGGTGGTCTCTTCTTTCTTGCCTTTCTATCCGTTGCCCTCTGCTGCTTCATTAAGAAGAGAAAGAAGAGAATAGTTCGGAAAACTGAAATTGTAGATTTTGAAGAGCACATGAGAGTCCAGGAAGCCATCGTACCTGGACCACATGGAGAGCAAACCAAGGTACTCACCATTGAAGAGGATGTGCACATTGTGGAGAAGATTAAGAAAAACGAAAAAATAAGTGAAGGTTCACACATCAAATCTTCACATGAGCATTCCCAGGAAACTGATCTCCCAGCATCCTCCTTTCAACCATCTCAGAATTATCTTGAGCACAAAGTCTGATTGAAGTGAAGAAAAATGGAAAAAGAGGCAACATGATAATATTCTTTCATTCAACATCCCTACTGAGATATTACTTGAAAAATTGTATTCTTCATTCCAAAAATATGTATTGACAGAATAACAAGTGAAGCTTGAGGAATAATAATATTCCTTAATATTGGATATCCAAACAAACCATTGAAGGAAATTAAAATAAGACTATCATTATTAGAGTAGCAGAGAAGAACTGAAAATGACACCATCACTAGTAGAGAGATATTTTCACATAAATTTGGCACTAACATGGTAGTCATTGGGATAATTGCATCCCATCAATGTCCTGAATTAAATAGTAATACAAATCCAACATTAAATTCATTAGAAACAAGAAAGTGGACCTTACGAAATACATGCTATACTATATATATAAATCAGCAAACGGAAGATTCTGCTTCAATATAGAAGAAGGTTCAACTACAATGCAACCATATCGATTGTTGTCAGACACAATGGCCTAAGCATAGCACCTAGCGTTACAGCTAAGTTAGTATTAGATCATCTCCTAGTTTTAGAAACAGAATTTATATGATCAAAGTATGCAATCAAGAAATTCAATATACCACAGTACTAGTAAGATAGCATTCCTGTCAAATTGCAGTCAAGAAGCAATTAAAAGCTGAAAGTTGATGCAGATTTTGATAACAGAGAATCCAAGCTTTCCCTTCCTCTGGAACCAAACTGCCATACTATGCATGAAAATACAAACAAATCATTGCCACAAGATAATTCCCCAATCCAAAGTTCTTTCCGAAGTCCATATGAAACAATAGATAACCTAATGAGTTTGTTTGACATTTTACAACCGAAAAAGAATGAAAAATTAATATTGTGCAAAGGTTAAAAGTACCACACTGCAAGCATGTAGAGTTTTTTACATCCATGCTAAGCAATCTGGTTTCACCAGAAAAATGGGGAAAAAATCACAATAATTTCTGAGGTCATAATTTTTTTTTTCTCTTTCTGATAAAATAGACAGTACCATCTGAACATCCTAGTTATTATTGTGGGCAAGCATATTTTGCAAAACAGATTGTACTTACAATTAATGTTCCTGTTCGAAAACATTCAGCAACATGGGGCCCCTGATCATATCATCCAATGCTTCACACATCATCTTTGTGGATGAATGAGAATGATCACCTTGGTAGAATTTGTGTATCATTCCTGCAATGGTTATCCAGCTACAACCAGGAGTCTTCACCAAACCTAGTTCTCTCATATTGCTTCTGATTCTAGTTAAACCATCCCAAATATTCTGAGATTCATAAATACAACTTAAGGCTATGTAATTGCTAGAGTTTATTGGTTCCAGTTCAAAGAGATGGCGAGCTGCTATTTCCCCAACCTTGACATTCTTGTGCATCACACAACCAGCTAGCAAAGCACCCCAAACACTTGCTGTTGCTGCTAACTTCATATTCTGTACCAATCCAAGTGCTTCCTCAAGATGCCCATAACGACCCAAAAGGTCCACCATACAGGCGTAATGCTCTATGCAAGGTTCAAAGCCATAATCTGACTGTATGGAGCAGAAAATTGCCCGACTTTGATCTATTAGACCTGAACGACTGCAACTAGCCAAAACTGCAGTTAGGGTGACGGGGTTAGGTTTAAATCCAAAATCTTTCATTTTTTTAAAAAGATCCAATGACTTCTCTCCTTTCCCGTGAACTCCATAACTGGATATCATTGTAGTCCATGTCACCACATTCAAATTACGCATATTCTGGAAAACCTTCTCTGAATCACCCAAGCCCCCACATTTTGCGTAGGCATCAATCAACGAATTCCCGATTGCTACGTCTTCATTAAATAAGATACTTTTTACTACCTGACCATGAATTTCCTTTGCTTTCATCAAATCACCTCCCCCTACACAAGCATTCAAAATACTAGGAATAGTCATAACATCAACATTTACCCCCTGTGCAATCATATCTCTAAACAAGCTCAATGCCTCTGCACAGCGACCTGCTTTCCCAAACCCCGAAATCATCAAATTCCAAGCACCAGTATCCTTCCACAGCATGTCAGAGAAAACTCTCTTTGCATCAACCAATGCCCCATGCTTCACATAAAAGTCCATAACGGAGCTACCCACAACAACATATCCGTCAAAACCAAGTCTGATTACCCAAGCATGAAGCATCCACCCCAGATAACAATCTCCCACCCCTAAGGATGCCTTAAACAGCGGAGGCAAGGTATAGTGGTCCGGTCGAAAACCACGTTTTAGAAACTTATTAAAAACACCAATAGCATCAGAAAAAAGAGAGTTTTGAACGTACGAGAAGATCATAATGTTCCATGAATGCATGTTCCGGTCGAACATTCTATCGAATACTTTGCGAGCATCTTGGAGAAGACCAGATTTGGAGTAAGCTAACAAGAGATCAGTCTGGAGAGTGACATTCGCAAGGTAATCATTTACAAGAATTTGAGCGTGCGTTTGTTTGGCGGGAGATATTGCCTGTTGAAGAACACAATTTCTCAATTTATAAGAGAGGTGATGAATTGTTTTGTAAGACATTAAAGATGAAAGCGTCAGTATCTGTTCTACAGAGTTTATATACTCTCTTTTTTGAAAAATTACAGAGTACACAGCTTATTCCATGCAAATAATCTCACGTGGAATGGGCGCTCAGTTGTCATTAGCCACTAGTAAATGAACACTTGCATGTATAAATCCCAAAAATTTGTGATTTTTTTTTTCCATGAAATTAATCAATTCTATATTTAAAAACCAAAAATTATAACATGTTTGGTATTTCGATTTGAATGGCTTGAATTTAAAATAGTATCGAATCGAATAAATTAAAAATTAAAAATTAAAAATTTAATATTTATAAAAATTAAATTAAATTAATTTTAATTAAAAATTAAATTAAGTTAAATTTGATTTGATTTGGTTAATTTAAATTTTTTTTATTTATTATTTTTAATATTTTAAAATTTTAATTAAAATATTTTAATTTTAATATAATTTAATATTTTTATATTATTAAAAATAATATATTATTATTATTAATTGATTCGATTTAATTTTTTATTTTTTTAATTAAAATTAAATCAAATTAAAATAATTTAAAATTTTAAAATTAAAAATTAAATCGAACCAAAATAAATAAAAAATCGATATAAATTTTAAAATTAATTCGATTTGATTGTTTCGTTCCACACTAATTGATACAAAGCGTAAAGTTATTTTTTCTTCTCATATAATGCTACTCCATATTAATTAATTGTTGTTTTATATAATCTTTGTCACATTTGTTTTTCATTTTTTATATTAACTTTTTCTACTTTAGCCTTATATATCTATTCTCACAATACATTATTTTTTAGTCAATTACTAATATCTATCTTTAAATTTTTTGAGAAAATATATTAATAATATTTTGTTTAATTATTAGTTTTTTAATAAAAAGAGATTATTCAATAATTTCCTTAATTTTTATAAAAATAATAAAGAAAAGAATCTCAAGCAAGTGAATAATTTTGATTATTATCTTACTTTACAAGATCTAAAAAAAAAATTAGCAAATTCTTATAGTTTCATTTAAAATTAAAAATTTCGTAAAAACTTAATTTAATTATTTTTTATTTAAAAGAAAGAATTTAATTTCTTAATTTAAAAAATTCATTTAAAAATAATTCTTTATTTTTTTTAAATTAAATATTGAGTTTCACTATTCTATAAATTTTAAAATTTCCTGTATTTATTTAAAAAAAAAAAATATCACTGTGATACATCCCTTACTAACAAGTATTATTGTAGTTTCAAAGCTAATTACTTTTCATTTTGAAAATTCGAGTTTGATAATTAGAGATGATATTATTGGAGATATTATAAACTTTTGGAGAATTAACTTTTGTTCAACAATAATTTTAAAAATTATATTTAGTGTATTAAATCGTTATTATTTAACGGTTAAATAAATAAATTATGAAAATTTAATTTTTAAAAATTTGATTACTATTATTTGAATAATTATATACTATTAAAATAATTAATAATTATTACAAAGATTAGTATTATCAATGAATTAGTATTTATGTGGATAAATGTTAAAGATTTTTTTTTTAAAAAAGAAATTTATTATTTAATTTCAAAATATTATAATTATTAATAAATCAATTTTTATATTTTTAAAAATCTATTAAAATATATCTTTTTCAATCAATGGCCGTTAAAATTATCTCACGCTTCTCTTCCGCTACTCCTTCTTCTTCGATTTTGATTATCATTCTTCGATTTTGATTATCATTCTTCATCGGTTCTTTTTCTCCTCCTTTTCATCTTCTTCTTCTATACCCCTCCTCTTCCTTTTCTTTTTTTTTTTTTTAATTTTTTTCTAAACGCCTTTTTTTATAAAAACGTAAAATTATTTTAATAAATTTAAATAAAAATAAAAATATTTTAATAAATTTATAAAAATACACCGTATCGATAGATTAAATAAATAATTTTATTTTAAAAAAAATTAAGTTTTAAAAATTTTCTTCCTCTTATTCATCTATTTTTAATAAAAAAAAAAATAAAAAGAATATTTTATTTAAAAAAGAAATAATAAAAAAATATAGACAGTGAATTATTAATAATAATAATATTCGAAAGCTAAATAATAAATAATAAATCTAAAAAAAAACATATCCTCCGCTCAACCTTCTTTACAGGCGTAGCATCATAAAGATAACTTAACAGTCAATACCTACTAAAAGTAAAAGCAAAAAAGAAATATAATAATTACCAACCAATAATTAGCCATAAGTATTATGCATTAAAAAGGTAGATACAATCAATCACCAACCAAGAAGATCAATGATCCCCAAAACTACATCACAAATATGCTTCAAACCTTGCTCTCTACGTACAATCTCCGGCGGATAAGCAACTGCCGGGTACCTTCTAAAAGCATTATGGCAACCATTTGGATAATCGGCGGCAGCCATGATATGCATATAAGCATAGTCATAAGACTCCATGGCTAGATCTTGAACAGAAGCTTGAAGAGCATCACCTGCATAGCTATACTTATCTGCACACTCTTTTAGTACCTTCTTCAAGACGGTGTCGTTTACAGAGCAAGGGACTTGAGAAGACAAGTAAGAAGATGTAGCTGTTGCATTAGCTATTCCAATACCAATCATGATTAGTGCTAGACCTTTAGTGTCTGCTTTTGAACTTGTGGCATTGGATTTGAGAGATGAAACACAAAGGTCATAGTATTTGGTGTTTTTGCATGTTTTTTGGATCAAATCCATGTCCCCTCTAGCAAAAATATGTGATGGGTGAAAAATCTGTTGAGGAAATGCAAGGGAAAGAAGAAGAAAGAACAAGAAAATGGTAGAGCACCCCATCAGAGAGAGAGAGTGAAGTAGATCCTAGTCTAGTCTCTCACTCTTTCTTTGTGGGCAGATAAGAGTGAAGTAAATGGGGTTTTTAAAGAGCCAAACTTATTGGTACTAGACTTATCTTTGAAGCAGAAATCTCAAATTTGAACAAGATATTAATAATCCCTATTTACTTCTGAATTAAAAAAAGTGATTTTTTTAAAAAAAATTATTATTTAGTTTTTAAGTTGAAATTTATTAATTAATTAATTAATTTTAAAAAATATATTAAAATATTATTTTTTTAATTTGAACATTATTAAAATATTAAAAAATTTATTAATTAATTTTAACTGTTATATATTTTATATCTTAATTCATGTAGCATACGAAAATTTATTAGTCAATCTTTCTGTGAAAATATTATTAACTAATTCTTTTATATTAAAGATATTTAAATTTTTTTATAATATATATTTTAATATATTTTTTTAAAATTAAAAGATTAATTAGTAAATTTTTTTATAATATAAAAATGAAATTTTAATTTTTCTTTTTTCTAATTAAAATTACTAATTCAATACTGACTATGAAGAAGATGGATTTGATCCAATTCTAAACATTATTTATCTTTATGAAATCCAATGGGTATTTTGACTTAGTGGTCACTGACTATTCACTAGACAATCATACATGATTGTAGGCATTGAATGAGTTGTTTTTTTGTAGTTTATGAAGGGCAAGGCCTTATTTTAGGCGGTAGGAATAACAAAATTTGGCAGCTGCCATGCTGCCAAAGCTAGTGTCACGGGTTAGAAAACTACACAAATTTTTAGACACTCATCTCATCTCAGAGCTGTGTGGGTTCTCTAAATGTCTTGTTTGAGCTCTCAACCCTACCATCCATTTCTTGACACTTGCATAGTTTGCAGAGATCTGAGCCACCCAATTATTGTATCATGTTACCCTTTCTAGAACCTATCATCAATAATTTTATTTCCTTTTTCACAATAAAACTTTTAAAATAAAATGGACCCTTTGCCAAGTTTGAATAGAGTAATAATTATGATTATATCAAGAGATGTATGGACTGATTAAAAATATATCAATCTAGTTTGAAAATAAAATTAGATTAATTTTTCATATGTATAATGCTGCTGTTTTGATAAATAGAAGACACTAGAAGAGTGAGATTTTTAGATGGACAAGCTCTTCAGCATGGCCTTCAATCCTCTAGCTTTTCATAGAACAGAAATGAACTTATTCCTTGATGTCAAATCGTTCAGTAGGGCTTTGGAAAGTGAAAGAAACAACAGTTTCTTTCTTTACTTAGTGAACTACCAGGTTAACATAAGGGGAAAAGGATTCATAAATACTTAGTGAGAAGCAGATTCTAAAACACCCTATCTATATATATTGATAGAACTCAATACCATTAAAAACTTACTAGCGCTCACTTGGTGTGGTGGCAATCTGCATAATAATACATAATTTTAACATATTTTGATGTATTGACTAACATTACCTTCTTTTCCCCTTTTCCTTTTCTTTAACTAACAAAGAAATGTCCACTGAGAACCACCAAACTAATCTAAGAACTGGGTTGCTGCTGCTTTGGCTCACTTGGGGAAACCTGGAAGCTCGTGTTTAGTGTTGGTCATCATAGTACATGAAGAAAATGATAATTATTCTTCAAATCACAAGCCTCTTTTTGATCTGCAGATACACTCAGGATATGGATTTTCATAAAAAGATTCTTCAGTTCGGAAACGTGCTCGGCCTTTTACTCCTGGCAATGGACCTTTTCTTTTCCTTGGAGCTCCTTGCCTGTAATGTGATCAAAACTCCAGTCAGCCCTGCCTCTTCTTCATCTAAATTTAATTCAAATTTCGTTGTTCATTAAACACACGATCAGTTCATACAAGTCAATGCAACACAAATTAAAATGGACAACTTTTCAATTCTTCAAATAAATACTGAAACTTATATTAAAGTAAATGGAGTGAGAATTTACTAGAATGCACCAAAAATTAAGAATGAAACTTACTGGATGAATTAAGGGAACCTGCAACAGAATTACCTGTTCTTGTGCATCTCCTGCACGATATGTAAAAATGAAGACCCTTCCTTAAGCTGTCCACTTTCTAGCTTATCAAATAGCTTGACTAGTTCTTTTCTGCAATAGATTATAAAAAATATAAAATTATGGAAGAAAGCCTGTTGACCTCTCCCTCTCAAAGTCATCATTTATGGCAATAGGAATATCGGCTTCAAAGAATGACACATGCACTTACAAAAATACTGCACTAGAAGTGATGAAACTGTAACACTGAATAAGAATAGACTAATCTCATAACTTTCATTGTGACCCAACAGCTCCCAATGAAACAAGCAGCTCATTATAGGCATCAAATCAGGAATATCGAAGACTGAATAGCAAAAGAGTTTTTTGCCAGAAGATCATTTCAATGATAAAACAAGAGCCCAAGTAAGCAATCAATCCATCAAAGTAACTTCCAAGTAGCAAAACTCAATTGTTACAAATATCACAAACTATCAACCTAGGAAACAGCTAAAAAAATAAAGTTGCAGCAACAACAATGCAGTTGCGTTTAGGGCTTTGGGCTTCCTTTTTCTTTTCTTTGAAAAAAAAAATTCCTACAGATCTTTAGCCTGATTGCAGAAAGTCAAAAGGGTGCTAGTACAATTCCCTATTTCATGCAGATAGTTGCCTAGGCCCAAGGTGGCTCCATCTCCAACTGATTAGACATATAAGAAGTGGTTTATACTGGTGGTCTTTTCTTCAGTTTATTATGTTAAATAGTAAAATTTGCAAGAATTTGATAGGACCTGTACCTGTCTGGGGTGATTGTCTTGCGATGCCCTAAGAATCTCCGGTGGCCCTCAACAGCTCTGGCCATATTTCCTGAATATGATGGAATAAAGACATCACTCTCTATAGAAATAATGTAATCAAGTGCTGCTGTCTGAGAAGCATGATTAGAAAATGCTTTTAACTCCTCCGGTGTAGCCAATGTTTCCTGAAATTAATCCAACCGATTCATATTAATTCTATTGGCAGCTGACTGCATCAAACTTATTACCAAAGAAATTATACTAGAATCATTGGCAACCTTGAAAACAGTATTTGGGAACCTAGATGTGAGCTCTACAAGCTGAGATCTACCACCATAAATTTCGCCAGCTGCAATGTAAATCATTGTTGATGGAGAATAACCAAGAGCTTGAAGAAATATCCCCACCTCCTTTGGAGTTAGGGGACAAAATCCTCCCTCTCTCTGCTCCGTTGAATTTATCTTTTTAACCTTCCAATGATTTGTATTCTCCCTAAAACAAAACAAAATAAACAAGTTGATAAATAATAGCCGTTGGCAAACAAAATTACATCACCTAACTTCCAAATGCTGTCTTAAGATGACAGAACAACAATCAATACATGCTAAACCTAAGCTACTGAACCTCTCTGCAGTCTGCAGCAAAGATAATGCTATTAACAAGAATATAGGCATTTCTGGCAGACCAAATCAAATATGTTAAAATCCAAGATATACTTGTTATGACACCTTCTCCACAGGTGAACCAAGAGAAAAGGGGACCAAGAACATTAAGGGTATATTCTAGAAGAAAGGGGAAATTGGTAATTATGATGAGGTGGCAGCAAGTTTTGACCCGTTCGTTACTGGGGGAATATTTGGTGGGTACCCTAGGGAATAAAGGACATATTACAGAAGAGCCGGGGGAAAAGCATGCAGGGAAAAATACGATATAAGCAGGAGGTTAATTTGTTATGGGTGTGGAAAAAATTTTATTGTTAGTAATCGGCTTTCAGCTGGGCCAAGGTCTTCCTTTCCTTGGAGTTTATCTCATTAGTGTGATAACAGTGAGCTCTTGTAAAGAATGCTATATCTCTTTTACTTTGTTGGAGATATTTAATATTATTGCAGCAATTGGCCTTCCCGTTGTGTCTCTTCTTCCTAAATCTTCTCTTGCAAATTCTTAACTCTATCAATACTTTTCTAAATTTCAGACATTTAGATACAAAGAATAACCTAAAATGGCATTAAGGAATAAGAATGGGCCAAAGAGAGAGATCACAGTATTACACATCAACTCCAAACATATTCCTAACAGCATAGCAGTAGAGGAAAACTGCAAAATAGTAGGTATACAGTAGCAAGGTCATCCTTATCATCTGAACAACCAGTCAAGTATATATATATATATATATATGAACCATATGTGTCTGTAATTACAGTGCATATGCACACGTATGCATGCAGGCAAGAGGAATAGATAGAGAGAGAAAGAGATACCCATATATGCTCACCTCATTAGTCGCAGCTCTTCAGATTCTGCCTGAGTCAGCCCATAAGTGCAGCCAGTAAAAGAAAGCATATCCTTCTCATATCTTAAGTGAAGTGCAATGTATCCTCCCCCACGTGATCTCAGCCGCTCCACCAGCTTCTGTTGTGTCATCGTCATGCATTCTCAGAACCTAATTTAACAGGAATCCCCATAGGAGACCTCAATGCATTGATACTGAAAATGAGTGCAAACCTGGGATTATGCATGTTGTTTTATACAATAACACATGTAGCATGAGGTTCTAAACAAATAAACATTGTATCTTTCACCAACTTTAACCAAAACTTTAATCAGATAATCTACTAGTCAATTATAAACTTAAGGATTTGCCAAAACTAGTTATACTTTTGGATAATGGCTGCTTGGAATAGCAATTAAAAGGATATGAATTCCAGACCTTTCCTAGGCTTTCAATTGGGGGAGAGAAGCGAAGAGCCTGATACAGAGCTCGGCATCTTAACCTCTGGATATCAAGTGGCAAATCATTGTTTGCAAGACGAGAATCTGACTTTGCAACATGAATTACCTACAGAGATTAATTCATAAGCAGACATCAACAAATTATAACATAAAAAGGGACCCAGGAACTACCGAACAGCAATCACCCAAACAGAAAGAATTAACCCCAATGCCAATCAGGTCGAGTCCATGAAGATAAAATGAGGAAGTATTTATAAAAAAAGGGGAAAAAAATATGCCAAAGTGTTTATTACATATCCTCAGCTTGAATTCAATAAGGCTAGATTGATTTCATTGGAAGGTAATAAAACAATCAAAATAAACCACCTACTGTGAAGCAAGACAAAAGTCTGTTGGAGAAGTGGGAATCCCACATCAGTAAAAGGAAGGAGAAAGGAAGAGCTAATAAAATAAGGTGAGCCTAATCCAAATTGCCTAAGTGCATTTTGAAAAAGGCTATCACATCAAGCTCAATTAAGTCTCGTTATGGAGCCCAATACTCTCAACACATGCAAACTTGGACCAATCCCATCATCAAATTCCAACAGTGGCATCAGAGCTCAAATGCCCTCATGGCCATGAAGATCCAAAGTCCAAGAAATTTCCTGGCAAGTTGGATTAGCAATTACAGGCTAAACACAGAAAAATACAAGCTTAGGCAAAAATGAAGAGAGACCTAAGGTCTCTGAGACTCAAAAAAGAATGCAAGCCTAGGATGACAAAACAAAAGCAAGTCACAACTGGATTAGGCCAATTGGACTTGAGGGGAGTGTTGGAGAAGTGGGAATCCCACATCTGTAAAAGAAAGGAGAAAGGAAGAGTTAATAAAGTGAAGTGAGTTCAATCCAAATTGCCTAAAGGCATCTTGGAGAAGGCTACCACATCAAGTTCAGTTAAGCCTCGTTATGGGGCCCAACACTTTTACCACATGCAGATTTGGACAAGGCCCATCATCAAATTCCAGCAAAGTCTAGGACCCATTTAACTGTTGAGAACTGAAGCAGTTTTCCAGAAATTTTTCCATAGAAAGAGAAAACTGATGTTTTATGTTTAAATGTAATCGTTTTCCAGTTTTTGAGAAACAGTTTTTTGGAACCCAGCTTTCTACTTTTCCATATCTATACTGATGTTAGAAAATAGATCAATCTCTTATTTTCCTTTATCAAACTCCAACAGTCTACTATTACTTTCCCAATGATCAACCTGTTTTCCACCATTAACCATCACCAAAACAATTGCCACTCCATTCATTGTCTGCCTTGGCTGCACAATCATAAATGCGCAACTCCATCATCTCGCCATGACCCCCCACTACTACATTTAAATGAATCATACTTGATACATATTCAAAACAACTACAATATGTTGTTAAGTAACAAAAAGCAGTTGAAGCATAGAGATGAAAAATAAAGACATTTTTCAATTTCCTATGTGTTAGAAATATATTTTTGCAAGTAACCAACTCCTTCACTATTGGGTGAACCAACCCTTGGACTTACTATAACAAACTTCTTAAGCAACTAATAAGGATTACTAAACATCTCTTACCAAATCAAGCTCTATGAAAACATATAAAAAAAACATATTTGAGAATTGGGTCAATATACAGATCTAGATTGAGATGAAAACATCACCTTTCAAAAGATTAAGGGGGACAAGGGAAGCTTTTTATGCCATATTGGGTGTCCAATCTAAAATCATAAACTATAAACCCCCATACACTTAGGTGCAGTGAAAATTGATTACTCAACATCTCACAAGTTTGTAAACTGAACAATATAGCATCTAAAATATCCAAAGTCCAAACCCATCATAGTGACAGGCTGACAGCTGATGGATTAATCTAGTTTCAACTTTGTTGTTTCAACATTATCTTTCTTCAATGGTATTCTAATTTCTGTGATACTTAGAAAGGTGATATCCTTTTATGTGGGTTCGTGATTATTCAAAAGAGTTGTTCATCCAGAATCTATATGAAATATATGGGGAGTGCTCTAGAGCAAAGTTGTTTACAATACCTGAAATTCCTTCCATAACTGTGTCATCTCTTCATAGTAACCAATGCCAGACCAGGAGGTAAAGTGTTTCCTTGCCCGAGGAATAGATTCCAATCCTTTGGGAAGCTCCTTGATAATTCTTACATCATTTTGTAAGCTTGTGATAAAATGAAGCTCATCAAATATATCTGAAAATGTACTGCACATGGGAACCATGACAAGTGACTAACAGCAACTTCAGGATTATGAATGTGTAAAGAGAAAATTAAAAAGAAACTACATATAGGACACAAATAATTCAAAAGTGCTAGATATGTCGTTGAACTGCTGAAGAACACCTTGTATCTTGCCAAAATGAACGTTTATCTAATTGGGGAATGACTAATGTTGCATTCATGATGTGTGCAACAGCCACCATGTCTGAAATCTGCAGCAAAAGCACATTTATTGAGTTTGTATAGACAATTTTTGCAGCAAATTGAGATGCAAAGCAGCAGAAATGCAGAAGTCCCATCCACAACAATCAATTACAGATGTACATAACACTCCCTTCCAGATCCAGTTATACATTCATCTTTGACATACTGATCTAAGACATCCTAGATGCATGGGACAGTTTGTGCACTTCATGCATCATGTACAAAACTTTTATAGAATTAACTATTCATAAAAATTCTCTTCTTAAATCTTAAGGAATTCATCCTAAAGATAACTGCAATAAGAACATGGGAACCAGGTAACTGCATATTCCAAGAGTTCATGAAAACCACCAATTCAAAATTTCTTAGTCATTCAAAATTATGGCTGAAATTGTTTTAATAGTTTCATAGTTCTTGTCCATAAAAAATTGGCCTATACATAATGGAACAGAAGCTAAGGCAGCAAAAATACACACTGGATCAAATTGTTGTCATGGCCTCATCCATAGAAACAAAAGCATGTCAATAAAATCAGCTCTTTAGAGATGAGAACACTAAAACATGTGCAAAGTACAAGTTATTGAACATACAAGAAAAGAGCACGTTGATAGAATGGTACAAGTGGCAACCATTGCAAATAAGTTCAGGGGGTTGATTGTGATTTTCTTGCCATGTCCAAAACTCCAAATGCTGAAATTCTCATTTAAGTTTGCTTAAATAATAAAATAATAACAGGATAGCAGTTAAAATAAAAGGTCATAATATATTACAATGAATCATAGCTTGACAAGAGAAAAGCATACTAACCAAAAAGAGAAAAATAAGAGGGAGAGGGAAAACAATGGCTATTGAAAGAAAAAAAAAGTTGAGTGAAGGTTTTATGTACACTTTTTATAATAAGAAAAATGAAGTGAAATCTAGAAAAAAAAATAGACCGAACTTGTCAATTCACTATCAATTCTTTCAATTTGGTCACAAGACTCACAACTCAAGTGTGTTTGCAATTCACCCCATATAATGAATCAATAGAATGGAGAATCAAATCAAATTGTATGATTCTAACAACAGTGCTCTATATATCCAACCCACATAGATTGGGATTAAGACTTGGTTGAGGTCAGGTGACCCTTATCTAAAAGAATAGATTCCAACATAGTGAAAGCATATACCATCAAGCAAATATGAACATGCATTATTAACTTACACCAGTGCGCATTTGATTTAATCCTCCATTGCTTTTCACAGTTATATATCGGTCCCATCCTTGGGCAGCTGAAATTTAAAACTGGAATTAGGCAGGGTAAATATACATACATATGAATGCAGGCACATGTGTTTGTCCACATATATTAAGAGAAAGGGAGGGAATACAGGAGGAGAGAAGCCGTCCCCTTAAACTAGATTATGTTTGATGATAACAGAATTTAAAACTACTAACACTACTACTACACAAATATATGTGTGTCTTTGTGTGTGTGTGTGTAAATGGATCCGGAGCTCCTACAATATGTAGTAAATTTAGTTCCAGGTACTTCAAAAGAATAGTAGATTACACCATATATTGAGCAAAAGAATGAAACTACAAAGATGTATACTATTTTAACCTTTATATTTGGCAGTGGGGTTGACACAAGTGCGTAAGCCATAGTTGAGAGGAGTATCCTGCAGCTTTTCATTTGACATCTGCAAAATTAGAAGCATAGCAGCCTTATATCATTTTTTGTACAGAACAATGCATAAAGCTTATACAGAACAGAAAAATGATAACTTGTATTGTATTCCAGAAAATTAAGGGAAATAAGAGGCTTTAGGATTGAGATATACAAGAAATATCTTCAGTATCTAATATGCAAGTAGAAACCAGAACCCATAAATTTTAACTTTGATATGATGTAGGTCAATCACACGGCAAATATCTATCTAACTTGAATAACTTTCAATAATTCTCCAAAAGGGTGCACCAATTTTATAATTTATAGCCTCCTCTCTAATTCAATTAAAAAGAAAATAACAGAATGCGCTTCTATTTTGACATTCTATGGTGTATTGCTTTTTCAACACAATTCTCGAACTCAACACCTCCAATTTCAACAAGTTCATAACTTCATCTTCATGAGTGAATCTTTTTTTTTTCTTCTTTTTTCAGCTAGCAGCCTAAAATTGAAAGTAAAGTGACATTTAAGTAGCATAAAAAATTCTCAAGGGAAGAAAATGCAACTTCCTTTCAGTTGAGCAAGCAAGAAATGTTTTGGCTGATAGGCGGGTGCCCAATAACTTCCTAAATAAAACTGTAAATCATTTTTCCATATCAAAGAACATCTGCACACGTCCCCCTTCCCCAAAGGTCTAATCAGCACAATCAGCAAAGCAAAATCCAATACACAAACTAGCAGTTTATGATCCTAGCATAAACTGCTACCAAAAGCACTAAAAGCAATAATCAACTCTCCCGGTACCAAAAACTGAAGATCTCTCACTTCAATTATTGAACTGAACTCGTCTGAGCCACAGTCGCAGAAACTGAATATTCCTTGCCACACAGGGAACTCACGAATTCACACAAAATAACAAACACAACATTGAAAGACACAAACTGGATCAGAAAGTTGCAATGATAAAGCAACATATTACATATGACCATATTTTTTCCCAAAAAACACGTATAAACAACTCGTACACTCGAGAGACTTGGCAAATACTCAAAGAACAGAACTTGAATATTACTGAAATCATTAAATCGAAGAGAAACAAATGGCCTACTTACCAAACCCACCCAAAATTAACAAATCCCTTGTACAAAAACATTGTCGACCTTAACTAACACATCCAAATTAAAATTTTAAATAGAAAACTAAGAAACCTGCACAGATTGAGGTTGAGATTGAGATTGAGACTGAGACTGAGACTGAGACTGAGATAGAGATTCTTCAGAGAAGCGAGATTTCGGTTCATTGTCCAATATGTCTCTTGCGTTAAAAACAAACACGAAGAGCGAAAAGGCAAAAAGAAGGATCATGTAAAAAGTAATGGCTGAAGGAGACGGTCTTCTTGAGATAAATCTGACCACTGATGAGCTTTTCATACGTGAATGCGCTCTGCTGTTTACCATTCCTCGTCTCGTCTTCTTCGTCACACATTCAACTCCTGTTTCTGGTTATATACCGTTGTCCGGTCACCGGAACGGGGCAGTAGTACTTCGCTCGTTTTCAGGTCGGGTCGGGCCTAATTAAGGCTTGAAGTTTTATCACTGCCCATCACAGGCCCAAGCCCACATTTATTTATGAATAAAATAAAATGATTTTATACATAAATTACTTTATGATCTATAAATATATGAATATAGAAATTTCGTATGATTTGTGATAGAACAATACAATCTTTATAAAATTTTGTACACTCTTTTCTCAATGTTTTTGTTAATTAAATTAATTTATTTTTTTAAAATAATATTAAAATTTGTTCGTCGATATTTTATTTAAATATTTTAATTTTTCATATTCATCCTATACCTGAAATATATGTTAAATTTTACTTAATTTAAATTTTGAGTTAAGGGTATTGTGATTTACACTTTGAAATTTTAATAGTTTTTTATTTTATTTAACTTTTAAATGATATTTATATGTAAATTTGAACAAAAATTACAGTGGAATATGATATTTTTACATGGAGGGTGAGTTTGACCGTTTGTCCAAATGGTAACCTTTGAAAAATTCATAGGAAGACTCGTTGAGATGATTTTTTTTTTTTTTTTCCGACTAGATGAAATCTAAAAAGTGAGTTTAGATGCTTAAGCCGGCTTTAGTTTTCTGCTAATTAATTGGGATTATCTATAAATTAACATTTCTTCTTTTGATCCTCTCATCAAATCATACAGAGAATGACAAGATTCATCAACTTTCTTCTCTTTCTCGTCTTCCATGCTTCCCTCCTTTCTCAACGCTTCACAGCTGGTATGTATTATTTTGTTTTATTTTTATTTATTAGTTATTAAAGACAGAAAGTAGTAGTATCTTATAATGTTTTTTTTTAAGCGAAAATTTTATTTTCACTTGTTTCCATATACCTTATATTGCAGAAATTGAAAGTAATTTTCATTTTTATATTTTTTTTCAGAGAATTAATAATCCTCAGAAAATCCATTAATTATTTTGTTTTATTATGAAAAAGTATTCCTTTTCATATTTTTTGAAAATCGTAAAAATTTCATTTTTCATATTTATCCATTGGATTATATATTTTCATAATAATAATTTACAACCCATGTTTGCACTTATTATCAAAGGCCTTTTTTAAAAAAAAAAAAAAAACTTAAGTTCCATTAAATTAAATTATATATCATAATGCCCACCCTTAACCATAACGTAGCAATTTAATTAATTAAAATTTTTGTAGGTCCCAATTCATAATTTTGCAATTTTAAAGATGATTTTTCATAATGAGTGAAATATTTTAATGATAAATTCAGATGGGAAGGTGATGATGGAGTACATTGGAGCCACAGGAATTCGAGTAACATTTGATTCAGTTCCAGTTGAAGACAAAATAGACTTTCATTTCATACTTAGTTTTGCAATTGATGCAAACTCGTCAGGCAATGCTCAAAATGGTATATTTTCACCATATTGGTCACATACATTGACTCCACAATCTGTTTTAGCCATGAAGAAGAACCATTCAAATGCAAAAGCCTTAGCCAGTCTTTCTGGTTGGAGTTTAAGGGACAAAATCCTAAGCTGGTACAACCCACAAGACCCGAACATTTGGATATCAAATGCCTTCACTTCCCTCAAATCCCTAGCCCATGAGTTTCATCTTGATGGTATAGATATTGACTATGAGAGATTTCCAAAGAATAGTAATGCTACTTTTGCTTATTGCATTGGGGAGCTGATTTCTCTTTTAAAGAATCAGAGTGTAATTTCTGTAGCCACAATTGCACCATTTCATGCCACCGTTTTACCTTATATTGAGCTTTTTAATGGCTATGGAGATGTTATTGATTATGTTAATTACCAATTCTATACTGATAAGGTTAGGACCCCAGAAGCTTATTTGAGAGCATTTAAGCTTAGAACCATGCAATTCAACAAGGATAAGTTGTTGCCTAGCTATGAAGTCAATGGAAGAGGGATTCAAGGGGATGCTTTTTTTGATGCTTTAGCTTTGTTGGAGAATAATGGATTTGATGTTAATGGAGTCATGATCTTCTCTGCTGATGCTTCTTCCTCCAATGACTACTATTATGAGAGGAAATCTCAAGCTTTCTTGCTCAACTCTACAAAAGTATAATGGGGCCTTTTGTTTCATTACATATCTTATACAAAAGCTACAATAAATTTATGCAACAGTTATTTTATCTAAACCAATATATGGATAACTATATCAGTTTCGAATGCAACAATTGGTCTTGCAAACACACGATTATGCATGATTTTTGTTTTTCTTAAAATAAAAAATTTTATATTAAAATAATTGAATTCTTTCACAAACAAGATAATTAATTAAAAAAAAAAAGATCGATTGAATTATATTCTTACAAATTTGGGGATAGAATTAGTAGATTACGTAGATGCAGAACACATGAATCAACAAAATCACATCTCATCACAGGAATTGCCAAGTAAAATTTCCCACTGTACCAGGAGACATTGCCAAGCCTTCGCATCAAGTTGCTTTAACATATTTACACCAATGGTCCTACAGTTGACAAATCAAGACATATTTCTAACACTGACCCACAAAACCTACCATATCCAATGCAACCTAGCTTACAAACTCAAGTCCATCAAATACACAAATGGGACCAGAACTCTATCCCCACCAACGACTATGATATACGACTAGGATTTCAATAAACAATTTTTTCTCACACCTCTAAAGAAAATGGGATACAATCTCACATGATATATTCACTTGCCGCAAATAAGAATTTTATCAGCACTTCTCTGGGAAACAAGTGTCGATAAGTTATACCAGGGAAGACTTGCTATCAAATGGTTGATATCAGAACTGAAGATAGATCGCCAAATCTGATGTCTGACGCTTCTATCTGAAGAATATAGCAACGTCAAAGGGCAAAACTATAGGTATATAAAATCAGGAGTATTTGGTGCTTGTATTGCTTCTGACAGCTATGTGAAATTTGACCAACAATTGTGGCGTTGCAAGCCTTTTCACGTCTGGCCTGTCATCTTCGTAGAAATGAATCTGTACATGTTGTATGAAGAGGTGAAAGTGCACACCTCCTTTTTGATTTTGAATAACTACATTCCCCAAAAGCAAGCAGAGTTCCATATTAAATGACAAGGGGAAACAGTGAAGAATCCACCGAAGACAATTTAGCCTGCTGGACTTCCTAAAAGTATTTCAGCTGATACAATTACAAATTCCTCACGCCAAGAGAAAACAGGCCACAATCTGTTATCACTAACCAGGATTCACAACATCTTCAACATAAACTCCAGAGCCACAAATGCAGCGAACCAATAGCCCTTGCACAGTGATTCACATCACACTCCGATCAAAATGCTTCACTGTAACTGGCAATTGTCAAAGGGAGCAAAGTTTCCGTTGCCATGCAAAACCAAACCTCACAATATTCCATTCAAAACTCTCTGATAATAGTCATACTGCCGTGTCCGCCAAGCATCTAGGCTGCTACTGATAAGAGAAAGCACCAAGGAGACACATTGCTGCTTGAAAGCAACACATTATATTCAACAACCACAGTGGTAAAACCTTGAGCAGAATGATATGAACAACGAAGTTATATATTACCTCTTCTGTCAAACTTAGTTGGAATCGTTTTCTTAGGTTCTGTATGGTCCGTGGACCACCTTTAAAGCAAGGGAAACCAGAGTCCTGATTCACGATATTTCACAAGTATAGTTAGCAACAAAACATCATTAAAGAAGATGATTAAGTGCCCTGCAGTCTTTAACCTAAGGGGGAAAAAACAAACATTTTTTGCAATGCTTGAAACTTCAAAACGCAGGTAAAGATTACAACATGAAACTTCTCTTGTGGCTGTTTCTTGCTCCCTTTAAATGTCCATTCTCACATTTGATTCTATTCAATATTAATTGCAGCTTCACCATTTCTTTCTCTCTCTCTCTCTCTCTCTCTCTCTCTCTCTCTCTCTCCCCCCTTCCCCTGCCCCCATCCTTCAAGCTAACAATTCTTTGTCCCAAATAAAAGGCTTCTAATTAACAGCCAGTGTGCAGGATGAGCAATGCTTTTAAAATGTGGACTTCTGAATCCTCTATAACTATTGTGCCTCCTATTACCTTGATTACTACAATTTTGTTATTTTTATGTTACTTCCATGCATGAATTTTTTCTTTTTTTCTTTTTTTTTTTTTTTTTTTTTTTGGGGGGGGGGGGATTTTAATTAAAAGAGTGGTCAATTGACTCCACATTTTTGAAACATTAGCCACTGCCACTCCCACCACCACAAAATAAAAAAATAATAATAATCACAGTGGTAGGTCAGGGCTGGTCAACCTGAATAGATGCTATACAACCATCATCATCATTGCTGCAAAAGTTTCTGATATAAAGTGCCAAACGATGTATATAAAAGAAAAGGTTAAACAAAGACTTCCCATTTGAACCACTTTCCATCCAATCTAAGATTCTTAGATACAATTAGCATTAAAAGCTCCCATCAAAGAACTTCATCAACTCATGACGTTAACCCTAAGGGCCATATATAGATACAAAACAAAAAACTTGAAAGGAAGAAAAGAAATGCACACTCCAAGTATCTGCGTGCATGCGTGCAGTTAAAGCTAAGCTAAGTTGGAGTTGGTAGTGTTACCTGCAACATCTCAACAAGAAGAATAATCCGCTCTGCATGCTTACGACATGTTAAGAAGCCTTGAATGCACAAAACCTAGATTTGAGAGGCCAAAACCATAAGAAATTATAATTCCCCCATACAATGAGGACAAAAAGTTCCAATAAAATAAATTTTTTATCAGTAAGTACTTTAAAATAGTCAAAGAACTCGCTTGGAACTCCCTCAGCATCAGAATCCATAACCTGGAACAATCACCAGAAGTCCATTACCATAAAATCCAAAGCAAAACCTAAAATCAACTATAAAATACTTAAATATCAAAATCCCATGAGGTTGTAGAACAATGACACTGGAAGTGGAAAAAAGATAAATGGAAAAAGAAACCAGCACAATAGACATAGTACGGATCATAAATATTACCTCAAGGAGTTCTCTGGTTAATTTGAAGGGAGCACTCTCAAAATTGACACCACCAGGTGAATTAGAGAGCATGAATCCAAAATCAATATGTATAATGTGACCATCTTCATCCAGTAAAAGGTTTCCATTGTGCCTATCCTTCACCTAAACAACAGATGTCATAATCAAATTTCATGAGTTTGCCCAGCTGGCTGGCAGTATCAAATAGAAGACTAGAGGCTATCAAACAACACTTCCTTTTTAAAGAAGACTAATGTGCAAAATAGAAGCTGAAATTAATATCTTTCAATTCACACAAGCTGTGACTTGAGTTCAGTGGAACAACTTCAGTAAAAATAAACGAAGACCATGTTGAGCAGTTAATTGACATTATATCAGTGCAGCAAGTAGTTGAGGATGCTGCTGATTCTTAGGAGAAAGGTAACAATTACAGGACATGAACATCACAGATCAATTTACAAGCAAAACTGAAATTACTACATGATTTGACTAGCTAATTAGTGAGGTTGCTAACCAGTAAATTAGATGAAAGAGTGGGAGAGAGAGCACCAAACCTGCAGCAGGTAGCACACTAGGGAATATCCGGCCATACTTTCAACAAAGTTCCTCTGAAGGAAAACAAATAAATCAAATAATTAATAAAGCATCAACTCTGAATCAGAGAGAGAATATCTTCATGTGGAAAGCAAAAAATAGACAAAAATAAATAAATAAATAAACTTTGATTCACCTTTTTCATCATATAACAATTTTTTAAAAAGAGGAGAGGAAGATAAATGCAAAAATGCTAGTCCCAAACCATTTATTTGACCTTTTCAAGGATGAGTAAAGAAACCAGCCATAAGCAGCTTATGTAAAAGATAAACAACCGAATAAAGCATTCTGTAGAAACAAAGCATACAGTATATATTCAATGTTCTCTTTTAATACTTTTCCTATTATATATTACTGCTTCACTATATATCTTCCGACATTTGTAATCATTTTGTAAATTTTAATATATATAGTAACATCTTTCAAATTTGAGTATTTTACATTAAGGATCTGTTCAATTCAAGAGATTTTACCTAATAATTTAAACGGCATCACTGTGCTATTTCTTTAGTATAGGATTATGATTAATAAAAATATTTGGACGTGAAAATAGCCGTGAGAAAGACAAACTAATTAAAAAGAAGAGCGGGGGAGGTTAAGGAAGGGAAGGAGGAGGAAGAAGAAGAACAAAAGCAAAGGAAAATGTGGACTGGCCCCAACTTGACCCAAAAAGTGATAATGATATTTGGGCTATGCTAGGGCTGAATATCCTAAATTCCAATCAGGCTGAACAGGCAGCACCATGCCAAATAAGCCAGACCCATTGGTAATCCTAGTCTCCTAGACATGAGGTACTGCATCCCAAATTCCCAATTAACAACTAAGCTGACCAACTACCCCCATCCCCCAAAAGAATATCATTCAAGATGGCCTACACCAAATAAGTAATCACTCTACTTTTCAAATAAAGATGAAAAAAAAGACAACTCACGCAACAGAAAATGCAGCAGAGATAGACGTCCATTACTATTCACAAACTTCTTATCTTATAGTCCTTTACTTGAAGTCCACACCATGGAACTTGGCTGAGGTTTCCTATGAGAAAAAGCATGTAATAGACAGTTTCACCTTTCAAAAAAGGTCAATTCCTGAAATCTTTCAAAAAAAGATCAGTTCCTGAGATCTCTTCAGAATGAGTGACCTTACCAACCATCCCCACTAAAGGACCCGTTCATTTCAGCCCAAAACAGGGTCAAGCTTAACGTTGACCAAAAGCACAATACTGCACTTCAATTCCGAAGCTTTGGGATACTCTTATAAAGCGTAAACTTCAAGGAGGGAACAGAGAAGACTACAATAAAACCAGATACGACAAGTACAAATACCAACAGCTATGTTAAACAAGCAAGGAAAGTTAACTTCAAAGCCCTTCCCCCACACACCAGTTATCGTCTTAGAATACCTAGTAACTTACTTAACAATGATATAAGTACTACTACAAAAAATAACCTCAAAGTCAAAGGCTTCTATGTCATTTATAATTCCTGCCCCAAGTTGCACTAGGAAATTTCGGACTTGAGCAGAAAGCAAAAGCTTTGTTGGCATATTCTAGTTTCTACATGATTGACATAAGACTACATCACTATTACTTATTCGTTGATGAGATGCATAAGCATCTCGACTCGATGCACGCATGACCAGTTATGAAAGGAGAATTATGGCATAAATGGGTCAGTAGCATTGGCCCTTTATCCAGGTAAGTAAAGCTCTAGCCTCCAAAACTTGTGGTGGGAGGGAGTTACCAGGGTTCCTAAGCCTGAGGTGCAGGCATGTGCTTGAGGGAGGTGAGGCGCCAAAAAAAATTGTGGTCGTATAACCATCCATAATATACTTGTCACTTAGTTCCTTTCCTTGTTTTTGTTCTAATTCCAGAATTAAAATGAATTCCTCTCCCTAATTGCATAATTAAAAATAACCTTTTCCCCCCTAATTTAATTCATAGTTTCAAACAAACAAATTAATGAAGGAATTAATACAAACCTACAATATCAAGCAACAACCAAAGCATCAAATAACAAAGACAAAAACAAGGAGGGGGAAAAGCATAATGATAAGGAGGTCTAGAAAAAGGGACTGACACTAGGCAATTGAGAATGAAGAAAAGGAGGAAGGAGAGGAGCAGGAGGCTGGACTAGAAGGGGAAAAGGATAGAAAGAAGCAGAAAAACATGTTAAAAATAAAAATTGAAAAAACAGATGAAAGGAAAATAGTTGAGGACCTAAGAGGCATGTTTGAGTCATATTGCCTGCCTTTAGCAGGTTAAGAAGATCAGGCTAGTGCCTCTAGTGACTTGCACCTTAGGTGCCCCTTTATAATAACCATGTAGATGTGTAGAACAGCTGAACAGATCTAGATACAAAATATTTGCTCATGCTTCTCACACGGAACTAGCACTTGAGGACAAAATTTTGGTGATATAATGACTCAAAAGGGAAATAAATGCCTCTAATAACCAATCAAACAAAAGAAGCTTTTCATATTATCAAATCATAGACTGCCTAATAATGTTGCGAGTGAGCCAATATTATATCCCCTTTTAAGAATTACTAACATCATGCCTACAATAATTTCGCATCCTATGCAGTGATGGATACTTATCATGGAGGGACTGCTTCCAAGTTTTATGTGAAATATATATTCACAGGGTGATTGAGTTTTTCTAACTACAAAAACAATAATCTGGTGGCATTTCACACCAATAATGCTGCAGTCCGTACCTGCGCAAGCTTAAAACTTGGGGAGTTCTCCTCATACTTAGCAACAAAGAAGTCGCGCAAACTCGTGATGTTGGGATATCTACTCTTGATAGAATGAAGTGAGGCCTGTATAAAGGATCACTGTTACTGAGATAACAAAAGAAGTGTTAAGTGCTGATTAACTAAAAGAGCAGCATTACACATACTGTATCAGGAATCGTCTCAATGAGAGCTGTATAAGATGAAGTGACCAGAACTTCAAAGGGACGCAACCAGAGCGGGAGACCAGCTTCTTGGAATATATCTGGCATCAAAAATAAATTATCATATGTCTCATATCCTGTTAAGAAAGAAAACAAAATGCAAGATTGCAAAGCAATCCATTATAAAGTTTTAATATTATGAGATTCAATTGAGTGTGCCACTGCCACCACAACATATTGATTCAGCAATTACCTACCATGTCCAGCTCGTTGATTACGTTAGTAGAATAGAATTTTCAGCTTCCTTTATCATCTCAAAATTAAAAAGTGAAGAATTTAATTAATACAGGAAAATAATAAAACTTTTAGATGGATGCCGAAACAGACAAGTTCCTTACATCTGACCAAGAACAAACAATATTGCGGTTCTTGCACACTTTAGTAGTAAGAAAATGCAGCAAAACAATGACAACTTTCAGACTGAAAGTATGAACTATTGCTAGCACCTACCATAAAAATGCGAAATAAGTTGCACAGCGAGATGCTCCTGCCTACAATCATCACCACTCTTCACAATAACCTACACAAGAAACAAGCAAAAGGTATCGGAATCACAATCACATGAAAATACAATTGTAACAGAATATTTACGAAAGACTTGGTTGCCCAACCCACTAGCATTTTAAGAATCATAGACATATAACGACGAGCCAAATTAAGAAATTTACCACATTCATTGACCAAATAATCAATTAGTAAATGGTATTTCAATTTCAAGAGACACCACATTGACATCCTTCTAAAATTCTTGAAGGAAAACAAAAACTGTTGATATGCACAAGTTCTTTTTCGTTTCTTTCTTCTTCTTTTTTTTCTATTTTCAAGCAGTTCAATATGCGGAACTTACAGAGCGCAAGTCCCAACCAGGTAATTTTCCATATACAGAAGCTTTACGAATCCTCTCTTTCTTTGCCTCCCAGAGCTCACCAGATAGAGCATCACTGGCCTTAGGGGTTCCACCATTAACCTAATGGAAGTTAAGAACTTTTTGAGTTTCGGCATTCCTCACTAAAAACAACTTGATTTTCCATATTCAAGAATGTTTAAGAATGTCTACCCTCAGTCGTGCATCTGACGAATCTTGCCCAGCCCCCTTTAGAGGAAGTCCAGGAGGGGCTTCACCTTTGGCTGCAGCAGCCTGCATAGATAGTTCAAATTTTACTAACACCAGTAAAAAACCATAAACTAATATTGTAACCTTACTCCATTTAGAAGCCAACCTTCACTTCTTCTATGGCAATCGTACTGGGAACACGACGATGCTCCCTGCGACGAGGTGGTTCTTGATCCCCAATGTCATCCATCCGGACACCAGGGTCTGCTGTCAGCACTACCCTTACCCATTCAAATTCCCCATCATTAGTTGCTCTTTGATGCAGTCCACTGCGATTAATGCCATGGTGGATATCCTGTGCATTGGTGTTTATTGGATGGCGAGGCAATTGCTTCACCACAGAGAGGCTTACATTAGCAAATTTCTGTCTTGCCTCCAAACTATGGGACATTGCCTGGTCAATGGCTTGAGCTGTAGATCTTGACATCCTATCACTGCTATTGCGATACACTTCCTGGGTAGTCCACAAAGGATAGGCCCACGGAGGTGGCTTTGGCAAAAATGCATCTCCATTAGCTAGAGGAATACCTCCTCTGGAAAGTTTTTGACCACCGAATGTACCCTTGTTATTGCTGAAAAAGTTTTGAAAAGAGTGTTTTGAAAAAAAAATCAGATATATGCGCCAATTAAATCAGTTCCAGAAACAAATGTGCTGTAGAATGGTCAAATTGGGAACATTGCTATTTGTACCCATGATATGACACCTTTATTACCTTGGCATTTCACATTTCAAAACTTCAACACAAATCATATATGGTGCCTTTTCCCTAGAATTCAAAAGAATGGCTTCATCTTCAGGTATATGAACTACACGATACATTCCCTTTCCCATCGGAAAGCAAATTCCTAACGATATAAACAACAGATAAGTGTTATGCAGATAAAAGAATAAGAAACAATAGAATGCATGCGAATAAGATTTGCATTTTAACTAAACATTATCATTTTCAGCAACTCAATTACACAAATTGATAATAGTAAAAGAAGTTCAGTTTCTTGGTGCTGAACTTCTATATCTAAAACCTAAAACATGAAAGAGAATATCAATGAACCTTATATGTTACTTACTGAAGGAGATCCTTTATCAGTAAGCCTTAGTTCATAAAGATTGGCACCACTGGCCCAGTTGAAAAACATTGAGAGCCCCATTCACAATGATATTTAAATCTAGACCATTTGATGTTTGAGTTACAAAAGCAATGCCAGATTATTTCGAATTTGCATCAGTCAAAACATGAATATAAAAGAGACCAGAAAAACAGTTGGAGAGGAAGGGAAATGAAAAGAAAAACCAAAGAAAGGCACTAAAAGCAAAATAATTAACCCAACAAAATTGCAAAACAAACGACGCACAGCAATAAATATCATCCTGAGCATGAATGATCAATTTTGAAAAGACAGCCCTGCATAATTTGCAAGATATTTACAAAGCAGTATTATAAAACATCTTGAAATAACCAGCCTAAAAATCCATGCGTGTTTGCATAAATTCTCAACATCATTGAAATATATATAATAGGTTGAAAAGAATTTTTTTTAATTTAAAAAATTAATAACAAAAATGACCCAAACTTTTGATATTGATTTCAAAGTTAAAAGTTTTAGGTATTAGTATAATTTCAGTTGATTAAAAAAATCAATTTCAGCAATTCTTTTAATTTTATGTATGATTGATACCAATAGTTTTGACATTGATTTCTGTTTTATCAATGAAACTTAAATTAACAAAATATATTTTATTCCTTAATCAAATTAAGTATCATTACTTTCAAGTATTTAAAAGTATTTTCCTTCCATTTTATCTCCCCCACTCTCCAGGTCCAAAAACATATTCCCCCCCTGTATGTCCATTCCACCTCAGACTTCAAGCCTATGGAAGAACCCAACAATTAATGTAAAAGAATGGATGTGATTCAAAATCCCTTTTTCTTTGAGAAGGTAAGTAGGTAACATCCTTTTGGTTATTGCAAAAATAAATTACTTTTTCGCTATTCTGCAGTTTTATGACCAAAATATGTCACATCTACCTCAAAATCCGCCATATTTTAATGTTGCCTTATTCTCGATGTCCAATCCTAGATGCCATGACTTGCCTTCAAATGGCCTTTTATAGAAGCAAGTATAATAGCAATGCCATAGACCTTAAATATTCAATATTATAACTTCAAATCTTATAGAAAAAGCACTATCTTGCCACTTTCTGAGACTACTTTAGCCAGTAAAAAGGATGCTCTAGATACCTACATAACAGAATCATTAAACACATACTGAAATTAGAGAGCAATTATTTCAACTTAAATCTACAATAAATATAGCAAGTACCTCCACTATTTTGAGCTTCAGCTAAATGCAAATTGATCTCCACAAGTGACTGAAAATGCAAGAATCACAACAGAGTAATAAATGTGTCAGAAAAAAAATTCAAGATAAATGTCAAGTTTAGTTGCATAATATCTACATCCACACACAAGCAAATGGGTCAAGGTATGTGCACATGCATGTGAGCAAGCAAGCTTATATACATATGTGCTTGAGTGACCAACAGATGGCACCCAAAACAGAAAAAGAAAGCCACAGAAAGCATAAAAAAGAATTGGACAACCTCACGAAGAGCACTTTTCCGATCTTCAAGAGGAAATACATCTACTAAGCCATAAGAAGTCTCACATAGTGACATCACAAAATCCAGTGATTCATGATAAGCCCCTTTTCTGAAATGTGATGCAGTATTGTTATGAAGTGGAGGCTTTGTGTTTGACTTGTCATTCTGCTGCTTTGGTGAACCTGGCCGCTTCTGTCACATAAAATTAAATTAGGAATCATAAGAATCATGCAACTATATACCTTAAGTAAAAGGAATTTCCAACCACTGCAAATACAAGTATGCACTACAGCATGCTAAAGAATCTTGGTTAGCATACTAGTTCATCCTCCAAGAAAAGGAGATGAGTACTATCAATAATTAATTTCTACTTACGCTAGATACCTGTTTTCCCAGATATTCATAAAGTTTAAGCATATGCTCATTAATTAATTTTCACAAGCAAAATTTCACAATCAACTTTCTATTAATTAAGACTTGATGTTGCTGCATGTTCTACATAAATTCCAATTTAGAAAAGGTTTATCTGTGAAAATGCTCACTGGTGGAAAGCCCAGTTTTACACTTAACCATGTGTTGAAATAATATTACAAGTTCATGATCAAATTTCCATAAAAATAAGCTAGCACTGAATGATTCCACATGCTCTCCAATCATTGCTTGGCTGCAAACAGATTTCTTCATTATATTACCTCTTAATGATAATTGTTCCTCTTCTTAATTTTGCTGCATCCTTTAACAACGAATAATAATGTATCTTGATGCTTCAATTTTATTGGTAGTTGCAAAAGTTCTAAATCAGTCTGGGCTCTCAGAAACATAAATCTTTTTAAAAACTAGCAAATGACCCTAGCAAAGGGCACACCAACGCTCCACAACAAATCAACTGATCATTACCACCCATTGCAACCACCAGACAACCAATTCATTCACCCACATCAATCTCTCTCCAATAAGAACATCAATCCAAGCCACCACAAAAATTATCAGAGGCAGAGCACATTGATATGATCCTCATGGCCAAATCCACTATTCCAAATTTTTTAGCTATTTGAATTGGAAATAGTTTACTTGGCCCATTTGTGCTGCATTATACAAATCCTTTTGGCTTAATGCTCTGTTGAATGAATAACTGCTGAAATGATTGTTTATGCACTGCCAGTTCACTTTTCTATTTTGGCATGTTAATTTCAGAGGTTTAAAAAAGTGGAAATTGTGACAAAGATGCCAGTAGGAAAACTGCTGCTGGTGGTGACAGTAATCATTGAGGCAGTGAACCAGTTTTTGCCATGTTTATTTGAGAGAGGTGGATGAATTTGGTGGTTTGTGATGGGAAGCATTGAGGGGTAAGTCAAATTAGTGCTCTAAAATGGTAAGGTACTTAAGGGTGGGGGAAAGGGAAATAAATGCGTAAAGGGGGATGAATTATTACCTTTCTCAGAAAGAATTACTAAAACCTTAGCCATATCACTGCTTAGCCGGTCGGTTTGGACCCAATTCAAGGAAACTAAACCTTAAGGTGAAATTAGGGAAAAAAGGCCATGAGGCTCAGTATTTCACCATAGTTTGAGGGATTATTGATGCATTTGGGAAGTTTGAAGAATGTTGTGCGATAAAAATTTCTAAACCAGACATACCTGAACTCATCTTGATTTAACATATGCTGGAACAATCATAACTACATTCCAACTTAACATGCAAACATGTTTTTTGATGGAGATATTCATTCATCTCCCCCGCCCCCTCCCAAATAGAAAAAGTTAATATTGTCTACCTTATACATAACAACATAGACACGGAAGAGATTGATGAGACTCAGAAATCAATGAAAAAAGCTTCTTTAAACACCATTTGCTGTCTACACAACTCTTATGCTATCCACGCATGATGAGCCCGCAATGGCACAGTCTATACAGGATTTTAGAACACACTACTTACTTCAGAAAATAGTTTATTTAGGTAACTCTGGGTATGTAAAGCATCTAGGGTACCTTTGGTATTTGACATCATTATTAGGATTAGGGTCTATCTTGTGATCTATGTAGGAATTCTTAATAACACATTCAAATGTGAGATCAAAAAGATAAGAATGCAGCTGCAGTGGATGATGAATTTATTCCCTCATTTAAAGGTAATTTCAAAGATACCTGACCAAGTGGGGTGGTCATCCTGATTTTAAAGCTACAAGGATTTCTAGAAAGGAATTTCTATTCACCTGAATTATTAATCAAAGCTGAACTCTCCAAAGTCAATCTTCTTTATTAAGAGAAATGATGTGGAACCCCCAGATAGGAGTTTAAATACTATGTTTTTAGAAGAAAAAAATGTGGAAAATTGGTCATTTTTTGTCCCTCTGGGTCTTATAATTATGTTGGGCATCTTTGGCAATTAGTATTACTAGGGGTAAGCACTGAGGTTTGTTTCATTGTACCTATACAAGCATTCTTATAACTCCTTTACCATTATAGGTTGCTTTGATGATATTGGGATAGTAGTTTAGAGCATTATTTCTTTGCCTTAGTAATTTCATTCTTTTTTGTACTGCCTCTACATGAAAAGATAAACATCATAACCATATACCCTATCATCTAATTTAGGCTACCTAAAAGAATATGAGTGGAAACAGAATATAAAAACTCTACAATCACAATGAGATCTTAAGAGAAATAATAATGGTTCAACACTTCAAGCCTGTCAATTTTACTCTCTCTATGTATAGGCATCACACAGGCATAATTCCAATAGGCTTAAATTTACAAAATTCCATACCAACAAAAACCCCATCCCAAACCCAAAACATCATAAATCACACACGCATATTTACTACCCTCATCGGTATTCAATATCAAAAGCAATACATTTTGAGGAAAAACCCAAACTCTGATGCATTTCCACAAGCACATCCCATGACTAGGATCCACTAAGCAACTTCAATGACCATTAATCTTCTGTATATTTCAAATACACAGTAAAATTACCTTACCAGTGAAAATAAATACAAATATTAGGCCAAGCTATGAAACAAAACTTTATCAAATATTTACATCACAATTTCACATCTGAATAACCATTTCACGCTCATCAAGGAAACATCCATCATTTTAAAGTGATACTATTTATAAACATATATATATACTGCAAGGTGAATATATTTTCAATACTTCCAAGCATGACATAAAATTGATTATCAACATACCTCTTTGTTCTTCTTTGAAACAAACAACTCTGATTCTTCAACTGAACGATCACGATCTCTAAATAGTTTGCGAAAAAATCTTTCAGTTCCAGGGCTGCTCTCAAACAAACCTCCACCATTCCCATTTTCATTCAATGCAGTATTCTTGGCATCCTCAGGATGCACCCGAAACAATCTTCGAAACAATGAAAATTCGGAAGTTTCTTCTTCCTCGCCATTGGCATTTCGGTCATCAATTTTACCATTTCCATCTTTGGCATTTCTGTCATCAATTTTACCATTTCCATCTTTCTTGTCCTCAAACTTATCCTTAAATAATTTGCGAAAAAACCCCTCCTTTTCTTCATCCTCTGCAGATTTAGAACATTTCTCTTCAGAGCTCACCCTTTCTTCATGCTCATCCTTCTTGTCCTCAAACTTCTCCTTAAAAAATTTCCTAAAGAATCCTTCCTTTTCATCATCTTCCACTGATTTAGAAACAGATTTGTCCTCATCATCACTCTTGCTATCCCGAAACAACCTCTTAAAAAACCCTTCCGAGCTAGACGTCAACTCCTCATCTTCACCTTTACTATCCCTTAAAAGCCTCTTAAAAATGCCATCTGATGTTGACGTAATTTCCTCATCATCTCCTCTACTGTTATCTCTCAAAAGCCTCTTGAAAAACCCATCTGAATTTGATGCCGACTCCTCAGCGTCACCTCTACTGCTGTCTCGCAAAAGTCTCTTAAAAAATCCATCCTTCTCACTCTCTTCCTCATCTTTCTCCACTGACTTCCTGAACAACAATGCATCCCTAACTTTTGGACCAGGAATAAACTTCTTAAATATGCTGTTCTGGTCTGGAGATAATAGATTTCCATCCTCAACTAAACTACTCCCGGATGAGGGTGAAAAAGACAGAGACTTATTAGTAGGTGGTGAAGATGTCAGTGACAAAAACTTCTGTTTTGATGACAAGATTTTATTCAGAACCGGGTTCTTACCTCCAACGCTAGAAGACTCACTTGGTGGCCGCACAAGTGGAGGCCATTCTCCCATCAAAGTAGCTGCAATCTGACACTTCTCCTGAATCCTACTAATCCCTTCATTATCATCAGAATCCTCAATCTCCGCCAACAAAAACCAATGCACCTTCAGAGCTATCAGTAGTGACTTTGAGCATATATCAATGACGAACTTATCCAAAGATGGGCTGGGCTTGTGTATTACCATGTAACAAATTTGGAACAGGTAACTTTCGATACCTGATAAAGGCAATGTATACATTCTATTACATAGATAGTCACGTACACCAGCATGATCATGCTTGTATAGGTAGCTCACTGCGATCCACTCACAGAAAAAGGCCGAGTCGAAGAACCTGATTAGCCACCCGCTCTCGCCTGACTCACTTAATAGGCTAGTTCGGGAGGTGATCTCCCTGGGTGACTCGTCTGATTCTCCACGACTCAGTCCCAGAAGCCGCACCATTGTCATACTACCATTATAAGCCCCAAGTCCCAAAATCAGATCGATTGAACCTTGATTGGCTGGCAATCCAAACACAACAATCGAATTGGATAAAGCAGACCAAGCAGAACTCTCCTCTTGAATATTAAACCCTAAAATCGCCAAAAAATTATCAAAATCCTGATTCTGTCGCCAGGGCCAGCTTCCAAAATTCTCAGTTACTTGATTCAAATGAACTCCAGCACATTAAATCTGCTAATTCACAAAAAAAAAAACCTAATTCTCTGCACAGGTAGACCAAAGAATGCAACCTTCAGTTTGTTTCTCGGGAAAATTAGAAGATGAATAAGAAGAAGGTACAGCAAGAAAATGATGGAGAGATCTTCTGAAGTCAAAAGGAGCGCTCTATTTTCAGTTGATGAGACGAGAGAATTGAAATATTACTTGCAGAGAGAAAGTTCAAATGTTAAATATGCGAGAAATAGTAAGACTTGAGAGCAGATCTCGTGAATCAGATACGCATAGAACGACGCCGTAGGCGTTGGGGGTGTTGTCCTCTATGCTGTCACAGACAGCGAAACGGGAGGGTGAAGTAATTATTGTTAATATTAGAAATTCATTTATTTTATTATTATTTAATTTACAGAAAGAAAATTGGGGTTTTGCTAATATGCGCGACAGATCGCGCGCAACTTTGGGAGGAATCTCCTCGACTCCCTTTCCCTCCAAGCTACCTCAAACATGGATTTTGAAAAAAAAAAAGTTTATTTTCTTTGTTTGTTGATGAGTGTACTTCAATAATTTAATTATTTTAGATTAAAAATAAATAAATCATTCTATTCATCACTTCCAATAATTTACTATTTGTCAATGAATTTAATCCAAACAACATAATAGAAAAATAAATAAAAGATAATCTATTTGTTTTCCTCTTTTATTTTCTTTTATCCTATTTAAATTTTGCCAAATATAGCATTGAGCTCAAATAGTCCACAACAAAATCAAGTAGTCCTCTTAATTTTGTTTTTCTAAAATAATTTTTAAATAAAAAGTAAATCATTGCATTCAATTCATTTCCAATTTAAAATGAATCTTAATTTTGTTTTCCTAAAATAATTTTTAAATAAAAAGTAAATAATTACGTTGAATTCATTTCCAATAATCATTTCATTTTAAAAAAATATTCAGTTCAAATAAAAAATATCAATAAAATCGAATTAATTTAAAATTTTAATTTAATTTTAATTTATTTTAATTTGATTTATTTTAAATTTTAAAAATTTTAATTATTTCAATTCATTTTAATTTTGATCATAAAAAAATAAAAAAATTGAATCAAATAAATTGAATCGAATTGATTAATAATAATAATATATTATTTATAATAATAGAGAGATTAGATCATATTAAAATTAAAATATTCTAATTAAATTTTAAAATACTAAAATAAAGTATAAAAAATAAAAAATTTATTAAAAATTCAAGTTAGTCAAACCAAATTGAATGAAATAAATTCAGTTTGATTCAATTTTTGATCAAAATCGATTCGATTCAGTTTTTATAAATACCAAAATTTTTATTTTTAATTTATTCGATTTGATTCGATTTTAAACTAAACTGACCGAATATTCACCTTTAATTATACTCGATCCATTTTTTCAATTATTTATTAAATAAAATAAAATAAAACTAATTCATATTCTTAATTTTCGTAATATTCCATTGAATTGAAGTGCTTTATTTACTGTTGTCTAAGTTTAGTGTCATAAACTTCTTAACAAAAAAAAGTCATAAACTAATAAGAATGATTAAATAAAAATAAATAAATAAATTATATGCGTGCAATTAATATTTATTTCAATCACGGGTTTAGCCTGATAAGTAAATTTGTAAAATTTCGTATTTCACTCACCAATTTTTAATTTTTAATTCAAAAAAATTAATGTTTATTAAATGGTGGATGTTTTTTCACAATGTAACTCACATTTATTATTCTCATTAGAAATAAATTAAATTAAAATATTAATTTTTAAATTTTACATAATTAATAAATTAATTTTTATATTTTCAATATCTCTAAAATCAATCATTTCATATAAGCTACCAAATTGAAATGATTTTATTATTCTTTTAAATTTAAGATATTAATTAAAATCATAATTTTTTATTAAACACTTTGTCTTTTCAATTATCAGTTCATAATGCACTTTAATCTAATTAATAAATTCAATAAATATTAAACATTTTAGTATTTTCACTTATCATTATCATTATATAATACACTTCGTCATAATATCAAAATCATAACATCAATTGCAAATGTAAATTATTAAATTTAATTAATTATAAATATTTTTATTCTTTAATTATCATTGATTTAAATATTTTAATTTTTATAATTTAAATGAATAGAATAAATGGTATTTTAAAAAGAAATTTATATTTTTATATATTTGATCATTTGATTTAATATTTAAAATTGATGAAATTGACTTATTTTTTTATCAGAATGACATATGATAATTTAAATATTATGAAGAAAAATCTATTATTTAATTTATATATGAAATAAAAAAGGAAACTAGATCTCCTGGGCAAAATTATGAAAACTTGGTGTGAACAGAATATCCCAGATTTGACTTCCTTGCCACCCATACGATTCCAAGATTAGAGATGTCCGTATAAAGTTTGATTCCACCCGATTTGATTCTAATAAGTTCGTCATAATTAAAATTTTATTTGTATATGAAAATCAATTTAAAGTTTTTTTAAATTAAGCTGAGATATTTAATTATTAAAAAATTATAATTAATTTTAATTATAATTTTAAGTTGCTGTCCTATCCCTTGCTAGCAATCATATAATATATCATAAAGAAATATTATTTTTTAAAAACTTTAAAACAGTAATTAATAATTAATAATAATATTTTTAAATAATTAATATTTTTACCAAATCTTGATCTGAAAAATCAAATCAGAATTAGAATAAGAAAAACAAGAGAAATGTGAAAAAAAGATAAATTTTTAAAAAGAAAATATTATTATTTGATTCTTATATTATTAAAAATTTTATTAAGTAATTTTTTATTTTTAAATTATAATAAATAAATAATAAAAATTTTAATTAATAAAATAAAAAAATTAATTAATAAATTTTTTAAAATTTTAATATATATTTTTAGAATAAAAAAATCTACTAACGTGTTAATTAAATAATAAATTTTTCATTTTTTATATTGTAAATGTAAAAAAAAAAAAAACACCCCTCTTTTTATTCTTTAAATGGCAGGCGGACGGGGAGTGGCGCAGTCCATTTATGGAGTGGCAAAATCCAAGCCCATATAACTAAATCGACAGCCTGACATGTCCAAAAAGTCCAAATTTATGAAGCAATCGGACCAATCAAAAGCCGAGGATTCCTACAGAAGCTTGCTGTCCAATAGCATTACCCCGAATTAATTTACGGAAAAGCCCCTCTTCCAAGAAGCAAAAACGTGTTATTTTTCACTCGTCCATTTGTGTATATATAAGGAAGGCAAATCCCCTCGCGCTCTGTCACTCTCTAGTGGTGGCTCGCTCTCTGCTAATCCTTCCTGCTCTCAGGCGTATCGCCTCATTAGGTACGATCTTTCTAGGGTTTGTTTGTCTTTATGATTCCTTAATCTGGATTTTTTTCAGTTCTTGCCTGGTTTTTACTATTTTTCTTTTTTTCTTGGGGGACAAGAATTTAGGTTTGATTTTAATCTATTTGTTCCTCTTTTTCTTTTTTCCATTTGATTTCGTTCGATCATATTTCAATGGTTTTTTTATCCATTAGGTACAAATTCTACGTTCTCCTGCGGTTTCTTTGTGTGAAATTTAAAATTTCAATTACCGTGGTCAAATTCTTTATCTTTGGATTTTTGTCCGATGTTATCTTGACGACGTATCTTTGTTTATATTTGACGATCCTGATAGTTTCGTGTTGGTTTCAGTTTGTTTCATTTGTCGGATTCTTTCCTTTATGTTCTGTTTTAGAGTATAATCTATATAGGATTCTTGCACTGTTTATGTCTTGCAACTGATTTCGCTTAGTGATAATGTTTAAAACAGGTACGTATTGCGCATCAAATGTCTTTTGATCTCTGGGAGAAAAATTCGACATATCTTTGGTGTGACTTTGGGTTTATGAGCAGGGGGAGATTGTGGTGTTCGAATAAGATATTGTTTCGACATTGGACTTGATGATCTGTTTCCCGTTTTTCTTTTGTTTATAAGATAAACATCTCGTTTAATCTTAATTGCAAGAGGCAAAACTGCTGTATAGGGTCTGGTACTGCGCAAGCATACTTTGATTGCTCCGGGAAGTAATACTGCATAGTGGATTCAATAACTTCTGCTCATAGTGGGTTTTCTTAAGGCTCCAATTATGGGGAAAAAATCCCTGCCTCCAGGGTTCCGATTTCATCCAACGGATGTTGAACTTGTTAAGTACTATTTGAAGAGAAAAGTGATGGGGAAGAAGCTTCTCATAGATGCCATTGCAGAGGTTGATATTTACAAGTTTGCTCCTTGGGATCTTCCAGATAAATCTTATTTGAAGACTGGGGACCTCAAATGGTATTTCTTTTGCCCCAGAGAGAAGAAATATGCAAGTGGGGCTAGAATGAACCGTGCCACTGATTTGGGGTACTGGAAAATCACAGGCAGGGATAGATCTATTAATTATAATGATAAGATTGTGGGGATGATAAAAACCTTGGTTTTTCACAGAGGCAAAGCTCCTAAAGGGGATCGAACTGATTGGGTTATGCATGAATACAAACTTGAAGATAAGGGGCTGGATCTCAGGGGAGTTGCGCAGGATGCTTATGTGCTTTGTTCAATATTCAAGAAAGATGGACGTGGCCCGAAAAATGGGGCTCAATATGGAGCACCATTTAAGGAGGAAGACTGGGATGATGATGAGGCGGAGGAGGAGGAGGAGGTTAATTTTGTTTCGTCATTTATCATGTCTGCACCAGTGCCAGTTAATCCAAATGGTTCTGTAGTTACAAACCCACATGTGCCAGAAGGCACATGCATAGGATCTACTGCGTTATGTCCATCTGAGATGCCATCTGCATCAAACATCGACACAGTGGTTGCTGATAATTATGTTGCATCAAAAGAGCCTCACCAAGTTGGAACTGAGAATGATGATGTTGCTGTGTTGGCCAACTTCTCAGAGGAAAGTCCGGGATCTACTGCCTTATGTCCATCTGAGTTGCCATCTATATCACATATAGATGCAGTGGATGCTTATGATGATTTTGCATCAGAAGAGCCTCCCCAAGTTGGAACGGAGAATGATGATGTTGTTGCAATGTTGGCCATCTTCTCGGAGGAAAGCCCATTTATTCTAACCAATGACATGAATGAGGTTTGTGACTTTCTCTACTCTTTTTAACTGAAATAGAATAGCCAGTGTTTTCTCTACTTAATGAATTTGTTCCTTGATGTTTCTTTGCTTTTTATTATTGTGACTCCTGGGTCATTGTTTTGCTATCTGGCATAACATCTGAATACTTTTAATGGAAATATTAATTTTAAATTTTTTAAATAAAATGATTTGGGAGGAAAAGTCATAAAAAGTTGTCTTGTAGTGGAGTAATAATCATCTCATGTATAGATGAAGACAAACTCAAAATTATAGTTATTACTTCTAACATTTTCATGTAATTCATTCTAGTTTGGAAGGCATTTTTTAGGGTCGATGTAATTTCTGAATTATGGCTTAGTTTGGCCCTTTATGGCACTTGTATTTGTATCTTGTATTGAAATAGATTGTAATGGTGGTTTCAAAGCAGGTTCATAATATCAATGATGGTGGAAACAATGTGGTTAATCCAAGTTCAGACGGCATTGATATTTATGATGGCTTGGGAGACCTGGGCAACCTAAATAGCTTTGGTGATTATATACCGCCAACCAGGGACCAAATGCTTGGAGGAGATGAAATGCAATATTTGGAGCTGATGGATCTTGATGAGCCTTTGGATTGATCTACTGAAGGTGGTGGATACGAACAAGTCCACACTGGTGGTTTGTATGCTAATGGGAGCCGCCGCTTTGATTCAGAAGACTTGTATTGCATTGCTAATCGTCGTAAGTCTGCAAATTTTGTCCATGAAACAGCAAAACTTCGTCGCACGCGTGAAGATGGGAAAAAGACATGGAGATAAGAAATGCTAGTTTTATTATTATTATTATTATGGAAATTTTTGTGTTCCATTATGTGGGGCACGGACCTAACTAAGGGTACGGCAGCCTTTTTCTGCCAAGCAAAATTTTTATGCCCTCACCAGCTGAGAAACATTTAGGACCTGTTTACTTGTGTGCTGAAACATTGATTTCATTTTCCATATTAATCGTAGTCATCTTTCCACTTCAAACAGTGGAAAACATGTTCCTGCGTGATAATTGTCGATAGCTTAAGGCTTTTACGTGAATGACTTGGAAAGGAAAAAACATGTCTCGTCTAAAATAGTTTTAATAGTTGTATGACATCACACCATTTTTCATAAAGCCCAGTTAAGATTGCTGTATGAACATGAGCTGATGAGCATCAAAGCCAGTACTATTCATGGCCATCCCATCCCTAGGTGCTATACATCCACTGTTCTTACTCCACTTAGCCATCTAAATGTAAACAAAATCAACAAAGCTGTAGTCTAGCATATTACTATATAACTACGCAGCATTATTTGAAAACTCAGCTTTGCACAAGTACTTTTAAAAGTGAGTTGCTTCTGCAACGAGTCTTCTAGTTAGCTTGTTTAACTGTCTTGTGACAGTTAGTTAACCAAATACTTACTCTGACTATGCAATCAAATGCTTGGTTATCATGAAAAATATCATGTACACCAATAAAAAGAGAATGCTTGAGAGATTTTCAAATTAATTGGAATGGTAATTCAGTAAGGTGGAGCGCACGATCTGATGCGTTCTTCAAGATTTCTCCCCGCCTCCCCCCCCCCCCCTCCCAAAAAAAAAAAAAAAAAAAAATAGCTTATTCAATTGCTATATTTGTAATAGAATTTATTTTTATCAATTTTCCAATTATCAAATCATATGACAAATATAAGAGTGAAATGGAGGAAGGGCAAAAAAAAAAAAAAAAAAAAACAAGCTCTCATCTCTCTCTACTATCTCTCTCATTTTGCCTCTTTAGCTGTCTCCATTCTCTCTCACGTAGGCACTTCTTTTGCCTCCCACAGAATATATTGCATTCTCTCTCACGTAGACACTTCTTGCTAGAAGTAGAAACTTTACACGATATATATTGCGACACAGAAATAGTAATTAATTAAAGATGTTACTTGTTTTTTATTATATGATTTGAAGAAATAATTTAAATGGAATCCTGTAATAAGATGCATCACTTTAATTTTTTTAAAACGAAAACTTTTTAAATAAAATAATTGAAAAAAAAATCAATTAGAATTAAATTTTTGTAAAGTTCTTTATTTCAAATCGAAGTGTATGTATAAAAACAATGAGATCCAATTTTTTTACGTTTTAAAAAAAAATCTTTAAAGAGGGGAAAAATCTGAGAATGAATTCTTAAAACTGTGGTTATGTATATATGAGATTGGCAATATGTACAGCATGTAACTATGAATAAAAATGGTAGATTACTATGGAAGAAAGCTAGAAAGGTGCTGATAATACATCTCTTATTCCGGCTAGAAGTTGTAAATGTGCATGTATGCACTTGATTTCTCCATCTAAATCCATTGCTTCACCTGCACTTTGTGCCACACTCACCACTGGCTGTAAACCCTGCAAACCCAATTTCTCCTATCATTTTAGTAAAGGAAATATATCTTTAATTTATAATAGAGTAACAAATTCCAATTTAGAAATACAAGTAAAAAGGGTATTCTATTTTCTTCTATAAGGATTAAAATTAGAATTGAATCAGCAGAAACTTCAGATTACGTTAAAATTCAATTGCTTTTTTTTTATTTATTTAGATTTGAATAGCTAGAGAAAATTAATAATAATTAATATATTGGCTATTTAATTTATTCATTATTTTAATTATTTCATATCAACCCACTAGGTGAGGAACCCTTCATTCCTTCCTTCCTTCCTTCCTTCTGATTGAATTCATATTTTCAAAAGCAAACAGACCCCATATATATATATATATATATATATATATATATATATATATATATATTCACCATGCACAACAACGGAGTTCTGCATCATGCATTACAAACTTAGGAAAATACAGTACAAAGAAAGAAAAAAAAGGGAGTTTGTACAGATTCATTCTTACCTCTGTGAATATGCTCACAGCTTCTTCTTCACTTCTCGTATTCACCACATACAAAGCTGCTTCCTGCACACAAAATCATTTCATTTAGCAATTACGTCGACCATCTTCTTAGCCTTCTTTTTCGCATTGGAAAAGAAAAAAATAATACCCTTGCATATTGGATTTGATCAATTGTGAGAGTCCTTGGCTCGCTTTCTATTGATGATTTTCTTTCAATCCTTACACCTAATCCACCACCCTCCATGATTTAGAGAGAGACAGAGAGAGACAGAAATTTTTTAAAAATAGCTTTGAAAGGTGTCAACGGAGACAGCCATGCGTGAAAATGCAAAATCCTTGCTTCTTATACATATATACCATGGTTAAAGGTGAGATGCTACACCACGTAAAAGCAACGTGGCAATCTATAACAAGAAAAATATTCACACGTGGATTCATGGGGTTAGTTGACTGTACACGTGTGTGGTGATAATATCATGGTCGCAACCGTAGCAACGCTTGTCTCTCAGACCTTCCTAATGAGGAAAAAATTTGGTGGATTTTGTTCTCAAATTCTGATTGTTACGTGTTCGTATATCCTCCTACTGCCAATAGGAAAGTGCCACCCTTGTCGACGCATGGACACGTGTGTGCTATTAATGGGAACTATGGAGTCCCGTTGATCGCGCCGTCGATGAAATCGAGGGGAGGTGTGTGGAAGTTATAAACACGTGAGTTGCAGCCGAATCGTCGGCTGTGCAGGGCTGTTGTATGTCAAGACCACTGAGACAGTTAATTCTTTTATTCATAATATCCAATTTCCCATTTAAAATAAGATAATTTATAAGTTTGAATTTTATTTTTATCTTTTAAAAATAATTTAATTTTTAAAAATATATATTTATGTAATAAAATAATATTTCTATTATAATTTGAATAGAAATAATAACAAATTTTTAATATTATTAATAAATTGTCTTTTAAATTTAGATTTATTATTTCAATTTATGATGGGTTAATAATAATTTTTACATAGTTATATTAACAAAAAGAAATATGGAAGATTAACCTATTTCTTTTTAGAATAAGATATCAAATTGCCATTTTTCATTAAGTTAGAAATCTTTTTAGAGTAATAGAGAAATGAAATACTTTTTTTGTAGCTCTGAATATCAAATTTAGCACGAACGATTAAATTTAATTCAATTCGATGGTTAGATTTTTAAAAAATTTTTTTTTTGAATGAATCAATTGAGATAACCTAAATTTTCTGAACTTATTTACCTTTTTATACATCTACTTTAGTGCCATGTTAATGCAACACGCCTAAAAAAACTTTTAATAGCTTTTTATTATTTTAATTGAAAGTAATAAAGAACTTTAAAAAATAATTTAATTAATTTATTCTTTATCGATTCTCTTATTTTTAATAAAAAAATTAATTTTTTAAAATAATTACTCTTGTATTCTAATTAAATTATCTTTATATTTTATAAATTAAATCAGAATAACTCTTTAATTATTTTTATTAATTAGGATAGTTAATCAATTTATATTTTATAAATTAAATCACCCTCACTTTTTCACTCATCTTCCTCAAGGATCTCTCAATCTCTCTCGTATTCATCATCGAAGAGATAAGACTAATCTATTCAGGCCCATGGTTATGTTTTCATTGGATATGAAAATCAAACCCGTGCCAATATCTCCCTACCCAAGTTACTGATAAGTTGCTGAAGTAGGATTCCTCGGCAACCAAAGAGGCAAGAAAGAAGAGAATTGTACATATCACAACAGCCAAACAAAATTCAGCACCACCAAAATCAGAGTGTAGATCACCATGCAAAGGCTTAATTGGAAATGATAATGTCATGCCAACAATTCAACCTGATGAAAGATCCAGAAATTTTGTTGGGAAAGCCCGATTTTAAAAAATAGTCAATAAAAACAAAACACCTAATATAAAATATACAAAATAAATATATTTTTAAAAAATTTATAAAAATTTATAAAATATTATAATTAAATTACAATTTATTTTTTTTATTAAATAAATTATATTAATAACAAATTTATTTTTTTTAATTTATGATTATATTTTTCTTACTCATGAACCGTAAATAACTTATCTCTCGTTTTATTATAAAATCGACTCTTAATAATATTTATTATAGAAAAAATTCTTTCTGCCGTTAGCTTACATACAAATTTATTAAAAACAATGGCTTTTAATAATATTCATTATATAAAAAACTCTTTCGAATGTAGTTGTGACTTGAAAATTCATAAAAAAAGAAATTAATACTATGAGAGTAACATAATAATTTAATATAATATTTACTATAAAATTTATTTTTTTTAAATTAAATTATTTAACCTATTAGTTATAAAAACTATATTTCCATTTTACTTTTTTCAATTTAAATAATTTACATATTATCTATAAAAATAATACTTGATTTATATTTAAATATTTTAAATTTAAATTATCTAACCCATTACCTATTAAACCTATTACCTATTAAATTTATATTTTTGAAAATTAAATTATTTTTAAATTTAAAGAGTCCACAAAACTCATTCATTAATAAAACATTACTTATAAATACTTTTAATTATAAAAATTTAAAATTTATTTCTCTATATTTAAATAATTTAATAAATAATTTATATTACATAAATAGATTAAAAATAATTAAATGAGATAATTACTTTTTAATAATAAAAATACGTATAATTTAACGTAATGAATAGATAATTTTAAAAAATTTAAATATTGGAGTTGAAATTTTAAAAATAAAAAATAAATTTTTTAAATTGAAATAAATGGAGAATGAGAGGGATAAAATAAAATAAATAATTAAAATTAAATGAATTAAATAATATTAAAGGTGAATAAGAATTTATTTGATAAAAATATTAAAAAATTTAATTTTATAAACTAAAAAAAATTTAATAAAGTAATTTTAAAATAAAGACTAACTAATAAATTTTGTAAATATATAATTTTTTCTGCTATGTATAAAACTACATAAACACCTCCATATAATTTAAAAATTTTCGAGGAGTCCATGGCTCCTTTGGCACCAATGTGGATCCGTCCCTTAGGAGTTGGGTCTACTGGCTTGCTGCCACTGTTGTTTCGGTTATTATTTGTTGGTTTGCCTATAGAACTTGGCCACCAAAGTATAATTCTCCATTAGTGCCATTGAGTCCATGGCTAATTGAGAGAGAGGCTTGAGGAAGGAAATGGAGAGTGAAAGGTAATTTTGAGATTAGAAAATTTTAACAGCTAAATTGGATGATTGTATTTCATTGCTAACAGATTTAAATTGTAGGAGTATTTTAATTTAATTTATAAAATATAAAAATAATTTAATTAGTTTGGTAGTATTATACGGGTGAAAGTGTAATTTATCTCTAATTTTTTTAATTTAAAAACTTTAATTTTAAAAGAAATTCAAAATTTGCACTCCAAGACTTAGTCTGGTGGAAAGTGCATCCTTGTAGTCTTAAGAGATCTAAGATTTGACTCCCCAACCCCCCAATTTCAAAAAAAAAAAAAAAAGAAATTCAAAATTTAAAAAAATTTATTATAATTAAATGAATGGTTAATAACCATAACCTATTGGCACACTACTTTTATTAGTATTTAGCTTTTAGATTGCTATTTTTTTTTAATAAATTATCAAAACATAATAATTAAAACAAAAAGAAATTTTCATCTTAATCCCTTAGACTAATACTATTGAGTTTTAAAGGTAGATTTGCTGGTAAAATCTTGTCCTATGCTTTATTTTTCCTAAACCACTGGCTATTTGAAAAATTTGGATATCATGGAAAGCACTTGTTCATAAGTTTTAAAAGAGTTGCATATTTAAAATTTAAATTCAAAATTATTGGTTAAGGGAAAAAAGAAATTGTGTCATCTCACAGTATCTTATAGGGGAATTATGTAATAAAATTTTTTATACTTCTTTTAAATAATATTTTAAAGAAAAAATGGCGTTAATGTATTAAAAAAATTCATATTTACTTAATAAATTTATTTATACTAACCTACCTAATGAAAATATATTCTTCCAATCACACAGTGACACTGATAAATGATAAAATTTTAACAATTTTCTTTCTACTTTCAAGTAATTAAAAAAAATAAATGCCATCTCATTTATTCCTTTAATTATTCTCCACATATTAATTATTTTTTACATTGATTAAATGAAAATAGGTTTAGGATTGACTGATAAAAATATCTTTAAGAATTGAAATAAAAAAATTTAGAGGAGAAAGGAAGAATCATGATGATATATACCTTTCTAATAATCATATTATTTGAAATAGTTATATAATTAATTATTTTGGTGCAATTTACATAAGAAGGGAGAATTATTGGCTAGCTCCACCATTGATCCAGTTCATTTATTGGGGGTAAGGTAATAAGAGAATATTTCATTAAAATGGAGTAGAATTACCTAAAAAACTTAGAAATGAATGGATAGCACTTGCATTGCATTGTAGGAAGTAGAAAACATGAAACGGCATTACCCACAAATATGAAGTAGCTATAAACACCTTCATCTCTAATGGCATGCAAATGAGTTGCAACATAATTCCTAACTTATTTTCTTGGCAACTAATATTCTGAGATCCAGTAAAGAGTAAGTTCAATGTGTATTTTGGTAAACTTAGTCTCATTTATCTCCCTCATGCTTTTTTTTATTCTTTTTTCTCCTTTGTCCTCTAATGATGCGTAACTGTCATTCTATGTTCATACCTCCTGCCATAGTCATGCTTGATCGTACGTATGGATGTACTACACTCTTTTCTATCGTCAGGCGATCATTTAATTTTATTCGACGCTATGTGGACACGATCCCGAGTGTTACGTGGTCTTATGCCCCACGGGTCTAGCAGGTTAATCGAGTTGGGCCTCCCACATGTAGGCCCGAGCCCTGTCCAATCTGTCCAAGCGAGTTCTGGGCTTATATGTGTGGCAGACCTAATCGTTGGGTCTTAATAGAGTTGAGGCTTGACCTTTCCAGTACGGGCTCAGCCATAGTCGAGGTGTCCAGGGCCCGGTTATCATTAAGTGTCCCTTTACCTACTCATTAATTATTCCATGATTAATGAGGGGGTAAATCCCAAAACTCCAATTATTACTGTGCGGCCCTGGGAGATTTCTTGTCAAAACGTCTCCTCTTCACCTTTACCCATTTCAAACTTACGCTTTTGATTTCACTTGCTGCTCTACCTCTTGTGCTGCTTCTGCTATCTTGCCCTTTCTCTTCCACGTAATTCATGCTTTTCTGATTCGAGGTACATCTTACTCTTCTCATAGCTTCTACTAGAATTTCCGATGTAGTGGGTTTGGTATCCTCTATCACCCCTTCCTCTATTTCTCATTACTTTTTCAGCGACTATTCTGACATCACCATCTATAAAATTAGGATTGTTCTCCCCTACCCACTGCCAGCTGGTCTGATAGATGCCTAATAAGAGCGAAACCTGGTCTTTTTTGTCAAACAGTGCGATTTTGAATTGACCTTCCCTTTTACCTCTTTCTTCATTGAGATCTTTCATCATTTTAGGGTGACTCCTTAGATGTTGTCCCCTAATTCCATCTTGTTCATGTGTTGCTTTGAGTTTGTTTGCCTGTGTTAGGGTTTTGCCCCTTCTATTGAGCTGTTCTACACTTTTTTTCGCCTCGTTAGGTCTACCCATAGGTTCTATTATTTTGATCTCTGGGCTGGATTGTCCATATTTGCTGGATATAAGGACTCATAAAAGGTTAGGCCGAGACTTTCATCGTTGTCGAGCTAAAAGAGAGCTCGAGGATCAATTGATATGTCGACCTCTCCTACGAGGAGGTCTCTCAAGGCTATAATGACTTTTCTAGATTAAGCCTAGTGGACCAAATGTGCCTTCTCTGACTGACCTCTGTAAAGAAAAAATATGACATTGAGAAGTACATGTTTATGTCCAACCTGCAGAACAGTCGGGAAGCTAGTATTTTTTTATGGTTTTCTTTTCTTTTTATATTTTTCTTTTGTGGTTTCGGGCTCTAACTGAATCAATATTTTCTTTTCAGCTTCTGATGTATCAATGGATACCATCAAGCTTTCCAAGAATTTCACCTTGTCCCGAGAGAACATGAAGGTGACTCTGGCCGTTTTTAAGGCCAACAAAACTATAGCTGATGTGACCCAGGAGGTCTTTCAGGCCGTAGACCCTGCATCCGCAACTTGTCACTCTACCCTGCCCCTGCGCCTTCTATGGCTTTGGTGCCAGTGATAGGGAGCTCTCGCTCCACAGCATCAAGGATGTCGGTCCTCGCTAAAGCACTGGCCCTTACCAAGACTCCTCCTGCTCCCAAGGAAACTCCTAAGGAGCCCATTAGGCTCAGCAAGTCGGATGAGAGTAGCTCATAAGAGGGCACCATGACCACTCCTCTGGATGTTCCACCTATCCAAGCTGTGGGAACTGTTGTAATCAAGGGCGGGGTTGCCAAGCGGGCCTAAACTTTGAAGCCTTCGACTAAGGGTAGGGTTGCTAAGTGTGCCCATACCTCGGCACCTGCAAGGGCAGTCCCATCCCCTCCCATTGATAAAGGAAAGAAGGCGGTAGAGCACCTATCATCTGTCCCGGACAGCGAGCTGTTGAACGCCAATGAAGTGACTGCTGAGTCTACCCTAGCTTCTGTGGTGAAGATGTTGCATGAGAGGATGTTTGGAGGGGTCTTAGATGCTTTTGATCCCCGCTTTCTTGCTCTGGTCATTCATCTGGCTTGCTCTACCAGACAACAGGCGGTCTTCAGTTCGTGATTCGGGGAGGATTTTGGGGACAATATGAGAGAGATGCTCCTCATGGTGAATTGTCTGTCCTCCTCGAGAGTATTTATGTTCTTTTGGCTTTCTTTAACTTTATTTTTATTTTTTAGTGGTAGGCTTTGGGTGTGTTCATGGAAATTGATGCCCGGGACCAGTCTCTACAGAGCTCAATGGATCAACGCATCGTTGAGGCACGCCAGGAGGAGAATATAGTTGCCATTGGTGAGGCCTATGGGCACATCATTGAGTTCCAAAATCAAATCGAGGACCTCACCAAGCAGTTAGGGGAGATGAGAAAGGAAGTCACCAAGGCTTCCCAACAGACTTCTGCAGTAGAGTCGTAGTGAGACGATGCCTTAGCACAACTTTCCACTTTGGAGGAGACCTGTAGCCATCGTGACGAAGACAGGGCCCAGCTCGACGAGGCTTTAGCTCATGTTACAGTCCTCCAGCAGGAGCTCAGTTAATACATCAAGGAGCTGAAGGGCATGACTTCGACAGCGGAGGAGTCCTGACTTCAGCAGTAACAACTCTGCCAAGAGGTCTCTGCCCTGAAGGAGAGGTGTACTTCATTGTTGAGGGATGCTCGGACTGTAGAGGACAAGGTCCAATAGGCCTGTGAAGAGCGGTTACAGGAGTACAGGGACTCTACAGAGTTGAAGGAGAAAATCCAGCAGGCTTGTGAAGCACGACTGGAGGAGTATAAGGCCTTTGCCGAGTTAAAAGAAAGAATAAACAAAGAGGCCTTTCGCATGTTCGCTTCACCACTAGAAATATTGCGTAGTGAGTCCGTGACAAGGGTGGCTCCCTTAGGGTGAGGGATACCTTCACTTTTCTTTCCATTGCTACTGGGGTTCCCCCTATCCCCTTGATCGGGGCTTGATCTCTGACCAGCTATTTTTCAGGTATCTTCATTTGATGTCGTCGTTTACTAACACCTTTTGGACCCTGAAGTCATGGATGACAACCTCGATGACCAAGGCATCATCATGAGGCATCCGCACTCCTTGCGCATCCTCCGGGGAAAAAGAGATGGTTATTAGAGAGTGCTTGGTAACTTGCATCACCTCGGCACCACTTTCGTCTTCGTTTCTGCTTCTCTTCTTCCCCCTCCTACTCATGCTACCCCCAGTTTCTCCTATAATCATGTTGAATGTCCACTGGAGCCATCATTTACTGGTGCTCTGATTTGTTTCTTGGGCCTTTCCCCAGCCGTATTCTGTTGTTGCCTTTAGCCCTTTGGCTTCTTCATAAAATTTCGGAGGTGGCCTCTTTTGATGAGTCTTTCTATCTCATTTATCAATCGGTAACAGTCATTTGTGTCATGGTCATGAGTCTTGTGGTATTGGTAATATTTATCTGGGTCTCTTCTGTTTGCTTTTGCTTTTATAGGCTTGGGCCATTGTATGAAGTCTTTGTCTTGGACCGCCACGAGCAATTCGGCTCTGGACATGTTCAGGGGAGCGATCTCAATGGGGAGCCCGGATTGATAGGGTCTTTGCTCCTTTCTCTCCCACTGGTGTTTGTTCAATGCCTCTAGTCCCCGATCATGCCTCATCTCATGCCTGTCTTGTCTCTTGTCCTCCCTGGCTCTTCCTCTGTCTCTATCATCCTTGGCAAACTTGCTTGTGGTTAAGGCATCGTCTTGGCTTATGTACTTCTTTGCTTTTTTCATCAACTCCACCAAGGTGGTAGGGGGCTTTTTGCATAATGATCCGAAGAACTCTGGGGAGGTAGTGCCCTTTTGCATAAATCAAGCTCAGGTATCCGCAAAGCCTCAGAGTTGAACCTGGCCATGTACTCTCTTAAGGATTCATTCCTTCTCTACTGAATGGTATTTAAGTAGCTTGTATTTCTCTCTGTAGGGACCTCGACGATGAATCTACTAATGAACACGCTGGCCAAGTCAAGGATGCTCCTAATACTTCCTGCCTCCAAGCTGTTAAATCATGCCTGGGCTGGTCCTATTAATGTGGTAGGAAAAACCTTGCATATCAAGGCATCCGAGTAGGTTTGCAGTTCTATGAATGTCTTATAGTTCAAAACATGCTCCTTGGGGTTTCTCATCCTATCATAAGCTGCCGTTGTTGGCATCATGAACTTATTGGGAATAGTTTCTTGCTGAACTCGTCTCAGAAATGGTGATGAAGTTGGTAATAGGGGACTGCTATTGTCTTGTGCTCCCAACTCCATTAGTAGCTGTACTTTTAGCCTTTCTAACTTCTTATCTACATCTACGTCCTCCTTCCTGAGCCTCTTCTCCAGGTGGTAGTTTCTTTCTAACTCTTCACTCTCCGACATTTTCGCTGGCTCAGAGAAATAACTCTCAGCCCCATCATTTTACATGAGCTCCCTTACTACCATGCCTTTTATTCTAGCTATCGGCTCGTTTCTCCGACTGGTCTCTCCATCCCCGTCATCTGTTCTCCTACTATTCTGCTGAGGAGCTTGATAGTTTAATATAGGTTGGGATTCATTGACGTTAAACCCCTCAGTGGCAGGTGGTACACTCAACGGGGTGCTAAGCCCTTTCTATTGCTGTAATACCCGGCTAGACCCCGGCACCGGAATTCCTACCTTCAAATTCCATACATTATCAGATGTACAGGATGTATGTTAGGCTTGCTATGGGTTCCGGCGACCTTAAGTCGATCTGAATTTTAGCGCCGGTAGCGGTCCGGTTTCCGGGTCATTACAAAGCAATATCTGAACTAGCCATTGAATAGTGTTTTATAACTGGAGAGCTATATTTTGTAGCTCTTTATCAGATAAGATAGTTCAATGTGTGGTTCTAGCTGAGCTCGGTGAAGGGCTGAATAATATAGGGGGTTGGTTTAGTGGGGCAGTTGGGCTAGAGAATGAGAACTGTGGTTCTTTCTGAGTTGAACTTAGGTCATAGGTGTTTTCAATATGGTTTTCATCGTGGTTGGCCATGTGGATCTCAGTGGGTGAAATGAGGATGAGAACTCCGGTGATGAAAAGATCTCCTTCGTTCCTACAAATGACGCCAATTAATGTTCTGAGATCCAGTAAAGGGTAAGTTCAATGTGTATTTTAGTAAGTTTGGTATGGTTTGTCTCCCCCTACTTCCTTTATTCCTTTTTTTTCTTTGTTCTCTGGTGACGCGTAACCGCCATCCTGTGTTCGTACCTCCTGCCATAGTCACGCTTGACCGTACGTACGGACTTACTACGCTCTTTTTCATTATCAGGTAGCCATTTAATTTCATTTGGCGCTGTGTGGACACGATCCCGAATATTACAGGATCACTGCCCCACGGATCCAGCAAGTTAATTGAACTGAGCCTACCACATGTAAACCCGAGCCTTATTCGGTCTGTACAAGCGAGTCTTAAACTTATATGTGAGACAAACCTAATTATTGAACCTTAATAGAGTTGAAACTTCACCTTTTCAATATGAACTCAATCATAATCAAGATGTCCAGAACCCAATTATCATCAGCAACTAAACATCCCAACCCACTTTTATTAGTACCTTCCCTTGCCATGAAGCAAAACATAAAGAAAAAATTACCTCCAATTAAATACTAAAAGAAATAGTGATGATAATAGCTAACTAATAATTTCTATCCATAAAATTAAAGGTATTAGTTTAATTTTTAAGTCAATTTTAATTTCAAATGAATTGATCATTATTTTTATAAATATTGATTTAAATTGACTAGTGTATAGTTAATTTAATTCAATTTACGTGGCTAGTGGCATCCCATTATATATATTTTTTAAGAAAAAGAAAAGCTCCTAACAAGAGAAAAAAAACAGTGAAGTAAAATAAAATATTTGCCATTACTTGTGACCTCGTAAACAACAAAACGAACATAACAGAATAAGCCTTGAAAAAGATGGAGTCGCGATTCCCGGGAAAGTCACGAAACAAACAACTTTGTCTTAAATCATTACAAGGCATTTCTTCCCTCATAATGCTACTCTCACTCTCTTTATTCTTCATTTCTTCTGTGTTCACCGCTGCTTTCATACTTTGGAACTTGTCATCTGACTCGCCGCCAATCCATGGCCGATTCGGCCCGCCGGAAGCCCTCTTCCCAGACGCGGAAATTCTCCTGTTGCTGCTCTTCATCTGGTCATCCTCATAGCCCGGAGAATACTATAATCATAGCTAAAAAAATTCATAAAAAGCATGATTTTTTCTCTAAACCCACTTCAAACTCGGTTCCCAACTCTCCGGTTAACTCCAAATCCGGGTTAAACTTCGTGGGTAAGATAGATCCTCGTCGGATCCTCTCCCCGGGCCGTGTTTCCCCTCTCGACTCCGACCCAACCGCGGTCGCTTCCATTCATGAACCTTCTCGAGTCGTCGATTCAGCTTTGAAATTGAGATCCGAGCCTTTCCCGGGCAAGGATGAGAGCTCTTTATCACATCCGGGTTCGGGTTCGGAGCAATGTGGGGACATGTTTGACGTGAGGCTGAATCTGAGGGGGAAGAATGGAGGGGCTTTGGTACTGGAAACCAGCTCGGAGGTTCTGCTTGCGAATTCGGAAGTTTTCGCGGGGCTGATTTCGGAATATCGAAAAGGGTTGAGGTCGACGGGTGATAGTAATGTCAGTAATGCTTCGTCAAAGATGTGCAGAATAGAGGTGCCTGATGTAGATAATTTGGGGGTTTTTAGGGACACGATTGAGCTAATGTTCGAGGACAATATCACTAAAAGGCTCTTGAAGATTGGGGTTTATAGAGCCATTGATATACTTGAGGTCAGTGTGCTTTTTATTATATTTTCCTACATGTATTATTGGAAATATTGTGTAATACAGTGGATATATGCAGCATTTGTGGAAGAACTTTGCATTATCAAAAATGAATCATGACAAATTGAGTGTAGGAAAGATTATCTCAACATGAAATTCGTTTTAGGAATAGGTTCCATTCAAGTACGTGCATTTGTATCCTAGTCTACTGTTATGGTGTTGTTCTCTACTTGTTTGAATTTCATATCTAATATGTTGTTCAGGGACAGTAAGTTCTTGCAGCTCTTAAGAAAAAAAAAAGTTCTTGCAGCTCAGAGTTTCCCTTTTAGTGGCTTTCTAGCACTTAAGTTTTGTCATCCTTGACAAGGGGAACGAGAAGAAGAAACAGATGGATGATATTTTTAGAGTAGCCTTATCACATTATGGCAATTGGGGAATAGTTCTTGAGGTTTATGAAATCCTATGAAATGAGGGTCATGGTGGAGGTTTTGTTATGAGGAACCTCTATGTAAGCTGCCATAGCAGCTGACTTATAAAAGAAATATGATCAGAGTATAGGTTTTAGTCAAGTTGCTTATTGTTGCCCAACCAAAAATTTCATCCAATATTCTAATTGACTTATGAGCCCTGCCATAAACTGTTCTATGCTGTAAATGTGTTATTATGTCAGAAATATTTACACAAAATGGGGAGCCAATGTTTTGTTTCCTTCTTAGTTATATACACAACTTCTGGCATCGGTATCAATATAGCAAGGCTTAAGTTGGTGTAGAGACTGTGACTGTACCAATTCTCCCAAATTGTCCCAAATTATTGACTTGGCATATATTTGAGATGCAAGAAATCTTACTGCTGATGCAGCATGTAATTTGATCCAACTAAATGTGGCTACTTCTCCCAAGTTGGTGATGCTACCCAATAAATTTTTGGGATTAAAATTTATGCTATTTCAGCAATGTGGAAGAATTATCACATTTGCAATCATGAAGTTGTGTATTAATTGCACATTTGCAATCATGAATAGGAAAAGAAGGTTTGCCTATCTCTAGCATAGATATGCTGAAGCAATAGTCAAAAGCATCAGGAAAAGGAAAAGGTGAAAGCTAGACAAACTGTCGCATTAATATTTTGATAAAGAATGTTCTTTGAGGCCATATTGTTGGAAATATTTCGTGAATAGAATGGACTAGAAGAAGAGGATCTAAGTTAGCGCATTCAGTTTGAGATTAAAATTTAGTAAAGTTGAGTTGAAATATATTAATCATGAACCTGTCTTCTTGAACACATATACATTTGTATACACACAAACAATGACCTTTATCTATGTCCATTCCCCAAATTTAAATTATGTAAACTTGTTATTTATCCAACAACTTTACAGTGATACTAAGTGAAATTTTATCATTGTATTTCTGATACTGATTAGGGATGTAAACGGGTAGGGTATCCGCGAAAATTAAACTATCCGAACCCGAACTCGATTTATATTAGTAATATCCGAATCCGTTCCGAATCCGATTAAAAATTAATTTAAACTATCCGAATCTGTACCAAATCCGATTATTATTATCCGAATAAAACCCGAACCCGTTTAATCTTATATATTTTAATTAATAATTTATATAAAAAATATTTCTCATTAATAATTTTCATTTAAAAAATCTAATATTTCTAAAAAATATTTATATTTAAATTTTTAAATAAAAATATATAAAAAAAATTTATAAATATTATTGAAAAATATATTTTTTATATTAAATTAATTATTTATATAAACGGGTTCGGGTGGTGGGTACCCTGTACATAAAACCCGAATCCAATCCGAACCCGCAACGGGTATTATTTTTAAAACTCGAATCCGTCCCAAACCCGATTATAACTACCCAAATCCGTTCTATTAGGGTTCGGTCGGATCGGGTACCCGAAAATACCCGATCCGTTGCCATCCCTAATACTGATGCACTTAGCACAACCAAAACCCATTTATAGTGCATCAATATGCTTTTTCAAGGACAAGCTTGAGCCCACTGGCTTTTCATAAGGAGATTATTGAGTGCTTAGGGACCCAATTATCCAAACGCCTATCCAAGGTTTCACAGTACCACATTTGTTTGAAAATAGATGCCTCCTAATGTTTTCATAGGCAATTAACCCCAGGGATGCCCTGAAATACTCAGGCTTAAATTTCTCAAGTTGATACTGTTATCAAATTCAGTCCAAATTAAGAGAACGGATATAAGTTCAATTAAGTCCCTATACTTTGCCTCGAGCTAAATAAGTCCAATTTTAATTTTTGGGCCAATTAAGCGCTTATATTTTTGTTAAGGATCAAATAAATTATAACATAACATAATATTATTTGTTTAATAATAAAATGTTATTTTTAAATAATAAAACATTATTTTTTTATAATTGAAAATATAAAAAATTTAGTATTTTAATTAACATAAAAATTTAAAAAGTATACAGATATAATAAATAATTTTTAAAATGATAAAGATGAAATTTTATTATATAAAAAATATTTTTATTGTTAAAAGTAATATTCTATTATTAAAAAAAATTATATTAGATGAAAGCTTATTTGGCCCTTAAGTAAATGTAGAGGGCTTAATTAGCAAAAAAAAAGTGAATCGGGCTTATTTGACCCTTGAATAAAAGTATAGGGGTTTAATTGAACTTATGTCCAATTAAGAACTATAGCCCATATCTTTTAAAGGGAAGTTATTAACTGCAAATAAATTCAAGGAACATATTTGAGCTCACATTGCATATGTAGTTGGTCCATAATGCATAAAATGCATGGAGTCCTACTTGAGATTTTTACTAAAGAGTACTAGTGGTTGGTTGAAAGACAGCAAATTTGTATTCATGTTATTTTTGGTGATTGTTTTCCAATAGTAATATCTTGAAAAACAATTAATGAAACAAGTGAAAGCACTTCCTGTGGTTTTTCTTTGTTGTAAAAACTTTTCTCTTGAAGACGTCAAGTAAAAAAAACTAGCATGTTTTGATAACAATAATAATAATAGTAAAAAAAACTGTTGGACAAAAGCCAGAATTTTGGTATCAGAATTGATACCAGAAGGCCCTTAATTTGTGATGTGGAAAAATGGTCAAAGTTAGAACTATAGGAACTTGAGTTTTGTCTTGTGTAGAATGGCCATATATAAAAGAAATTTTTGTATTTTATTAGTAATTGTTTTTATTCATTTAACAAGTTATCTTGAAACTATTCTAGGTATCTGCTAGCATCATGTTTACCAAAGGGGTTTCGTCCTGTTTGAAATACCTTGAGGCTGTTCCGTGGACTGAAGAAGAAGAGCAAAAACTCAGGGGTCTGTTTTCAGTGTTTAAGTTTGAGGACACAGAGAGTGGAGATATTTTGGCTAGACTCTACTTGCATAACTCAGTGGATTGCCAACAAAATTTAGGTAGACAACTAGTTTGGTCTGTCACCACCTGTACATACACCAATGCAAGAAATGAATTAAAGTCATTAGTTAAAAGTCTCTTTTGCAGAAGCTCAATGCATGAGAAGTACCATCCTGAACTTAATAAGGAGGATCTCTACATTGTCTGCCAGTCCTGTCTAAGTTCTCTAGTCAACCTTTTAGAGGAGGCCACTAACACTTCACCCAATCGGAAGGCAACAAAAAGAGAAACAGGTAAACCATTGATTGAACGCATCTCCCAACAAGTTGGTAACATCAACTGGTTGCTAGAAATCCTTCTTGATCAGCAGATGGGCGAGAAATTTGTGGATATGTGGGCAGATCAAGGGGAACTGCTTAAACTGCATGAGGATACATCTCCAATGATCAGATATGAGCTTAGCCGGATTTCTGCAACACTAATAATTGCAATGGGTACCAGAAAACTGCATTGCCATTCAGATGCAAGAACAGGGTTTCTCCAGGCATGGTTTCATCCAATGTTATCAGATTTTGGTTGGTTGCGGAGATGTAAAAAGGAGTTGGACATGAAGGCACTGGAAGAAGCCATGGGTCAGACACTCTTAACACTTCCCCGGAAGCAACAGCATACGTTATTTATGGAATGGTTCAGGTGTTTCTCCAAGCGTGGTACTGAATGCCCCAATCTCAGCAAAGCTTTCCAGATATGGTGGCGCCGATCATTCCTAAGAGGCTCTGAAAATAATGCTGTTGAATTCAGGTAACTGGAGGCGAATCTGGTATTGTTTTCTACCCCAGTATAAGGTTGCCAAATGTTAGATTGAGGATTTGAAATAACTGGAATTGAATACTGCAGATTAACCGTGTAGAATTGTTGTAATAGCTGGTAGAAAGCACCAGGAAATGCACTTGAGATTTCGGCACCTATAATTAAGGCAACAACGTTTAGCTTCGTCATTCCATGGCTCATAGCTGTGTGAAAGTGATAGCCATTGCTCATTGGCCAACACGAAGAGTAATAAGCCTTCAGTTAATGCATTTACTTTCGTATATAGACATAATAAAGGTCCATTCAATGTGCAACACCAACGACTTTTGAGTTTGATATGAAAAACTTTTTAATCCCTAGAGTATGGTTTTCTTTATAGCAAACTATGCTGTTCATCAAAGCTTAATAAAAAACAATCTGAATTTTTCTAATAATAATCTAAATCTTTTAATTTTAGTCTTAAATAAGTAAATTAATTATAATTTTATTAGACCTGCGTACATGAGCATTACTAAGCCAGGCAATGTAATGCTACGAATTATACCTGAATAGTTGGAAGTAGTTGAGCTCCTCAACAAGACCACCGAATAGAAAGCTAAGATTGATGCATGCCTCTGGCTATTTCTCTTCACCCTTTTCTCGGGTTGCTTTGAAATCGAGAAATGGTCAGGCTGCTCAAGAGCATGCTGAACCTTCCTATTTTCCATTCTCATTGTTCTACTATTAGCATTTTGTTGTTCCTCCTTACATGCATTTAGTCCTCTGATGCTTTGCAGAAGAAATTGATTTAGTTACTACAGTATTTATCAATTTAATGTTAACAGTTTTTAATTATTTTTGGAGCACGTCTCGTTTAACCAATGTTTCTGACAAGGGACGAGTTATTACCTCCCTGAAGCAAGAACAGGGCTTATCCAGGCATGGTTTCATCCAACGCTGTCAGATATTCGTCGGCCGCGGAGGGGTTGGTCATGAAGGCATTAGAAGGAGCAACAATATAGGTTGTTTATGGGATGCCCCAATCTCTGAAGAGCATTCCTAAGAGGCTCAGAAACTTGCGACATTGAATCCAGGTGGGGGGGGGGAGGGGGGGGGGAGAGATTTTTGTCTTGTTTCTAGCCCTGTAACATTGTCAAATGTTAGATTAGGTTTCTGAGGTAACTGAAATTGAATAATGTAGATTAACAATGTAGAATTCCTGTAATAGCTGGAAGAGATAAAACGGAAACATATTCTCTGTGAGATTGGTACCTGCATCTTTATCAAGTGGGAATAGTCAGAAACTTTAAGAAAGCATGTGATAACCTTGTTTTCTCTTACTCCTTCCCATGAGTCTCTCGATACTTATCTTGAAAAAAGATATGAAAAATAAAGAAAAATGGACAAACTACTGGATCTTTTCGGTGGAGACCTTCCAACGTTCAGATTAGATCTGTAACCTAGAGTAATAATAATAGGTAGAAGATGCCGAGAAAACAATAGAGAAGAGGAAGAAGAAGTTAGGAAAAAGGAAAAATGGAAAGGGACAAAGCCTCTCATGAGGAGAAAGTCCCCCTTAAAAGGAGAGAAGCCTCTTTTCAAGGTCTGCCCACCTTGAAAAGAGGAGCTCTCATTTGTCTTATCATTTGTTTCATTAGTTGTTGTCTATGGATAAATGTAAGAATATTTCTTGGCATATTTATAAATGAGATTTTTTTTAAAAATAAGATAATATTATAATATTTATATATTATTATATTTTCTTTCACTTCTCTAAGGGTTATATGACGTTGGAGAATTCCCTTTCACTTTTTTGAGAGTTATATATGACGTGGGAGAAAGAAATCCGATCTGCTAGTTTGAGGCCAGCTATTCCTTGGTAGACATTTATGAATTTCGAAAAGAGGGCTACCGAACCTGCCGCGAAAGTTCTCTACCCAGCCTTCTTTTACTTGATTCTTATGCATGTTTTGTTATGTTTTAGGGGGTTTTTGGGGGAGTTGTTTAGAGTCATGTAATAGTTATGTTGGTCCCTCATTTGCGTCCACCTGTGTAGGATCGGACCAGGGAGACCGTAGATGTAATACCCGGCTAGACGCCGGCATTGAAATTCTGACTTTCCGGTGGAACGAGGATGTCGGAACCGTCTCGAAGGGTGTAAAAGAGGTTGTCAAAATGTTTTTAAGTGTTTTATGGTTTTGAATGCAAAGGAATTGGGTTTTGAAAGGGAAAAGACCAAGGAGGAACATTTCAGGTTCGGCCGCCGAAGGATAAGTTCGGCCGCCGAAGGATAAGTTCGGCCGCCAACGATAAGTTCGGCCGCTGAACATTGCATGGTTTCGCCCGTCGAAGGTAAAGTTCGACTGCCGAACGTTGCATGGTTTTGCATGCAGCTTAGGCCGCCGAAGGAGAGACGGTTGGCCACCTATAAAAGCCCCGTTGACCGGAAATGGAGTGAGCTTTCACTCTCTTTTCGTGCAAAGGTAGGTTTTTGTCCTCCTTGGATAGAGTTCAAGTTCTTTTCCCAAATCGCTCAAGTTTTCATGGGTTTTATCCTTGGTTTTGAAGGTTTTAAGCTTTAAGCAAAGTTTTAGAGCTTGGAGGCTTTGGAGCTTGGATTCTCCATATCTCTAAGTTTGGATCGCACCAACTCTCGTTCTTCAAGAGGTAAGTGTAGATCCTTAGCTTTTATGATGTTTTAAGTGAGTTTTATGAAGGGTTATGGGGGGTTTTGATGCATGAGTTGCATGGTTGTGCATGTGAGGGTTTATGGACCCTTTATGCCTATGTATGCTCTATGTTGTTGTGTGTTGGAGTTTAAGCTTATTTATGCATGGTTAAGGGTTTATGCATGTGTTGGAGAAGTTGGATGCATGTTTTGGGTTGTTGGATGCTTGGAGAGGCTTGTTTGGGCATGAGGCTGAGTTCTGGATGAACTCAGGTTCGGCCGCCGAAGGAGGTTTCGGCCGCCGAACCTGCCTGTGATGGCATGTATTGGCTGCCGAACCCTGCCCCCGAAAGTTGGACTTTCGGCTCTGGAGGGGAGATTCGGCCGCCAAAGGTGCCGCCGAACATGCATGAGGTTCGTCTCTGGAGAGGACTTTCGGCCGCCGAACCTGCCGCCGAAAGTGCCCTGTCCAGCCTTTTCTTGGGTGTTTTCTATGCATGCTTTTGTGATGTTTTAGGGGATTTTTGGGAGTTGTTTATGAGTTGTTTAGAGTGTATTTGGCACCTCATTCGAGTCCCCCTGTGTAGGATCGGATCTGAGGGATCAAGGAGGCCGTTAGTGTTAGCTGGTGTAGAATCAGTCCAGCGTCTGCCAGAGGTGAGTGGAACTAAACTTAATGTTTTCAATTGAGCAATTAACTGCTTTTAGCATGTTTCATGCACCATGAGTATGCAATAGGTTGATTGCCTTAGTAGTCACGACTATAACGCATTGCATTAGTTCTTGCTGATGTGGATGGACCAAGGCGACCTCAATAGCCCACGATCTGTTAAGTAAGGAAAGACCTGTGTGAGCTTCCTGGGGGGGGCCGGGCGCTGACAGAGGGAGTTTTGAGGTCATGTCCAATCCGAGATGTGAAATGTTTGTGCTGTGACGCATTTCATGAAAGCATGTTATTAATAAATTGTTTTCATTGTTTCTACTCACTGGGCTTTTTAGCTCACCCCTCTCCCCTAACCCTAGTTTTGCAGGGCCAGAGATAGCTATGGGGAGTCAGAGTCTGCAGAGTTAGAGTATGAAGTGTATGTAATAGAGTAGTGGACATGATGTAAATTAAAGGATTAGTATGTAATGGAATATCTCGATATGTAATGTCATGTAATGGATAGAGTTGTGCTTTGCCCTAGTGTATGGTTACTCCCTTGTTATGCATGATCTTTATTGACTGTTTTATGTGTTAAGATAAGAAAGGTGTGGAACCAAGGCAGACTTGTGATATGCTGACCTTATGAGAGTAGGTTCTATGTTGACAGACATAGTGCATGCAGGTCAAGCTTGGTAAGGGAAAGAAGGGTTTTTTTCCGTTTTTATGTTTATGTTTGATCATGTATGGGATTTATCAGGTACACAGAGTTCAGGATAGGCTTGATATGGGTCCCGGTGGCCTTACGCCGATCTGAATCCTAGCGCCGGTAGCGGTTCGGGCCGTTACAAAGGGGTATCGAATTTCGGGCTGTTACAGATTGGTATCAGAGTCCCAGGTTCATATGGTCGGACCGAAGGGGTGTGAGCCCTAGGTTCATATGATCGGATCTAGAGTGTGTTGGGTTCATAGAGGTCATAGTAGGGCAAGCAAAATAGGCAAAATCATGTCCACTAGGTTAGAATGTAGAGTCCTGTCTTGCATGATGATGATGTGAAATGCCATGATTTATGCATGTGCATTAATGTTATGTATGCATGTATGATGTAGGTTCATGTGTTTTCACTTGAACCGTATGATACTAATGATCGTTTGTATGATTGTGTGTTGTTCTTCAGAGGAGCTAGGATGAGAGGTGCTCATCGATCTGTGGAATCGACTGGAGTTCCGTCTGCGAGGGAAGGTATGGACACCTGTCCCCCTGCTCTGCCAAAGGCACAGTCGGGTGAAGTTGGTAGATGGGGAACATCAAGGGACCCTGGAAGATCTTTTGATGAAAGCAGAGAAGGAATGGATCTAAGGAGAATGTCTGACAGGAGGGAAGGAGAAATAGATGTGCAAAGGAGAGGTAGAGGTCGGGATGTGATCATGCTAGAAGAAGGCATGGGAGAGTCTCAAGAAGGTGCTTGGACTCAGGATTCCAGGATCTCAGGTTTTGGAGGGAATGATCCCTCCACTCGGAGTACAGCTACCTCGAGAGGAGTGAAGTGGGGGAAAACCACTGGGAAAGGAAATAGAGGCCTGAGAAGGTCAAAGAAGAGCAAGTTTTGGAAAAGGTTGAAGGCTAGTCTGAGTTGTGGTGCTGGTTCAAGCTCTGGCTTAGGCAGATCAAGATGTTTGAGGTGTGGAAGGCCACATAAGGGAGTCTGCCGTTATGGGACAACAGCTTGTTTCAGGTGTGGACAGGAAGGACACATAGCATGTGAGTATCCTACTGCGCCACGAGTAGCACAGTCTCAGCGGTTAGCTTCAGGTAGAGAGGCTCAGCCAGCAGCTCCAGCAGTGTCTCAGAGCAGAGGTCAAGGCAGAGGAAGAGGGTCAGCCCCTCAGTCCTCAGGTTCCCGTGGAGAAGGTCCGTCAGCTCCGGCTCGGATCTTCACTCAGGCTCAGCAAGAGGCAGACACATCAAACACAGTGGTGCCAGGTATGCTCACTTTTGAGTGTTCTGCTGTGTATGTTTTTGTGAACCCAGTGTTTCTCTTTCCTTATTATTTAGTGAGCCGTAGTGAGGGTGGGTTTGATGACTTCTGGGCTTAGAGTGTTCTCTTTGATCAGTGGACCTGAGTGTGATCCATCTGGAGCAGAGTCAGTCTACCGGAGTAGATGCCTTCCAGGTGGTTCTAGATGTGACTGTGTGATGTCATTCTAGTGATGGATTGGCTAGCTACTCGTGGTTCTACTCGAGTCTGCAGAGACAAGATAGACAGGTTCAGAGGTTAGGATGGATCAGAGGTTGTAATACCCGACTAGATTCCGGCATCGGAATCCCTACCTTCCGGCGGAATCTCCGTTGGAATATGGAATTTTGATGATGCCAGAGTCTTCTAGAGGGGTAAAATGTGATTTCTAAAATGATTTTTTACTGATTTCATGGTTTTAAATGAAAAAGATTTGAGTTTTGAAAAGGAAAAGACCAAGGAGGTTTTTGCCAGGTTCGGCCGCCGAAAGTAAAGTTCGGCCGCCGAACATGAGTTGGTTTTGGGAGCGCTTTTGGGCCTCCGAAGGCCTTGTTTGAACAAACCAGGTTCGGCCGCCGAACATGAGGGTGTTTTGCATGCAATGTTAGGCCGCCGAAGGAGGTTTGGCTGGCCACCTATAAAAGCCCCTCAGACCGAAAATGGGCGAGATTTCTCCCCATTCTCGAGCTCAGGTGTGTTCATGTCCTCCTTTGGTCATTTTCATGTTTTCTCTTCATCTCCTTCATATTTTTATGAGTTCCATGGTTGTTTTGAAGAGTTTTCAAGCTTAGATCAAAGTTTTGGGAGCTTGGAGACCCAAGGAGTAGTTTCCTCCCATCTCCAAGTTAGAGCTCGCACAAACCCTCGATCTTCAAGAGGTAAGTGTGGATCTATGCTTTTCTTTACGTTTCATGAAGTTTTAAGTGAGTTTTAAGAGGTTTTGATGGTTGAGCATGGGTAGATATGCATGTTAGGGTTTATGTGGGTTTTATGCCCAATGTATGATAATGTATGTTTGTGTTGGGGTTTAGGTCAGTTTTCAAGCCCCTTGAGCATATGGGAGAGAGTATGCATGATTGGGAAAGAGTATGTGAGGTTTGGTTTGTTTTGATGGTTTTGGCCTATGTGGGTCATAAACTATCTATGTATGCTTTAGATGTTTTTGGGGAGTTTAAGCTTGTTTGAGCTCCTTTGTGCATGGTTAAGGATGTATGCATGTGTTTGAGGAGTTGGATGCTTGTTTTGGGGTGTATGGAAGGTTTGGGAGGCTTGAAATGCACAAAGGCTGAGTTCTGGATGAACTCAGGTTCGGCCGCCGAAGGTGGTTTCGGCCGCCGAACCTGCCTGAGGATGCAGGGATTGGCCGCCTAACCTTGCCCCCGAAAGTTGAGTTTTGGCTTGAAAGCAGACTTTCGGCCGCCGAAGGTAATGTTCGGCCGCCGAAAGTGCCTGACTTTCGTCTCTGGAGAGAGAGTTCGGCCGCCGAAGGTGCCGCCGAACCTGCCTGACTTTCGTCTCTGGAAGGGACCTTCGGCCGCCGAAAGTGCCGCCGAAAGTGTCCTGTCCAGCCGTTTCATGAGTGTTTTCTATGCATGTTTAAGTGATGCTTTAGGGGGTTTTTGGGTAGTTGTTTATGAGTTGTTTAGAGTATGTTTGGCACCTCACTGGAGTCCACCTATGTAGGATCGGACCCGAGGAACCAAGGTGTTTAGCAGTGTTAGCTGCTTCAGAGTTAGTCCAGAGCTAGCCAGAGGTGAGTGGAACTAACCCTTATGTTTTAAATCAAATATTTTCAGCATGTTCAAGCATGTTCATGCATCATGAATACCATGTTATGCAATAGGTTGTTTGCATTAGAATTCACGAATATGATGCATTGCATAATACGATGATGATGATGTGGATGGATACTGGATGATCCTCTAGCCCTCGGTATGTTATGACATGATATAAATTGATATGATATGGCATGTATGATATGATATGAGATGAGAAGCCCAGGCGTGGCCGTATCGCCCCTGGCATATAGTATGAGAAGTCCAGGTGTGGCCGTATCGCCCCTGGCATAAAGTATGTGAAGTCCAGGCGTGGCCGTATCGCCCCTGGCATAAAGCATTGTTGACTTATTGTGGTACGAGATTGATATGTAGAGGGCTATTGGTGACAGATTCATCCTTGAGGTGATTTATTTGTGATGTGACGCATTCCATGATAGTATACGTTAAAATGAACTGTTTTCTTTTATGGTTTCTGCTCACTGGGCTTTTTAGCTCACCCCTCTCCCCTAACCCCTGGTTTGCAGGGTCAGAGGTAGTTCAGGAAGATGACGAGATATGGTTATGGTCAGGACATGTAATAGAATAGTAGTGGACATGATGTAATGTAAGGATATGTATTGATGTAAAAAGAGATGTATTGCATAATGATATTATGTTATATGATCAGAGTTATCGTATGGTGCTTGGCTCGAGTTGGATAATCCCCTTGTACATGAGTTTTATTTTATGTTGTTTCATGTGATGGACCGAGTTTGACATAGGATATGCTGACCCTAGGGGTCCTATGAGTTCAGTCATAGTGCATACACAGGTCAAACGGGTTACAGAAAAAGTTTACAGTTTCATGTTTTAAAGTTTATGCTTATGTTTTATCATGTTTGGGATTACCAGCTGTACAGGATGTATGTTAGGCTTGCTACGGGTCCCGGCGACCTTAAGTCGATCTGGATCCTAGCGCCGGTAGCGGTCCGATTTCCGGGTCGTTACAGAATGGTATCAGAGCCCTAGGTTCACATGGTCGGACCTATAGTGTGTCGGGCTCATAGAGGTTGTAGTAGGGTGAGCACAATAGGAAGATCATGTCCACTAGGATAGGATATGGAGTCCTGTCTTGTATGATGATGTGAAATGCCATGATGATGAGCATGTGCATTAATGCTATGTTATGTATGTGATGCAGGTTCATGTGTTTCCACATGAACCATAAGATGCTAATGTTTATGTGCTATGTTATGCTTTCAGAAGTCAAGATGAGAGGAACTCGTCGATCTGCGAGATTGACTGGAGCTCCGCCAGAGAATGAGGGCATGGATGCCCATTCCCCTGCTCTGCAGAGGGCAAGATCTTGTAGGACGATCAGGGAAAGTACATCAAGGGACCCTATAAGGTCTTTTGATGCATGTCGGAGGAAATCAGTTCATGAAGGTATGTCAGCGGATGTGATGGAAACAGAGGAGGATAACCAGAGAAGAGATAGTAGTTTGGGCATGAGTATGTCAGTAGAGGATATGCGAGAGTCCCAAGGAGGCACTCAGGCCTCGGGCTTTGTTCCACTACAGTGTCCACCCTACCCGCAAGGGCCAGGGTATCCGATGGGAGGTACATCGGATTTCTTTAGCCATAATCCATATCCCACCTTTATGCCCTATCCTCCCTTTTACCCACAGTACCCCATGTTTCCATCCTCACCCTTTTTCCCAGGTCCAGCAAACCCTAACCCAGGGGATGCTGCACCTCCTCCTCCACCAGCAGAACCAATAGTCCCTGATGTCCGGATACCCAAACCTGGTTCATCAGTTGGGGGTAAAGTAAAGATGACAGATTACCTCAAGTTGGATGCCCCCAAGTTCGAAGCAGGCGATGACCCTTTTGAGTACCTCAGAACGGTGAAGATGATAACTGATGAGCTAGAAGCAAGTGACAGTAGAGCTATTCAGATGGCAGGGTTCACATTGAAATGCAAGAAGGCAAGGGAATGGTTCAAAAACTATGTGGACCCAAGGTTGGAGAGCTTATCCTGGGAGCAGTTTGCCAATGAGTTTGCAGGATGGGCTTTTCCAGATAGTTCCAGAGAATTGAAGATGATTGAGTTTGAGCAGCTAAGGCAGACGGAAGAGATGAGCGTAGAGGAGTTTACAGACAGGTTCCTGGAGCTGTTGCCGTTTGCAGGACAAGGTCTTGATACAGACCTGAAGAAGTCTAGGAGATATGTTATGAAGCTTCACTCCAGGTATTCCTCGTTGGTTCAATCAGCAGAAAGGGAGAGTTTCCATGTTATAGTGGATATGGCACGGAGAATGGAGGCTAGTGCCATTGTCCAAGGGACAGTTAAACAGTACATGACACAGTCTTCGGGTTCCAAACTCCCGAGGACAAGTGATGTTGATCTCTCCCCTCTGAACGAGGCTGTCACAAAAAGTAAGAAGGGAGACAGAGGTCTCAGAAGATCAAAGAAGAACAAGTTCTGGAATCGGATAAAGTCTGGTCTGGGATTAGGAGGTGGCTCGAGCTCAGGCACAGAAGTTGCAGAGTGTACGAGGTGCGGTAGGCCGCACAAGGGAGTCTGTCGGTTTGGGACTACAGCATGTTACAGATGCGGCCAGGAGGGGCACATAGCTCGGGAGTGCCCTAAGGCAGCTTTTATGACACCGTCCCATCAGACAACTCCAGGCAGTATGGCTCAGCCATCAGCTCCAGTCATGTTTCAGGGCAGTGGTAGAGGCGGAGATAGGGGGACAGCCCCTTCTTCAGCAGGTTCCCGTGGGGAAGGTCCATCAGCTCCAGCGCGGATCTTCGCCATGACTCAACAGGAGGCTAACACATCGAACCCGATGGGATCAGGTAATCTCACTCTGGTATGTTCTGGTGTGTCTGTTTCATGAACCCTGATGTTTCTCTTTTATTTGTTTGCTTGTGAGCCCTCGTGAGATTGGGTTGATAGCTTATGGGTTAGAGTATCCCCTTGGGGTCAGTGCACCCAAGTGTGATCCATCTGTGGCAGAGTCAGTCTGCCGGTTTAGTCAGAGTATGTGTTGTGAGTAGATGCCTTCCAGCTGACCTAGCGGTTCTAGATTTGACTGTTTGACGTCATTCTAGGGTTGGATTGGTTCTTCTACTAGTGGTACTACCTAGTCTGCAGAGACAAGGTAGTCAGGTTCCGAGGTAAGGATGGATCAGAGGTAGTCCTTAGAGGGGACAGAATAGGGATACCTAGAGGTTCAGTATCAACCCTATAGGCTCGTAGGTTGTTCAGGAAAAGTTGTCAGGGGTTCTAGCTCTTCAGAGAGAGTATAGCAGTCAGGTCAGGGAGCCCGCCTCAGTGCCCATTGTTAGAGAGTTTTAGATGTTTCCCCAGACGAGTTCCCAGGACTACCACCTGTCAGGGAGATAGAGTTCAAAATAGAAGTAATGCATGGAATTGGACCAACCTCTATCCCTCCCCACAGGATGGTATCAACAAGGTTTAAAGAGATGTAAGAGCAATGGTATAAGTTGGTAGTTAAGGGTTCCCATCTGACTGAGCACTTCGCCTTGGGGTGTTCCAGTGTTGTTATGAGGATGAAGGATGGATCCCTAGGACTTTGTATCGACTACAAGTCGTTGAGCAAGGTCACTACCCAGAATAAGTGTTTGTTACCTTGGATCGACGATCTATTTTAAGCCAGCTAGCAGGAGCTAGTTGCCTTTCCAAGATAGATCTGAAGTCTAGGTACCATCAGTTAAGATCAAGGAAGAAGATGTACTGAGAACAGTGTTTAGAACCAGATATGGGCACTATGAGTTCCTAGGAATGTCGTTCGGGTTAATAAACGCCCCTACATCATTCGTGGATCTCATAAGCAGAGTTTTAGTCGGTTTCTGGATCACTCCGTTATTGTCTTCATTGACGGTACCTCGGTGAGTTCCAGAAATGCAGAAGAGTATGCCCATCATCTGAAATCAGGATTGCAAATCCTGAGAGAACATGGCTTGGATGCCTAGTTCTCCAATGTGAGTTCTGGTCGAGGAGCATATCCTTCTTGGGTCATATGTGTCGGAGAAAGGAAAGTGAAGTAGACCTGAGAAAGTTGAAGTTGTAGCCGACTAGCCCAGGCCCATGGTAATGACAAAGATTAAGAACTTTTGGGTTGGGCAGGTTACCTAATGGAGGTTCATCTAGAACTTCTCTAGAGTTGCCGCTCCTATGGCCAGATGGATCAAGAAGAACCAAAGGGTGTGTGGTCTACTTAGAGTGAAGATGGCTTTGAAAAGCCAAAGGAAATGTTGATGTCAGCACCAGTGGTGGCTCTGTCCGCCAGTGATGGAGATTTCACAGTGTCCTGTGATGCGTCCCGTGAGGGACTAGGTTGTGTGTTAATGTAAAGTGGTAGAATGATTGCTTATGCTTCTAGGTAGCTGAAGAAGCATGAGTTGAATCATATTACACACGATCCAGAGATGGCAATGGTAATACTTGCACTCAAGATGTGGAAGCGATACCTGTATAAGGTATGAGGACAGATCCTTACAGATCGAAAGAGCTTGCAATACATCTTGAGTCAAGGGAGAAGAACATGAGGTATAGGAGATGGGTAAAAAACTGCGTGGTATTCGCGACTTCAAGGTTCGGTATATTCGGCTGAGGCAAATATTTCGATAGATGCCCTCAACCGGAAACCACTTGGCAACTTACCCCATCCCTTAGTACAGTAAGAAGAAAGCCAATAGTCAGAAGATGAGAAGAATCAGAACTGCTGTGAGTCAGCAGGAGAGTATGAAGTCGTCCGCAAGAGGCATGTAGAGTTTCAGAAGAGAAGAAGAGTTTTTGTCAGAGTGCACGGCGGAAGCATGTTGAGGTTCTCGAGGAAGTCGAGGTTTGCTGGAGGTGTCTCCTAAAGAGAGGGTGATTCGCTATGGGCGGAAAGGTAAATTAGCTCTCAGATACATTGGACCCTTTGAAATCCTGCAAAGGATTTGGGAATGCATCCCACGAGTTAGATTTACCCACTTCAATGGAAGAGATCCATTCGTTTTTTTTCATGTTTCCACGATATATGAGTTCGTGTCGGGTCCGAGTGAGGTTCTTAAAGGAACCAGAGGTGGGGACCGTAGAGGATCTCACCTATGTTGAGCAGCTAGTACGGACCGCAGACACACAAGTCAGAAAGTGTGGAAACAAGGAAATCTCGATGGTGAAAGCCCCTTAGAATCACCTTAAGATGAAAAGTTCACCGGGGAGACCGAGAGTTTTTACTCCAGCAATGACCGTGTCTCTCTTTTAGAAGAGAGGTTTTTAGGTTTTGCTTGCTTGTTGCTTGCTTGCTGATGTATGCTTGATGCATGTTTGTTTGTTTGAACATTCGAGGACGGATGTTCTTAAAGGGGGGAAGAATGTAATACCTGGCTAGATTCCGGCATCGGAATCCCTACCTTCCGGCGGAATCTCCGTTGGAATATGGAATTTTGATGATGCCAGAGTCTTCTAGAGGGGTAAAATGTGATTTCTAAAATGATTTTTACTGATTTCATGGTTTTAAATGAAAAAGATTTGAGTTTTGAAAAGGAAAAGACCAAGGAGGTTTTTGCCAGGTTCGGCCGACGAAAGTAAAGTTTGGCCGCCGAACATGAGTTGGTTTTGGGAGCGCTTTTGGGCCTCCGAAGGCCTTGTTTGAACAAACCAGGTTCGGCCGCCGAACCTCAAGTTCAGCCGCCGAACATGGGGGTGTTTTGCATGCAATGTTAGGCCGCCGAAGGAGGTTTGGCTGGCCACCTATAAAAGCCCCTCAGACCGAAAATGGGCGAGATTTCTCCCCATTCTCGAGCTCAGGTGTGTTCATGTCCTCCTTTGGTCATTTTCATGTTTTCTCTTCATCTCCTTCATATTTTTATGAGTTCCATGGTTGTTTTGAAGAGTTTTCAAGCTTAGATCAAAGTTTTGGGAGCTTGTAGACCCAAGGAGTAGTTTCCTCCCATCTCCAAGTTAGAGCTCGCACAAACCCTCGATCTTCAAGAGGTAAGTGTTGATCTATGCTTTTCTTTACGTTTCATGAAGTTTTAAGTGAGTTTTAAGAGGTTTTGATGGTTGAGCATGGGTAGATATGCATGTTAGGGTTTATGTGGGTTTTATGCCTAATGTATGATAATGTATGATAATGTATGTTTGTGTTGGGGTTTAGGTCAGTTTTCAAGCCCCTTGAGCATATGGGAGAGAGTATGCATGATTGGGAAAGAGTATGTGAGGTTTGGTTTGTTTTGATGGTTTTGGCCTATGTGGGTCATAAACTATCTATGTATGCTTTAGATGTTGTTTTTGGGGAGTTTAAGCTTGTTTGAGCTCCTTTGTGCATGGTTAAGGATGTATGCATGTGTTTGAGGAGTTGGATGCTTGTTTTGGGGTGTATGGAAGGTTTGGGAGGCTTGAAATGCACAAAGGCTGAGTTCTGGATGAACTCAGGTTCGGCCGCCGAAGGTGGTTTCGGTCGCCGAACCTGCCTGAGGATGCAGGGATTGGCCGCCTAACCTTGCCCCCGAAAGTTGAGTTTTGGCTTGAAACAGACTTTCGGCCGCCGAAGGTAATGTTCGGCCGCCGAAAGTGCCTGACTTTCGTCTCTGGAGAGAGAGTTCGGCCGCCGAAGGTGCCGCCGAACCTGCCTGACTTTCGTCTCTGGAAGGGACCTTCGGCCGCCGAAAGTGCCCTGTCCAGCCGTTTCATGAGTGTTTTCTATGCATGTTTAAGTGATGCTTTAGGGGGTTTTTGGGTAGTTGTTTATGAGTTGTTTAGAGTATGTTTGGCACCTCACTGGAGTCCACCTATGTAGGATCGGACCCGAGGAACCAAGGTGTTTAGCAGTGTTAGCTGCTTCAGAGTTAGTAGCCAGAGGTGAGTGGAACTAACCCTTATGTTTTAAATCAAATGTTTTCAGCATGTTCAAGCATGTTCATGCATCATGAATACCATGTTATGCAATAGGTTGTTTGCATTAGAATTCACGAATATGATGCATTGCATAATACGATGATGATGATGTGGATGGATACTGGATGATCCTCTAGCCCTCGGTATGTTATGACATGATATAAATTGATATGATATGGCATGTATGATATGATATGAGATGAGAAGCCCAGGCATGGCCGTATCGCCCCTGGCATATAGTATGAGAAGTCCAGGTGTGGCCGTATCGCCCCTGGCATAAAGCATTGTTGACTTGTTGTGGTACGAGATTGATATGTAGAGGGCTATTGGTGACAGATTCATCCTTAAGGTGATTTATTTGTGATGTGACGCATTCATGATAGCATACGTTAAAATGAGCTGTTTTCTTTTATGGTTTCTGCTCACTGGGCTTTTTAGCTCACCCCTCTCCCCTAACCCCAGGTTTGCAGGGTCAGAGGTAGTTCAGGAAGATGACGAGATATGGTTATGGTCAGGACATGTAATAGAATAGTAGTGGACATGATGTAATGTAAGGATATGTATTGATGTAAAAAGAGATGTATTGCATAATGATATTATGTTATATGTTCAGAGTTATCGTATGGTGCTTGGCCCGAGTTGGATAATCCCCTTGTACATGAGTTTTATTTTATGTTGTTTCATGTGATGGACCGAGTTTGACATAGGGTATGCTGACCCTAGGGGTCCTATGAGTTCAGTCATAGTGCATACACAGGTCAAACGGGTTACAGAAAAAGTTTACAGTTTCATGTTTTAAAGTTTATGCTTATGTTTGATCATGTTTGGGATTACCAGCTGTATAGGATGTATGTTAGGCTTGCTACGGGTCCCGGCGACCTTAAGTCGATCTGGATCCTAGCCCCGGTAGCGGTCCGATTTCCGGGTCGTTACAGAGGTAGTCCTTGGAAGGGACATAGTAGGGGTGCCTAGAGGTTTGATGTCAGCCCTACAGGCTCATAGATTGCTCCGGAGAGGGTACCAGAGGGTTTCTCGCTCTTGCTGAGAGTTTAGTAGTCAGGTCAGGGAACCAACCTCAGTGTCTGTGGGTTGAGAGAGAGTTCTGAGCAGTTTTTTCTAGGCGAGCTGTCAGGTTTATCACCTGCTAGAGAGTTAGAGTTTGGAATAGGAGTGGTGTCTGGACCCAGAACCATTTCTATTCTTCCCTACAGGATGGTACCTGTAGAGTTGAGGTAGTAGTCAGAGTAGTGGTGAGTCTTGGTAGACAAGGGTTATATCCGACTTAGTACCTCACTCTGGAGTGTTCCAGTGTTGTTGAGGGAAAAGAAGGATGAATCCTTGAGACTTTGTAACGACTGTACCAAGAGCAGGTATTCCCATGAAGGATTGGTGATCTATTGGAACAGCTAGTAGGAGCTGGTTGTTTTCCAAGATAGATCCAAGATCCGGGTACTACCTGTTAAGAGTTACAGAAGAAGCCAGTTTAGTAAAGATGAAGAGAGAAGGGCAAGGATTAGAGTGCGTAGCGGAAGCTTGTGGAGTTCAGGCGAAGGTTGGGATTTTGTTTGTGGCGTCTTCTTTTGTTAAGTGGTGATCCGTTGTGAGTCGACGGGTAAAGTGGCTCCAAGGTACATCGACCCTTTGAAGTCTTGTAAAGGATTGGGGATGTATCTCCTGCTTCAATGAAGGAAATCCATCTGGTTTTCCATGTTCCTGTGGAAGTGCGTGTCCGATCCAAGTTAGGTTCATAAGGAACCAGAGGTGAAGATCTTAGGGGCTCTCACCTATATTGAGTAGTCAGTCCGGATCCTGGACACGCAGGTCAGAGAGTTGAGGAACAAGGAAGCCCGGTGGTGATAGTTCTTTAGAATCACCACAGTTTGGGAATGTGCCTAGCGGACCCGGGAGTGTTTACTCCAGCTGTGCCTGCGTCTCTCTTTGGAGAGAGGTTTTAGGCTTCGCTTGCTTGCTTGCATGTTTGTTGTTTGAACATTCGGGGACGAATGTTTTTGTAAGGGGGATAGATTGTAATACCCGGCTAGACGCCGGCATCGAAATTCTGACTTTCCGGCGGAACGAGGATGTCGGAGCCGTCTCGAAGGGTGTAAAAGAGGTTGTCAAAATGTTTTTAAGTGTTTTATGGTTTTGAATGCAAAGGAATTGGGTTTTGAAAGGGAAAAGACCAAGGAGGAACATTTCAGGTTCAGCCGCCGAAGGATAAGTTCGGCCGCCGAACATTGCATGGTTTCGCCCGCCGAAGGTGAAGTTCGGCTGCCGAACGTTGCATGGTTTTGCATGCAGCTTAGGCCGCCAAAGGAGAGGCGGTTGGCCACCTATAAAAGCCCCGTTGACCGGAAATAGAGTGAGCTTTCACTCTCTTTTCGTGCAAAGGTAGGTTTTTGTCCTCCTTGGATAGAGTTCAAGTTCTTTTCCCAAATCCCTCAAGTTTTCATGGGTTTTATCCTTGGTTTTGAAGGTTTTGAGCTTTAAGCAAAGTTTTAGAGCTTGGAGGCTTTGGAGCTTGGATTCTCCATATCTCTAAGTTTGGATCGCACCAACTCTCGTTCTTCAAGAGGTAAGTGTAGATCCTTAGCTTTTATGATGTTTTAAGTGAGTTTTATGAAGGGTTATGGGGGTTTTGATGCATGAGTTGCATGGTTGTGCATGTGAGGGTTTATGGACCCTTTATGCCTATGTATGCTCTATGTTGTTGTGTGTTGGAGTTTAAGCTTGTTTATGCATGGTTAAGGGTTTATGCATGTGTTGGAGAGGTTGGATGCATGTTTTGGGTTGTTGGAAGCTTGGAGAGGCTTGTTTGGGCATGAGGCTGAGTTCTGGATGAACTCAGGTTCGGCCGCTGAACCTGCCTGTGGTGGCATGTATTGGCTGCCGAACTCTGCCCCCGAAAGTTGGACTTTCTGCTCTGGAGGGGAGATTCGGCCGCCGAAGGTGCCGCCGAACATGCATGAGGTTCGTCTCTGGAGAGGACTTTCGGCCGCTGAACCTGCCGCCGAAAGTGCCCTGTCCAGCCTTTTCTTGGGTGTTTTCTATGCATGCTTTTGTGATGTTTTAGGGGGTTTTTGGGGAGTTGTTTATGAGTTGTTTAGAGTGTGTTTGGCACCTCATTCGGGTCCCCCTGTGTAGGATCGGACCCGAGAGATCGAGGAGGCTGTCAGTGTTAGCTGGTGCAGAGTCAGTCCAGCGTCTGCCAGAGGTGAGTGGAACTAAACTTAATGTTTTCAATTGAGCAATTAACTACTTTTAGCATGTTTCATGCACCATGAGTATGCAATAGGTTGATTGCCTTAGTAGTCACGACTATGATGCATTGCATTAGTTCTTGCTGATGTGGATGGACCAAGGCGACCTCAATAGCCTACGATCTGTTAAGTAAGGAAAGACCTGTGTGAGCTCCCTTGGGGGGGCCGGGCGCTGACAGAGGGAGTTTTGAGGTCATGTCCAATCCGAGATATGAAATGTTTGTGCTGTGACGCATTTCATGAAAGCATGTTATTAATGAATTGTTTTCATTGTTTCTACTCACTGGGCTTTTTAGCTCACTCCTCTCCCCTAACCCTAGTTTTGCAGGGCCAGAGATAGCTATGGGGAGTCAGAGTCTGCAGAGTTAGAGTATGAAGTGTATGTAATAGAGTAGTGGACATGATGTAAATTAAAGGATTAGTATGTAATGGAATGTCTCGATATGTAATGTCATGTAATGGATAGAGTTGTGCTTTGCCCTAGTGTATGGTTTCTCCCTTGTTATGCATGATCTTTATTGACTGTTTTATGTGTTAAGATAAGAAAGGTGTGGAGCCAAGGCGGACTTGTGATATGCTCACCCTATGAGAGTAGGTTCTATGTTGACAGACATAGTGCATGCAGGTCAAGCTTGGTAAGGGAAAGAAGGGTTTTTTCCGTTTTTATGTTTATGTTTGATCATGTATGGGATTTATCAGGTACACAGAGTTCAGGATAGGCTTGCTACGGGTCCCGGCGGCCTTACGCCGATCTGGATCCTAGCGTCGGTAGCGGTTCGGGCCGTTACAGAGGGGTATCGGATTCCGGGCTATTACAGTAGAAGCCTTCAGTGAGCTAGCTGCATCATTGTTAGGCAGGCGTCAGCCAGAAGTGAGTAGAACTGAACTAATTTCTTGTTTTAAAGTAATCAAACTTTTGAGCATGTTCATGCATCACGAATGCCATGTTATATGATAGGTTGTATGCATTAGAATTCACGAATATAATGCATTGCATATTTTACTGTTGATGTGGATGGATATTGGATGACCCACTAGCCCTCGAGCAGGTTATGTTATGATGGATACGGAAGACCAGGACTGCCCATTCTACGTGCCCTGTCACTATGTAAGAGAAAGACCAGGGCTGTCCATTCTACGCCCCTGGCATTTATGGATATGTTATGTTATGATTAAGAGGAAGTCCTGAGGAGTTCCGTCGAGGGCCGAGCACTATTTGGAATATGTAGAGGGTTACTGGTGACAAGTCTATCTTGTTGTGATTTGTTTGTGCTGTGACGCATTCCATATGAGTATATGTTTATTAAACTGTTTTTATATTCTGCTCACTAGACTCTTGTAATTTATCCCTTTCCCCTAACCCCAGGTTTGCAGGAGCGCAGATAGCTTGGGAGAGTCGGCATTACTTTTGGTATAGTTTTAATGTAATAGAATAGTAGTAGACATGTAATATCTTATGGATTAGAATTGCGTTTTACCCTAATGATAGTTTTGTAATCTCGGTTTGCATGATCTTTATATAAAAGTTTTATGTATATATTATGTTGAACCAAGTTGAGGCATGTATGTTGACCATACTTAAGCATTTGATGAAAGCTCTAGTATGGGTTATATGTTTTCAGTTAATGATACATGCACAGATCAAGTTTGGTTTCATGGAAATATTTAAATTTTATGAAAATATATGATCATGTATGGGATTTTATCAGATATACAGGATGTATAGTAGGCTAGCTACGGGTTCCGGCGACTTTAAGTCGATCTGAATCCTAGCACCGGTAGCGGTCCGGTTTCCGGATCATTACACTTCCTTTTCATTTATTTTCGGCATATTTTTTTTTACGATCAATATTTTGATTATTCTAAACTTTTAAAAGCCTCAAAATCGTCAGACAGATTTTAATCAAATTAATTTTCAAATCTAAATAATTAGGTTTTTAATATTCGACATCATATATCACTTTACAAGCTTAAAAAGTATACTGCAATTGAAAATTATCTTTTGTGATTTAAAAAATAGAAATTAGGTGGAGAAGTAAAATTCAGTAACAATAAGAATAAATAACCTCAAGATTTGTCAAAGAGTCTTTGAGTAGCATGAGTTTTTCTCTCCAGCTCCAGCTTCCTTTTCAAACTTTTAGATGTTCGTTTGGATTTTAATGGGTGAGTTTGGAAACTCTATAGGTAATAAAATCTTCTTTGTTCCCATAGATGATGCTATTTAATAGTCTTGTTTTCTCTTGCTCCCTCATATGGGTCTTTGTACTTGATGTTAAGAAATGGATTTGCAAAATAAAAAAAAATAGTCAGGGATCTGTCGAGGATCTTTCTAATAGAGACCTTCGACGTTCAAGTCAAATCCGTGAATTAGAGTAATAATGATAGGTAGGACATGCAGAGAAATCAATGGAGAAGAGGAAGAAGAAGTTAGGAAAAAAGAAAATTGGAGAGATAGAGAGCCCTTGTGTGGGGGAGGAAGTCCCTTAAAAGGGAGAGAGAAGCTCCCTTTTAAAGGTCTACCCACCTCGATGAGCTCTCATTTGTCTTGTCAATCAGAAATTTGAGAATATTTGTTGATATATTCATAAGTGGACCCTTTTTTTAAATAAAATAATATTATAATATTTATATGTTATCAGCGTGTATCCATAATTTTTTTTCATCATAGAAATTTAAAAAGTTATTGGAGAATAAGATCAATTAGAGATTTTAAATTGAAAAAATGATAACTTTTATCATTAAATGACTATATTGATAACTCAAAGATCTAGCAGAGAATAAGATCGAAACATGTGGTCTGATTAAAGATTTAAGATAGTAAATGCATGCGGACAAGTTTAGTAAATGAGAATAATAATGGTTGAGTCTAAAGTATTTGGAGACTTTAAGGTTAAAGAGATACAAAAAAAAATTATAAGATTAAAGATGACAGAATGGAGTCTCCATTCTTAATAAAGACAAAAGTATTTATACTTCTATTCGTACAAGCTACTCTCAGCACATGTCATTTTAGAGTAAGGGTGTCGTACTTTCTATAGGAACATTTCAATCGGATCATTAATAGCATGTAACAGTTGACTCATAAATATAACACAGACTAAGTTAAGACAGCTAACACACATGCATTTAATATCTTGATTATTCAAGAAGTTAAGAGTCAATGTCAGAAATAGCATTAGAGTGCTTGGACTATTTTGACCCGTTCGGGCCTCTTGTAGCTAGGGTCTAAGCCTACTAACCTACTTGAGTGAATGGTTGGATTTTAGCATAAGATATGTATTGTGATCCTAAACGGGACCGTATTTCATATATTATAAACGTGAGTATCCACTTAAAATTATTTAGGAGAGATTAATATTAGTAGGCAAAAATTAACTTGAAAATACCTCTAATCATAAAAATAAATAAATAAATAATGAGTTCATCACAAGTAATTATGATGAAAACTTAGCTTCATCATCTCTATTATATTCTTCAACTTTTGTAATTCATCTCATGGTCGTGGAAAAGTAATGAGACTCCATTTCAACCTTAATGAATGAATGATTGAGATTTTATTTTTACATATATATTTATTTTGATTTTTATATGATAAGATGATTTTATTTGAAAATTTTTAGTTATTTAAACTGAAAATTACATCTTATTTCTGTTTAATTGGTCAAAACATTGAAAATTATTTCAATCATTAAGTTTTACTTTAATAATATTTAGGAAATAACAACGAATTAAGTCTGGCTAACTCTATTGATAAAGTTATGATTGCTTTTCATTGTTGATTCGAAGCCAAATTACATTTCCCTTTTTTATTACTAACAGATTATTTATGAACTTGTCAAACCTTCGGTTCCCTCTCTGTCTCTTTCAATGATGGTGGTATAGCATAACTGTTCATTGGATCTCTGCAACTCTTGATGGCTTCCTGCTGATTGGGTGTTGTTCTGAAACAAGAGTTGAAACCGGAGGTGATATTAGGAATCATTTCTTAGAATTTGTTTAGATATATTGTCTGTATACTCTTTCTCATGCTTATCTTTCTCCTTTGTTTTGCACAAATGTTGAATCTAATTTACCAGAACCAAATCCAGCTGAGTTGGGGAAATATAGTAATGATCAGAAAGTATCAGAGTCAACTCAATACTTCTCCAATAATAATAGCTAGGCTTGGCTCAGGCAGCCCTGGTGATGTCTTTATAAGATTTTCTTAGAATTAATTTATCTACATACTTGGAGGTTAGAGACGATATATGTATACTCTTTTCCAGGGATCGCTGCATGGTGAAGTTTTTGCCGTCAAGAAACTTAAATCTAGAAAGGATGAAGACCCACAAAATAATATGGAGGAGATTGAATACCACAAAATCTAGAAATGATCTCATCTTAATTTTTAAACACTCAAGAATTATAGGGCATGCATATACCATAATTGCAATTAAAGCATTGAATTTATATCATAAGGATTATACTTAATTAGCTCATGGCATGTGAATGTGTATATATAATTATAATTTCCTGAACCTTAACATTCCCAACCTAATTTTTCATCTGGATAGCTTTCTGCAACTCCTGATGGGTTCTTGTCTGGGAAAGAGCGTCCACACCAGAGGTAAATTTTTTTACTGTGTATGATATATCTTCAATTTAAATTGTAATTCCTTCTCCTTTTGATTTGGTCAGATGGTGGAGGATCTAGTTTACCAGCTCCAAATCCAAATCCACCAAATGTGAAGATTTATACTATGCAGAAACTGGCAGACGCAACTCAAGATTTCTCCGACCACAATAGAATTGGCTCAGGTCCTCACGGTGATGTCTACAAGGGAACACTAGATGGTCAGACTGTTGTTATCAAGAGACTTGGACCTACCACATAATTAAGCACACGGATCTTCTTCTACTAGTATAAATAAATAATCAATTCTGCTAATTAAGATCAGGAATTATGTATTACTGTTATTATCCATAATATATTAAATTAAAAAAATACATCAAATTAAAAATAAACATATGGCTATGAGATGAACGGCATCAGCTATATGATACTCCATATTCAAAATAGTTTTGAGGATATTAGAACAATCATGGATGATTGTTATTCAAATCTGAAGAACAAATTAATATTACGGCTGCATGTGCAGCCGTACATATTGGGCTCCTTAAGAAAGGCTAGTGTTGTCAATGCTTAACCATATTCTATCCACCGAGTCACGCCCTTGTAGGATTTCAACAATCTGCATCACATAACAATTATAAAGAACTATGTTTGGAAAGCAAATGTGCAAGTAATTCTCTTCTTTTTGAGTTTACATACTTTACTTGCTCGCGGACGATAATTTGCACGTTTATATACGCAAGATGCAGCACAATAAATCATTCTAATCATTTCCTCTCGATTGTAGTTGTCTTTCAGTCTGGCATCAACGAGGCCACTGTAATCCTTTATCGGCAAAGCTTTTTTGAGTAGAGGTGCTGCCTGAAGTTTGAAAAATAAACATGCATGTTAGTTTCTTTTCTTAAATAAAATTCAGAGTATTTTTCTTTTTAATAGACATTATGGATGAAGGAACAAATAATTATACGTACCCAAATAGACAACTTAACACCATCTTCGTTCCCAATGGCTGGTTTCCCAGTAATTAATTCCAAAAATACAATACCCAAGGAAAAGATGTCGCTTTTATCAGTAAGCTTCTCATCTTCGCGATACTCTGGAGCTAAATAACTGCATGCATGCCCTCCGACAAAATATTAATGCGTGTAAGAAAAACTAATAATCCAAATGCAATCATGCAAAATATAACTTACACCGATTTTCCTTTCAAATTACCAACATTTGAACTCTTAAATTTGAAAGCCCACAAAACGTCTTTGGCTAATCTGTAATTTGAAATCTGCACATATATAAAATATTAGCAAGAATTATACAAGCATGCACTTGCTGTAAATCTTAATTACCTTTGGTTGAAAGCTTTCACCAACAAAAATGTTATCCATCTTAATATTTCCATGGACAATTTGAGGTTGACCTAAAAGTACATATATCACAAATTAATTTAAGCATGTAAAAAAAAAACAGAGAATCAATTAATTTATTAAGTAAATACTCACAAAATTCATGTAAATATGCTAATCCTTTTGCGACACCTACGGCGATTTTCATTCTACTTGGCCAGTCCATAATTGCTCCTCCATTTTCTGCAACCTTCAGCATATTATAATACATTTATATATATATTAAAGGTTAGATATAAATGTAAGGGACTCACCGTGGAATTGAGACAGCAAGGATTTGTTGGAAAAATACTCATAAACGAGGAGTCTATCGGATCCGTCAACGCAGTATCCAATCAACTTCACAATATGTGGGTAACAGATGTGACTAATGGCCTCAATCTCTTCCTGAATCTTTTGTTCGTTCACATTTTCACCCAAATATTCAAGCTTTTTAATTGCAGCATTATTCTTTTTATCATCAAAGGATCCCAGATAAATTGTGTTCTTGCTAATCAAGTTATTGTTAGAGAAACTACCTGTAGCCTTTGCTACTTCATCATAACTATAGATTTTTGGCGAATTAATTTGTTTGCTCTCGATGCCAAGTAGACATTCTAGATTAATAGGATCGCATTCTACGCGAGTCAAGAAGAATATAGATACATGCATGTAAAGAGAGAATAGTTAGTAATAATGATCAAAATCTCATGGTTATTTTAGACTCTATCATTGAAATAATCAGATTGGATAAACAAGCCAAAGTTTTTTTATAAGCAAATATTATTAATTTTATAAAATTCAAGAAAAACTTAGCATGACAATCCAAACTGTCATACACCCTTCTAACTATAAAAGTCTACTCTTTTTAATAAAATAAAAATATTTAAATACAAATTTAAGATAAAAATTATTAGATATTTATATGAAAAAAAATATTATATATATATACAACACATACCGCGAAGAGATGTTTTAAGTAGAGCTTCTTTTCCTTCAAGAATTTGAATTATCTGCATGATAATGTTAAAAAAGCCAAATCAATTCATAATTTTTTTTACATCATACGTAATTATATTTTCATTTAGTTTAAGTAACAACTCTTTCCTCTCAAAGCAAAATATTGTTTCTTAAAGATGAGAAGAGGAAATGCTGGCTTTCTTAGCTAAATATTGTTGGTCGTTTACTTCATAATCTGACTAGTTTATATATAGTTAAAATTTTATAAGATTTATATTTTTCACATTCTTTTTTTTTAAAGCAAGTTGCGAGCAACATAGTTATTAGCTTTGACAAAATTTATTAGCATTTGAGATGCGTTGAGTTTGCATAAACATCAGTGATAAATGGATATTGCTATTTAGTCTGATCCTTGAATATCTTAGATTGATAACATTTTGTTGCCTTGTTCTCTCTAGAGTGGCAAATGTGCTCAAATGGTAGTTGATTTGATAGATCACAATGCTCTTAACTAAAAATACAGACTTATATGTACGTATTTTCTCTACAACAAAATGTTGGTTATCCTTTTTATTCTAATTACACCTCTTAGTACCTCTAATTCATTAATGTGGCATTATGTGGGTGACAACCGATATAATGTGCGAGTAGACTATAAATTTTTGATGTGTTGTTTGCATGCTAATGAGTTATCTTCCTATCTGATGTTCTGAGATCCAGAAAAAATAGGGTTTACAGTAGTTGAGTGAGTTTGGTCCAAGAGGAGGATCCTCCTCTCTTTTTATTCACTTTCTCTTGCTTGCTGGTGATGCCTAACGGCTTTTCCACTACAGTGACGCTCATCCCTGTCAGACAGGTTCGTACGTGCAGAAATATCAGTTTTCTCACCTACGTCAGGCTGCCATTTAATTTTCTTTAGTACGCATACGAAAAAGGGCTGCGGAAGAACTGAATCGGTTCATTTATCATCATGCCGGGTCCCTGCGCTCAAATACGACCCGACCCGCTGAGCATTTGGTGGCCCACGTTTAGGCTGACGGGCAGCCTTGTCTAGGGTCGTCCTGAGGTCTGAGCCTGATCTATTTTTGTGGGTTCTGACTCGGCCCAGGGGAGGGTGAGAGGGCCAACGGTTATCACTATCCATCATCTTTTATTTTGTCTCAACCTGACATACGGCAAAATGTCTGGTTTTTATTAGTTATGCCAAAACTAAAGTTCTTTTTTTGGCACGCTTTTTATAACGCGTTGTTAGTTATGATTAATCTTATTAGGAGATGTGGTAAATTTGACTTAATTTGTTCTATTTATCGATATGCACTTTCAATTTTAGAGTATTTATTTTCATCTAGTTTAGTTTACTAGTTTCTATTCATAGAGATCGTCTTTTATTATTTTTATATAGTTTCCTACAAGCTTTATTAGCAAGGTCAAGAGTAAATGTTGATAGTATTTTACTTCTGACTCTTGTTATCCTTACTCTTTGATACATATGGATGGGTATAAATAGGTGTATTTTTTATAAAGTGATCTTATATCCTATATTAGCCTTACACGATATTTATTCCCATTTAGAGTAGTTAGAGCTCAGTGTGTTTTTATTAGACCTTCTTTTTATCAAAATTCTTTCTTTTCAGTATATTTTTGAACTCCTTCTCCATCGAAATTTTATAAATTCAATTATAATATCGTATAGAAAAATTAATTTCTGCGTATAGCTATTGTTGTCATTGTTATTAATAGTATAGATTTATTATATGTAATATCACTAGACAAGTATACCGACTATAGTTACTGAAAAAAAAAATATTTATTAAAAGATATTAAATTTATATTTACTCATAATTTACCGTATATGATGAAGTAAATTTTTTTATTTTGTATAATGCTAAATGTTATTCTATCAATTTTATTTTATGAAAATTGGTACTATAATTTATCAAATATTTAATAAATATATACCACATGCCGCTAATTGTTGGACTGATACCATGGCTAAACTTTATTTATGCTGTTTGTTACCTTGGATTGATTATTTTGCAGTTTTTTTTAATTATATTATAAATTTTGTTAATTTTGCAGTATTATAATATAAAAATTTTTTTTGGTAAAAAAAAGTAAAATAAAAATAATTTTATTTTTTGAGATTTTATTAATCCTTCCTAAAAGTGTTTCTGACACTTAAAACAAGACGAATCTCTATATATATTAAACAAAAAATATTTAAGGGAAAATTTAAATTGTTTACTATATTTACATAATCTAATGGATTTAACTATTTGATGTCTTTATTTTTCAAAAATATATTAATTAATTTTTATATTTTTAAATAGTTAACTATTTAATTTCGTGTATAAATTATTAAAACTAATTAAAAATAAGTCATATAATTCCTGTCCTATTATTACTAACTACATAAATAATCAAATAAAGTACATTTTCAAAAAAAAAAAAAAGTAAAGTAAAGAGCTCTCGATTTGACAAAAAAAATCATTAAACTAAGATTCTGATTGTTCGTGGAACATAAAATACATTTTGAAAATATTTTTTTAAAAAATAAATCTTATAAAGAATATATTTTATGAAAAATATTTTTCAATAATATAGCATTTTTTTATTATTTAATTTTAATTTAAAAAATAAAATTTATTAATAAATTTATATTAATAAGAATATCTAAAATGTGGAAAATAATTTTATATTTAAAAAAGTTATTTTACTTAAAATAATATATTTATCAAAGAAATTTTTTTATTAATTAAATTTTTTGAGTATAAATATTATATTTTTTATTTAATTTTATAATAATTTAATTTCTATAATATTCGAGTGCATAAATACTATCGCCATTTATATAAATTAAATTATTTCGTATAGTTTAAAAATTGAATGAATAAATAATTATATTTTAGTTCATAATGAATCAAAATTATGCAAAAGAAGTTCTAATATTACATATAATTCCTTTTCATGCTGTAGTGTAATATCTAATCATATAATGCCCATAAACTCAAGAAGCATTAAATTCTTATTCTTTTTAAACTAATTCTCTATCATCTCTCTTAACTTTCCCTCAATTTACAACTTTTACCCAAAGCAAAATCATAAAAAGCTATATTAGCACTTTATAATTCAGAGATGTTTTGAATACCGCACTTATTAATTAAAAAGGGAGAGCGAAAGGGAAACAGAAGGGTGGCATGGGTTTCTTCGTTTTGGCCTTTGGAGTTTTGCGGACTTTAGCTTTGTTTCCTCTTTTTCCTTACCTTCGGGTAGGGTATTTTTGGTGCGGCCGTCTCTCCCGGCTTTTCCTCGCTATGGATGGACGCGCCGTTAATTTTTTTTTTCTTTTTATTTCCTTCTTTCTGTTTTTGATTGTTTAGATTTGTTTATTACTGTTGATGTTTCGTTTTTGCCGGTCCTACAGATGGTCTTAGCGAGTGATTTTGATTCGAAAGACATGTTGCTAGACTTCAACTTTAGCTTTTAGTACAGTGAATGGCTTTACGCGTGATGTCAGCAATCTAGAACATATGTCCGTTGACTAATGCTCCTGTCGAGTCTTCTTGAGCTCCACGGCATCTTCTCCTTTGGATTGCTTTGTCTATCAAGGACTCGTACTATTAACATTTTCTCTATCTGTTTGCATATATGCTTATTTGGTCTTCTTTATTTTTCTGTCGAAATATTGTTGCATGATCGTTATCAATTCAGGTTGCTTTAGTCTCTCTGTAGGTGCTTGCTTTGCTAGCTGGTGTGGCCGTGGTGCGAAGGTAGCGATGATTACTTGCTTTTTAAATTTTTATAAAACTTTTCATACCGAGCAGAGAATAATAAATTATTTAACTTTATCGATTTATAAATTCAAAACAATCAACAATATATGCGAGTAATTTTTATTTTTTTATAAATTTTTAATAATATAATTAATTTTATATTTAATATTTTTTTTTATATAAAAATTAGGATCAAAAGAATAAAACTTGAGATATCTCGGATTTACTCCACTTACCACCCGATTAAAATTGTGAGTATTTATATTTGGTCATTATAATTTATATAAATTTAAGTTTTTAGTAAATTATAATTTTAACATACATATTTAGTTTATATTGAATTCAAAGGAGGGTGAACATTTGATCGGTTGAATTTGATCGATTTGAATTTTTAATAAATTTTATATTTTTTATACTTTATCTTTAGTATTTTAAAATCTAATTAAAATATTTTAATTTTAATATGATCTAATTTTTTTATATTATTAAAAATAATATACTATTATCACTATTCGGTTCGGTTTGATTTTTTTATTTTTTTCTAATTAAAACTAAACCAAATTGAAATAACTGAAAATTTTAAAATTAAAAACTAAATCGAACCAAAATAAATAAAAACCTCAATTGAATTTTTAAATTAATTTGATTCGATCAATTTTTTCGATATCAACTGAATATCGGTAACACACCTAAATTGAAAATTTTAAAAGTTTTAAAGAAGCGTGAGTATTTTAAGAAGATATATATATAAATAATTAATCTCAAAATCATTTTTATACATTACCGTTTCCATGTTTGGTCGTGATTGTGAAGGCTCATATACGCAAACTTGAGCGCAATTAATGATATTCTCCATTTGCATTTCATTGTATTCTCCTTGCAACTTTAAATCAACAAAATCCGTCCTATCTTTAGCAGTAATCCGAGAATGTGCCTGAATATCAATGAATACAAGTATCAGTTATTCTACCTCTTCCAAATAAGGGAAATCTCTTCCTGGCCTAAAGAGTATTTCTCGTTTTGAAGATATTGATCATGTATGCTCAACCAAATTTCAAGAAAAATTAATTGAACTCAGAAAAAAAAAATATTTATGATGGTAAATAATTATATTTTTTTATAATTAAAATTCATCAATACATTAAAAAAATATAATGTGAAAGTGAAAGAGAAGAGAGTTTATGAACTATACCAAGTAAAATAAATAAAATATTAATTATAATTAAAATAAAATTGAATTAGAATATAATGGGTAAATATCAAAAAGCTATGATATTTTTTTTATAATTATTAAGAGGCTTTTACTCGCACCAGTATATATAAATAAAATATTTATATTTATATTATATCATTAGCTATGTTAATAATTTTTAATCTCAATTTTTTACTATGATTAAAATAAATATAAAAAAATTAAAATTAAAGAAGTTGCTAAAATTAATAAAAACACTAAAGTTTTGAAATATTTATATTTATGTTTAATAAATTTAATTTTATAATGCATAAAAATCATTAGATAAATGAATATTGTATTAGTTATAGTTAAACTTCATATTTCTACTTAGTTTTAATTTTATCAGGTTTAAAGTCATTCTACGATCATATTCTTAAAAAATTATTTTTAATAATTTGCAAAACCAAAGGTGAAGTAGAGTATTCATATTATTCAAAATTAATTAGTTTAGGTCAAAGTTGATCAAATTAAATTAATTAGTTTTCATTAATAATCTGTTTTAAAATTTTAATGGTATGTAAGATATTTTTAAAATTGAGTAAATTATTATCAAATTTTTGAGTTTTTAAAAGGTTAAATTACATTATTTCTTAAATTTTAGTATTGTTAACGGATCGATTTTTATATTTTTAAAATTAAATTCTTAATTTTCTTTATAATCAATCCGTTTAAATAGAAAATTTTTGAACGAAAGATTTTAAATTCATTTATTCATTTTTATCGTTGAAAGTGTAGAAATATTTTTATTACATTTTTAATTGGGTAAATTATATATTAATTTTTAAGTTTTGATATAATTAACGGATCAGTCCTTATATTTTTAAAATCGACCGTTTAAATCTCTCTATAATCAATTTATTTAAATTTCAATCTTTTCATCTATTTCTTGCAATTAAGAGCATGAAAATACCTTTCTTTCAAATATTTCGTGATTTTGACTTGTTAACTAACGGAATTATGAACGAAAATATCTCACATTTGAATTATAGAGAAATTTAAATATTCGATTTTAAAAATACAATAATCATTCTATTAATTATACTAAAATTCAGATACTAAAATATAATTTATTATTTTTAAATTAATTAATTTATTTTTATTTTAAATTATTTAATTAAAATATTTCAATATTTTATAAAATCTAATTCTTTAGTTTAAAAAAAAGCCATTAGCTTTTTTAATTATTTATTTTATTTAATTCCTATAATTTTAATTATATATATTATTTAGCTTCTAAATTTAACTATTTATATTATTTTAATCATTAATAAAGATAAAATAAGTTGATTAATAATTTTCTTTATTAAAAAAATTTAAAAATTTGATTTTATAAAATTTAAAAACGTTTTAGTTTTTAAAAAATTCAAAGAATTTAATATTAATTCTCTCTAATATATATATATATATGAAAAAGATAGATATTTTATATTTCTCAATTAAATCAATGAATGATTTGCTAATTAATTAAAAAGTGCATTATTATAGATTAGGAACTTACCCAATTAACAATGTCACCTTCATCAAATGTTGGCTTTTTCCCTGTAATTAATTCTAAAAGCACAATACCAAAAGAATAAATATCTAATTTTTCACAAACATTCTGTTTATCTCCGTATTCTGAATCTGCATAACTACATAAAAGAAAAACAAAATATTAAAATTTATTTTTCAAAAAATTAAAATTTTATGTGTTATTATTTTATCTCATATATATTTGTAGCTGTTAAAAAATTAAGCCCTAGAAGCTAATTAGCCGTGTAATTATACGTAAAATAGAGAAATATACATAAATAACTTACATGTTAGTTCCCTGCCACGTGCTGGTGATATGGCTCTTATCAGTTTTTGGCAAAAACATAGAGAGGGAAAAATCTGCAATCTGCAATATATATTCAACTAGCACATTTATTTTTCCATACAATTTAATATGAAAAATTATTATATTTAAATATAAAATATCTCAAATAATTTTTTTTTATATATATCCTTTAAAAAATATATATATTTAACTCAAGAAGATGTTAAATTTTTTTTATTATTAAATTACTTTACCTTCGGTTCAAACAAGTCATCGAGAAGAATATTGTTTGGTTTAATATCTCGGTGTATAATATTACCTGAAATTATATATGTTTCAAGAATAAAATTTTAAGGTAAGAAATATTTATGATAAAAATTAAAAAAAAAAAGAAGATTAAAATGTAACAAGCTGGATGTATAAATATAATTATAGCCTAAAAATAATTACTTACAGTCTTTGTGTAGATAATGTAATCCACGTGCGGATTTGATGGCAATATTCATTCTTTGTGACCAATTCAAATTACCACCTTTTCTCGTTAAAAATATAAAAACTCAGCTCAGAAACTATCGCTAACAATGACAGTAAAAATGGGTAAGATAATTGCATATGTAAAAGCCAAAAATTTAAAGAAAAAAAAAAAAAAAAAAGACTGACTTACCATCTAGATGATGTCTCAAACATTTGTTTGGAACATACTCTAATACGAGCAATTTATCTATGCCATCATCGCAGTAGCCAATGAGCTTAACCAGATTTTGGTGATTTACTTTTTTAAGGTACTCGATCTCCTCTGATTTACCTTGTGGCTTTTCATTAATTTTATGTTTAAATTTCTTGATAGCCACGTCTTTACCATGCAGTGATCCTTTGTAGACATCTCCAAAACCACCGGAGCCAATCAGATTTCCGTTGGAGAATAACTTAGCTGCCCTCGATAGTTCATGGAAACTATACTCCCTCCACGCACCTCCAAATCAAAATTTATAAAGAAATAAAACTGTAAGAAGGAAATGTTTCATTAACAGATAAATTTGAAAGAATTAATATAATACCTCTCTCTCCAAAAAAACACTTAAAGCAGGAAACTATCAAGTGAAGCCACCTCTTGATTCCAAGGAAGAGATTTGTCATCTGCGGATTCCATTTCAATTTCCATATCATCATAACTAGATCTCTTCTCTAACACAAAGTGAATACACCTCTGAAATTCCATGCATATATATAATTCAATATCATCATGCTCTTCTAGTCTATTTGTATGTACGGAACAGTAAAATGGAATGGAAGCAAAATACATCATTTTGCTTCTAACTTTTTTATGAAAAGTTATTTCACTCCTCAACTTTAATTTTATCATATTTACTTCAACTTTCAAATATTAAAATAATTTAATCTATACGATTAATATGCGATATTCACGTGCTACCACATTATAATAGAATAAAATAATTTTTCATAATAAAGCAAGAGAATTAATTTAAAATAAATTTCATTTCATCAAATTAGATTTCTAACCTATATAATTCATGAGAAATATTTCTTGCCGTATAAAATTGAGAGACCTAAAAAAATTTATTTAGGTATTTAAATTGGAAAGTAATTAATTATATTCAAATAATTTTATATAAATAATAATACTTGTTGATGACCATTGGGCCTTTGATACCCGGGCTATGACTTAGCCCATGTTGAAAGGCCAGACCATAATCTTATCAAAGTCCAATACGCAGGTCTGTCTCCCAATACGTAGCCCAGAACTCGCTCGGACGGGTTGGACAAGGTAGGGCTCAGGCCCATGTGTAGAAGGTCCAGCCCAATCGACTTGATGGATCCGCGAGACAACATACCTTTGGACATTCGGGATCATGTCCATGTGGCTCCGGAGGGAATTAAATTGCTGCCTGATAATGGAAAAGGATACAATATGTCCGTACATATGGTCCAACGTGATAATGACAGGACGTACAAATACAGGACGACGGTTACGTGTCACTAGAAGACAAAAGAAAAAAGAATAAAAGAATGAAGGCATAAGCCAATCAGACCAAACTTACCGAAATACGCCTTGATCCTACTCTTTACTGGATCTCAGGACATCAATTGGCACCGTTTGTGGAAACGAAGGAGATCTTTTCATCATCGGAGTTCTCATCCTCATCCCACCCACTAAGATCTATATGGCTAATCACAGAAAACCATACCGAAAATACTCCAAACGATCTGAGCTCTGCTCAAGAAGGACCGCAGTTCTCATTTTTTAGCCCTACTACCCCATTGAATCAACCACTCGTATTGTTTAATGATCAAGCATAATTTAGCCACATTTTTATCATAATTATTATTGCTTATTTACACATTTTTCAGTTTAATTTATGGTTTTTATCTTGTTTTTACAGAAAAGGAAGAAACTGGAAAATGGAAGAAAAAGTGCAGAAAATTCACAAAAGGATGATTTGCCCAGTGATTTGCCCAAGAATCTGCTCCAATCACTGCCCCGATCAAGCTAAAGCAGAAACCCGGAGGCAACAGGCAGCAGTGATTTGCCCAGTGATTTGCCCCAGACACTCGAAGATCACTGGCCAAATCACTCGCAGAGACATAGAGGACTGACTCACAGAGGCAGTGATTTGCCCACTGCTCGCCCAAATCACAGGGCAAATCACTTTGACAGCAGAAACTTACAGCAGAGCGGGAAAATGGACAGAAAACAGAAATTCGATTTTTCAGAAGTCCAAATCCAATCCAATCACTTCCAACACAAGACCAAGAGCCACGAAAGAGTCTCTCACCCAAGGAATTCCAATTACAATCAAATTCAACATCAAAAGAGGAGTCCAAGATCAAATCAAAAAGGGATTTTGAAACCCTAGATGAATAAAATTCTGCAACTATAAAAGGAGAGCCTCCAAGCCAGCAATCTTATCTTCTGATCAGCAACTCAACTCGCCAGAAACTCTCCAGCATCTTCCTTTTTCTTTTCTTTTCATCTTTTTGTGTATTTAGTCCACAATGAGTGGCTAAACACTTTCTTTTCTAGTTGAAATTGGTGAATTTCAGATTTTGTGATGAATTGGGAGATTTAAATCTCCATTGTTAAACTTCTATTTATTTTCAATATTTATGCAATTTGAGTTTTCCATAATTATTACTTTGCTTTTAGAATCAATAAGGGCCCATTGCTTTTAAATTGCTTAAGTAATATTGTTTGAATGATTTAGGTCCGTAATTGCTTAGGTTGTTCAAATACACATTTAATCAAATTGCATAATCTAAACTTGACCACGCGGTTGGCAAGGATAGAATTGGGTTTCTCTAAGTCTTAATGCAATCAACAGTTGTTCGATGCTATAATGCCCCAAGGACGTTCCTTGGCAACTTGTTGATTAGTGTTTGATTAGCGAACGTTTCCTAATCAAACTAGAACTAAGGAGGAATTTGGATTGTGAGAAGCGTCTTCCACATCCTAAACTAATTTATTGAGATAAATAGGAGTAATAAAGAATCAATGATCAATTCTAAACAATCTGAAATAGAACCATACTTCAACTAGAAGCTTTTCTCTTATTGATTACTCTATCTTTAAATTATTGCTTTCTTTTGCTATTTAGTATTAATCCATCAACTCAAAAACCCCCTCTTTTATTTACTTGTTATTTACTTCACCTAGTCATTATTAGGAAAATCTTTGGTGTCAATTCCCTGTGGTTCGACCCTATTGCCACTATCTACAAGTTTATTGTTGGTTGATAATAGGTTTATTTTTGACGGCTTCGACAACCGCCTATCAAAAATTGGCGCCGTTGCCGGGGAATTGATTTAAACTAACGTATTTTCCTTTTATGATCAGGGCTGATCGTAAAAAAGCTCTTCTTTATGATCCTGAAATTGAACGCACTGCCAAGACCTTACAAGCATGGCTACGGTAAGTATGTCTTTTCTCTCTTCTCAAATTTCTGAACTAACCTCTATTGTGAGAAATTATAGTCAAGCTCGACAAGTTCAACAACTTCAACAAGCACATGCATTTGAAGGATTCTATGGAAAGCCAAGACATAATCCCTACCTTGACACATACAATACAGGTTGGGGAGACAATCTGAGCTATGGCTATGCTAGGACAGACCACTACCATGATTACCAAAGAGATCTGCAATATAATCCAGGTTGGAGGGACCATCCAAATTTCGGTTATGCAAGGGGAAATCAATATCCAAGCTACCAGCAAAGGAATCAAGCTCAAGCTGCACCTCAGAATTCCAATGCATCTCTTGAAGAGATTGTGAAAAATTTGGCAAATACTGTGCAAAATCTTGAGAAACAAATGGGGCAAATGGCTTCATCCTTGAACAAAATTGAATCACAAGGAAAGCTACCTTCCCAAACTGAGATAAATCCAAGACAAAATGTTAGCGCCATCACATTAAGGAGTGGAAAGGAGTTGCAAGACAATAGGGCTGAAAAATTGCAAAAACAGGGCATGGAAGAAATTCTGCCAGAAAGTGATCAGGGCAGTGATTTGCCCAGTTCACTAGTAGAAACTGACCCGATCGCTGGGCAAACTAAGCTGTCCAGCAGTGATTTGACCAATTCTCCAGAGAAGGCAGGAAGTGATTTGCCCAAATCAACAGACCAGGCAGAATCCAGTCAAAGGCAGAAACAGCAACTTATGGAGAAATTCAAGGTACCTCCTCCCTTCCCAAAGAGGTTTGCAAGGTCCCAAAAGGAGAAAGAGGAAAAAGAGATATTGGAGACACTTCGCAAGGTAGAAATCAACATACCTCTACTTGATGCTATCAAACAAATACCAAGGTATGCTAAATTTCTCAAAGAGCTATGCACCAATAGGAGGAAACTTGCTGAACATAAAAAGGTAAGTGTGGGGGAGTGTGTCTCAGCTGTCATCCAAAGGAAACTTCCCACCAAATGCAAGGATAGAGGAATGTTTGCCATTTCATGCAAGATAGGCAATGTGGGGATAAAGAAAGCCATGTGTGACCTTGGAGCTTCAATTAATGTTATGCCCCTTTCTATTTTTAACTTGTTAAATGCAGGTACACTCAAGGGCACAAGCATTGTGATCCAATTGGCTGACCGATCCATTGTCCACCCCAAGGGAGTGCTTGAAGATGTGTTGGTGCAAGTGGACCAACTAGTCTTCCCAGCTGATTTTTATGTGATTGACATGGAGGAGGATAAGGGCAACATCACCTCTGATATCTTACTTGGGAGACCATTCTTGAGCACAGCAAGAACAAAAATTGATGTGCATGATGGCACATTGACCATGGAGTTTGAAGGGGAAATTATAAAATTTAATGTTTATGATGCCATGAAATTCCCCAATGATGTTTCTCCTGTTTATGGCCTTGATGTTATTGATGATTTAAGTCAAGAAATTTTTGATTTTGATCAAGAAAATTTACTTTATGAAGGTCTTTGCAGGAGAGAAGAAGTGGACAGCAACATCACTGAAACAAAGAAAACAGCAGACTGCTGTAACTTGCTGGAAGTGAGTGATTTGCCCAGTGATTTGCCCAGAATACCAGAAAATCTGCTCAAATCACAGCTCAAATCAGACAGTAAGCAGACAAAAAACCAGCAGACAGAGAATGCACCAGATCTGAAACCCTTGCCTAGCCACCTCAAATATGCCTACTTGGGAGCTGGAAATACACTTCCAGTAATTATTTCCAACCAGCTCAGCCAAGAAGAAGAGGAAAAGCTCCTTGATGTGTTGAGGAAGCACAAGAAAGCAATTGGGTGGACCTTGGAGGACATAAAAGGCACCTCAAGACCATTCGGTGGAGGCTCAAGATAGGATGCAGCACATGGAAAGCATGTTGCAGCTGCTGGTTCACCATTTTCTGCCCCAGCACCGTGACAGATAGCTATTTGCCCAGTGATTTGCCCAGTACTTGCCCAAGTCACTGGTCAAATCACCCCCAGGCCAGGAAATATCTTTCCCTTTTCTCCTTCATTTTTCTATATGTTTATTCACACATTGAGGACAATATGTGGGATAGGTGTGGGGGTACTAGAGAGTCTTTATTCACTGATCACACCATCTTTCCATTTTTTTGATTTCTTTTTGTTTCTTTTTTCTTTTTGCATTATTCTTACCCCTTTTTGCACACACCAGAATTTTTTCACTTTTTGCACACACACACAGAATTTTTGTCTTAGCTTTTGCTCTACTCAACATAGATAACAAGGTTAAAAGAGTTTCCTTATCTCATGACCCCATTGATCTACCACCCCTCTAAGCCTAAATTGAATCATTCACAGTATGTTACCTTCACTTAGAAAGTTCTTTACTTGAATTGAATCCTTAAATTTGTTGTGGTCAAGGGAAATAAAAATAAAAATACATGCAAACACAAAGTTAGTGTAACTCCCTATGAGCTGATTTGCCCAAACTATCATGACAAACCAGCACAAAGCACAAATCACAAACTTGTTCCAATGGTCTAAGACTATGAACTAAGCCTAATAGCCACTTGGAGAAGTAACTGACTGAGTAACCGGGGGTGTATCACCCATGTACACAATCGCGTAAAAAGGTCAGTAACTTTTTTAAGCAAATAAGTTTCGATGGTCTAGACTATGAACAGAGCTAGTAGCCACTTGAACAAGTGACTAACTGAGTAACCGGGGGTGTATCACCCATGTACACAATCGCGTAAAAAGGTTAGTGACTTTTTCAGGCAAGGATAAGAATAAGTGCTGCTGAAAATAAAAACAAAAATAAAAAGAAATAGAGAAGAAAAGGGGCAAGTCACTCCTAGGGGTTGCATTAAAACTAACATAAAGGAATAAGCATGATTGAGCCAAAAACCTTTCTCTTGACCATGGTAGGTGAAAGGAAACAAGGAAAGAAGAGGATGACCTTAGTGCATGTACTCTATACTGTGATAATTCAGATTAGGAGTCTAGGGGGGGCTGATTAAGTGGTACTTAGGCTCTAAGGAAAAAGGGAGCTTAATTGGCTAAGTTATTTGTTGCTTGAGGACAAGCAAAAAGCTAGGTGTGGGGGTATTTGATCAAGCATAATTTAGCCACATTTTTATCATAATTATTATTGCTTATTTACACATTTTTCAGTTTAATTTATGGTTTTTATCTTGTTTTTACAGAAAAGGAAGAAACTGGAAAATGGAAGAAAAAGTGCAGAAAATTCACAAAAGGATGATTTGCCCAGTGATTTGCCCAAGAATCTGCTCCAATCACTGCCCCGATCAAGCTAAAGCAGAAACCCGGAGGCAACAGGCAGCAGTGATTTGCCCAGTGATTTGCCCCAGACACTCGAAGATCACTGGCCAAATCACTCGCAGAGACATAGAGGACTGACTCACAGAGGCAGTGATTTGCCCAGTGATTTGCCCACTGCTCGCCCAAATCACAGGGCAAATCACTTTGACAGCAGAAACTTACAGCAGAGCGGGAAAATGGACAGAAAACAGAAATTCGATTTTTCAGAAGTCCAAATCCAATCCAATCACTTCCAACACAAGACCAAGAGCCACGAAAGAGTCTCTCACCCAAGGAATTCCAATTACAATCAAATTCAACATCAAAAGAGGAGTCCAAGATCAAATCAAAAAGGGATTTTGAAACCCTAGATGAATAAAATTCTGCAACTATAAAAGGAGAGCCTCCAAGCCAGCAATCTTATCTTCTGATCAGCAACTCAACTCGCCAGAAACTCTCCAGCATCTTCCTTTTTCTTTTCTTTTCATCTTTTTGTGTATTTAGTCCACAATGAGTGGCTAAACACTTTCTTTTCTAGTTGAAATTGGTGAATTTCAGATTTTGTGATGAATTGGGAGATTTAAATCTCCATTGTTAAACTTCTATTTATTTTCAATATTTATGCAATTTGAGTTTTCCATAATTATTACTTTGCTTTTAGAATCAATAAGGGCCCATTGCTTTTAAATTGCTTAAGTAATATTGTTTGAATGATTTAGGTCCGTAATTGCTTAGGTTGTTCAAATACACATTTAATCAAATTGCATAATCTAAACTTGACCACGCGGTTGGCAAGGATAGAATTGGGTTTCTCTAAGTCTTAATGCAATCAACAGTTGTTCGATGCTATAATGCCCCAAGGACGTTCCTTGGCAACTTGTTGATTAGTGTTTGATTAGCGAACGTTTCCTAATCAAACTAGAACTAAGGAGGAATTTGGATTGTGAGAAGCGTCTTCCACATCCTAAACTAATTTATTGAGATAAATAGGAGTAATAAAGAATCAATGATCAATTCTAAACAATCTGAAATAGAACCATACTTCAACTAGAAGCTTTTCTCTTATTGATTACTCTATCTTTAAATTATTGCTTTCTTTTGCTATTTAGTATTAATCCATCAACTCAAAAACCCCCTCTTTTATTTACTTGTTATTTACTTCACCTAGTCATTATTAGGAAAATCTTTGGTGTCAATTCCCTGTGGTTCGACCCTATTGCCACTATCTACAAGTTTATTGTTGGTTGATAATAGGTTTATTTTTGACGGCTTCGACAACCGCCTATCATTTAACCATTTACTAAGCTCAGTAGGAACCATATGTCGAACCACCTTATCAGACCAGGATCTACAAAACATGGCCCTCCAACTTAAAAACCTGCTCATTGGCTAGGCCAGATATTGCAGCAGAGGGGACTCAGTACCCCGTTGAATGTATCACCCATAACCAAAGGGTTCAACATCAATGAGCCCCAACCCACGTTAAACCATCAAGGCCCTCAACAGAGCAGTAGGAGAACAAGTGATGGAGATGAAGAAGCCAACCGAAGGAACAAACCCATGGCCAGAGCAAGAGGTTGAGTAGTAAGAGAGCTTATCGAGAACGATGGGGCTGAAAGCTACTCTTCCGAACTAGCAGAAAAGTTGGAGAATGAAGAGCTAGAAAGAAACTACCATATGGAGAAAATGCCCAGAAGAGAGGAGGCAAATGTAGATCAAAAGTTAAAAAGGCTGAAAGAGCAACTGTTGACAGAGTTGGAGGCACGAGACAACAACAATCCCTTGTTTCCAACCTCATCCCTATTTGTGAGATGAGTACAACAGGAAACCATTCCCAAGAAGTTCATGATGCTGATGATGGCTGCCAATGATGGAATGAGAAACCCCCGGGAGCACGTCTTGAACTATAAGATGTTCATGAAGCTGCAAACTCACTCAAATGCCTTGTTGTGCAAGGTTTTTCCCACCACCTTAACCAGACCAGCCCAAGTGTGGTTCAACAACTTTGAGGCCAGTAGTATTAAGAACTTTATAGACTTGGCCAGCGTGTTTATTAGCAGATTTATTACTGGAGTTAGAAATGGTTCGGCAAAGGAGGAGGGAATCTTTAAGGGAGTGTATGGCCAGGTTCAGCTCATAGGCTTTATAAATACCCAAGCTTGATGAAGCAAGAGCTGTGAAAGCTATGTAGAATGGCACCACCTCCCCAAAGTTCTTCAGATCACTATGCAGAAAGCCACCTACCACCTTGGCAGAGCTGATGAAAAGGGCAGAAAAGTATATAAGGCAGGACGACGCCTTAAGCACAAGTAGGTTCGCCAAGGAGGCAGGAGATAAAGAGAGGGTTGGAGAGGACAAGAGGCAAGATAGGCCGAAGAGGAGACAGGACCGGGGGCCTAAAGCACTGAATAGACACTAGTAGGAGAGGAAGGAGCAGAGACCCTATCAACCCCTAATCCCTACAGAGATCACTCCTTTGAATGTGTCCAAAGTCGAAGTGCTCGTGGCAGTCCAAGACAATGACTTCATATAGTGGCCCAAACCGATGAAGGCAGAAGCGAACATAAGGGATCCAGATAAGTACTGCCAATACCACCGGGCTCATGGCCATGATACGAACGACTGTTACCAGTTGATAAATGAAATAGAGAGGCTCATCAAAAGAGGACACCTCAGGAACTTTGTAAAAAAGCCAGAGGGCTAAAGACCGCAACAGAACACAGCTAGGCTTGGCAGTTTTTGCAATGGAAGTGGTTATGCCGATATCGAGCATCGGGGGTAGCATGGGTGATAGACTTGGTAGTTTTTGGGATAGAAGCTATGATGCCGAAATTGGGCACCAATTGTAACATGGCAGATAGAATTGCCAGTTTTTGGGAGGAAAGTTGTTATGCATAAATCGGGCACCGGTTGTGACATGGGTGATAGATTTGGCAGTTTTTGTGATGGAAGCTGTTATGCCAAAATTGGGCACCGGTTCTAACATGGGTGATAGACTTGACAGTTTTTGCGGTGGAAGGTGTTATGCCAAAATCGGGCGCCGGTTGGAACATGGGTGATAGACTTGGGAGTTTTTGTAACGGAAGCTGTTATGCCGAAATCGGGCACCGGCTGTAACATGTGTGATAGACTTGGTAGTTTTTGCAACGAAAGCTGTTATGCCGAAATCGGGTACCGATTGTAACATGGGTGATAGACTTGGCAGTTTTTGGGAAGGAAGTTGTCATGCCGAAATCGGGCACCGATTGTAACATGGGTGCTTGGGAGTTTTTGCGACGCAAGCTGTTATGCTGAATTCGGGCACCGGTTGTAACATGGGTGATAGACTTGGCCGTTTTTGCGATAGAAGCTGTTATGCCGGAATCGAGCACCGGTTGTAATATGGGTGATAGACTTGGCAGTTTTTGCAACGGAAGTTGTTTTGCCGAAATTGGGTATCGGTTGTAACATGGGTAATAGACTTGGCAGCTTTTGGGATGGAAGCTGTTATGCCAAAATCGGGCATCGGTTGTAACATGAGTGATAGACTTGGCAGTTTTTGCGATGGAAGGTGTTATGCCGAAATCGGGCATCAATTGAAACATGGGTGATAGACTTGGGAGTTTTTACAATGGAAGCTATTATGCCGAAATAGGGCACTGGTTGTAACATGTGTGATAGATTTGGCAGTTTTTACAACAGAAACTGTTATACCGAAATCGGGTATCGGTTGTAATATGGGTGATAGACAAGGCAGTTTTTGGGATGGAAGTTGTTATGCCGAAATCGGGCACCGGTTGTGACATGAGTGATAGACTTCAGAGTTTTTGTGACAGAAGCTGTTATGCCGAATTCGGGCACCGGTTGTAACATGGGTGATAAACTTGGCAGTACTTTGCAATAGAAGCTGTTATGCAAAAAACGGGCACCGATTCTAACATGAGTGATAGACTTGGCAGTACTTTGCAATAGAAGCTGTTATGCAGAAAACAGACACCGGTTCTAACATGGGTGATAGACTTGGCAGATTTTACAATGGAAACTGTTATGCTGAAATCGGGCACCAGTTGTAGCATGGGTGATAGACGTGGCAGTTTCTGCGACAAAAGCTGTTATGCCGAAATTGGGCACCGGTTGTAACATGGGTGATAGACTTGGTAGTTTTTTCGATGGAAGGTGTTATGCTGAAATCGGGCACCAGTTGTAACATGGGTGATAGACTTAGCAGTTATTGCGACGGAAGATGTTATGCTAAAATCGGGTACCGATTGTAACATATATGATAGACTTTGTAGTTATTGCGACGAAAGCTGTTATGCCAAAATCGGGCACCGGTTGTAACATGGGAGATAGACTTGGCAGCTTTTGGGATGGAAGCTATTATTGTAATACCCGGCTCGAGTCCGGCCTCGGAATTCCTGTCGTCTGGTGGAATCTCGGGTGTCGGAACCCTCGCGAAGGGTAAGACCTATGTTTTCATGAGTGTTTTAAGAGTTTTGCATGGTTTAAAGTGTGAAAGGAAAGCAGTTTTGAAATAAAAGCAATAAGGGAAAATGCAAAGGTTCGGCCGCCGAAGGTCACTTTCGGCCGCCGAACATTGCATGGTTTCGGATTCACGTTTGGCTGCCGAAGGTGGTCTGGCCAGCCACCTATAAAAGGGCCAAAGGTCGGTGGAAGGAGGATATTTCTCCTCCACTTGCAGCCAGAGGTGAGTTCCAGCCTCTCCCAAGTTGACTTTCATGTTTTTCATGTTTTTCACCAAATCTTTCAAGGGTTTGAAGAGTGTTGATGTGTTTTGAAGGTTTTGAGCAAAAATAGCAAGTTTGGAAGTTTGGAGCTTTGGAAGAGGTTTTCTTCATATCTCCACGTTAGGAGCACTCATCCTCAAGTTCTTAAGGAAGTAAGGGTGGATCCTGAACTTCCTTGCTGATTTTACAAGGTTTTATGAAAGTTTGATGGGTAGTATGCATGATTAGGTTTAGGTGAGGTTTTTGGGAGATGTTTATGTTCAAGCATGTGAAGTGTTGTTTGATGTGTTTGTTTGAGGTTTTAGGCTAGTTTTGGACCTCTTTATGCATGTTTTATGGTATGTGCTAGTTGGGAGTAGTTGAGATGCATGTTGGGTACGTTTTGGGTAAGGTTTGCATGAAACAGAGCAGGGTTCTGCCCAGCGGGCAAAACCAGGTTCGGCCGCCGAAGGAAGGTTCGGCCGCCGAACCCTTTGTGGAGGCAGTTTCGGCTACCAAAGCTTGCCCCCGAAACTTGGGACTTTCGTCTCTAGAGGCAAGGTTCGGCCGCCGAAAGTGCCGCTGAAGGTTGAGTTTCGTCTCTGGACGAGACTTTCGGCTGCCGAAGGTGCCGCCGAACATGCATGAGTTTCGTCTCTGGAGAGGGATTTCGGCCGCCGAACCTGCCGCCGAAAGTGCCCTGTCCAGCTTTCTTTTGCATGTTTTATGTGATTGTTTGGGGATCGTTTAGAGTGTTTTTGGAGAGTTTCTTAGAGATGTTCTTGAGTTAGTTTGGTCCCTCATTTGAGTCCACCTGTGTAGGAACGGACCAGAGGAACCCCAGAGAGCAGCAGTGAGCACTGTTGCAGAACCTGCAGAGTTAGTACAGAGTCAGCCAGAGGTGAGTGAAACTTCTCTTTTCAGAACTAAACTGCTTTGAGCATATGGCATGCATCATAAGAGTATAGTAGGGTGTTTGCATTAGTTTCACGAAGTTGACGCATTGCATAATACGATGTGTATGAGGCTGTGGATAGACCAAGGCGACTCCAATAGCCCAAACTCTGTTATAAGACCTGGCCGGGCCAGGCAGCCATCTGTAGGTAAGACCTGACTAGATCAGGCAGCAGAGATAGTAAGACCTGGCTAGGCCAGGCAGGCAGAGTGGTAAGACCTGGCCGGGCCAGGCAGATTGAGGTTGTAAGACCTGGCTAGGCCAGGCATCCTTTGAGTGGGATTGTTGGTGGTCATGTCTGATCCCTGAGATGATGTGCTGTAGTGCATTCCATGAGATCATGTTTTCAACTTATGGTCTATATAGTTCTGCTCATTGGGCTTGTATAGCTCATCCCTCTCCCCTATCCCCCAGGTTTGCAGGTTCAGAGTTCAGAGGGAGTCCAGCAGGGTTTGCAAGAAGAAGAGTTATGTAATAGCTAGTGTGGACATGTACATGTAAAGAGATAATGTATAGTATGTAGCTTTGTGCTTGACTTATAAGAGTTGTACTCCCTTGTTGTAGACACATGATCAGTTTATGTATGTTTCTTTTATTGTTAATGAATATGAGAAAACCAGGCTTACCATTATGAATTGATAGACCAGAAAGAGTGCATGCACAGGTTAAGCCTTGGAGGAAAGAAAAGTTTTAATGAATACAGAAAATGTATGATCATGTATGGGATTTCACAGGTACACAGACAGTATAGCAGGCTTACTACGGGTCCCGGCAACCTTAAGTCGATCTGGATCCTAGTGCCGGTAGCAGTTCGATTTCCGGGCTGTTACAATTATACCGATATCGGACACCGGTTGTAACATGGGTGATAGACTCGGCAATTTTTGCAATAAAAGCTGTTATGCAGAAATCGGGCACTGGTTGTAACATGGGTGATAGACTTAGTAGTTTTTGCGATAGAAGTTGTTATGCCGAAATCGGGCACCGGTTGTAACATGGGTGATAGACTTGAGAGTTTTTGAGACGGAAGCTGTTATGCCGAAATCGGACACCGGTTGTAACATGGGTGATAGACTTGGGAGTTTTGGTGACGTAAGCTGTTATACCGAATTCGGGCACCAGTTGTAACGTGGGTGATAAACTTGGCAGTTTTTGCGATAGAAGCTGTTATGCCACAATCGGGCACTGATTGTAACATGGGTGATAGACTTGGCAGATTTTGCGATGGAGGCTGTTATGCTGAAATCGGGAACTGATTGTAGCATGGGTGATAGACTTGGTAGTTTCTGCGATGAAAGTTGTTATGCTGAAATTAGGTACCGGTTGTAATATGGGTGATAGACTTGGCAGTTTTTACAATGGAAGGTATTGTGCCGAAATCGGGCACCGGTTGTAACATGGGTGATAGACTTGGCAGTTATTGCTACGGAAGCTGTTATGCCGAAATCGGGTACTGGTTGTAACATATGTAACCCTAGTGAGGTAGGTGACCAGTCTCAGAATAAGACTGCTAGAAACCATAAAACCGGTTGGGGAGACGAAACACTCAATGAGGTAGGTGACCGGCCTCAGAATAAGATCGCCAGCATCACAAAATCGGTTGAGGAGATGAAGACTCCAATGAGGTGGGTGATCGGTCTTGGGATAAGACTGTCGACACCATAAAACCGATTAGAGAGACGAAGCCCTCAATGAGATAGGTGATCGGTCTCGGAATAAGACTGTCGGAATCACAAAATCGGTTGGGGGGATAAAGGCCAATGATGAAGGCCCCATATCAGCAAGGCTATAAGCTCAAAGAAAAGCAAACTGAGAAATATAGTGCTAACCTCAAGAAAGGACCTTGGCACATATAAGACTCAAGAAATAAGGCAAAAACCTGGCTTCGACCTCATAAAAGAGCTCAGATCACACAAGAATATAAGAAAAAAAAACCTAGTTTCGACCTTATAGAAAAAGCTCGAATCATACGAGAGTATAAGCCAAAACTTGGTTCCAACCTCACCAAAGGGCTCGAATCGCAGGAAAATAAGATTCTAACCCACGAAAGAGCTTGGCTCGTAGAGAAACTAACCTAAGGCATGAGGCTGACCTCATGATAGAGCCCGACATATAGAAAAATTAATCTAAGGCATTTTGATGCCAACTTCACGAAAGAGTACTACTCACTAAAAAACTAATCTAAGGCTTGCAAAACCAAGGCACAATGCTAATCTCGAAAAAGAGCTCAGTGCTCCTAAAGCCTAGAGGAAAACAAAGCCAAGGCAAAATAAAAATAAAAGTAAGCCTTATCACTAAACCCCAGAAACAAACCCTCGAACGATAGAATACAAGTAAAGGAAAAATATGTAACTTAAAGGCAGTACGAGCTGAGATAGAGGGCTGTATGAAAATTGAATGCGATAACATACAAAGACCCAGTCCGTTAAAAGCTTCAAGGGAACATAAAAATACTAAGGCATTCGATAGGCAGAAAACACAATATAACAAGATGTTTTACAAGCAAAATAAGCCAATGAGAAATCAGCTCGGTACAGTTCACAGGCAATACACATAAAAAATAGTCTAAGTATGAGAATACAAGTAAATTTAATAAAAAAGAAAAATAAAAGCTGACAAAAGGATAATAGCAAAAACTCAAAATCTTTATTAACTGTTGAAATGAGTTACAGAGGCAGCAGGGGAAGGGGGAGCAAAACTGACTAAATTATTTACAGGATTATTCTCTGTAGCAATTCCCTCTTGCATTCCAGAAGGCAAATAAAGAGCGTTCTTAGGCAAAGGGTTGTCATCCTCTCCGTAGCACACCTTCTTACTGTCAGAATCTACTTTGGGGGCTCGCAGGTCAGCTAACAGAGTGGAGGGGGCATCCCTAGCTGTTTTAAGGCCTTGGTTAAAACCCGAAGCGAACATTCGAAAAGCCTCGTTTTACACTCTTTCCTTCAGCTCCGTAGAGGCCTTATACTCCTCTAGTCACACTTCACAGGCCTGCTAGATTTTATCCTTCAGCTCTATAGAGTCTTTGTACTCTTGCAAATGCTCCTCACAAGCCTATTGGACCCTATCCTCTGTAACCCGGACATCCCTTAGTAATGAAGTACACCTCTCCTCTAAGGTAGAGACCTCTTGGCAGAGTTGTTGCTACTGAAGGGAGGACTTCTCCACTGCTGAAGCCATACCTTTTAGGTCCTCGATGTGTTTATTGAGCTCCTGCTAGAGGACAATAGCATGAGCTAAGGCCTCATCATGCTGGGCCTTAGCCTCATCACATTGGCGGCAGGACTCCTCCAAAGAGGACAGCTCTACTAAGGCCTCATCTCGCTGAGACTCAGCCGCAGAAGCTCATCGGGAAGCCTAGGTAACCTCCTCCCTCATCTCCCCTAGTTGCTTAATGAGGTCCTCGATTTGCCCTTGGAACTCAATGATATGTCCACGGGCCTCACTCGTGGCAACAATGTTCTCATCTCGGCACTCCTCAGCAATACGCTGCTCCATCAAGCTCTGAAAGGACCGGTTTTGGGCATCAATCTCCATGAATACCCTAAAGGCCTACCATAGAAAAACAAAAACAAGGTTAAAAAGCCAAAGAAATCAGAGATATCCTTAAGTGAGTAGATGACTTACCATGAGGAACATCTCCCTCAAACTATCCCAGTGGTCATCCAAAGAGCGAGAGCTGAAAACCGTCTATTGCTTGGTGGAGCAGGCGAGGTGGCTGATAAGAACCAAGAAATGAGGATCAAAAGCATCCAAGATCCACTCGAACATCTTTTCACATAGCATCTTGGTTGCAGAAGCCGATGTGGAGTCAAAGGTCACTTTAGCAGCATTCAAGAGCTCGTTGTCCAGAGTAGACGATAGGTGCTCCACTGCTTTCTTCCCCTTGTTGGCTGAGGAGGGAGGGGTTGTTCTTGCAGGCTCGATAGTGAGAGCTCGCTTGGCAACCCTGCTCTCGGCAGTAGGTTTCAAGGTCCGGGCCCTCTTGCCAGCCCTGCCTCTAGTCACAACAACCCCCACAGCCTAGAGGGGTAGGACCTCCAGAGGGGCAAACCCCAGTGCCCTCTTTCGAGCTACTCTTAGTGGACTCACTAAGTGCGATGGGGTCTTTAGGAGTCTATTTAGGAGCATACGAAGTCTTGGATGGAGCCGACGCCTTAGTAGGAAAGGATGTCCTCGAGGCTGTGGAGCGAGAACTCCTACCACAGGTACCAAGGCTAGAGAAGGCGCAGGGGCAGGGGTATCGCGACGAGTCATAGTTGTAGGGTCCGCAGCTTGGAAAACCTCCCGGATTACATCAGCCACTGTCTTGTTGGCCTTAAAGGCTACTGGAGTCGCCTTCATGCTTTCCTGAGACAGAGTAAAGTTCTTTAGAAGCTTGATGGTGTCCATGGGTACAACAGAAGCTAAAAAGAAAATACCAATCATGTTAAAACTCAAAGCAATAGAGGAAAATACAACAAGAAAAAAAAACAGAAAAATAATAATACCAGCTTCCCGGCAGTCCTGAAGGCTGGATATAAACATGCACTTTTTGACGTCATACTTTTTCTTTACAGAGGTCAGTCGAAGAAGGTAGACTTGGTCCATCAGGATTAATCTAGAAAAGTCGTTGCAGCCTTGAGGGACTTCCCCCCAAGAGAGTTCAACATCCTAATTGATCCTCGAACTCTCCTTTAGCTCGACTACCACAAAGCCCAACATTTTATTAAGTCCTTATACCCAGCGAAGATGGACAACCCTGCCCAGGGACCAAAGTAGTAGAACCCATGGATGAACCTGACGAGACAGAAGAAGGTACAAAACAATGTAACAGAGGAGACAAAACTCCAGCATAAACAAACGGATTCAAAGCAACACATGAATAGGATGGAATTGAGAGACAGCATACGGGGAGCCACCCTAAAATGACGGAAGACTTTAATGAAGAAAGGGGTAAACGAGATGTCAGTCCAAAATCGCGCTGTTTGACAAAGAAGACCAGGTTTCACCCTTACTAGGCGTCTATTAAGCCCGCCGGAGGTGGATTAGGAAGGACAATCCTCTTATTAGGAAGGGAATCCCTAAACTTTTTTTTTTTGAAATGGGGAATCCCTAAACTTATATATAATAGTATCAGCATAGTCGTTAGAAAATAAATGATAAAGAGAAGAAGGGATGATAGAGGACACCAAACCCACAACATCAAAAATTTTAACGAAAGTTATGAGAAGAGTAAGACGTACTTCAGATCACAAAAGCAGAAATTACAGAGAAGAGATAAGACAAAATAGCAGAAGCAGTGCAAAAAGCAGAACAACAAGTGGAATTAAAAGCGTAAATTTGAAATGGGTAAAGGCGAAGAGATGATATTTTGACAAGAGCACTCCTAGAACCGTGCAGTAATAATTAGAGTTTCGAGATTTAACCCTTTATTAATCATGGAATAATTAATGAGCGGGTAAAGAGGCATTTGATAACCACCGAGCCTTGGATACTCGGGCTATGACTGAGCCCACATTGTAAAGGTCAGGCCATAACCCTATCAAAGCCCAATACATAGGCCTATCCCCCAGTACGCAGTTCAGAACTCGCTCAGACGAGTCAGACAAGGCAGGGCTCAAGCTCATGTGTATGATGTCCAGCTCAATCGACTTGACGGATTTGCGGGACAACAGACCCCTGGACATCTGAGATCGTGTCCATATAGCTCCGGAGGGAATTAAATGACCGCTTGACGATTGGAAAGGACATAGTACGTCCGTATGTATAGCCCAACGTGACAATGACAGGACGTAGAGACACAGGACGATGGTTACACATTACTAGAAGATAAAAGGGAAAAAAAATAAAAGAATGAAGGTATAAGCCAACCAAACTAAGTTTACTGAAATACATTTTGATTCTACTTTACTAGATTTCGGAACTTATATTCATGAAAAAAAAACATATAAACTATATTTCCAATTATATTATAAAAAAATAGATGTCAATGTAAAATATAAAATTTAATATTAACTTATTACAAAACAAAACAAGTAGATAAAAAGCAAAATCCAATTTCAGTATGATACATGCAAAACTTGAAATTAGAGAATTTGTGCACAAGAATAAGAATATAAAGAGACATTTAATAGAAGAATTAAGAGATTAAAATAAGAATATAAGAAATTCATGTAGGAGTTGAAAAGTTAATATTATATAAAATTGAAAATTTAAAATTGAAGAAATTATTTAAGAATTTTAAAATAAAATTAATAATTAAAATATAATAAAAATAATCCTTATTGAAAAAATTAGCTCTGATCAATTAAATTTGTTATTTACAAACCAAAGTATATAAAAGACTTGAAAAATTAAAATCATGTGGATCTTGAAAAACCACTGTTGTTTGAAAATTAAATATTGATATGAATAATTTAAGTAAAATGAAGTTAGCTTGTCATTATTATGCATATTGACCATCCACTATTATTAATTTTCATTTGTTTATACATTATAGTAAAATTATATTTTAATTAACTATTTGTACATATTATATTCTAATACAATTTTATTTCACACATGTAAAAAAAAATTAATTTAAAATTTATTATATAAGTTAAAATTGTTTTATCATTAACTTAAATAATATTTTGTGATAAATTTATAAATATTTAGAATAATTTTTTAATAAAATTTAAATAAAACCTGTTTCATATCTTTTTTACGAATATAAATTTGTTTTTCTTAGTTAATTTTATAGTATTAGCGAAGAATTTTTATGTCGCTAAAATACTGGTTTTTTAAAAGATTAATTTTATAAAAAAAAATTATGATTTTTTAAAGTTTATTTTAGATTACAACATAAAGTTTAATTTAAATAAGTAATTGAATAATTTTTTTTAACTAATTTAAATATAAATTGTAATCTATTTAATCAATTAAATAAAAAATTTTAAAATAATAATAAATTTCTATATTATTTTTAAATAAAATAAAAATTAATGTAATTTTAGCTTATATATATTTATTGATTAGTTGAACTTTGCTTTCACTTATTCTTTATTGAAATTTAACTTTTGTTTAGAAAAAAAAAAAAAAAAAAAAAAAAAAAAAAAAAAAAAGAGAAATTCATGATGGATCTACGTTACTGGTTACTGCTGAAAGCACTCACCGAAAGAAAAAAAATTAAAAGGTCGAGATTACCGCTTGGACCACTAATCACCAACTTTTTTTTGTTTTTTTTTTTTCCTTTTTTTAGTTTAATTAATTCAATTTTTTTTTTAAAGTAATCCACTGAGTTAGCAATTAAAGCTGCGTAGAGTCTTTATTATTTCAACTCGGATAAGAGAATCGTATCAAATCAATGGATTCTTTGGTATTTATCGCATGCAGGCAGGAGTCTAAATAATGGATTCAAATTAAATTTTATTTATTTTAAAATTGAATTAAATATTAATAGATTTAAATTTAATTTATTTAATAAATACCTTAAAACGAATAGATTTTTATTAAATTTAATATCAAAAAGTTTAGAAATATTTTAATTTTTTATTATTATAATAAATTTTAATTTAAAATTAATAAAATTAAAATTAAAATTAAATAATATTAATTAAATAAATATATATGTTTAAAAATTAGTTCACAAACATGTAAAATATTTTTAAATTTTAAAAATATAATCAAACCATATAAGGCTTAATTTTAAAAAATTCAAGTACGGGTCATGAAAATTTATATACACTTTTAATTGAGTTTTGTTTACAACTCAATTCATAACTCTACTCGTAAATTTAGAAATGAGTTTATGAGTTTTAATAAGATAAATATTATGAAATTTAAATTTGATTCATTTACTAAACAAATTTAAAAATTAACTTTGAAATTAATTTATTTAAAAATCAGACCGAATCCAATTCAACTTATCAAATCAAATTTTAAATAATTCATAAATAATTTAATTTATTTATACTTATCACACCTTCAATTATTTTGGGATGTCACAATAACAACTATTTATGTTTTTTTTTAATCAAGTTTTCAACAATTAATCTTTTAGCAAATTTTGTCCAAAATGCGATTGTAAAACCATACTTGAAAGGGAAGCTTTCACATTCTTAGCTTCGTTCTACTTTTTGAGGAACCAAGTGTGTTATTATGATGTATTATCTTTACTGCTCACAGAAACCTTCTAATGCAAGTAAAAAAAAAATCATATTAAATCGATAATAACCATAATGATCAAATTTATTTTAGGGTAATTTACGATTTAGTCCCTGGGTATTGCCATTATTAACAAGTCAGTCCCTGTATTTTCAGAAACCTATTAAAACGTCCTTATATAATCAAAACGTTAACAAATCAGTCCTTCCATCCACTATTACCCTCTTTTCCGTTAAAAATAAGATGAAAAGGAGAGAGAATATTTTAAAAATCCAATTTTACCCTTTTCAATCCCTATTAAGCAGAAATGTATGGGTGGGTTTGCCATAACAGTCCGATTACAACCCTAGAAGCAACCTCTCATCATCTCTCAGCAGACAATCCTCCCTTTACTCTCTCACCTCCAATTTTACCCTTTTCAGCATACTCCATCATCTCTCGGCAGACTATCTTCAACATTAATCAAGCACTGAAAGGATTCCACATCCGTTTCGTTCATAATAGCCGACGATCAAGCACCTAAAGGATTCATTCTATCTTCGCGAGAATGTCTGGCATCAGCGGATCGATGGGAAGCTGGGATGGTGGTTACATGAATGTGAATTGCTGCTGTGGAAAAAGAGCGGGGGTTCGCATATCTGAATCTGCTAGTAATCCAAACAAGCTGTATTATTACTGTCGAGATAACAAATGTGGGTCATTTCTTGGGTGGTGCATTCCAACAAATGTGAACTCTCCAACATCAAACAGTATAGGTGAAGGGTTAGAGGTATTCAAGGCCAACTTATCAAGAACGATTGCAGAGATTAAAGAAGAGTTGCTGAAGATTAATGAAGAGACCAAAAAATTACATGTAAAGCTGCAAAAGATTGAAGCTATTTTGAACCAGATGAAGAATTGTATGATAATTATATTGTTACTCTTGATAGTGTTTGCTGTAAAAACACCATAAAAAGTTGTTTAGATGCATTATATAAAGCTGCAGAAGATAGAAGTAATGTTGAACCAGATTGTAGTATATTCTTTATGTATGAATGAATTCTGTACTATTTATCTAAGTTAGATGAGTGGAATTTTAGCATGTTAGTTTCTTGTAAGTGAATGGTTAAAATGAAAGACCAAATAGTTGTACTGATTCAAAACTGGAGGACCTAATAGTTTCGAAATTTAATATATAAGGACTAAAAAATTGTAAACGTTAAAACTTAAAGGACGGAGAAATTTTAAATACTTAAATAGATGGACTTAGAAGTTGTAAAATTAAAAGTAATAGAAGAGTGATGATAATGTTACATTTATCCAACTGTAACTTAATATCAAGTACAAACAAATTTTATAAATACACAATGAATAAAATTGGAGCTGAGCAAATGAAATTAAAGGCATAACTTCATTAATATGTCCTTTTTGTTCAAATATGTATTACAAAATGAGACTTTACAAAATCAGACTTGATCATTACAATGTCATACATCTATTACTGCCATTTTAATGATCAAGTAAGGCCAATATCTGTAGCACTGTACCAATATCTATGATAAACTCCCAAAAAAGAATCTGTGCACAGATTTACAATATTTCTAAATAGACAAAAAGCTCAATCCAATGCCCCAAAATACATGTTTTCCCAAAATGTACAAATTATATCCCATCAACTAACAACATTCTCAAAAAGATCATTGGATATTTCAAAGGCTCCTTTAGATAGTTGGTCCACCACTTGATCCCACTTGATTAGTATTAACCCCTCTTGAAGTCCCCGCACTTGATGCAGTAGTGTGTTTTCTCTTCTTTTGACTTGCAGCCATATTTGCCTACAATTAGAGAAATACATAAAAAGGTTAAAAAGGTTAAAAAGGTTAAAATAGATTCATTATATGCAAGCAAACAAAGGTATAGTTACCCCAACAGCAGCATATTGACAACTTCTCTTATTGTGACCTGTTTGTAAGCACCTAGCACAAGTGACAGTTGCTGTCCTCCTTCCTCTTGCTGGTGGTTCACTCTCATCTCTCTTTCTAGCCTTCCTTGGCCTTCCTGGTTGCCTCCTCAAAGGAGGTGGCAACATTGATGGGTGTTCATTATCAGGTTCAAGCTCAGTTTGAGGAACAGGATGTATGGCACCTGCATAAACTCTTGAATAGCACTGCACATGTAATACCCGGCTAGACTCTGGTATCGGGATCCCTACCGTCCGGTGGGACCTCGGTTGTCGGAAACCTCTAGAAGGGTAAAACTATGATTTTATGAAGTGTTTTCATGTATTTCAATGGTTTTAAGTATGAAATTAAATGAGTTTTTGCATGAAAAGTCTTTGGAGGAAAACCCAGGTTCGGCCGCCGAAAGTCAAGTTCGGCCGCCGAACATGCATGCGTTTTGGAGGCACGTTAGGCCCCCGAAAGCATGAGTGAGGGAAGTCCAGGTTCGGCCGCCGAACCTCATGTTCGGCCGCCGAACATGGCATGCATGCGGAGGCACATTCGGCCCCCGAACGTGGCCTGGCCAGCCACTATAAAAGGGTCTCTTTGGTCCGCACGGGCGAGCTTTTCTTCCCCGTTGTCAGCCAAGGTAAACCTTCGCCGCCCCTCACCAATCTTGAGCATTTTCCTTCAATCTTTCACGTTTTTAACAAGTTTATAACCTTGTTTTGAAGATTTACAAGTTTTAAGCAAGTTTAAGTGCTTTGAGGTTCAAGGAGCTCAATCCTCCCATCTTTGAGTCAAGGTCGTTTTCCTCTCGATCTTCAAGAGGTAAGGGTCGATCTTGAACTCTTATTATGTTTTAAATAAGTTTTATGCGAGATCTATGGGTTAGAATGCATGTTTAGGTTATGTGTATGTTTATGGGTATAATGTATGTTTTTGAACAATGTATGTTTAAAATGTGTTGTTTGAAGTGTTGTAGTTGGGGTATATTATAGTTTGAGACCCCTAGGTGTGATGTATGATGTGTATGCATGTGTAGAAACAAGTTTATGCATGTTTTGAGGCGTTTTGGAGGCTTTGGACACAAGGGAGCCAAGTTTCTGCCCTTCGGCAGAAACTCAGGTTCGGCCGCCGAAGTGACTTTCGGCCGCCGAACCCCCTTGTGGAGGCAGTTTCGGCTGCCGAAGCCTGCCCCCGAAACTCAAGTTTCGTCTCTGTCTGGGAGGTTCGGCCGCCGAAAGTGCCGCCGAACCTGCATGACTTTCGGCTGCAGAGGGACTTTCGGCCGCCGAACCTGCCGCCGAAAGTGCCCTGTTCAGCCATTTCTTGTATGTTTTCATGTGATGTTTTCAGGATGTTTTGGGGGGTCTTTGGGGAGTATTTTGGAGTCATGTTCACGTATGTTTGGTGCCTCATTTGCGTCCACCTGTGTAGGTTCGGACCCGAGGAACCGAGACCCCCGGTTGTGAGATAGTCGTTCAGAGTTCGTTATTAAAGCTTCAGTTACCAGGTGAGTGGAACAACTCCTTAAGCTTTAAAGTAAAGGAATAAATGAATGAATCATAAAGCATTGCCCATGCATCATTATGCTATGCAATATTAGGTTGTATGCATTAGAATTCACGAATATGTTGCATTGCATACTTTGTTGTTGATGTGGATGAATGTTGAATGATCCATTAGCCCTTGTATGTCATGATAGCCTATGTGAGTCCAGGTGTGCCTGCTACGGCTCTACGCCCCTGGCACTATGACTGACTATGAAAGTCCGGGTGTGCCTGCTACGGCTCTACGCCCCCGGCATGTATGAGTAAGAAAGATTGGGGCTAAATGGTGACAAGTTCATCCTTGTTGTGAAATGTTTGTGTTATGGCGCATACATGAAAACATGAATAAGAAAGAAAAAGTTAAATGATAATAACAATAATAAAATGAATAATAATATACCTAAAAATGGAGGAATTAAAACAAATGTTTTTAGTTTCTGCTCACTGGGCTCTAGTAGCTCACCCCACTCTCTTTATCCCCAAAGTTGCAGGTACAGGATAGATCAAGAAGTCGGCTAGAGTGAAGTCAAGCCTTGTATGTTGTAATAGATAGTAGTGGACATGAACATGATGTAATGAGTAATTATGACCATGTAATGTAATGAATGAGTAATGTATAGTTATGATATGTAAGGATGATGATGATTGAGGATTAGTATGTGCTTGACCCTATGTTTATGGTTATCCCCTTGGCACATGATCTATAGAAATGATTTTATGATGTATTTGATAGTCCAAGCTTATCGAATGATGAAATACCCCATTGGAGCATTTGATGAGGACTCCAGTGGTGGTTATGTTATTGATGTGCACATGTTCAGGTTAAGCTTGGAAAAAGAAAGAAAAAAAAGTTTACAGCTTTATGTATGTTGATCATGTATGGGATATTACAGGTTACAGGAGGTATGTTTGGCTTGCTACGGGTCCCGGCGGCCTTAAGCCGATCTGGATCCTAGCGCCGGTAACGGGTCGGATTTCCGGGTCGTTACAGAGTGGTATCAGAGCCCTAGGTTCATATGGTCGGACCTAGTATGTCGGGCTCATAGATGTTCTAGAAGGTCAAGCACACTAGGAAAATCATGTCCACTAGGATAGGATGTAGAGTCCTGTCTATATGATGATATGATATGCCATGATAATATGCATGTGCATAATTGCTATGATATGATGCTATGTATGTGATGAGGGTTCATGTGTTTCCACATGAACCATATGATGCTAATGATTGTTTATGCTATGTGCTGTTTTTCAGAAGAAAGGATGAGGGGAACTCGTCGATCTGCACAATTGACTGGAGCGCCACCTCAGGACGAGGGCGCTGATGCCCGTCCTTCAGCTTTGCCTAGGGCAATGTCCAGTAGGTCCAACAGAGACAGAGTAGCTAGAGACCCTAGAAGGTCTTTGGATCTGGGAAGAAGCAGATCAGTAAGGGGAACAGTGCAGGGAGGAATGTATGAGGATATGGAAGTAGATCAGAGGAGGGATGGCAGTCTAGGTGTGAGCATGCCGGAAGAGGGCATGGGAGAATCAGAAGGAGGCACTCAGGCCTCGAGTTATGTCCAGCCACATCACTACCCACCCTATTCACACCATCCAGGGTATTCGATGGGAGGTACATCGGATAACCCCAGTTTTAGCCCTTATCCTCCACATATGCCATACCCACCTTACTACCCACCGTACTCTCAGTACCCCATGTACCCACCTCCACCTCCCTATACCAGTACAGCAAACCCTACCCCAGGGGATGTTGCACCTCCACCACCACCAGTACCTACTGTCCCGGAAACACAAGTACCCAAACCTACCTCATCTAGAGGGAGCAAGGTCAAGATGACCGATTACATGAAGTTGGGTGCTCCTCAGTACAGAGCAGGTGATGACCCTTTTGAGTATCTGAGCAGGGTCAAGACTATTACAGATGAGATAGGGGCTGATGACAGTAGAGCCATTCAGATGGCTGGGTTCACACTGGAGTGCAAGAAGGCACGTAGTTGGTTTAAGAACTATGTGAACCCGAGAGCGGACAGTATGTCCTGGGAGGAGTTCGCAAATGAGTTTGCAGAATGGGCTTTCCCTGAGAGCTCTAGAGAGCAGAAGATGATAGAATTCGAGCAGTTGAGGCAGACTGATCAGATGAGTGTGGAGGAGTACACAGACAGGTTCCTGGAGTTGTTGCCATATGCTGGGCTGAATTTGGACACAGATCAAAAGAAGTCAAGGAGATATATTATGAGGCTGCACTCCAGGTATTCCTCTTTGGTACAGTCAGCAGAGAGGGAGAGTTTCCATGCCATAGTGGATATGGCTAGGAGAATGGAGGCTAGTGCTATCGTTGAGGGGAAGGTAAAACAGTCAGTGGCACAGTCTTCTGGTTCCAAGACCCCAGGTGGGGAAAGGTTAGACTCTTCTTCTCTAAGTACAGCAGTTGCAGGCAGTAAGAAGTGGGACAGAGGCCACAGAAAATCTAAGAAGAATAAGTTCTAGAACAAGATCAAGTCAGGTCTGGGTTTAGGCAGTGGCTCAAGCTCTGGCGCAGAGGTTACAGCATGTATGAGATGTGGGAGACCACACAAGGGAGTATGTCTGGCAGGGACAAACACATGTTTCAGGTGCGGACAGGCGGGTCATTTGGCTCGAGATTGTCCTAGGGCAGCCTTTGCAGCACCGTCTCAGCAGACAGCCTCCGACAGTGTGGTGCAGCCAGTAGCTCCAGCCGCAACACAGGCCAGTGGCAGAGGCAGAGGGAGAGGGTCAGCCTCTTCATCAGCAGGATACAGAGGTGAAGGTCCATCAGCTCCGGCACGGATCTTCACTATGACTCAACAGGAGGCCAACACATCCAACACCGTGGTGGCAGGTAATCTCATCGTTGGTTGTTCTGATGTGTATGCCTTAATGGACCCGGGTGCATCTCATTCTTTTGTTGCTCCGAGAGTCGTGGAGAGGGTAGGATTGATGGTCTCTGGGTTAGAGTGTCCCCTATGGGTCAGTGGACCCAAGTGTGACCCGTCAGTGGCAGAGGCAGTCTGCCAATGTAGTCCAGTTTTCATAGAGGGAAGATGCCTTTCCGCCGACCTCGTGGTTCTAGATTTGACAGATTTTGACGTCATTCTAGGGATGGATTGGTTATCGACCCATGGTGCTACCTTGGACTGTAGAGACAAGGTAGTCAGATTCAGAGATCAGGATGGGTCAGAGGTCATCTTCAGAGGAGACAAGAGGGGTACACCTAGAGGTCTGATCTCAGCTCTTCAGGCTCGTAGGTTGCTCAGGAGGGGATGTCAGGGGTTTCTAGCTCATGTGAGGGAGTTAGATAGTCATGTCAGAGAGCCCGCCTCAGTGCCTGTGGTGAGTGAGTTCTTAGATGTTTTCCCAGACGAGCTGCCAGGGTTACCACCTGCTAGGGAGATAGAGTTCGAGATTGAGTTAATGCCTGGTACCAGACCGATCTCTATCCCTCCCTACAGGATGGCACCAGCTGAATTAAAAGAACTGAAAGAACAGTTGCAAGAGCTGGTAGATAAGGGTTTCATCCGACCGAGTACTTCACCTTGGGGTGCTCCGGTTTTGTTTGTGAGGAAGAAGGATGGATCCCTCAGACTTTGTATCGACTACAGGCAGTTGAACAAGGTCACTACCAAGAACAAGTACCCTTTGCCGAGGATCGACGATCTATTCGATCAGCTAGCAGGAGCAAGTTGTTTCTCCAAAATAGATCTGAGATCAGGGTACCATCAGTTGAGGATAAGGAATGAAGATATACCGAAGACAGCTTTCAGGACCAGGTATGGGCACTATGAGTTCCTTGTGATGCCGTTTGGGCTGACCAACGCCCCTGCAGCATTCATGGACCTCATGAACAGAGTATTCAGTCAGTATCTGGATCACTTCGTTATTGTCTTTATAGATGATATCTTAGTGTATTCCCGAAATGCAGAGGAGCATGCCCATCACCTGAGGACAGTTTTGCAGACCTTGAGAGAGCATGGCTTGTATGCCAAGTTCTCCAAGTGTGAGTTTTGGCTTAGGAGCATATCATTCTTGGGGCACATTGTGTCAGAACAGGGTATTGAAGTAGACCCCAAGAAGGTAGAGGCTGTAGCTAACTGGCCTAGACCCACCACAGTGACCGAGATCAAGAGTTTTCTGGGTTTAGCAGGTTACTACAGGAGGTTCGTTCAGGACTTCTCAAAGATTGCTGCTCCTATGACCAAATTGACAAAGAAGAACCAGAAGTTCATATGGACCGATCAGTGTGAGGAAAGCTTTGAGGAGCTTAAGAGGAGGTTGACTTCAGCACCGGTGTTAGCTCTGCCAAAAAGTGATGATGACTTCTCCGTATATTGTGATGCGTCCCGTGTGGGACTGGGTTGTGTACTAATGCAAAATGAGAGGGTGATCGCTTATGCTTCTAGACAGCTGAAGAAGCATGAGCTGAATTACCCCACACATGACCTAGAAATGGCAGCAGTGATCTTTGCACTCAAGATGTGGAGGCATTACCTTTATGGGGTAAAGTGTGAGATCTTCACAGATCATAAGAGCCTGCAGTACATCCTGAGTCAGAGAGAACTGAACATGAGGCAGAGGAGATGGGTAGAGCTGTTGAGTGACTATGATTGCAAGATTCAGTACCATCCGGGTAAGGCGAATGTTGTGGCAGACGCCCTAAGCCGGAAATCACTCGGCAGTCTATCCCACATTTCAGCAGAGAGGAGGCCGGTGGTGAAGGAGTTCCACAGACTTATGAGTGAGGGATTACAGTTGGAGTTGTCTGGCACAGGTGCCTTAGTGGCTCAGATGAGAGTGACACCCGTATTTCTGGAGCAGGTAGCTCAGAAACAGCATGAGGACCCAGAGTTGGTCAGGATAGCCAGAACGGTTCAGTCAGGCCAGAGTAATGAGTTCAAGTTTGATGATAAGGGGATCCTCCGCTACGGGAACAGATTATGTGTGCCAGATGACATTGGTCTGAAGGGAGATATTATGGGGGAAGCCCATAATACCAGGTATAGTGTTCACCCTGGAGCCACCAAGATGTATCAGGATCTGAAGAGAGTGTATTGGTGGCTAGCTATGAAGAAGGACGTGGCACTGTTCGTGTCAGCCTGCGATGTGTGTCAGAGGGTGAAACTAGAGCATCAGAAGCCGGCTGGAATGTTGAATCCACTACCGATTCCAGAGTGGAAATGGGAGAATATAGCTATGGACTTCGTAGTGGGGTTACCGGCGACGTCCAACAGATTGGACTCCATATGGGTGATTGTGGACAGACTCACCAAATCTGCTCACTTCATCCCTGTCAGGAGTGGTTACTCTGTGGACAAGTTGGCGCAGGTGTACGTAGATGAGATTGTCAGACTGCATGGGGTCCCGGTATCTATAGTGTCAGATAGAGGGCCCCAGTTCACCTCCAGGTTTTGGCGGAGTCTGCAGAACGCTATGGGTACCAGATTAGACTTCAGTACTGCCTTCCACCCACAGACAGACGGACAGTCAGAGAGGACCATCCAGACAATAGAGGATATGCTCAGAATGTGTGTGCTAGATTTTGGCGGTTCTTGGAGGCAGCATCTACCTTTGGTGGAGTTTGCCTACAATAACAGCTATCATGCTAGCATAGGGATGGCTCCATATGAAGCTTTGTATGGGAGGAAGTGCAGATCACCTATCTGCTGGGAGGAAGTAGGAGAGAGGACTCTTGCGGGTCCGGAGTTAGTAGAGCTTACCAGCAGGGTAGTACCCATAATCAGAGAGAGGATCAAGACTGCTGCTAGTCGGCAGAAGAGTTATGCAGATACCCGCAGAAGACAGCTAGAGTTTCAGGAGGGGGATTTGGTTTTGCTCAAGGTGTCTCCTATGAAAGGAGTGGTTCGGTTCGGGAAGAAGGGTAAGTTAGCTCCACGGTACATCGGTCCTTTCGAGGTGCTTCAGAGGGTCGGTAATGTGTCGTACAAGCTAGACTTGCCTGCTTCGATGGAGAGAATCCATCCGGTTTTCCATGTTTCTCTGTTACGGAAGTACGTGTCAGATCCGAGTAAGGTTCTTAGTGAGCCTGATATGGAGATCCATGAGGATCTCACCTATGTAGAACAGCCAGTGCGGATCCTAGACACTCAGATCAGAAAGCTGAGGAACAAGGAAATTCCGATGGTGAAAGTCCTTTGGAACCACCACAATATTGAAGAATGCACCTGGGAGACACGGGAGTCCATGCTCCAGCAATACCCCCATCTGTTTTGAGGTGAGTGTTAGTTGTCCTATGTGTTGCATGTATGATATGTTGTATGTTATGATTGATGCCATGCTTTGTATGTTAGTTGAGGAACATTCGGGGACGAATGTTCTTAAGGGGGGGAGAATGTAATACCCGGCTAGACTCCGGTATCGGGATCCCTACCGTCCGGTGGGACCTCGGTTGTCGGAAACCTCTAGAAGGGTAAAACTATGATTTTATGAAGTGTTTTCATGTATTTCAATGGTTTTAAGTATGAAATTAAATGAGTTTTTGCATGAAAAGTCTTTGGAGGAAAACCCAGGTTCGGCCGCCGAAAGTCAAGTTCGGCCGCCGAACATGCATGCATTTTGGAGGCACGTTAGGCCCCCGAAAGCATGAGTGAGGGAAGTCCAGGTTCGGCCGCCGAACCTCATGTTCGGCCGCCGAACATGGCATGCATGCGGAGGCACATTCGGCCCCCGAACGTGGCCTGGCCAGCCACTATAAAAGGGTCTCTTTGGTCCGCACGGGCGAGCTTTTCTTCCCCGTTGTCAGCCAAGGTAAACCTTCGCCGCCCCTCACCAATCTTGAGCATTTTCCTTCAATCTTTCACGTTTTTAACAAGTTTATAACCTTGTTTTGAAGATTTACAAGTTTTAAGCAAGTTTAAGTGCTTTGAGGTTCAAGGAGCTCAATCCTCCCATCTTTGAGTCAAGGTCGTTTTCCTCTCGATCTTCAAGAGGTAAGGGTCGATCTTGAACTCTTATTATGTTTTAAATAAGTTTTATGCGAGATCTATGGGTTAGAATGCATGTTTAGGTTATGTGTATGTTTATGGGTATAATGTATGTTTTTGAACAATGTATGTTTGAAATGTGTTGTTTGAAGTGTTGTAGTTGGGGTATATTATAGTTTGAGACCCCTAGGTGTGATGTATGATGTGTATGCATGTGTAGAAACAAGTTTATGCATGTTTTGAGGCGTTTTGGAGGCTTTGGACACAAGGGAGCCAAGTTTCTGCCCTTCGGCAGAAACTCAGGTTCGGCCGCCGAAGTGACTTTCGGCCGCCGAACCCCCTTGTGGAGGCAGTTTCGGCTGCCGAAGCCTGCCCCCGAAACTCAAGTTTCGTCTCTGTCTGGGAGGTTCGGCCGCCGAAAGTGCCGCCGAACCTGCATGACTTTCGGCTGCAGAGGGACTTTCGGCCGCCGAACCTGCCGCCGAAAGTGCCCTGTTCAGCCATTTCTTGTATGTTTTCATGTGATGTTTTCAGGATGTTTTGGGGGGTCTTTGGGGAGTATTTTGGAGTCATGTTCACGTATGTTTGGTGCCTCATTTGCGTCCACCTGTGTAGGTTCGGACCCGAGGAACCGAGACCCCCGGTTGTGAGATAGTCGTTCAGAGTTCGTTATTAAAGCTTCAGTTACCAGGTGAGTGGAACAACTCCTTAAGCTTTAAAGTAAAGGAATAAATGAATGAATCATAAAGCATTGCCCATGCATCATTATGCTATGCAATATTAGGTTGTATGCATTAGAATTCACGAATATGTTGCATTGCATACTTTGTTGTTGATGTGGATGAATGTTGAATGATCCATTAGCCCTTGTATGTCATGATAGCCTATGTGAGTCCAGGTGTGCCTGCTACGGCTCTACGCCCCTGGCACTATGACTGACTATGAAAGTCCGGGTGTGCCTGCTACGGCTCTACGCCCCCGGCATGTATGAGTAAGAAAGATTGGGGCTAAATGGTGACAAGTTCATCCTTGTTGTGAAATGTTTGTGTTATGGCGCATACATGAAAACATGAATAAGAAAGAAAAAGTTAAATGATAATAACAATAATAAAATGAATAATAATATACCTAAAAATGGAGGAATTAAAACAAATGTTTTTAGTTTCTGCTCACTGGGCTCTAGTAGCTCACCCCACTCCCTTTATCCCCAAAGTTGCAGGTACAGGATAGATCAAGAAGTCGGCTAGAGTGAAGTCAAGCCTTGTATGTTGTAATAGATAGTAGTGGACATGAACATGATGTAATGAGTAATTATGACCATGTAATGTAATGAATGAGTAATGTATAGTTATGATATGTAAGGATGATGATGATTGAGGATTAGTATGTGCTTGACCCTATGTTTATGGTTATCCCCTTGGCACATGATCTATAGAAATGATTTTATGATGTATTTGATAGTCCAAGCTTATCGAATGATGAAATACCCCATTGGAGCATTTGATGAGGACTCCAGTGGTGGTTATGTTATTGATGTGCACATGTTCAGGTTAAGCTTGGAAAAAGAAAGAAAAAAAAGTTTACAGCTTTATGTATGTTGATCATGTATGGGATATTACAGGTTACAGGAGGTATGTTTGGCTTGCTACGGGTCCCGGCGGCCTTAAGCCGATCTGGATCCTAGCGCCGGTAACGGGTCGGATTTCCGGGTCGTTACAGCACAGTGTAATATTCATGGCAAAACTCTTCAATATTGCCCCTAACATATGCAATTGCTCTAGCAGCATGCTTGCATGGTAAACCACTTATATCCCACCATCCACAACTGCATGTCCTTTTAGCTAAACTAACAGCAAACCTACATGGACCCTCATGAACCTCATACTCTTCATTTCTACCAGGGAGCAACTTAAGAAACCTACTGGCAGTAATGATTTTATTCAATACTTTCTTTGTTCTTGGTGTAACTATCCCTTCCCATGTTTGAGCTTTAACAAATCTTCTATGCAACCTAACCATACATTTCTGCCTAATAGATTCAATAATATTGATAATAGGCAAACCTCTCAATTTCACTATCCATGCATTGAATGATTCAGTCATGTTGTTAGTGTAATTGTCACACTTAGCTTCAGGCCAGAATGCATGTCTAGTCCATTGACTGAATGGTATGTTGATCAACCAGTCATATGGCTTTTGATCTCGCTTGGGCTTCAAATTCTTCATGTGAAGCCAAAACTCATAAGAATGAGTACTCTTTGCAGCATTCCAAAAATCATCTCTGAGCATCAGTCCAGGGAACTCTTTCTTGAAATTCATGTATAAATGCCTGCAACAAACTCTATGAGATGCATTGGGAAATATATTTTTGACAGCATCAATGAGTCCCTACAACAAAAAAATAGTTAGTAACTTAAATTAATAGCATAGAGTTCAATATGCTAAATTAAAAAAAAATTGAATATTAATTCATACCTTTTGCCTATCTGACATAATAGTTAAAGGCCTAGCATCAGTTCCTCCACCAATGCAAGAATAAAGATTCTCTAGGAAAAATGTCCAGCTATCACCACATTCTGCTTCAACTATAGAAAATGCAAGAGGTAGCACACCTCTATTTCCATCCAGTATGACTGCAACTAGGAAAATCCCTCCATATGGACCCTTCAAGTGGCAACCATCTAATCCTATAAAGGGTCTACAACCATTCTCAAACCCAGACTTTATAGCATCAAACATAATCCATATTCTTTGAAAAACAAAAGGATCATCTTCATTAACCCTTGGAGCTGGCTGAATTTTTACAACTGTACCCGGGTTATATGTTTGCAAATAATGGACATATTTCTTAAGTTTTTGGAAACTTTCACAATGCATGCCCATATTCTCATCTCTAGCCTTGCACTTAGCTCTATATAATTGCCACACAGGAACTTCCACACCCCATTTTCCCATCAACTCATGCTGCATGAGTTCATAACTCATGTCAGGGTCTGCCCTCAGCTTTTCCCTAAGTTTTTCTACTATCCACTTGGTGTTTGAATTCGAATTTTCATTTCTTAATGGTCTTATGCATGTGTGCTCATCATGTAGAGTCTTAACCATGAAAGTGACTTGGTCAGACAAAACTGATGCATGAAACCTCCAGGGACATCCTGTACTGGAACACTTAGCTGTTAATCTAGTAGAGTCATTTTTAACTCTTGTAATATCATATCCCCCCTTAATAGCATAATCTCTCATTGCATTCCTCAAAGTTACAATGTCCTTAAAAACTTGGCCCTCTTTAAACAAAATATCTTCCCCTTCATTGTGTTGGTAGGGATGATCATACATGCCATGATAAGGATCAATATATTTTTTCTTTCTATTATTTGGATCATAAGACTCATTCTCACTATCTTCAACCTCTTTGTCATTGTCACTAGCATAACCTGATAACCCATCTGACTCCTCAGTACTAATCTCATTGTCAAATATAACTTCTTCAGGTAAATCATCTCCAACCTCACTTTCATTGAATGATACATCACTTTCAGAATCAATTTGTGGTGATTCATTGGCCCCTCCCCCTAACTGCCCACTTTCACTAACACTTTCCTGTCTTATCCCTCTACCTCTAGTAAAACTGCTTCTTCCTCCCTTTCCTCTTAATGGTACACTCCTGCCCCTACCTCTTGTGGACACATCCCTATTTAATGGGGGAGTTTTTCTACCTAAGGCATCATCAAGGTTAATATCCTCAACAGTATTACCACCCTCACCAAGGTTACTACCCTCACCAGTATCACTGCTCTCACCAATAATACAAACATCATCATCATCATCGTCATCATCAGACATCTCAGTGTTCAGAGGGACCCCCTTTACGTGTACAGTCAAAGGCAATTTATGACTACGTTTGTACAACTCAAAAGCCAACATTAAATCATCATCATTTTCTACACTCATCCCACTACCAGTAACAAACGAAACAAATGATGCAGCTATGTTAAACAACTTATAAACATCAGACAACAAGGATATGTACGAATACCTTGCAATAGGGACATTATATAAAGAATCGGTTTTGTTTTCATATGTCAACACCACAGTAAATCTCTCTTCCACAGCCATGTTTTCAGACCTGCACACATGAATCACACATTCTTTAATTAGTCAAAATCTCCTGAAAAAAAAATACACTAAAACTATCAGTAACAGTAAGTGGTACCCACATGTTTTACTATAATACAAATATTATGATCACACATCCAAAGAAAAAAAAAAATAAAAGAAAGCACAAAAAGTTACCTTTCCCCAGTTGTTTGACAGAAACCAACAAAATCGGGACCACAACTTCTCTTCGACAGAACCCAACTTCTCTTCGATAAAAACCAACAAAATCGGGACCACAACTTCTCTTCGACAGAACCCAACTTATCTTCGATAAAAACCAACAAAATCGGGACCACAACTTCTCTTCGACAGAACCCAACTTCTCTTCGATAAAAACCAACAAAATCGAGAAGAGAGGATTTAGGGAAGAAGAGGGAAGTTAGAGATTTGAGAAGAGAAGTTATCGACTTAGGAGAAGACAGAAAGTTAGGGATTTAGGAAGAGAGAGGTTATCGATTTGGGAAGAAAAGAGAAATTAGGGATTTCGGAACAGAGGTTTTCATTTTCGGGAGAAGAGAGAGAGAGGATAGGGATTTGAGAAGAGAAATTATCGATTTGGGGAAAAGTTACACTAAGGTTATTTTGGTCTTTTCATCTTATTTTTAACGGAAAAAAGAGTAATAGTGGATGGAAGGATTGATTTGTTAACGTTTTGATTATATAAGGACGTTTTAATAGGTTTCTGAAAATACAGGGACTGACTTGTTAATAATGGCAATACCCAGGGACTAAATCATAAATTACCCTTTATTTTATTATTTGAGTTCAATTTTATTCTCTAACAAGAATTGAATTAAAATTAGATGAAATTTTCAATTAATTATAATTTTTAATATTATTATATGTTTTTTAAGGTAAAAAATATAATTTAGCCTCCAACTTTTATATAAGAAGTTATTTGTTAACTTTTGAATATGATTTTTATAAAAATTTTATTATTTAACACTAAAATTTTATAAAACAAGAAAAGAAAAACAAATTGGACCATCGAACATCGGCCACCCGTAGGCGGAGAAGGCCAACGGTCGAAAACAAACTAATCAACCTGTCCTTTCGTTCTCTCGCGAAGTTTCTCTAGGTTAATGTTATATCAGGTCTAATTAGAATGAATTATGAATAACAATAATCTAATAATTTTTTATAGGAATTCGAGTTTCCGAATGTAAAGCTTCATGAAAATAATTAAATACAGTTATTTTAAGACAAAAAGAGAAACTCAGAACCGAAATCATGCTAAACTGATATTCCTCAGGAAAGCGAAACTACTTTTAACGAGAAAGTAAAAGTTAAAACAGTGCTGCGTGCCGCGTGCCGCGTGCCGCGTGCCGCGTGCCGCTGCTATTTATTGCGTGCTTGGCCGAAAATGATGTGAGTGAGACATATGAGGACAGAGGATGGGTAGCACCACCCCCACGCTTTAAAAGAAAAATACAAATTCTTCCTTTGTAATTATGAAGTTGAACGCGTTTTTCTTTTCTTCTGAGAACATGCCATTTGAGCCTTTTACCTTTTGTCAATAAGGACAAGTAATCATGGAAAAGCCGCAAAGGCGTGCACTTACTATATATATAACTTTACTAATTTTTCAAATAAAAAATTAATAAAATTTGAGATGGGACTTAAATATTGGCTTAATCTATCTATTAAATTTTAATACATTTCAAAAAATATTTATATGAGTTTTGGTATTTTAAAAATAAAATTTTAATTTTTTGATGGGTGCAAATATACCCTCATCAAAGTTCTATTAATATGAAAAATTCCAATTTCTTTAAAGCCCTCAACAGCATGTTACTACGGAGAGTGGCAATGAAAATCGAGATTCATCCATTATTATATAGAAAAAAGATATTTTTGTTATTGAAATTGTAATTTCTCTTATTAAATAAAAATTAATTTGTGTAAATGGTGCACATTAGTGGAAACCGTAAATTAATTAGTTTTTTTACATTTTAAAAATTAAATAATAATTTTCCCTAAAACCTACATTATTCTCTCTCTCTCAACCCAAACATATTCCTAGTCTGTAACTCTCGCCCTCTCTCTCAACCTAAATAAGCACCCATCTCTCTCTCGGCGGTGGCGGTGCAGCATAGCTGTCCGTCTGCAAATCTTGATGGCTTCCTCGTCTGGAAAGAGCGATTACAGCAGAGGTATTTTTTTATGTGAACTCTTAGGATTTGTTTTTGAAAAAAAAAAAAAAAAAACTAAAATATTTGTCCTATGATTTTGTCAGAACTAAATCCACCTGCGCTGAGGAAGTACAGTTACGAGGAACTATCAAAGGCAACTCAACATTTCTCCAACAATAATTGGCTGGGTTCAGGTGGTTTTGGTGATGTCTTTAGAGGATCACTTGACAGTGAATGCGTTGCTATCAAGAAACTTAAACACAAAAAGTATGGAGAACCAGAGGAGATCAAATGCCATAAACGAGTGAGTCAACCAATTCTCGTCAAGCTCATTGGCTATTGCCATGAAGGTGCAGATAAATTGCTTGTATTAGAGTATGTTCCCAACAAGACCTTGAGACATCATTTAGATGGTCAGTCTTTTTTTATTTATTTATTTCTTTTTTGCCCTGAGATTTTCATCATACATATGTAATTTCTGAGCTGAGTTTACATTTTTAACTCTAAAAGATGAAGTTTTGGATTGGCCAACAAGAAGGAATATTGCCATAAAATCTGCATATGGATTTAAAACACAGAGTTGCTTAAAGTTTAGAGCTTATATTCATCAATACTCGCAAAATAACTCGTGTATAAATGACTTTATGTACTTGAAAAAAATAATAATAAATTTGAGGATTCATGTAAATTTTTAATCTATGAAAAAGAAATCTTAACTGCATTTTATTTATTGTAGTTATGCAGATTCAAAATATGAAATACAAAAAATATCTGAAAAGTTTTTTGTTTATTCATTTGATGTTGTGCTTCTAGAATTGATTAGCCAAAAAAAAAAAAAAAACCGCATAGCAGAAGTAGTTAATTGAATATGAATTTAATTCATAATAGTGCAATTTTAATATAGTAGCAAATTATTAGTTGAATTTTTATAAAATTTAAATTAAAAAATACAATATATATTTTTTAGTTGAAGTGAAATGATCCACTAATAGAAATATAGTCTCTAAAATTTTATTTAAAATAAAATAATTTTTAAAATATATATTTTTATTTTAATAATGTCTTTTTTTAATTCTATTATTCAATTTTCATTTTTATATGCATATTTTAATTTAATAAAAATTTAAAATATATAAAAAAAATTATAGTATGAAATATATAATATTTTATTTTATTTACTATTATTAATATGAAATATAGTTTTTTTAACGAATTATTCAATAAATTAATATACATTATAAATTTATTTGTTATATGGACAAGCAAAATAAAAATATTGAATATTTCAAATAAAATGAATTAATATATCTAAATTTTTATAAAAATAATAAAAAAATAGCTTTTCATATTAAAATATATAATATTTTATTTTATTTAATATTATTAATATGAAATATAATTTTTTATATATTTAAAATATGTAATGGTAAATATAAAATTTACCATAGAATATTTTAATATATAATATTTATATGTGATATTTATATAGTGAAAATTTTATTTATAATAAATATTTATTTAATATTATATATAATCAATATAAAATAAATGTACTTTTAATATAAAATTTAAATTAAAAGATTATATATTTATTAATATAAAACTTTAAAGATTATATAATAATTTATTATTAACTTTTTCGTATTCAATTTAATTCTTTTGATTATTACTGTGATGAATTTAAAAAAATTTAATTTTATTATTTAAAATTTAAAATTTTTTATATAAATATAAAATAATGTAAGTATATATATGGTGTTCTTGTTAACAATGCCATGTGATGTAGATAATTGAAAATCTTTAAGGGGAACTACGCTTTCACAGGGAAGTATATCTCTTGGTGGTATGTATTTTTTCATTCATTTTTCTTTATAAGTGAATTATAAAAAATTTTAATATATAATTATAGTATATATAACGGTTTGATTATAACCGTTGTGTGTTTTGCAGTTGGTGCTTCTATTGATATACAAACTGCACTTGGCATTGAAAGCGTACAAATTACTGAGCCAAGACGCTTCACTTATGAAGAATTAGCAAATGCATAGTATTCAAGGGATCCCTTGAAGATAATGTTAAAATTGCAATTAAGAAGTTTAAGCATTCGGACAAAGAAATCATGATCAGCAGAAGCAATGAATTTAAGAAGAAGATTATGGAAATTAGTCGTTATCTTGTAGAGCTACTTGGATACTGCAGTGAAGGATCCAATCGATTACTTGTTTATGAGATTGTTTCCAACAACTCCTTGCAATTTCATTTACATGGTGAGTCTCTCTTGTTTTTATATGTACTCAATGTTATGAAAAAAAAAAGAAAAATTCATTCATTAATTGCATGCAGGAAAAGGAAAATTCAAGAACAATATCCGTTGGGTAATCAGAATGAAAATGGCCATAGGTATTGCAAAAGGAATAACATATTTACATTATTGATAATAATGTTTAAAGAATTGATTGCTTACTTTACTTTTACTTTTGTGGTATATATATATTTTAGGTCAGCCTAAGTTGATACATGGAAATATGAAATTGAATAACATTCTTCTCCAGGAAAACTTTGAACCAAAGGTAGATGTCATTTTTTGTAATTTTATATTGTAATAATAACTACGAAGAGAATTATAACGGTATATCTACCTTAAAGCTAAATGTTTGTACCTTTAGATTTGAAATACAGTCTTTGAATTAGAGATTATATATATATTTAAAAGAAAAATTAATTCATAATAGAAAATTAATAATTTAATACAACTAATTTACTATAATGAATATATTAAATTTAAATGAATTATATTAATCATGATGGATAATGAGAATTAGAATGAAGCTTTTATAAATATAAGAGTAAAAAAATTCTATATGTGTATATGTATAAGCCTATGTTTCTATACATGATAATATTAATTTATTTTTCTATGTAGCTTTAGTTTTATAACATCTCACTTTTTTTTATATTTCTTTTCTAAGTTGATATATATAAATATATATTTCTTAGTAGAACTATATATATATATATATTTAAAAACAATTTTATACTATGTAATTTGAATTTACCGGCAATTATATGTTAATTTCACAATTTTATATTAGTAATTTATAAATAATGACGAAATAAATTTGAAATATGAAATTAGTTGAATTAAGACTCGGTTTTGTCCTCTGCTTTTATATATTTTACATGACATTATGTATCAAAATTTTAATTTCAGATTTCAGATTATTATTATCATCGTTTTCCGTCTGTCTATAATGCAAACAGAAATTTGGGGTAAGATATATTTTCTTTTTCTTATTTATTTATTTTATATTAGGAGAAGTTCTCGTCCTATTAATTTATTCTAATGCATGCAGCTATGTAGCTCCTGAGTATATGAATGATGGAGAGATTACTACTAAATTTGATGTCTTTTCCTTTGGGATCATACTTCTGCAATTGATTACTCTGTTGAAAACAAAGATGGCATTAGCAATAACTTGTCTATATGGGTACGCATTCAAATCTCTCAGTTCACTGCACATTCAATGTTTCTGATAACATAGTCACTAGTATTTTTTGTTTTTTAAATTGTAGGCTGCGCCTCAACTCAAAAGAGCTGTAGAAGCAGAAAATCATGATCTTACTGTAGATCCCAGATTGCAAAACCAATACAATAAAAGAGAAATGAGGAGAGTGATGTATTGTGCCGCATCATGTGTGTACAAGCTTGCAGATTATCGCCCACAAATGAGCCAGGTACGTAAATCTAAAGAGAATTTTAATAATACAATACAACAATTGCATGGTAGATCCCATATAACTTCCACTATAATTAAACATAAATCCTATGAATGATTATAACTTGGTTCTATTTGACGCAGATAGTTGGAGTCCTACAAGGAAACGTCACGGTGGAAAGCATATGGTCAAGCAATGACAATGTTAGGTTGTGGTTCAGAAAAAAAAAACGAAGATTAGAAGTTTGTGGTTCAAACAAATACCTAACAAATTAACATACCATATGAAAGAAAATAATAATTACAAAATTTGATATTAGAGTAGAAAGCAAGCCATGCCTATGATCACCAATTTGCTATCGAACGAACTATGAAATTAACACGACGAAATGAGAAACATGCCATTGCCAGCATCAGCTATAAGATGATACCCAATATATTCAAAATAATTGAGGAGAACAGAACAATCATCGACCAAACCTTTCAATCCTCCTTCGACGTATTTCTGCCAATGTTAGGTTGTCATACTGATGTTGAGATTGGCTGGATGAAAATCCACTGTGGCCTCGACTTGTCCCGCACATCTCACATACACTTAACCAAACAGAATTATCAAAAGTACATGCTTGACACCTCCATACCCCTGATACCGTCCTTCCTGCCTGACTCCCTCCCACAGTTCCCCTACCAGAAATCCGTGGCCGCCTTAGTCTAAGTAAGCCTTTCATAAACTTCAAAGGCCAGCTCAATATGCCTGTAAGATTTCTTACGACTGAAGTCAATGGGTCTAGACCTGAAAATGATCCTTTCAACTTCAAATAGAGAATTCCGGCAAGTATTCCACCGAGGTGGCCCAGAAATGAGACCCCAGGAACAAAAATTTGAATAAGAACCAATTCAGCCCATGCAGCATAGCGCGCTGGTACCACCAGTCCATGCACATATGTATAGTTTTCAGACTGAGAATTAAGGACGACTTTCATTGCAAAGAGAACACCAGAGAACCCAACAGCATACTCAGAATAGAAAGGCTTTTCATAGTCAAAGAACAAGAGAAGGGACTTTGCTAGTAGCAGCGTGATGCCCTGGGACATAGTAAGCAGTGCAGCAACCATAGATGCAAATTCAGAACTTCCCATTGAAGTTTCCAACTGGATACCCTTCCACAAAAGAGACAGCATGTTGTACACCAGATGAGGCTCCCCAACGTGGTAGAATGGTGAGAGGAAGAAACGTTTCATGTCCCTATACTGTTTCATTCAAAGGCAAAGGTTGAATAAAAAGGTGAATATTTACGTACAAAATAGGCCTACTGATCCAAATATCTTGAACTTTGCAGACATTTCAATACAATCCCATGCTTTAGTTTTATCAATTTGTTCTGTGAGATTTTAAATCAGTGACAATTGGGGGTGGATGCAATTGATAATGTGGTGATGACAACACTTGCTGAGGTGGAGGGAAAATTTATGGTAGGCAGTCTTCTTTAAGTAAAAAGGCCAAAAGAAAAGAACATTTAAACCATCTCCGTAAACAAACTACTGCTGTTTTTCAGAGTCCACTCTTTCCTTCTGCATTTTGTCACTTCTTCTTTTTCATCCAAACACTATCCATCCTACTCCATCAAGCCTAGCAATACTATCCATGTACTTCCAAAGCAGATACCAGCTGCCACGACCCACATCAATGTTTTCTGCAATAAGCGTGGCCTTTCTGAAGTTGAAGCAGAAAATGGGCAAGGATGCGAAAGAGGATATAGTTTTGACAGACATTGTTTAAAATGCAGCGTTTTGGCTATTTTAGGGAACTAGCCCGACTAGGTGCCCAAATTCAAGAAGAATTTCCAATTCAAATTTCCCCTGCTTCTCACAAGCCATGTTACCAAAACATCACCAATTGCATATACCTTAGAATGGTAGATACAACAATCAAAGGTTCATGAAGCAACGAATTTAAATGAAATGGTCATAATGTTCAGTTTATTCAAGATGGCCTGAAAAATTCGTTAATGACTTTCTAACACTAATCATAAAATGGCAAGACAGGAGATCAAAACAAACTACGAAAAATTCAATAACCAATTTAGGCTACTAGAACATACACCCTGTCCTTTATCAAACAGTGGTGACCAGCAATCCTTGGACAACAATAAAGTAGAGTAGCAATCATAAAGCACATAGTCAAGCTGAATTATAAGCTAATTCCAACAAGAGCAAGGGATTTTTTTTTTTCAACCTTTTCTGTTAATCAATCAAAGAAATTAGTAAGTTGTGAGCTTTAATATTATGAATACCATATAAAAGGAGGAAATTCAAACAGAAATGAAGAAACTGGAAGAGGATGTCAATCCATACCTTGAGAATGAGATAGGGATTGAACCAGACCTCATGAATAGAAGGGAGGATAGGATGGAGAAAAGCAGGCCTCAAATAGATGAGAGTGTTGGCTGCAAGAAGCCCTGCCGTGACAGGTGGTTTCCATGGCAGCCTATAGTACTCGGCCACCGTTTGAAATGCCAACAACGGCAACAGTCCCCTTGAAAACCTGCCACCGCTTCTCTCCATCGCCGATAATTGCCAATCTCTTCCTCGATTTGCTCGATTGTATGAATCGATTTCCCAAGGCCTCGCATCTCACTTTAAATGCATGAATTGAAAGTCGGTTTCTTGCAGCGAGGGTATTCTAGAACTTTGCTTCCTTCTCATGGCTGGGCACGGATCTTCCGCAGTCAACTTCATTTTATTGCTGTGAGTCCACTCTTTTTTTTATTGAATTTTTTATATAATTAATTTCTATAAAACTCGAATAGATGACTTTAGAGAATTAAGGCTTTAAAAAATATTTAATCCTTACTTTGTTTTAATTTTAATTTAATGACTACTCGTAGTATAATGATAATATTAATTTATATTTTTTATCATATATACTAATTTTTAATCCCATATTTTGCAAAATTATTATTTTTTCTTTATCTCAACATAACAAAAAGGTTTGTGTTCTTTACTTAAAAGAAAAATAAGAGCAAATTATCAAAACCCTTTATATAAAATTTGAAAAGTAAAACCTTTTATGTTTAATAGTGCTTAAATTTAAAATATACACTTCAAGAATATTATATTCAGTTTTTAATTAAATTTTACAAAAATAAAGTCAACATTTTTGGTTCGAAGTTTTTTTTCATGATCTTTAATCTAGTACTTCCATAATTAATCTCTAAATGATTAGTTTAATGATAATACTGATTTTTTTTTTCTCAATTTAATTGTAATGCAATGATTTAAATTCTTAGCCTTGAAGTATGAGCAAATACTTGAGCATTAGGTTACTTGGTTAAGGGCACATTGCCTTTGATTTCATTTTTCACAATATCCCATGAAAATTGACCAAGCATTGCACAAATAATTATTTCAAAGTATTAGCTATGTGTCAATCACTAATGAACATATAATCATATGTGTTCCAATTCCAAAGAGAAGAAACAATATCAGCCATCCAATCAATCAGATCAATCTCAAATTGGTTACACTGAAAATCACCAAACTCAAACCATCCACAGATTGCCCAAAATGCAACTAAACCAAATATTTGATAAAGCTTCAGGCAGCCACAAAGCATGCAAGCCAAAGCGCAAGAACTTACATATATCACATAAGTACTGGATTCCTATCAGCTGGAGCACTTCCTGCCTCAAACAAAAGGTGTGGGATCTAGAGCTACTTCAGAGGATTCAACAAATACTGCAGAGCAAAAAGATATAGATGACAAACAAGAGAGAACCATAGGGATCCATTAGGTGGGGAACTCCAATGGTGACTGCACCCATTGCAACAAATATATGAAGAGCCCAAGCTGTTGGATTTGGAAGATTGTATGAACATGTAGGTGGTGATTTGGCATCAGAGCCTACTGAAGGAACCAAGCATTTTTATTATATATCTAGATCCTGTGGCCCTAGGAATCTGCTCGGTCTAGTTCACAAAGGTGAAAGAGAAAAAAAATAGCAGATATATGACCATTACAATGCATTCCCACCTCACACATAACATTTCCATGGCCAAGAATGTCGCCTCTTCTTTGTGCCAGCTCGTCCTTAGAGCTGAAATACATGTGTTCTTATGCAGCACACTGGATCTACTTCAAAGAATATTTTAAGCTAACACCAACAACCCTTTTTCCTATAGAATTACCTAATTGTAAATAAATAAAGAAAGAAAAGGCAGAGAAAATTCTATGGTTTCAACTCAAAATAAACATCAGATACATTGTCCATGCAAAAGGTGAAAAAAAGGAACTATACCATCATAACAAACTCCTAGTTAGTTAACCAGGAGATTACAATCTATTAATTTTTGAAGCTAGGTTTTATGCATACATATTGTTTTCATAACAATTTCTTACATAGTCCAATGAACAATTTTCTTACACACTTAGTAGCGGTACTTGGTGGAGTAATCTTTTGGGGCAATAACCAAACCACGACCCTTCCTTGCACCACGGTATACAGTCTCAATAATGTCAATGAACTCCTGCTTGTCCTTGAGAGCCCAATTGATTTTGTTGTTATTTCCAGTTCCAAGATCTATCATAATGTGTTTGTTTCTGAAGAAGAACATAACAGTGGATGGATCATATAGCTCATACATTGTGTTGAAATCAGGCACCTCCGTTATGTCCACAAGGTACATGACTGCAAAGTTCTTTATCGTCTCAGCAACTGATGCAAGCACTTCATCCATCTAAAGAAGACCAATAAAACCAAATTGAGAGTTAACACTACTAGATATATTAGAGCCCATTCTTGGGCCCCTTGCCTATAACCTTTGAAAATTCAGGTTGAGTTGGTCTTCCAAACAATTTTTAAATGGAAAAGCTCACTTTATAATCAAGAAAAACTACCTAACAATAGAAATTCATCAGATAACATCATGCATTTATAGACTAAAAGAATATAGTATCAATAGCCAGGACACAGATATATTTTCACCAAACAGAAACTGCTCCACGAAAAATGACCTTTCATGTAAAAGCATAATCTTGCAATTTCAATTGACTCAACTCTATTGAAGATAAAACTTCTCAGCTTCACAATGTACAGTATTTGGTAAGACGTCTACTGAATATATAGCACAATGCAGTCAAATTAAACAGCTAAACCCATTTAACAGCTGAAAGGAGAAGAAAACATCAACCAAAAAAAAAAAAAAAAGGATGCAACACAAAAAGCACTACAAGTCTACAATCCATTGACTGCAAATGAGTGAGGTTTTGTAATCTGAATATCTGCTGGTTTGGTGCTTTGCTGGAATGAAAAATGTGCTGTTAATACTTATGATCTTGTTTGCTGGGAGTGCCTCTACAATTTTACTTGAAGAGTGGAGTGTGGAATGGAATTGATCTTGTGCTGCAGAAAATTGCTACTGAAAGAAAAAATTTGCTGTTGCAGATTGTTCTTCGGGTGTTGGTACATTACTCCCATGGTTGGGGAGTATGGAATGGAATTGCTATTATGGTGCAGGAAATTGCTGCCAAAAATGGATATTGTCACAGATTGATCTGCTGTGGTGTTTGGATGTTGGTTTTTACTGCTGTGGTTTGTATTTGTGGAGAATATGTTGGTTTTAGCCTCTGATTTGTGTAGGCAGTGAGCTGGTGCTGAGCACTGTTAATACTAAATGGGGTGGTTTCTTTGCACTGTTTTGTTTTGATGTATGCTGTACAGTTTCAATTATGGTAATAAAATATTATTGACAAAAAAAAATTACTCCAAGAAATAGTTGAAAAGCAAATATTTTCCATAACTATTAAGCCGTAACCCTTAATTCCAAACAATCCGTAATTATCCTCATATAAGCTATAATTGAGGGGGGCAAAAACAACAGAAACAAGGGGGGAAATAATATTTAATACTACGCCCAAAAAGTCCCTCTCAATTATAGATGAATAAAGCCAACACAACAATTAGGCATTTACTAAGTAAAACAAATGCAAGAAAGTCCAATTCCAAGCCAAAAGAAAAATTCTGAGGATCGGTTCTTGAGACCCAAAAAAAATTGAATTTCCGGTAATAAGCTACGAGAAGCATAGTAGAGAAGCCAACCAAAGCATAATAGAGATCAATTTTGAAATACCTAAGAGAAAGGATGAAAGAAAGATTTGAGTTTTACCTGCATGCAGGTCTCATCCCAGTCGTGGCCGAAGCGGATAACGACGAGGCGTTCTTCCTCCGCTAAGATTGCCTGATCTACGGCCCATCCTGAATGCAAATGAGGAAGCAGGTACGACATATGGCTCTCTAGTCTCTACCTTGTCGTTGAATCCCTAGAATTCAATTCTTCACTACGATTACTTGATCCTACAGTTTAAGTGCGGTAACGATAATTATTTTAATCAATAGAAATGTGAAATTAAACGTCTTTTAAATTATTTTAATAATATAATTTCTACATTAATTTAATATATTTCAAAATATTTTTATAGACAAGGATAAATATTTTAAATCATATTAACATAATTGATTTATGTTAAATCAAATGGCGTTTCAATATTTAATTTAACTAAATTAAACATTGAAAATTAATTTTAAACGATTTATGTAAATTACTAAATTTATTTTATTATGGCATATTTAAATTATAAAATATCATTATCTTTTTAAATTAAATAACATTATATCTAAATACTATACTTTCTTTTTTTTAATTATCCTATTAATTCAAATAATCCAAATACTTTCACATTTATATTCTAAACTTTTAAATTTATAAAATTAAACCAAATTTTTAAGATTTATCTTAATTTTAATTAAGAATAAAAATTAATTTTGATTAAAATATAAAATTCTCACCTATTATTTAGGTGTTTTTTATTATTTTTTAATTAATTATATTTTTATTTATTAAATAAAATAATCTAAAATATTTTATAAATTCACATTCATATTTCAAATTTTTTTAATTTATTAGAATTTTTTTCTCAAATTTATGTTTATATTACATTCTTTTTTATCTTAACGAGAGAAATATCCTTAAATATAATTATTAAAACACCCAAAACAGTTATATCCTTAATCAAGATATCGGTACGAAGAACAAGATTATATATTTTCTTTGCAGATTTGACTCTAAAAAGATATAGAATCTAAACGAATAGAGTAATAATAGAGTAATAATGAAAAAAGAAATTACAAATAAAGGAGGCTCGTTTAGAGAAGAAAATATTTATTTATTTATTTATAACGGTCTTCTACTCTAAACTAGCATTCCTCACCTATTTTTTTTAGGGAAAATTACTTTTTAATCCCTGAGATTTAACGTAATTAACACTTTTGTCCCTCTATTTTGGCGACCCAACACTTGAGTCCCTCACTTTCTCTTCCGTCCAAATTCGTAGTCTTTCCGTCCATTTAAACCGTTTGGTCAAAGAGTCAAAAGTGAGATGTGATGATTTTTTCTAAAAATGCCCTTCTTTCAACGTGAAATTCCAGAAGAAGAAGAAGAAGAAGAAGAAGAAGAAGAAGAAGAAGAAGAAGAAAGAAGAAGAAGAAGAAGAAGAACAAAAAGCTGTAGAAAGAGTAGGAAGAAGAAGAAGAAGAAGAAGAAGAAGAAGAAGAAAGAAGAAGAAGAAGAAGAAAAAGTTGCAGAAATGGTAGGAAGAAGAAGAAGAAGAAGAAGAAGAAGAAGAAGAAGAAGAAGAAGAAGAAAAAGTTGCAGAAATGGTAGGAAGAAGAAGAAGAAGAAGAAGAAGAAGAAGAAGAAGAAGAAGAAGAAGAAGAGAGTTAATTTTGTCAATTCACGTGTCCCAAACGGCTATTTTTGACGGAAGGACTACGAATTTGGACAGAAAGGAAAGTGAGGGACTTAAGTGTTGGGTCGCCAAAATAGAGGGACAGAAGTGTTAATTACGTTAAACCTCAGGGACTACAAAGTAATTTTTCCTTTTTTTTATTATTCATTTAGGTTCTATTCTATTCTCTTCATTGCAGTGTGAAAAAAGCAATCAATTAATTTGGCTTTTTTCTTCTTTACTAGTGCCTTAACTAAGAATGCACCGCTCATGTTTTTGAGTCCTAATAATTGAATCCCAACTGTTCAATATTAAAAGATTGAGATATTGAGGAGTATGGGATAATCACCCAGCACATGTGAGCCAAAATACATGTATAAAGGTATATGTGATAACTGTATATTCTGTTATAGAGGATTGTAGTGTATTCTAGATTATTCTTCCACCTGTATATATAAGGGAAGGCATTATACAGATTTAATATGAAAAACACAATTCTCTCTCCCTGTTTATTATTTATTGCATTATGGTATCAGAGCATTAATCTTGTGGCCTAATTCATTCTTTCTTCATTATAACGACCCAAATACTACTGTAATCCTATTGAAATCACGGCTGCCCTCAATAATAATATTGCTATCAACAGCAATATTGCTACAGATTCTTATACACTGCTCAACTCTGATCACCCAGGAGTCTCGGTTGTTAGTGCCCATTAACAAGGCTAATTATTTTTCTTGGAGCAGATTAGTGATAATAGCTCTTCGGGCCAAGAGTAAACTCAGTTTTGTCAATGGCAAAATTACAGCACCAGCAAATGCTCCAACTCTTGAAAAATGGCAACAAGTTGATAGTATGGTTATCTCTTGGATTCTTAATTCATCTCTTAAGGAATTAGTAGAAGCATTTTTATATGCGGCCATCTCGCATGAACTGTGGACTGAATTGGAACAACGATTCGGTGAGAGCAATGGCCCATTACTTTATCAAATTAAACGCGACATCAGCACTTTCAGTCAAGGAAACTCACCCTTGGCAGTATATTACACTAAGCTTAAAAAACTCTAGGATGAGCTTGCTTGTTTGAGAAACTTTCCAACTTGTACATGTGGGGTGGCAAAGGCTGTAGCTAATATTGAAAACGAGAATAAGCTAATTCAATTCCTTATGGGACTGAATGATGGGTATGATAGTGTGCGAAACCAAATCCTTCTACAAGATCTCCTGTCCAATGTTGGAAGAGCATATTCATAGTTGAGAAACAATGTTAGGTGCTTGCTATTGCCGATTCTTCTGATCATGCTGGTGCACTGCTTGCAAAGGACATGGTGTACAAATCTGAAAACAATAGAGATTTTGCAATATCCCGAAATCAGAATAATGGGGGAAGAAAATGTGACTCTGGCAGAAAGAAGATCGATATTGTAATCACTGCAAAGCACCGAGTCATACAAGGGACAGGTATTTTAAACTCCATGGTTTTTCAGACTGGTACAAGGAATTATGTCAAAAGTGTTTGGGACCACAAAACTATGCCTTCACAGTGCAGGCACCATTACCTGAAACACCTTTTGATATACCCATAGTTGATCATGCCAGCGATAATGCAGCAAACTTATCAAAAATCATTCAGCAAGAGATTGCCTGATACATGAAAGTGAAGACGGTCATTGATCCAAGCTAGGGATGTAAACGGGTAGGGTACCCGCAAAATTGAGAGTATCCAAATTCGAACCCGATTATGTATAAAATTTTCGAATCCATCTTAAATCCGTTTAGTATTTTAATTTTACTACCCATATCCGTTCTAAATCCGTTTAACACTACCTACATAGTACTCGGACCCGACCGAATCCAATTTTTTATATCCTTTTTGAATGTGGAGAAGTCAATCTTATAATCAACTTTGGATTTGAGAGAGCCACAAAGGAAAATTATCCTTGAACACAGCTAGCTTATGACATTATCCTCCATTCTCAGCTTATTCTTTTCCCACGCTGCCCCAACAACCCCAAATCTTGTTTTCTTCTTCTTTTTGACAAAGAAAAAAAAGGCAGAAGAAAAAGTAGTAGTAATAGTAATAAAAATAATAAATCACCCCATCATAACCGTTAACAGTATTCAAATAATCAAAATAATAGTGTATAAATTCTATAAATCTTTAATAGTAACTAAAAATTCTTTAACAACATGCACATAAAAGATATTGATTATCAAAAAATTTGATTGCAAACCTGAAGAGTAAAAAGAGATGTCGCCGACGCCGACGCCGATTGGGAGAGGCAAGGGTTGTCTCCAGCAGTCCTCAGTGAAGTGGGGTGAGAAGCGTCAATTGGAAAGAGTAGATGTCACCGACTGGGGAGAGAGAAGGAGATGTCGCCGATGCCGACAGGGGAGAGGGAAGAGTTGTCTCCGACTGGGAAGTGGGAGATGTGGCCATTGAAGAGAAAGAAGAGATATCAGGAGAAAGAAGATTTATTGTCGACTGGGAAGAGAAGGAAATGTCACCGGTGCCTGGGCTGCCGGCAGTCGTTAGTGAAGCGGGGGAGAGAGGCGCCGACGGAGAGAGAGAAGTATGAATCGAGTAAAATGAAAAAAGAAATTAGGGATTAGGGTTAGTTTTGACATAATATAACTAATCGGGTTCGGGTAACGGGTATCCGATTACCTAATCCTGAACCCTACCTGAATCCGAGACGGGTAAAATATTTTAAACCCGAACCCGCCCGAATCCGTTTTGTAAAAATCCAAATCTGTCCTAATAGAGTTTGGGCAGATCGGGTACCCGTGAAAACCCGCCCGCCTGACATCCCTAATCCAAGCACATTCAGCTCCTCCAACTTTGCAGGTATTGAATCCAACCAAGTGTATTTTTTTTTTTTTTTTTTTTTTTTTTTTTTTGCAATAGTGATGTGAATATTGGATCTGCATAATTGACACGGGCTTCTAGCTATATTTGCTCTCATTTATCTCTATTCTCACATATCTCACTACCTTCTAATATTTTCATCGTTCATCTTCCAGATGGTATGTAACGGTCACCTGCTTCCGCTGCTGCAGAAGCTGTCCCACATCGGTGTCCCACGTCGGGAAATTATAGAAAATTGGAATTATATATAATAGTTAGCAAGAAACTACTAAATAACTTGAGTTAATCATTTTAGACCAGGTGAAAAGTGGGTCCAAAAATTATTTGGCTCAGTTTGGGCCGAACTGTTTGAATTGATATCAGAGCCACCATGGGTCAGATAAATTGTGTAGACCTAATGGAACTGCGAGGAAAGGGCTACTCATGTGAGACGAGGTGGAGCCGCCCGAGGTAGTAGCGAACCACAGTACTCAAGGGTCCGGTCCTGATTAGCAATTGTATCCAGTAGACCTGCGAGGAAAGGGCTATCTATGAGAGACGAGGTAGAATTGCTCAAGGTACTAGCAAACCATAATACCCAAGGGTCCAAATTGACCCAAATAATTTTTTAGCCCACTTTTCACTTGGTCCAAAATGATTAACTCAAGTTATTTAGTAATTTCGTACTACCTATTATATACAATTCCAATTTTCTATAATTTCTCGATGTGGGACAACTTCTCCACAGCTTCTGCCGCAGCGGAAGCAGCTGACTGACCGCTGACCGTTACACTCGGTCTCGCTAAATTTGCGACATCCTCGTCGCAACTGAATTGAATACAATTGCTAACGAGGACCGGACCCTTGAGTAGGGGTGAGTAGTATTCGGTTCAAACAAAAAAAATCGACCGAACCGAATTAATTTGAAAATTCAGTTCGGTTTTTTATTCAATTCGATTTGATTCGGTTTTTAATTTCAAAAATTTTGATTATTTAGGTTCGGTTCGATTTTGATCAGAAAAAATCAAAAAAACCGAACCGATTAGTGATAATAATATGTTATTTTCAATAATATAGAGAAACTAAATCATATTAAGATTAAAATATTTTAATTAAATTTTAAAATACTAAAAATAAAGTGAAAAAAATAAAAAATTTATTAAAAATCGAAACCGATCAAACCGAATCGAATCAAACTGAATCAGATCGGTTTGATTCGATTTCTAACCAAAATCAGTTCAGTTCGATTTTCATAATTACTAAAATTTTGATTTTTGGTTTATTCAGTTCGGTTCAATTTTGAACCGAACCGACCGAATGCTCACCCCTACCCTTGGGTATTGTGGTTCGCTAGTACCTTGGGCGTTTCCACCTCGTCTCTCACGGGTAGCCCTTTGATCAAACATAATTTAGCCACATTTTTATTATCTTCTTTATTGCTTATTTACACATTTTTCAGTTTAATTTATGGTTTTTATCTTGTTTTTACAGAAAAGGAAGAATTTGGAAAATGGAAGAAAAAGTGCAGAAAATTTACAAAAGGATGGTTTGCCCAGTGATTTGCCCAAAAATCTGCTCCAATCACTGCCCAGATCAAGCTAAAGCAAATACCCAGAAGCAACAGACAGCAGTGATATGGGCAGGTGATTTGACCAAAACAATCGAAGATCACTGGCCAAAGCACTCGCAAAGGCATAGAGGACTGACTCACAGAGAAGCGATTTGCCCAGTGATTTGCCCAATCACTTGAAGAAACTGGTCAAATCGCCGGGCAAATCACTTTGACAGCAGAAAATTACAGCAGAGCGGGAAAATGGACAGCAAACAGAAATCCGAATTTTCAGAAGTCCAAATCCAATCCAATCACTTCCAACACTAATCCAAGAGCCACGAAAGAACTTCTCATCCAAGGAAATCCAATTGCAATCAAATTCAACATCAAAAGAGGAGTCCAACATCAAATCAAAAAGGGATTTCAAAACCCTAGACAATTCTTCAGCTATAAAAGGGGAGTCTCAAAACCAGCAAGAGGACTATCTTCTGATCAGGAACTCAGCACCTTCTCCCTCGCCAGAAACTCTTCAGCTGTTCTTTCTTTTCGTTCTTTTCATCTCTTTTGTGTATTTTAGTCACCATGAGTGGCTAAATTCATTATTTTCTAGTTGAAGTTGAGAATATTCAGATTTGTTATGAATTGGGAGGTTTAATACTCCATTGTTGAACTCTTATTTGTTTCAATATTTATGCAATCTGATCTTTTCTACAAGTATTACTTTGCTTTTAGAATCAATAAGGGCCCATTGCTTTTAAATTGCTTGAGTAATATTGTTTGAATGGTTTAGGTCCGTAATTGCTTGGATTGTTCAAATACACATTCAATCAGGTTGCATAATCTAAACTTGACCACGCGGTTGGCAAGGATAGAATTGGGTTTCTCTAAGTCTTAATGCAATCAACAGTTGTTCGATGCTATAATGCCCCAAGGACGTTCCTTGGCAACTTGTTGATTAGTGTTTGATTAGCGAACGTTTCCTAATCAAACTAAAACTAAGGAGGAATTTGGATTGTGAGAAGCGTCTTCCACAACCAAAACTAATTTATTGAAATCAAAAAGGAGTCTTCAAATAATCAATGACCAATTCTGAACAAACTGAATTAGACTCATACTTCAACTAGAAGCTTTTCTCTTATTGATTTATTCATCTCTAAATTACTGCTTTCTTTTACTATTTAGTGTTAATCATCAACTCAAAAAACCCCCCTCTTTTATTTACTTGTTATTTACTTTACCTTGGTCATTATTAGGAAGGTCTTTAGTGTCAATTCCCTGTGGTTCGACCCTATTGCCACTATCTGCAAATTTATTTGTTGATCGTTTAATAGGTTTATTTTTGACGGCTTCGACAACCGCTTATCAAAAATTGGCGCCGTTGCCGGGGATCTTGATTTAAACTAACGTATTTTCCCTTTATGACCAGGTCTGGCCGTAAAGACACTCTTCTTTACGACCCAGAGATTGAAAAGACTGCCAAGAGCTTAAGGAAGCAAGCAAATTTGAGGAACCAAGCCTCAAGACCATCTTCATCAACAACTCCACCTCACAGACCACCTACTGCCCCTGCTGAAGAAATTTCTGCACCAGCAGAAACTTCCATCACCGCACCTGCTACAGCAGAATTTTTACCAGAAACTGAATTCCTGGTCATGGCAGAAAATCCAGCAATGGCGGCACCACCTGCTGCACATGTAGAAGCTGAAAATCAAGCAAGAAACATGCCCATCCAAGCACCTCAGCCACGGGAGAGAACTCTTGGAGAGTTAGCTGAACCAGCAGGAGATCTAGCACCCTTATGCATTGCATATCCCCCATTGACAGCACCTTTTGAGCTAAAAACAGGTCTGATCCATCTCCTTCCCAAATTCAGAGGCCTTGAAAATGAAGATCCTCACAAGCATTTGAAGGCATTCCACGTTGTGTGCTCAACCTTGAGACCCCAAGGTATTCCAGAAGAGGATATCAAACTTAGAGCCTTCCCTTTTTCCCTTGACGACTATGCCAAAGAATGGCTATTCTACTTACCACCCGGAACCATCACATCATGGACTGATATGGTGAGAGCATTCTTGAAAAAATTCTTCCCTACCTCAAAAGCCATTGGCATCCGTCGAGAGATAAGTGGCATAAGGCAAAAGCACTCTGAAGGCTTGTATGAGTATTGGGAGAGGTTCAAAAAGTTATGCACAAGCTGCCCTCAACATGATATTTCTGACCAATCTCTCATTGAGTACTTCTATGGAGGTCTACTACCCTCAGAAAGAAAGTTTATTGATGCAGCCTGTGGAGGATCAACTGAGAGAAAATCACCTCGAGAGATGAGGGACTTAATTTCCACCATGGCCGCAGCTTCTCAGCAATTTGGAGATCAAGAGCTGCCAACAAGGAATGTAAATGAGGTGAGTAATTCCACTTTATCATCCCAACTTTCTGAACTCACCAATGCTGTCCGTAGCCTTGTTGTGAGTCAAGCCCAACAAGTCCAGCAGATTCAGCAGCCCAAGACATGTGGAATATGTGCCAACAACCACCCAACTGATCTATGTCCTTCCCTTCAAGAGGAGGACCAACAAGTCAATGCTGTTGGAGGCTTTAATGGGCAAAGAAGGTATGATCCCTATGCAAATACTTATAATCCAGGCTGGAGGGACCATCCAAATTTCAGTTATGCAAGGGGACAGCAATATCCAAGCTACCAGCAAAGGAACCAAGCTCAAGCTGCACCTCAAAATTCTAATGCATCCCTTGAAGAGATTGTGAAAAATTTAGCAAATACTGTGCAGAATCTTGAGAAACAAATGGGGCAAATGGCTTCATCCTTAAACAAAATTGAATCACAAGGAAAGCTACCTTCCCAAACTGAGATAAATCCAAGGCAAAATGCTAGTGCCATCACATTGAGAAGTGGAAAGGAGTTGCAAGACAATAGGGCTGAAAAAGTGCAAAAACAGGGCATGGAAGAAATTCTGCCAGAAAGTGATCAGGGCAGTGATTTGCCCAGTTTGCTTGTAGAAACTGACCCGATCGCTGGGCAAACTAAGCTGTCCAGCAGTGATTTGCCCAATTCTCCAAAGAAGGCAGACAGTGATTTGCCCAAATCAACAGACCAGGCAGAATCCAGCCAAAGGCAGAAACAGCAACCTATGGAGAAATTCAAGGTACCTCCTCCCTTCCCAAAGAGATTTGCAAGGTCCCAAAAGGAGAAAGAGGAAAAAGAGATATTTGAGACACTCCGCAAAGTGGAAATCAACATTCCCCTACTTGATGCTGTAAAACAAATTCCAAGGTATGCCAAGTTTCTCAAAGAGCTATGCACCAACCGAAGGAAACTTGCTGAACGTGAAAAGGTAAGTGTGGGGGAGTGTGTTTTAGCTGTCATCCAAAGGAAACTACCAGTCAAATGCAAAGATAGAGGAATGTTTGCGGTTTCATGCAAAATAGGCAATGTGGGAATAAAGAAGGCCATGTGTGACCTTGGAGCTTCAATAAATGTCATGCCTCTGTCTATTTTTAACTTGTTAAATGCAGGTACACTCAAAGGCACCAGCATTGTGATCCAATTGGCTGACCGATCCATTGTCTACCCTAAAGGAGTGCTTGAAGATGTGTTGGTGCAAGTGGACCAATTAGTCTTTCCAGCAGATTTTTATGTTATTGACATGGAGGAAGACAAGAGCAACACCACCTCTGATATCCTACTTGGGAGACCATTCTTGAGCACAGCAAGAACAAAAATTGATGTGCATGATGGCACATTAACTATGGAGTTTGAAGGGGAAGTTATCAAATTTAATGTTTATGATGCCATGAAATTCCCCAATGATGTTTCTCATGTTTATGGACTTGATGTTATTGATAATTTAAGTCAAGAAGTTTTTGATTTTGATCAAGAAAACTTACTTTATGAAGGTCTTTGCAGGAAAGGAAAAGTGGACAGCAACATCTCTGAAGAAGACAAAACAGCAGACTGTTGTAACTTGCTGGATGTGGGTGATTTGCCCAGTGATTTGCCCAGAACACCAGAAAATCTGCTCAAATCACTGCTCAAATCGGACAGCAGGCAGACAGAAAACCAGCAGACAGAAAAGGCACCAGAACTGAAACCCTTGCCTAACCACCTCAAATATGCCTACTTGGGAGCTGGAAATACACTTCCAGTAATCATCTCCAACCAGCTCAGCCAAGAAGAAGAGGAAAAGCTCCTGGATGTGTTGAGGAGACACAAGAAGGCAATTGGGTGGACATTGGAGGACATAAAGGGTATCTCACCCTCAACATGCATGCATCGGATACTTATGGAGGATGAGTGCAAACCTGTTCGTGAGGCACAAAGAAGGCTGAATCCACCTATGATGGAGGTTGTAAAGAAGGAGATTGTAAAGCTCCTAGACATTGGGGTAATCTACCCCATTTCTGACAGTAAATGGGTGAGTCCCATCCATGTGGTACCAAAGAAGACCGGGATTACCATTGTCCCTAATTCTGAAGGAGAGCTAGTACCCACTCGTGTACAAAATGGGTGGAGAGTTTGCATGGACTACAGGAAGCTCAACACAGCCACAAGGAAGGACCACTTTCCCTTGCCCTTCATGGACCAAATGCTTGAGAGACTTGCTGGAAAAAGCCATTACTGCCTCCTTGATGGATATTCTGGATTTTATCAAATCCCCGTTGCACCAGAAGACCAAGAGAAGACCACTTTCACATGCCCATTTGGCACGTTCGCATTTAGGAGGATGCCCTTCGGACTTTGCAATGCACCAGCCACTTTCCAAAGGTGCATGATGAGCATTTTTTCTGACTATGTGGAGAGGATCATTGAAGTCTTCATGGATGACTTTACGGTGTATGGCAACTCATTCCATGAATGCCTAGCCAACTTGGAGAAGATACTTCAAAGGTGTTTGGAGACAAACTTGGTTCTCAACTATGAGAAGTGCCACTTCATGGTCAGCCATGGCTTAATCTTAGGCCATATTGTTTCAGCAAAAGGGATTGAGGTGGACAAAGCCAAAATCGACACCATCAAAAATCTGCCCTACCCAACCAACATTAGGGAGATTCGATCGTTCCTTGGACATGCTGGTTTTTACAGGAGGTTTATCAAGGATTTTTCTAAAATAACTCAGCCTCTTTGCAGATTGTTACAGCAGGATGTACCATTCAACTTTGATGACAGCTGCAAATCAGCCTTTGATTTGATCAAATCACTCCTAATTTCTGCCCCAGTCATCCAGCCACCTGATTGGACCCTTCCATTTGAGATCATGTGTGATGCCAGCAACTTTGCTGTAGGTGCGGTATTGGGACAGCGTGTAGGTAACTCTCCTCATGTCATTCACTATGCCTCACGCACCCTAGATGCTGCACAATGCAATTATTCCACCACGGAAAAAGAGTTGCTGGCTGTTGTGTTTGCATTGGAGAAGTTTAGACCCTACCTACTTGGTACAAAGGTGATTATATACTCAGATCATGCTGCACTAAGGTATTTAATCAAGAAAAAAGAGTCCAAACCTAGGCTGGTGAGATGGATATTGCTGTTACAAGAGTTTGACTTGGAGATCCGTGACAAGAAAGGCAAGGAGAACCTTGTGGCTGATCACCTCAGCAGAATTCTGACCGAGATGGAGACATGCCCCATCAATGAGACCTTCCCTGATGAGCACCTCTTTGCTGTCCAAGAAGAGGAACCATGGTATGCTGATATTGTTAACTTCCTTGCCATAGGTGATTTACCCACTGATTTGCCCAAACACATAAGAGACAAGATCAAGAAGGAAGCAAGGTATTATGTGTGGGATGAGCCTTACCTATGGAAGCATTGTGCAGACCAAGTCATAAGGAGATGCATCCCAAACCATGAGATCACATCTATCCTAACTTTCTGCCACTCTTACAGCTGTGGAGGTCACTTTGGGCCACGCAAGACAGCCTTGAAAGTCCTTGAAAGTGGATTATTTTGGCCTAACATATTTAGAGATGCTTATTTATTTTGTAGGTCATGTGCAAGATGCCAACAAACGGGAAACCTTGGCAAAAGAAGTGAAATGCCACAAGCACCCATTATGGTGTGTGAAATCTTTGACATATGGGGCATTGACTTCATGGGACCATTCCCACCTTCCTTTGGCAACACCTACATACTACTTGCTGTGGATTATGTGTCTAAGTGGATTGAGGCCAAAGCAACAAGAGCTGATGATGCAAAAACAGTGGGTGACTTTGTAAAATCCCACATTTTCTCAAGATTTGGACTGCCCAAAGCCATAATCAGTGACCGAGGCACCCATTTTTGCAACAAGGTAGTAGAAACTCTCCTCAAGAAGCACCACGTCATCCATAGAACATCTACTGCCTATCATCCTCAAACAAATGGGCTGGCTGAAGTATCAAATAGGGAGATCAAGTCCATCTTGGAAAAAACGGTCTGCCCAAATCGCAGAGACTGGAGTACACGCCTCAATGATGCCTTATGGGCATATAGAACAGCATATAAAACTCCAATTGGGATGTCTCCATATAGGCTGATTTATGGGAAAGCATGCCATCTACCTGTGGAACTTGAACATAAAGCCTATTGGGCTGTGAAGAGCTGTAATCTTGATGAAAAAGAAGCTGGAGTTCACAGAAAATTACAGATTCAAGAGCTTGAGGAGATTAGGCGTGATGCATATGAAGCTTCATGGGATTATAAAGCAAGGACCAAAGCCTTCCATGACAAGCACATCTCCAGAAAACACTTCCAGGTTGGTGATAAGGTTTTGCTCTTTGATTCCAGGTTCAAATTATTCCCTGGAAAGCTTCGGTCTAGGTGGATTGGGCCATTTTTGATTGAGCATGTTTATCCACATGGAGCTGTTGACATTAGGAGCCCACAAACAAGCAAAGTTTTCAAAGTTAATGGGCATCGTTTGAAGAGATTCTATGAAGGTTTTACTGTCCATGTTGTGGAGGAGGTTTCCTTGGATCCCCCTTCCCAAGACTGCTGAGCAAGACACTGAAGTCCAGCCCAAGACAGAAAATAGGGCGCTACTGGGAGGCAGCCCAGAGGCAGTGATTTGCCCAGTGATTTGCCTAATACTTGCCCAAATCGCCGGGCAAATCGACTGAATGTACCATAATCACAAGTGATCGGGGCAGTGATTTGCCCAATTGCCCAGATAATTTGACCAAGATCACCGGTCCAATCGCAAAATCAAGCACATCATCAGAAAAGGGCGTGAACAGTACCAGCCCAGCAACTGCAAAGGAGAAGCGGTCTGGCCAAGTGATTTGCCCACTGCTTACCCAAATCACTGGGCAAATCACCCTGTCAAAAATCCAGAGGGCCAGCATTTAATGATCAGGGCAGATCACATTCCCTAATCACTTTAAGTAGTCTTTTCTTTTATTTTTAATTTTTACGCTAAACTACTGTTTTTTATCTCTTCTTCTTCTTCAAGCTTTCTTCTCTCCGACCACCACTCACCCACCGGCAAACTCAGGACCACCATGGTAAGAATCAAGATGAGGGCCACCGGCGGACCATTCATGTGGAAGAAATTAGGGTTACCCAGACCACCCAGCCCCTCTGACAGTGACGATGAAGCGTGGGACACACCACCAACAACCACCACCAACACCGAGACACCACCGGCCACAAGTACAGAAACAGGACGCACCGACTCACCGGCCGTCCAGATATATCGCCGGCAAACGAAACGGCAAAGAACGCCGCCATCCACAATAGCCCCGACGGCAGACCCTGAGGGCAAAAAGTTACCCGAAGCCACCACTCCCACCGGCCACAGCCAGAAACGGCCAAGAACTCAGTCGCCACCGAGGTCAGAGCCAGAGTCGGAACCTACCATCGCCAAAGAAACTGATGCGCCCACGGATCTGCCATGTGATGTGCCCACCGATTCCACCACTGATGCGCCCAGCAATATGCCAAGCGCTATGCCAAGCGCTGATATGCCCACTGATATGACCAAGGATCTGCCAAGTGCTGCGCCCAGCAATGTGCCACACGCTGTGCCCAACGATGTGCCTACTGATTTCACCAGCGCTATGCCCAGTGATACGCCCACAGACTTACCAAGCGATACACCTGGCGATGTGCCCAGTGACGCACTAAGCGATATGCCCAGCAATTTGCCCAGCGATTTGCCCAGGCCAGCATACCCAGATCACATGGTCAAAGCACTGACATTCAACAAAATTTCTGAGCGCACCAGGTTGCTTAAAATTTCATCTCTGCCATACCACCCAGGTAAGTATATCCACCATGCCACCCTTGGAGCACTGAGACTCCATTCCCAGGTACGTTCTCTGATCTCTGCTATTGGCTGGGACATTTTTTTCCTCCTGCGCATGCATTCCTTCCTTGAACTCACACAGGAGTTCTTCACCACATTCTATTTTGATAAAAATGCCATGCATAACCTACACACACCTGGCACAATTGGATTTAGGTTATTAGGGAAGCGATTTCGCTTATCCCTGCAGGAATTCGGCATAGCCATGGGCTGTGAATGCCCTCAGTCCACCTGGGACTTCCCTGCTGAGTTTGATCCATGCTCTGTGTACTTGGAATTAAGTGACAATCCACCAGACTCTTACTCTCCTACTAGGTCCAAGGACCTATACCTCAGTAACCCAAGTCTGAAATACCTTCACAGATTCCTGGCCTACACATTTTCTGGGAGGAAGGATGCTTCCAACATCCTGACCAGAACTGAATTGTATATCCTTTGGTGCATGCACAGGGGCAGAAAAATTCATCTTGGATATTGGGTTGCCACCCAACTATCCAGCATCATACAATATAATAGGCCCTTGATTTTTGGTCCTTTGATCACTGCCATTGCAGTGAATCTCAAACTATTGCACCCCGCACATACTGACCTCTCCCCCACCCCCAAAACAACCCCCTTGGACCTACGCACATTGGATGATATGGGGTTGCTTTGCAAGGTGGGGGATGTTTTTTCCATTGCACCTGCAGGTCCAGTAACGCCACGCCATGAGCGTGTTTTCAGAAGGAAGAAAGTCACCATAAGCACCAGCACACAGCAGCCAGCCTCCACAGCAGAACCATTAAATGGGACAACCCAGGCAATAGGCCAGGGACCAGCAAATGAGCCACCACCAGCAGCCCCTCAGCAGGATGCTCCTCAGCCACACGAAGACGAAGCCCCCAACCAGACAGTAGAGGCTCGTCTCAGTAGGATTGAGGACCAAATGCAGAGGATGGAGCATTTGTTGAACCTGCTGGTGGACCACTTTCTGCCCCAGCATCGCCACAGATAGCGATTTGCCCAGTGATTTGCCCAGTGCCTGCCCAAGTCACTGGTCAAATCACCCCCAGGCCAGGAAATATCTTTCCTTTTCCCTCTTAATTCTTTCATATATATATGCTTACACATTGAGGACAATGTCTAGAATAGGTGTGGGGGTGTTTAGAGAATATTTTGCACAGATTTCACCATATTTAGTTTTCTTTTACATTCTTTTTGTTGTTTTTTGCATTATTTTTACCCCTTTTTGCACACACCAGAATTTTTTTTTTTTCTTTTCTCTTCACACTTTCTGCACACACACACACAGAATTTTGTCTTAGCTTTTGCTCTACTCAAACATAGATAACGAAGTTAAAAGAGTTCCTTATCTCATGACCCCATTGATTGGCCACCCCTCTAAGCCTTAGTTGAATCACTCACAGTATGCTACCTTCACTTAGGAAGTTCTTTACTTGAATTGAACCCTTAAACTTGTTGTGGTCAAGGGAAATAAAAATAAAAATACATGCAAATAAAAAGCTAGTGTAACTCCCTATGAGCTGATTTGCCCAAACTATCATGACAAACCAGCACAAAGCACAAATCACAAACTTGTTCCAATGGTCTAAGACTATGAACTGAGCCTAATAGCCACTTGGAGAAGTAACTGACTGAGTAACCGGGGGTGTATCACCCATGTACACAATCGCGTAAAAAGGTCAGTAACTTTTTCAAGCAAATAAGTTTCGATGGTCTAGACTATGAACAGAGCTAGTAGCCACTTGAACAAGTGACTAACTGAGTAACCGGGGGTGTATCACCCATGTACACAATCGCGTAAAAAGGTTAGTGACTTTTTCAGGCAAGGATAAGAATAAGTACTGCTGAAAATAAAAATATAAATTAAATAAAAAGGAGAAAAAGAGAAGGTGGCAAGTCACTCCTAGGGGTTACATTAAACCTAACATAAAAGAAGAAGCATGATTGAGATAGAAACCTTTCTCTTGACCATAGGAGGTGAAAGGAAACAAGGAAAGGAGAGGATGACCTTGGTGAATGTACTCTATACTGTGATACTTCAGCTTAGGAGTCTAGGGGGGGCTGATTAAGTGGTACTTAGGCTCTAAGGAAAAAGGGGGCTTGATTAGCTAAGTTATTTGTTGCTTGAGGACAAGCAAAAAGCTAGGTGTGGGGGTATTTGATCAAACATAATTTAGCCACATTTTTATTATCTTCTTTATTGCTTATTTACACATTTTTCAGTTTAATTTATGGTTTTTATCTTGTTTTTACAGAAAAGGAAGAATTTGGAAAATGGAAGAAAAAGTGCAGAAAATTTACAAAAGGATGGTTTGCCCAGTGATTTGCCCAAAAATCTGCTCCAATCACTGCCCAGATCAAGCTAAAGCAAATACCCAGAAGCAACAGACAGCAGTGATATGGGCAGGTGATTTGACCAAAACAATCGAAGATCACTGGCCAAAGCACTCGCAAAGGCATAGAGGACTGACTCACAGAGAAGCGATTTGCCCAGTGATTTGCCCAATCACTTGAAGAAACTGGTCAAATCGCCGGGCAAATCACTTTGACAGCAGAAAATTACAGCAGAGCGGGAAAATGGACAGCAAACAGAAATCCGAATTTTCAGAAGTCCAAATCCAATCCAATCACTTCCAACACTAATCCAAGAGCCACGAAAGAACTTCTCATCCAAGGAAATCCAATTGCAATCAAATTCAACATCAAAAGAGGAGTCCAACATCAAATCAAAAAGGGATTTCAAAACCCTAGACAATTCTTCAGCTATAAAAGGGGAGTCTCAAAACCAGCAAGAGGACTATCTTCTGATCAGGAACTCAGCACCTTCTCCCTCGCCAGAAACTCTTCAGCTGTTCTTTCTTTTCGTTCTTTTCATCTCTTTTGTGTATTTTAGTCACCATGAGTGGCTAAATTCATTATTTTCTAGTTGAAGTTGAGAATATTCAGATTTGTTATGAATTGGGAGGTTTAATACTCCATTGTTGAACTCTTATTTGTTTCAATATTTATGCAATCTGATCTTTTCTACAAGTATTACTTTGCTTTTAGAATCAATAAGGGCCCATTGCTTTTAAATTGCTTGAGTAATATTGTTTGAATGGTTTAGGTCCGTAATTGCTTGGATTGTTCAAATACACATTCAATCAGGTTGCATAATCTAAACTTGACCACGCGGTTGGCAAGGATAGAATTGGGTTTCTCTAAGTCTTAATGCAATCAACAGTTGTTCGATGCTATAATGCCCCAAGGACGTTCCTTGGCAACTTGTTGATTAGTGTTTGATTAGCGAACGTTTCCTAATCAAACTAAAACTAAGGAGGAATTTGGATTGTGAGAAGCGTCTTCCACAACCAAAACTAATTTATTGAAATCAAAAAGGAGTCTTCAAATAATCAATGACCAATTCTGAACAAACTGAATTAGACTCATACTTCAACTAGAAGCTTTTCTCTTATTGATTTATTCATCTCTAAATTACTGCTTTCTTTTACTATTTAGTGTTAATCATCAACACAAAAAACCCCCCTCTTTTATTTACTTGTTATTTACTTTACCTTGGTCATTATTAGGAAGGTCTTTAGTGTCAATTCCCTGTGGTTCGACCCTATTGCCACTATCTGCAAATTTATTTGTTGATCGTTTAATAGATTTATTTTTGACGGCTTCGACAACCGCTTATCACCCTTTCTTTGCAGGTCCACTGGATACAATTGCTAACCAGGACCGGACCCTTGGGTATTGTTGTTCGCTACTACCTCGGGCGGCTCCACTTCGTCTCATACGGGTAGCCCTTTCCTCGCAGGTCCACTAGCTCTACACAATTTATCTGACCCAGGGTGGCTCTGATATCAATTGAAACAATTCAGCCCAAACTAGCCCAAATAACTTTTGGACCCACTTTTCACTTAACCCAAAATGGTTAATCCAAATTATTTAATAGTTTTGTGCTAGCTATCATATACAATTCGAAATGGCCGTAATCCGCCGACGTGGGATTAAATCTCAAGCAGACAGCTGACCGTTACACCTGCACCACTTCCATTTTTGACTTAATACATGTCGATCTCTAGGGCCCATATCACATGCCTTTCATAGGGGCACATTATATCCTCACCATTGTTGATGATCATAGTGGCATCACATGGACCTATTTACTTCGCTATAAAACTCATACTACAGCTCATTTAGCAATGTTCTTTAACCTCATCCAAACACAACCTAATAAATCTGTGGGGTGAAGTTATTGTAACATCCTGAAACCTATAGTCAGGAATAATGACGTGACTAGGTATGAGTTAGGTTATTTCACTATTGGATTAAGTGACATTGGGGGAGGTGCTAGGTTATCTAAGCTACTTAGGAGAGCTGCTAGCATAACTCTAAACTCCTAATAACTGAATCATAGGAAACTCAAATAAAAAAATAGACATATCAAGAAATAAAGTAGACAGTGTGATTAGCGAGTCGAAAATGAGTCACTTTCGGAAGGTGCTTACGGTTTTTCGACGTACTTGTTTCAGGTGCTTGTTAAAATCTGACATGCTTACTTAAGTGAAAGGACTTCTAAAGGCTAAAAGTATAATTTAGTAGGTCAATCTATGAATATTGAAAGTTTAAAAACTAAATTGAAACATGGTAAAGAGTTTAGTAGGTTAAAGTGTGAATATGGAAAGTTTAAAGATAAAATTTAGATTAATCATTGTAATACCCGGCGAGAATCCGGCACCGGAATTTCTGTTGTCTGATGGAATCCAGGGTGTTTGGAATCTATATAAGGGTAGGAGTTATGTTTTCTACGTGTTATGATGTGTTTTCTAGGTTTACAGTGTGATAGTTTGAGTTGAAATGAACCAAGGCAGAGGAGCCAAGTTCGGCCGCCGAAGGTAAGTTCGGCCGCCGAAAGTGCCCAATGATCGGCTTCCGAAGGTACGTTCGGCCCCCGAATGTTGCATGGTTTTGCATGCGATTCGGCAGCCGAAACTGAGTTGGCCAGCCAGCTGTTGGGCATCCTTAGTCAGCATTTTGGACAGGTGTTATCACCAGATCAGGTCCAGAAGTTGGCCACGTCTCCTATGCTTTATGTGCTAAGTTTGAGCAGCTCATGCAAGAGTTTGCTCGTTTCCCAAGTTGTGAAGGTTTTGAAGCAAAAAGTGAGGTTGAGAGAGTTTGAGAGTGTGAGAAGAGTTGGTCCGTTTTCCCTTGTTCAGAGTGTTTAGCTTCTTGCTTCAGGAGGTAAGTGATGCTCTTGACCAGGGTTTTATGTTTTCTGAAGGTTTTATGGGAGTTGGGGAGAGAGAGATGCATGTTGAGGGTTTTAATGGGAGATTTGATGATTTATGCATGTATTCCTGATTATGTGTTATGTTTGATTTGTTGTTTGGGGTTGTTAGATAGTTTTGGACCCCTGTGATCCTATACATGAGTATATGTGTGATGAGGAGTTGGAATATATATGGGTTGAGTGGTTGAAGGGAAGGAGAAGATGGTTTGCCGTTGAAGCTGAGTTCTGGATGAACTCAGGTTCGGCAGCCGAAGGTTCATTCGGCCGCCGAACCTCCTGCATGGTGACTTGGTTGCCACAGCTTGCCCCCGAGTGTTTTTGCATGTTCGGCTCTGTTTGGGGGATTCGGCCGCCGAAGGTGCCGCCGAAGGTGCTTGAGTTTCGTCTCTGGAGAGGACATTCGGCCGCCGAACCTGCCGCCGAAAGTGTCCTGTCCAGCTTTTCTTTTGCCTGCTTTGCATAGCTAGTTAAGTGAGTTTCAGGGGTTTCTTGGGGAGTTTAATAGAAGTATTGATACAGTAGTTTGGTCCCTCATTTGAGTCTATCTGTATAGGTACAGACCAGAGGAACCAGAGAGAGCAGCAGTGAGTACGGCTCCAGAGTTTCAGAGCCTGCAGAGTCAGTTAGTCCAGATAGCCGGAGGTGAGTGGAACTAAACTTATGACTTTTAATTGAACCACAAATTGCTTTTAGCATATCTCATGCATCATGTTTATGCCATAGGGTGATTGCATTAGTCCACGAATATGTTGCATTGCATTGTTATTTGATGATGTGAGTAAATGCTGAATGATCCAATAGTCTCAGACAGGAAGTCCAGGAGCCTTTGACTACGCCCTGGCAGGTATATAGCAAAGTCCAGGAGCCTTTGACTACGCCCTGGCAATGGTAAGTACAGAGGTGTTATATACACATATACATATATGACAGGAAGACCAGGTGCTCGATTCTACGCCCTGGCACAGAGTTACTGGGACTATGTGGTGACAGGTTTACTCGTGATGTGGCTTGTCTGTGATATGGTGCATTCCATGAGATCATATTTTACTGAGATGTTTTACTGTTCTACTCACTGGGCTATAGAGGTCATCCCACTCCCTTAACCCCAGTTTTGCAGGTTCAGTGTACAGTGTACAGGGACAGTCCAGCAGAGTACAGGAAAAGTAAAGAGATCTGTAATAGCTTAGAATGGACATGTAATATTAAAGAGATGTAATAGTTGTTGCTTGACCTAGTGATGTATGTTTTGTACATGATCTGTATATGTATATATGTTTTCCTGTATGTGAAAACCAGGCTTAACAGGTATGAGATAGCCCATCTAGAGCAAGCTCTAGTCAGGGATACAGAGTACAGAGTACATGAGTACAGAGTACAGAGATAGTGCATGCACAGGTTAAGCCTTGGTTCAGAAAAGAGTTTTATTTTCACAGAATATGTATGATCATGTATGAGGTTTACAGGTACACAGAGAGTATAGCAGGCTTGCTACGGGTTCTGGCGGCCTTAAGCCGACCTGAATCCTAGCGCCGGTGACGGTCCATTTTGGGGTCGTTACAGATTGGTATCAGAGCCCTAGGTTCATATGATCGGACCTATAGAGACAGTGTTGGGCTCAGACAGGTTAGAAGTGGTCAAGCACAATAGGAAATCATGTCCACTAGGATAGGGTCTTGAGTCCTATCTGCTATGATATGCCATGAGTGTTGTCTGATTGATATGTGATGTTTATGTGCTAAAGTGGTATGTTATATGTTGTGTTTCCAGAGAGTAAAGATGCGAGGAACTCATCGATCAGCTCGATTGACTGGAGTCCCACCAGAGAATGAGAGACCAGCTGCTCGTCCTCCTGCATTGCCAAGGGCAAGGTCTCAGAGATCTAGCAGGGAAGGTACGTCAATAGACCCGAGAAGGTCTGTCGACGAGAGCAGAAGAGGAACAGCTAGGGGAGGAAGATCAGAGGAAGAGAGGGAGGCTATGGAGACTGATCCGTCTATGGATGAAGGTATGGGAGAATCTTTGGGAGGTGGTCAGGCCTCAGGATTTGATTATCCAGCTGTGTTTCAGGATCCAGAGTATCCGATGGAGGGTATGTCGGAGTACTCTCGCTTTGACCCATATCCTACATACATGCCATATATGCCATATCCTCATTATTACCCATCATATCCACCATATCCTATGTATCCACCCTCCCCTATATATCCAAGTGCAGCACACCCAGAAATAAATGAACCAGTACCTCCACCACCACAAACAGAATCAGTAGCCCCTGTTGTTGACAGACATGAACCTAGCTCATCTGGAGGTAAAGTCCAAATGACGGAGTACTTGAAATTGCTCCTAAATACAACACGGGAGATGATCCATGTGACTACCTCAGAGCAGTTAGGATGATAACCAGTGAATTGGGAGCAGATGATAGGAGAGCCATTGAGATGGCAGGGTTCACAATAAAATGCAAGAAAGCCAGAGAATGGTTTAAGAATTATGTGGAGCCTAGAATGGACAGTATGTCATGGGAAGAGTTTGCCAATGAGTTTGCAGGGTGGGCTTTTCCTGACAGTTCGAGGGAGATGAAAGTAATTGAATTTGAACAGTTGAGACAAACAGATGAGATGAGTGTTGATGAATTCACAGATAAGTTCCTGGATCTGCTTCAGTACGTGGGTCAAGGCTATGATACTGATCAGAAGAAAGCAAGGAGATATACGATGAGACTGCATCCCAGGTATGCTTCCTTGATTCTTCCAGCAGAAAAGGAGAGTTTCCATACGATAGTAGACGCAGCCAGGAAAATGGAAGCTAGTGCCAATATTCAGAAACAGTCAAAGGCACAGGCTTCGGGTTCTAAAGTCCCCACACCAAGCAGTAAAAGATGGGATAGAGCAAAAGGAACAAAGAGTAAGTTCTGGAGTAAAGTCAAGTCAGGTCTGGGAATAGGTAGTGGCTCAAGCTCTGGCACAGCTCCAGTCTGCAGACGATGCGGAAAACCACATGGAGGAGTTTGTCGGTTGGGATCTACAGCTTGTTTTCGATGTGGACAGGAAGGGCATATTGCTCGGGATTGTCCGCAGATGACTTTTGCACCATCCCAGCAGATGAGTTCAGGCAGTGTGGTACAGCCAGTTGTACGGCCAGCAGCTCCAGTCATGCCTCAGACTAGTGGCAGAGGTAGAGGGAGAGGGGTAGCCTCTACTTCAGCAGCAGGTTCCCGAGGTGGAAATCCGATAGCCCGATAGCCCCAGCACGGATTTTCACAGTGACACAGGAGGAGGCTAACACGTCGAACACAGTGGTGTCAGGTAATCTCATCATTGGGTGTTCAGATGTGTATGCTTTGATGGACCCCGGTGCTTCTCATTCCTTTATTGCTTCGAGAGCCATAGAGAGATTGGGTTTGATCAGTTCTGAGTTAGAATATCCTCTCTGGGTCAGTGGACCTAGATGTGACCCATCAGTGGCAGTGTCAGTCTGTCGTTTCAGTCCAGTGTTTATTGAGGGTAGATGCCTTCCAGCTGACCTTGTGGTTCTAGATTTGACAGATTTTGATGTCATTCTAGGGATGGATTGGCTATCTGCATATAGTGCTACGTTGGACTGTAGAGAGAAGTTAGTGAGTCTCAGAGACCAGGATGGGTCAGAGTGTGTCTTCAGAGGAGACAGGAGAGGTACACCCAGAGGTATGATTTCAGCCCTTCAGGCTCGTCGTTTGCTTAGGAGGGGTTGTCAGGGGTTTCTAGCTCATGTGAGAGAGCTAGACAGTCAGGTGAGGGAACCAGCCACAGTACCAGTAGTCCGAGAGTTTCTCGATGTGTTCCCAGACGATTTGCCAGGACTACCACCTGATAGGGAGATAGGGTTTGAAATTGACTTACTGCCAGGTACCAGACCTATCTCTATTCCTCCCTACAGGATGGCGCCAGCTGAGTTAACAGAGTTGAAAGAACAGTTGCAGGACTTGGTAGATAAGGGTTTCATCCGCCCTAGTACCTCACCTTGGGGTGCTCCAGTGCTCTTTGTCAGAAAGAAGGATGGATCCCTTAGACTTTGTATCGACTACAGACAGTTGAACAAGGTCACTATCAAGAATAGATATCCCTTACCTCGGATTGATGATCTATTTGACCAGCTAGCTGGAGCAGGTTGTTTCTCGAAAATAGATCTGAGATCTGGGTATCATCAGTTGAGAGTCAGAGAGGCAGATGTGCCTAAGATAGCTTTCCGGACCAGATATGGGCATTATAAGTTCTTAGTGATGCCGTTCGGGTTGACTAACGCCCCTGCAGCATTTATGGATCTCATGAACAGGGTATTCAGTGAGTTTCTGGATCACTTTGTCATTGTGTTTATCGATGATATCTTAGTGTATTCCAGAGATGCAGAGGAGCATGCCCAGCATCTGAGGATAGTACTGCAGACACTGAGAGAGCATGGGTTATATGCCAAGTTCTCGAAGTGTGAGTTTTGGTTACGGAGCATTGCCTTCTTGGGACATGTGGTATCAGCAGAGGGTATTGAGGTAGACCCCAAGAAGATAGAGGCTGTAGCTAACTGGCCCAGACCCACGACAGTGACTGAGATTAAAAGCTTTCTGGGACTGGCAGGTTACTACAGGAGGTTCGTTCAGAACTTCTCAAAGATAGCAGCTCCTATGACCAAACTGACTCAGAAAAACCAGAAGTTTGTCTGGTCAGACCAGTGTGAAGAGAGCTTTGAGGAGCTCAAGAGGAGATTGACATCAGCACCAATGCTAGCTCTGCCTGTTAGTCATGAGGATTTCACAGTGTTCTGTGATGCATCTCGAGTGGGATTGGGTTGTGTTTTGATGCAGAGTGATAAGGTGATTGCTTATGCTTCTAGACAGTTGAAGAAGCACGAGTTGAATTACCCTACCCATGACCTAGAGATGGCAGCAGTTATCTTTGCACTTAAGATGTGGAGGCATTACCTCTACGGGGTTAAATGCGAGATCTTCACTGATCACAAGAGTTTACAGTACATCTTAAGACAGAGAGAGCTGAATTTGCGGCAGAGAAGATGGGTCGAATTGCTCAGTGATTATGATTGTACGATCCAGTATCATCCGGGTAAGGCGAATGTTGTCGCAGACGCCCTAAGCCGGAAGTCATTAGGTAGTTTATCCCATATAGCAGCAGAGCGGAGACCAGTTGTGATGGAGCTTTATAAGCTCTTTGACGAGGGATTACAGCTAGAGTTGTCTGGTACAGGTGCGTTGATAGCACAGATGAGAGTGACACCTGTGTTTCTGGAGCAGATAGCTCAGAGACAGCATGAGGACCCTGAGTTGATGAAAATTGCCAGGACTGTTCAGTCAGGCAATAACGCAGAGTTTAGATTTGACAGCAAAGGGATCCTTCGCTATGGGAGTCGACTTTGTGTACCAGATAAGGGCAGTGTGAAGGAAGACATTATGAGGGAAGCTCATAATGCGAGGTATAGTGTTCACCCAGGAACCACCAAGATGTATCAGGATCTGAAAAGGGTCTATTGGTGGCCAGCCATGAAGAAAGAAGTGGCGCAGTTCGTGACAGCCTGTGAGGTTTGTCAGAGGGTGAAATTAGAACATCAGAAACCAGCCGGAATGCTTAACCCATTACCGATTCCAGAGTGGAAATGGGAGAACATAGCCATGGATTTTGTAGTGGGTTTACCAGTAGCGTCCAACAGGATAGACTCGATATGGGTGATTGTGGACAGACTCACAAAATCTGCTCATTTTCTTCCAGTACGGAGTAACTATTCTGTGGATAAGTTGGCACAGGTCTATCTGGATGAGATAGTGAGATTACATGGAGTTCCAGTATCTATAGTTTCAGACAGAGGACCTCAGTTTACCTCTCGCTTTTGGCGGAGTCTGCAAAGTGCGATGGGCACGAGATTGGATTTTAGTACTGCTTTCCACCCACAGACTGATGGACAATCAGAAAGGACCATCCAAACCATAGAGGATATGCTTCGACTATGTGTGTTAGACTTTGGCGGTTCTTGGAGGCAGCATCTACCTTTGGTGGAGTTTGCCTACAATAACAGCCATCATGCGAGCATCGGGATGGCTCCTTATGAAGCTTTGTATGGGAGGAAGTGCAGATCCCCTGTTTGCTGGGAAGAGGTAGGAGAGAAGGCTCTTGCAGGGCCAGAGTTAGTAGACATTACCAGTAGAATGGTGCCCATGATCAGAGAGAGAATCAGAACAGCTCAGAGTAGACAGAAAAGTTATGCAGACGTTCGCAGAAAACAGTTAGAGTTTCAATAGGGTAATTGGGTATTGCTGAAAGTGTCTCCAATGAAAGGAGTGGTTCGTTTTGGAAAGAAAGGTAAATTGGCTCCACGGTACATTGGACCCTTTGAGGTGTTGCAGAGGATCGGAAATGTGTCGTATAAGCTGGATTTACCTGCTTCTATGGAGAGAATTCACCTGGTATTTCATGTTTCTATGCTACGACAGTTTGTGTCAGATCCGAATCAGGTTCTGAGTGAGCCTGAGGTGGAGATTCATACAGATCTCACCTATATAGAACAGCCAGTGCGGATTCTGGACACGCAGATCAGACAGCTAAGGAACAAGGAGATTCCGATGGTGAAAGTTCTATGGAACCACCATAAGCTAGAAGAGTGCACCTGGGAGACGCGGGAGTCTATGCTCCAGCAGTATCCATATTTATTTTGAGGTTAGTTTCCTCCTTGTGTTTTGTTTTTGTTGTTTTACGAACATCCGAGGACGAATGTTCTTAAGGAGGGGAGAATGTAATACCCGGCGAGAATCCGGCACCGGAATTTCTGTTGTCTGATGGAATCCAGGGTGTTTGGAATCTATATAAGGGTAGGAGTTATGTTTTCTACGTGTTATGATGTGTTTTCTAGGTTTACAGTGTGATAGTTTGAGTTGAAATGAACCAAGGCAGAGGAGCCAAGTTCGGCCGCCGAAGGTAAGTTCGGCCGCCGAAAGTGCCCAATGATCGGCTTCCGAAGGTACGTTCGGCCCCCGAATGTTGCATGGTTTTGCATGCGATTCGGCAGCCGAAACTGAGTTGGCCAGCCAGCTGTTGGGCATCCTTAGTCAGCATTTTGGACAGGTGTTATCACCAGATCAGGTCCAGAAGTTGGCCACGTCTCCTATGCTTTATGTGCTAAGTTTGAGCAGCTCATGCAAGAGTTTGCTCGTTTCCCAAGTTGTGAAGGTTTTGAAGCAAAAAGTGAGGTTGAGAGAGTTTGAGAGTGTGAGAAGAGTTGGTCCGTTTTCCCTTGTTCAGAGTGTTTAGCTTCTTGCTTCAGGAGGTAAGTGATGCTCTTGACCAGGGTTTTATGTTTTCTGAAGGTTTTATGGGAGTTGGGGAGAGAGAGATGCATGTTGAGGGTTTTAATGGGAGATTTGATGATTTATGCATGTATTCCTGATTATGTGTTATGTTTGATTTGTTGTTTGGGGTTGTTAGATAGTTTTGGACCCCTGTGATCCTATACATGAGTATATGTGTGGTGAGGAGTTGGAATATATATGGGTTGAGTGGTTGAAGGGAAGGAGAAGATGGTTTGCCGTTGAAGCTGAGTTCTGGATGAACTCAGGTTCGGCAGCCGAAGGTTCATTCGGCCGCCGAACCTCCTGCATGGTGACTTGGTTGCCACAGCTTGCCCCCGAGTGTTTTTGCATGTTCGGCTCTGTTTGGGGGATTCGGCCGCCGAAGGTGCCGCCGAAGGTGCTTGAGTTTCGTCTCTGGAGAGGACATTCGGCCGCCGAACCTGCCGCCGAAAGTGTCCTGTCCAGCTTTTCTTTTGCCTGCTTTGCATAGCTAGTTAAGTGAGTTTCAGGGGTTTCTTGGGGAGTTTAATAGAAGTATTGATACAGTAGTTTGGTCCCTCATTTGAGTCTATCTGTATAGGTACAGACCAGAGGAACCAGAGAGAGCAGCAGTGAGTACGGCTCCAGAGTTTCAGAGCCTGCAGAGTCAGTTAGTCCAGATAGCCGGAGGTGAGTGGAACTAAACTTATGACTTTTAATTGAACCACAAATTGCTTTTAGCATATCTCATGCATCATGTTTATGCCATAGGGTGATTGCATTAGTCCACGAATATGTTGCATTGCATTGTTATTTGATGATGTGAGTAAATGCTGAATGATCCAATAGTCTCAGACAGGAAGTCCAGGAGCCTTTGACTACGCCCTGGCAGGTATATAGCAAAGTCCAGGAGCCTTTGACTACGCCCTGGCAATGGTAAGTACAGAGGTGTTATATACACATATACATATATGACAGGAAGACCAGGTGCTCGATTCTACGCCCTGGCACAGAGTTACTGGGACTATGTGGTGACAGGTTTACTCGTGATGTGGCTTGTCTGTGATATGGTGCATTCCATGAGATCATATTTTACTGAGATGTTTTACTGTTCTACTCACTGGGCTATAGAGGTCATCCCACTCCCTTAACCCCAGTTTTGCAGGTTCAGTGTACAGTGTACAGGGACAGTCCAGCAGAGTACAGGAAAAGTAAAGAGATCTGTAATAGCTTTGAGTGGACATGTAATATTAAAGAGATGTAATAGTTGTTGCTTGACCTAGTGATGTATGTTTTGTACATGATCTGTATATGTATATATGTTTTCCTGTATGTGAAAACCAGGCTTAACAGGTATGAGATAGCCCATCTAGAGCAAGCTCTAGTTAGGGATACAGAGTACAGAGTACATGAGTACAGAGTACAGAGATAGTGCATGCACAGGTTAAGCCTTGGTTCAGAAAAGAGTTTTATTTTCACAGAATATGTATGATCATGTATGAGGTTTACAGGTACACAGAGAGTATAGCAGGCTTGCTACGGGTTCTGGCGGCCTTAAGCCGACCTGAATCCTAGCGCCGGTGACGGTCCATTTTGGGGTCGTTACAATCATTCATGTTTTCTACCTCATCACCTAAACCCTCTATGTGTTACCTAACTAAGCATGAAAGAAATGACAAAGCAAAATGAAAAATGGATTGTCTTGTCCACCCACCTTATTGTTGTACCTTATGCCATTGAAAAGTAAAAATTTTGCTTTTTCTTTCTTCCACCAAATCCAAGCTAAACTCTCACCAAATCAACTTCTTACTTTAATTAAAATTTACACTAAGACCAATAGCTAAAGGAAGAGCCATATATTGAAGGAATTGAAGAACAAAAGTTTAGAGTTTCATATACACTAAGCTTGAAAATCAAAGGTGAGCTTAGAAATGTGTAGGAAATAGCATCTTCTCACTTCTTCATGCATGAATTTAAATTATAAAGTTTTAATTTTTAATTTATTCAATCATTCTATAAGATATAAATTTACCTAGGTGAAGGAACATCAAAAGAAAAGGAGATAACTAGAGGGTAGAAGTGGAAAAGAAAGAGAAATTCAAGAAATATTTGGTGTTTATATGATTTTTTGTTTTCCTTTGATTTTATCATGAATATGTGAAGTTAGAAATTAATTTTACTTTCTAGAAATGTTGCTTTGATTATATAAATATGTTATATGAATATTAACATGGTATTTGAAAAGTTTAAAGTAAAGAAATTTAATATGAGAGCTAAAAGTGCAAATTTGGCAGGATAGATTTTAACAGGACAGTTTGTGTTAACAACTTCATAACTTATTGTGTAGTTATTAAAATTAGGCTTAAAATATACCAAATAAAAGCTGAGACAAAAAGATAAAACTTTCATGAATTGAGTAAATTCTGAATCTATAGGTAAGATAATGTAAATTACAAGTGAACCTAAACTGGATATAGTAATAGAATATCCAGAACAAAGTGTATTGATTATACCATAAATAATTATATACTCAATGAAATTAGTTAAGACCAGTGTCAAATGAATCTTAAGAAATATACCCAAAACTTTATAAAAGATACTTAAGCTTGAATTTGTATGAAAATGCATGAATCTGATATATTTTGTGATACTATAAACAAGTACCAATACTGGACTTATTAAAACCTTATTGAGCAGTTTGTAAAGAAAAATTCATAACTTAAGATAGGGTGATCAAATTTGCATGAATTATACCTTATTGGATAGATAAGACATAAATGTACATTTTTTATGAGAAACTGAAGTCAAATTGTAATTCTAAACTGCTTGAAAGGTTTATGAAATATATAGCAGAATGCAGTTCTCTCCAATTGGAATGCATAAAAATTGACATGCTTACTTAAACGGTAAGAATTACGTGCGTGTTTGCTTATCGTACTTGATTTTCACACATACTTGCTTGATAATAATACCTATTTATGCATAATAATTTGAGTAAAACTTATCATTCTTTACTTGTTAATATTACAAAATATAAGAAGTGAATTGTCTTGACGCAATATTGGAATGTTAAGTCAATAAAGTTTTACACTATTTGCCATGAGTTTCTCATCTTGTTAACCTTGGCATGTGATATATGTACTTTGAAAATGAATTCAAAAATGACATGCATTTACGTTGAACAATTGATACATTGAATTAATGATACTTAGCCCTGGTCAACTTAATAGGAGTCGATGTTAGTTTAAGGGTATGACATACTATATAAACATACAGAGTTCGCAATACTGCTACCGATACATGATTTATATTTGAAGTTACACATTAGTTACCTTATAAGCATAGCCACAGAGCCCTGCTATCATAGTTTTGACCTTTAAGTCTACCATTTGGCACCCTGTGCGTACTATTATAGCTCCTTATCTACCTAGTTGACCCTACAATGTGTTTATAAGGGCTGAGAACCTACTTAAGTTTGATTATCAATTTTGTGAAATTATCAGTGAATGTTAACATGTCTGCATCTATTGCATACACTAAGCTATGGTAATTTGCTATAAACATAAAATGTGCAATAGAGGCAAAAGAAGATTTTTTTTTTAATTGAATGTGAAGGAAATTCTTGTCGAGTATAAGGATACATATGTCACTCATATCTTATACCAATAAGTTTGACAAGTATACTTTGTATCATATTAACTACACTTTACATGTTTATAATTGTTTACTTAATTATCTATATATATGAATACGCTTACTTTTTTTATTAATTGTTTGCAATTACCCACTGAGCATTAGCTCAGCGTGTTGGTTTTTACCTCACACAGGTTGTAGATAAAGTAGGCACAGCGGAGGTCATCAAAGATTTGTATCAGACTTCAAGACTATTACCATAACTGGTTGTTTGAGTTTCCGCATCATAGAACAGTTATATTTTGGTATGTACATATTAAATAGAGTGGGTTATGAAAGTTATGTAAATTAAATAATATAATTATATATGGATAAAGTAAAAGAGCTAAGCATTTGCATGTTATAATATCCATGGAAAAATAAGGGGGGATGTTGTTATAAAATGTGTGCTAATTTAAAAAATAGTAAGATATCAAATGACAGTTGATAGTATAATTATACGTGTGATTTTCATATGTACTACAGGTTGAAATGTTGATGAAATAGAAGAAACTTGGTCAAAATTTTAGTTTAAAATCTCACATTTACTTTAATCACTATATGAAATTTACTTGAACTATCTAATAACTTGGTAATTATAGATAAAGAAAATTATTTATTTTTTATATATTTAAAAATATATAGTTTGTGACAGTCCTTACTTTGTTTACACTTTGATAGGATAAGAGGTGTTACAGTTATCCTTACTACAACCTACCTCATAAATCGTATCCCTTCACGTACCCTTCACGTACCTTACAGTGGAAATCCCCTTTTGAATTACTCTATATGAAACCACCAAGTTATAGTCACCTACGTGTGTTTGGTTGCTTGTATTTTGCCTTAAATATCCAATCACACAAAAATAAACTTACTCCTCATGCCATCAAAGGTGTTTTTTTGGACTATGCTGCATGATAAAAGGCCTACAAAGTTCTTGATTTGATCACAGATAAAATTTTAATATCAAGGGACATCATCTTCCATGAACATAATTCATTTTCTCTTCTAAACCACCATGCACTAACCATTTACCTCTTCCTATTGTTCCTCTAAATACACTTGACATTATATCAAACTTCTAAAGAAATTCTTATACCTACACCATCTCCTTCAACACTCCCTTCTCCTTCCTCTCCATCCCCACTTCTAAAGAAATTCTTATACCTACACCATCTCCTTCAACACTCCCTTCTCCTTCCTCTCCATCCCCACCATCACCAATTCCTCTTAGATGTAGTACCACAACATCTCTAAACCATCTTGGATGAATGACTTTATTGCTACCCTTACGCATGATGATACTTTACCAATAGCAATGGTCTCTCCTCATACACGGTCCACATGTACTTTTCTTCCTTACAAATATCATCTCACCACTCCTATTTTTAGTCATGTATATAATTCTTTTTTTGCTAATGTGTCACTTAATTGAGAATCATCTTCATATCACCAAGCTAAAATGGATGAGTGATGGGTCCAAGCCATGCATAAAGAACTCACTGCCCTTGTGGAAAATGGTACCTGGCAATTAGCAAATCTTCCCCTTGAAAAAAAGCCTATTGCCTCAAAATGGGTCTATCGCATAAAATATAATCCGGATAGCACCATTAATCGATTTAAAGCTAGAGTCATGGCCAAGGGATATATCAAACTGCGGGTATCGATTACAATGAAAGTTTTTCTCTAGTGACTAAAGTAGTAACCATCTGGATGTTTCTTGCCATTGTATCTGCACAACAATGGCCATTACACCAGGTCGGTATTAACGATGCCTACCTGCATGGTTTTGTTGAAGAAGAATTATACATGACACCCCCTGCTGGATATGCCAAGGCCCAATATGGTCAAGTTTGTCGCTTAATCAAATCCATCTATGGTTTAAAACAAGTTGGGCATTAATAGAATAAATAGTTCACTACAAAATTGCTTGAATTTGGCTTTACTCAATCCTCTTCTGATTATTGTCTATTCACGAAGAAAGATGGTTCATCTTTTCAAGCTCTGTTGGTTTACATCGATGATATCCTTCTCACTGGCAATTGTGAGGAATTGATCGAATGCATAAAGTAATTTTTGAGCTCCACCTTCACAATTAAAGATATGGGCCAGGCTCGCTATTTCTTAAGTATTGAAATTGCCCACTCCCCTGATGGACTTCTTAGCCAACACAAATACATTATGGATATCCTTCAAGAAACAGGTCTCATGAATGCAAAACCCACTTTGTTTCCCATGAATAAAGGCCTTCGCCTTGATGATACTACATGTGATCTGCTAACTACACCGGATAAATACAAAAAAATAGTGGGCAAGCTACTTTACCTCAACATGACTCGATCCAACATCACCTTCACTGTCCAACAGCTCAGTCAGCATTTGCAAAATCCACGAAGCACTCATTGGCAAGCTCTCACCCACCTTCTCAAATATTTACGGGGATGTCCATATATGGGTCTATTTTTTCTCGCATCATCTTCCTTTCAACTTCAAGCATATTGTGATGCTGACTGGGCAACATGCCATACCAACAGACGCTCAATTTTCGAGTTTTGTAATTTTTTAGGATCATCTCTCATATCCTGGAAATCAAAAGGCAACAAAATATAGTCAATCGATCTTCTGTTGAAATTGAATATCGAAGTATGGCAAACACATCCATGCGAGCTAAAATGGATTTCTTATCTTCTTCGTGATTTCAACATCTCACTTCACTCTCCAATTTCATTATACTGTGAAGTGGTTGTCCACATTAGCACTAATCCAACTTTCATGAACGCACAAAGCATATCGATATAGATTGTACATTGTTCGCGATCATATCACCAATAACTTTCTCAAAACAGTTCATGTGTCCTCGAGCATACAACTTGCTAATGTCTTCACTAAGTCCTTAACAATAACTAGTTTCTTTTTCATGTTATCCAAACTAGGACTCAAATACACCAATCTCTAGCTTGAAGGGGCTGAGAAGTATGGGATAATTACCCAGCACATGTAAGCCAAAATATGTGTATAAAAGTGATGTTCTGAGATTCAGAAAATAAGGTTTACAGTAGTTGTATAAGCTTGTCCTTAGAGAAGGGTGTTCCTCTCTTTTTATTCCTTTCTATTTGTCTACTAGTGACGCCTAACGGCCTCTCTGCTATGGTGCCACCTGTCCCTATCGTTCAGGTCCGTATGTACGAATGCGTCAAAACTCCTCTCCACGCCAGACAGCCATTTAATTCCCCCGCACCCGTGCGAGTAGGGCTGTGAAATGACTGGACCTACTGTCCTTCCTCATGTCATGTCGCCGAGTTGGACTTCTCCTTACTAGACCTAGGCTCGTGGGCTACCCAGCCTGCCCCATGTGTTTGGGTCAAGGCTGAAGGTGCTGGTCTAGTCGTCTGAAAAAGGCTTCACAAACTTTGGGCCAACGTTGTCTTCTTAGCCCCGGCCTTACCCAGGAGTGGTGAGGCCCAGTGGTCATCAAAAAGTATATATGATAGCTCTATATTCTATTATAGAGGATTGTAGTGTGTTATAGATTATTCTTCCACCTGTATATATAGAGAATGCATTGTATAGATTCAGTATGAAAAATACATTTCTCTCTCCTGTTTATTGTTTACTGCGTTGATATAAATGTGAATTTCTGAAAAAAGTTTGATTATTTTGTACAATAGACTAAAAAAGTTGGGATATAAACGCGAGTTCAAAAAATTTTAAATCATTTTATCCAACAATTCAAAAATACAAAGTAAAAAATGATAAAAATGCCAAAGTAGGATGAATTTTGGTTAATTTTTTTAAAAAAATTTTAAAGATTTAGTTTAATTATCTAAAATAAAAAAAATTTAAGATATAAATGTAAATTGCAAAAATATTTAGATTATTTGAATTAAGACTTGTTTATTGTATTAATTCGAACCCGGCAGCCGGCACCCACGCATATTTGTGGAAAGACAAAAAAATTTTAAACTTGCAAGCTTTTTCTGAATTTTAATCGTGAATAATAACTAAGAAGATGATGTGTATATATATATATATATATATATAAGTTTTCCTTCCTAAAAAATTAGTACTTTTTTTTTTCCCGTGTGAAAAATATGAATGCCACAGACATAAGAAATAGAACGCATATAACATCAAGAAGATTCAAATTCTTGAGCTTTTCTGCGATACATTGATGAGTTTATACATGAACAAGAAAAATGAAAAATGATCATTTAGGCAAATTATTAATGATCGACTGGTGAGGAACTCAAAGATCAAAATTCTTATAAATTCTTTCTTTCGAAGGACGAGCAAGGCCAAAGATAAAACAAAATGGACACTTTCATGTTGGCACTTATGAACTGTGGCCATGGCCATGACCTTCCAAAATTATAATGAAGATCAAGTAGAGGTAGAACCTATTTGTTTTTCTTCCCGCCCGACAGAATACGTTGGATCTGAAGCCCTCTACTGAATGCCTGGTTGAAGAGAAGCCTGGTCTGGAACTCCGATACAAAAGGGAACCAGGCCAGCACGGCTACTGGTGTGAATATGATCAATCCCATCATGTATTCATATCCTCTAGCAAGAGCCTTCACGGACCCCCACATTTTCACACCCTTTAACAATGGTCTCGATGCTTGTGACATCTGATCATGCAAAACCATGCCTTGTAATGACTCGATTGTACTCGGAAATATTAGCAATATAAACTTGCAAGATTCTCAACCCAGAGTAAATAAGAGTTTTAGTAAAATTAGCATCGATGGCTAGTTTTCTTAATATCTGGAAGTTCAAGTTGCGATACTACACGGTACTAGATATAAATTCACAACCAAACTCATGCAGCAAAACAACCAGTAATATTCCCTTGTTGGAGGAGATAGACGTTACCTGCAGTAGAGCCCATCCAGTGGGCAGAAAGGCTAGCAAGCTTTGAAAAATGTCTCCAACTGTGAGATGAAGGGTAGTAAACAGAATAACAAGAATCACCAGAAATCCTATAAACAGGAACATCTTGAGAAGTCTGAACATCAACTGGAAATCTGCACTAAACTTTTTTCTGCCCTTGGAAACAATCTGCGATTTAATAGGTGAACTGGAGTCATTATATAGCACATCACATGACCACAGAACTTGACATGGATTTGAAGTTATGAACACTAACCTTTAAGATGATCATCAAAGCAACAATTACCAGCCAGGACAGACCATAAACCTGAAATCACAAAAGCAGGTTAGATAGAAGAATATAAAAGCCAAAAAAGTTATGTAGACTAGCAACTCAGCTATATCTTTAAAAAAAAAGAAAAAGAAAGGAAAAAGAAAAAAATCAGCAGCATATGGTAAGCAGTTTTACAGGTAAATTTTATATGTAATCACTAAATTTCGATCTGTCACTTGAAACAAATAATAAAATGACCAGCGCAAAAGTCTACTTAATTTACGGCAAAGTTCAGACTGAAAAAAAATACTGTCATATGAAAAATTAGAAATCTAAATTAATAAACTGTGTTAGTATATTATGTATTCTTTTCTAGACATCCAAGGTGATTTATTGTATAAAAATTAAAAAAATCAGTTTTTTTTTAGAGACAATGAGATTTAACCTGCACTTTTTTCCTCTGACATGAGAGATTTCCAGTACTACACAAAATTATGTTTCAAGTAACCGGAATCAGGCTCCAAAAATATAACGCTACCAGTATCTTTTCTGATGCGGAAGATTTTGAAATTTGGAGTTCAGCACATTAAATATTTGATAATTTAAATGGCCAGTAAGACAATAAACAAAATATATTCCTTTACCATTTTGGACAACAATTATGCATGCCTGAAAATGTAACAGATTGTAGGAGAATAGAAAGCTAATATGTATACTCACAGCAATGCTTCGGCTTTTGCCAGCGGAACTTTGCCTGGTTACTTGTAGTTGATAGACAATTCCATACTGATAGATGATAAAGCGCATGGCAAGAATGATCTCACATATTCGTCCCAGCAATCCAGTGTATAGGAGGTGCTCTTGTTCCTCTTCCCACCAAGACTCCCAGCTCTTGTTTGCAGGTACACCAATGCCTCCTTGGCTGCTTATCCACTTGGCCCAATCGTCCCAATCATCCACAATCTTCTGCCATTCAAATCCTGATGGATTAAAAAGGAAAGGAGCAAACAACCAAGAACCCACTAAGAACCACATTGAGAATGTGAGCAATGCATAAGCAGTTGCATCAGTTGCTGCTTTTCCATATATCTGATAACATATAAGCAATAACATAAGCTCCAACCCTTTGACAAAGTGGCTCCTGGAGTACATCCTATAGTTCTCAGCAAATTTTTCATGCCGGACAACAAAACCACGTCCAGTAGCTCTGTATTTTGCCCCACCATGCAACACAGTTCGTCCAAAATAATGGACCTTTGTACCAAGGGAGAAGGTAAAGAAAACAGCAGCAAGCTGAAGCTGCATGATGATCATGTCACCTAATGCTGTTCTGAACCCCCTCTCCAGTCCCATCTCCATGACCATGGGCAAGGCCATCAAAAGACCTATCTGGACAAGGGATTGTGAGGCCATCGCTGCCTTTAGCGGATCATCTCCTCTAATCTTTGCATATTTTAGTATTGAACCCTCCAATCCACTTAATGACAGGTAAAGTCTTCCATACAAGTAAGCATAAACCGTAAAGACAACCATCTGCATAACACCAAAGAGGCAGTATCAGCTGAACCTCCCATATAAGAAGACACCCTTACCTTCATACGCATGCCCAAGAACACACACATATAAATAAGCATCAATCTATATACTAGGATAATGTTATTTTAAGTTTCACAATCGCCTCATGAATATATAGGACAGCATATCAGACGCATATAACTTTCTCCAAGGTACAAATGCTAATGTCTTCTCTGCTTCAATAGGAAATACTCCCTCGAGTAGGGTTTAAGAAGTTGAGAGAAATTACATTATGCAATAGTCAAGTTAACAATGATATATTGCGTGTAAAACTGCCCTTTCAAAGAGGATCTAATGGATCATTAACTGAACTCTTGCTTGCGTTCCTGAAAACTATCTCAAAAGTTATCATCCTCCCCATTAAGTAAAAAAAAAAAAAGGAAAATACTCAAAATAATATTCTGAAGCGACTAACGACTATAATGGTGGATAATATTCATAAATTTTTTTATGAGAAAAGAAGTGCAAGATAAAATTTTTAAATGTTAATTGAAGTTCATAAGGAGATTAATGAAACAAATTTGAAGAGCAATTTTTATAGATCTTATATGCAGCTTAACATATGGAGATTTGAAGCAAATTGATCGATGCTATAAGCAAACTGAAATGAGTTTTTAAATATTGGCTTTTTTATTCGCTTGCATAAATATTTTTATCTGTTAGTCATTTCCTCTAGTAAGTCAGCAAAGTTGTACTCCGAAACTACTTAATTGTCTTCCATGGCGTTTAGATTTTCTCCCTAGAAAAGGGCAACCCGGAAACTTCTCTTGCCCACACTAAACTACTAGTCCAATTGTTTTCAACTTGAATTTATGCGTATAAAGGGAATTACCATTGCACTTATATAAAATCCAGTTGTTGTAAAATAGCAGGAAAGCATGCGAAAGAAGTCAAAACGATGTCCCAATCTGTAGATATCCCTGCTGAGGGATTGCTCGCCATTTCCACATGCTACTTTTGCTTCAAAAAGAGAGATTTGGTTGAGTCCAACATCTCGACCTTTCCCCACTTGAATATACTCATGATGAGTAATATTCCCACGTCTTAATGTTGAGTTAAAACCTATATATTTAAATGAAGATGGTAAGTGAATGAAGCTGTGGTGTTCCAGGGAAAATAGGTAAAATTATTCAAATTATTTCTCAGCAAAATAAATACTTCAAATTTAAGTAAGAATGCCATAACAACCATTAGTTAAATATTATGTATTAAACTTTATATAAAAAGTATACAAGAATCTAAATGCAAATAATTAATGTATGGTTATTAAGCAAATCTTTATATCGCACCATCTATCTTATAGTTTTCTCTAATTAATTCCTTTGCTAGATTAGAAAAGGTGGCAAAAGAAAAAAGGACACTACCGGCAAAGATATCCTCGCTCAAATTGATACCACGAGAAGCCTTGCTGATACCACCACGGGTTATGTGAAAGATTCTATCAAACACATCTGGATGCCCATAATGGAACCGGATCCTAAAACCAGCCAATACAAATTCAAGATGAAACATTAAACATCGGCATCCATTTTGATAGTAGCATATAAATAAGCCAACTGTTTGTTTTAATTTTGGCACCTTTGGTTCACTTTTTGGCTTATCCTTTTGCATAAATTAAATTTCATCATAAAAATATATATACTCAACAAATCTTGAATTCTTCTTTAGATTGAATACACCAAAGAATTGCCTTCTGCTTTTAGAAACTAACTTTTTAGCATTTTAAATATTAGATTCGTTGATATTAACAAAAAAGAACTTGAAAAATAGCAGAAAGCAAATAAAGCAAACTAACCAAATTGATTCACTAAAAAATATACATCACACGTACCCAATTATCAGTCATGGAGATATCTAAATATTAGCATAGCCAAGAAAAAATAACATGAGAATGAGCGCGCTTGAGCATGACATAGGGAGGGGTTTAGTCATAATGAAACCCGAAAGGTGTGCAATAGATTTTAGTCCTATGAGCATAAATAATCAAATGAAAAGATGAAACAAGGAGAGAGATGTACTTCAACGGTCTTGCAAGAACTCTTTGACCAATGGTCACAAAACTCGTTTCTTGATTTGACATGAACCAAGCCAAAGAAGAGACACTGCAACAAATATGTTAGCAAAATATCATGTGATTACACATGTAATTTTGATGAAGAACAACTAATGATCTAAAACAAAACTTGTTTTCCAACCTTCCTGTGAAGATATGTTCACGAACACCCAAAATTGTAGGTGGACGCACCCCATGATCTTCATGAAATTCTTCAAGAAGGTTACGCATTTTGAATGCTTCTTCTAAGTAATTATCCTGCAACAAATTGAAATGATTAGTCACCAGGAACCAAAATGCATAATGCAACCATAAGGATACAACTTTCATAAGATTTACCTGGTTCATGTCAATGGCTTGAAGAGCTTCACCTCGAGTAAATACTATCGCATGATTCTGATTTTCAGGCTTTCCTTCTCCTATTTTTGCAGCACCTGGCAATTTTATACGATAGATTTCCTTTCCAGAAGATAGAAGAAAAGTAAGCATTTTTGGTACAATTAGTAGCATATAATAATATTCAGAATTAAATGACGATCACCTGATCAAGATTATCAAGAGCTTTGATCAACACAGAATAGTAAACCTTCTGAGTTTTTCCACCTTCGTTTTCTTCAACTTCGTCAATATATGCAACACGTAGAGAGGGATTGCTATAGAGCAGCAGCAGATATGAGTGTATTGAACAATATGAACTCATTGATTAAACTGTTTATGACACTTAACAGAAACGCCAGGGGCAGAACATACTTAACCATCAAATTCAGGATGTCTGTTGCATGGCGATCTCCACTCCGCTTCTGATTTCCATAATTTTGACAGGTAGCGACATATGTGAATTTCATGTCTGCTACTGCCTCTAGTTGAGCATACAGGGATCTCTGGCTTTTCTTATCTTCCTCAGATGGAATTGTAATTGCCTTATAGCCTTCTAGTATCTCTGTACATATAAGAAAAAGTCTGACCTCCAAGCCCACATCAAAACTCTAAAATGTGAATACATCACCATAAGCTTATCCCCATTTAGGTAAACAAGTGAAAAATAATAAATATATGAGCAAATGATACAGGTGCCAAGTACAGGCCTCACAGAACTTACATGTCTTCAACATTATACTTCAAGTTAGGTAATCATCTCAATTTTGGAAGTAAACGATTCAGAAACAATTGCTTTACAACAGGTATTTGCATTTTCATTTTCTCTTCTGATTATTTTTGAAGATATGATTTAACTCTTAATGCTTTATCAAAAAAAGGGGAAAAAAAAAAAGCAATTTGCGTGGCTATTATTCATTTCCATTCCATCTTTAACTTTATAAGCTAACTTGTGTCATGACCTCCCTCACCTTAAACTGAAAAATCTCTTTGATGCCATTTCTGCAACCAACCATACCTAGTGGACCTTTATCAGTTGATTTGTAGTTCTGTTATTTTTAGCCCAATCAAGCAAATACAAGATGCAAATAAAAGCTGAAAGCCAAAATCAAAAGCAAACAAGCAGATTTAATTGGCAAAAGACTATACTTAAAATCCTGTGCAAAAACACTCTCTCTTACAATCAATTGCTCATGAGGCCTAGTTGCTGAAAATGAGAAAATGTTCCACGTTTGAAGTGTATAAAAATTTCTCAAATATGTTGGAAAGAAGCTTTATCGTTTACCAGTTTCAGTAGCCATATCAAGGAAAGCCTGAAGTCTCAGAGCTCGTCTGTAATACATCATCCCTCTGACTGTAACACATATAATTATTAGTAATGGACTCTATACAATGATAAGCAAATTTGGATCAGAAAAAGAATGCATCAAATCACCTGTGCGGAAAAGTGTTTGACCTCTTAAGGAGGCCCAATGACGTAGAAGCAAAATGTTTTCTTCATTTTCCCAAACTTCACTCTCGTTTTTACAATTGACTCGTTCCATGAAGTTATTCCATTCATCTAGCAAAGTTGCAAGATGTTTATTAAATAAGTAATACAAAAACCTACTGAAAAGAGCAAATCATAAAGCACGCAATGATAGTTTAAAAAGCTATACTACCTGGGTAGATCTTTTGCAAGTAGTATATGATTGATACACCATCCTCATTCTCCATTTCAAGATCAGATTTTGAGTATATAGTCTCTTCACTGTAGTATGGGGTCATTACACTGTCCATGGCATGAAAGTAGCCTTAATTGAGCACTATATGCTTGCTTTGCTCGAAGAAACACAACAGAATTTCAACTTCTAGAAGATTCATAATATATTCAACATCTAGATTTCCCATATGTACTTCTAACAGAAATATGAGTGCAGAAACTAATTTCGGTGATGATATGAATGCGCTATATGCAAAGAACTTCTTCCTAACAGTTAATCCTGCTAAAGAGCAACCTTATGAAACAACTCCAAGATCATTTATTGATAAATAATGCACCTGAACGAAAGCATTTTACGGACTCGAGGAGCACGTGGCATATCCATAAACAAGGAATTAGTGAAGAATGAAATCCTTCTACGCGCTTCAAGGTTTGTTGGTACATCCATGGCAGATTCTTTTACAGTCAAAAGGAGATGAAGGCGTTTTATCTAAATCAACATTAAGAAAATTTTCATCAATGCTTACATATAATGAGAGATTAAACTATATTTTTCTTCAATACAATCATACCTGTTCTTCCCACTGTGCTGTCATTGCAGGAGGGAACATTATAGCAGGTTTTGTATCAGTACCAGAGAAAAGTTGCCTTCCTGAATCCTTTCCACCATGTCCAAGGTCTACCAATTCTCTATTTGTTATTACATAAGGAAACAGCAAGATTGTCAGTTTTCTTAGAGAAAACAGATAGATTGTAACACCCATACTAGGATGAAACAAGGTTTACCAACCGGTTCTCATTCACCATCATATCACGGGTAACTACTTCTAACATATCCTGTAGCAATAATACCGCATTATCTCGTTTGGATGGATCACCGACTTTCTGCAACATGGAAAAAAAAGTAGCAAGTTTTAAGCCATGAGAGATTCAGATTTAGTAAAAGCGTCATGGAGTCATAAATAGTACAAATGACTGACCAAAATCTCAACGAGGTCCACAAATTTCTTGCAAAGAGCAGGTAAGGGACCCATTCTGAAATTTGCAAGAAATGCATTCTTTGAAATGTTGCTTTCAACTTCTTTGATGATAATGCCAATTATCCTGGAACGTTGTAGCATGGATTACAACCCAATCACACATCTCTAAAATGAATAACAATTCAATAGACATAATTTTCAAAAGAATGGAATTAAAGGCATAAACAGTAAAGAGGATTTTCAGCCTAACGCGTTTCAGGCATATATATGCATGTAACAGCCAAGCTAAAGCTGGCCTAAATAGCTCTTGGATCTATTTTTTCATTTTTCCAAAATGGTTAACCTTAGTTATTTAGTTTCTAACTAACTATATATAAACCTCAAATTTTTCCCCTCACCACTCGGTGTGGGACAAGAGTGGGACGTCACAATATACATATATGAAGAAGAAGAAAACTTGGAGCAGGAGGATAAGGCATCTTCCTAAACTAAGCGATGCTTTATTTATAACAGAACCCCACACTTGTTTTATGCCAGTAGCACAGTACCTCAATTTTGTAGGTTTACCAATTCTACAGGTGCACATTTTAGAGGGGAGAGAGCAATAGTCACGGTGAGAACAAAGAAAATAATCATCAGAGGAGATTCTGATATCTAAGGGAGCAACAAATGTGAAATATAAACCACTAAAGCACAAAACACATCGAAATTTTAGTTTTTCATTCTGGAGCCAATCTAAAGAGCAAAAGCAAATTGCCCTTTCCAACTTTATGAAGCCATAACAATTGACAAGCTAGCCCCTAGTTACGATTGCCAATATCTCAAGCTACCAATAAAAGGAAATATAAAATACAGAATATGGAAATGCATTATCCCATACAGAGTAATAGAGTATCAAGAAAAACCTTTTCTCATTTTCTCCAACCACCAGGATATTGAGGACATGCTTGAAGGACTCGTAGCATTCTATCACAGCACATTTCATGTACTCATCAGCACAAATACGTTTCCAGAGGTCAGCATCCTTTGACCGGAATTGAGCTGCCATATCCAAAGCTATCGGGATCTGAAAATGAAGAAAGATGTCAATAATTAAAAACAACCAATATACAATTTGAGAGATATCGCAGAGGACAACAGATGCAAGTGAATGTCTTGTGTAATAAAGGTTGCTACTGGAAGGCAAGAGCTTTTACAGGGCTGGTTTCCTGGTCGTTAGCTGGATCAAGATTAATATAGGAGGAGATTTTATAGCCTCCTCTGGCCTACCTAGTGCTGTTGGCGTATATCATTATTCACATGGAGCCTGATTATTAAGTTTCACATGATTTGAGCAACCACAGTGGTTATATGGGAAAGAGTATCCGCCAATTTATTGCAAAGAACTGAACTATCAAGTTGTACCACATTTAGCAGAAGGGAATTTGGAGTTGATTGGACGGAAAATTATGTTTTTAATTTGGAAAGATACATGATTTTCCATCCTTTTTATTGGGAGTTTTCTGTTGGTGGAAATAGCAGGGGTCAGAGGACCCTGCATGTGTTCCATTCAATTTAGGATTCAGACCCTCTTTTCTAACAAATGTAAAATAAATTTAAAAAAAGGATGTATTTAAATCTTCAGAGGCAAATATGAAGACCTTGCTCGCTAGCAGAAATGGTGGCCACTGAATTAATTTGAGGCTAGGATCTGATGAATAAGGAACTAGCAACAAATCCATCTCCCTGTATTAGAAGAATGACCGTATTATTCTTAACAGGAAATTTAAAAAAAAAAATGATGTTGGCTGTAGCAATAATAATATATATCCGTGAAGGAGCCTTTCCTATCACTGATGAGATCTTCTTCACGGAAACTACATATAACTTCATTCCACAACTGAGCAAATTTTGCAGCCTCACTTCTCCTGCTTGCAGTGACCTACATAGAAATAAATTAATAATAATTGAAGTATATGCAAATGACCACAAATACTAGTGTCAAAAACTTCAAATTATCAGTATAACCTCTGCGAATCTCTTTGAGAAAGAGAACCCTTTCTTTTTTGTCTTATCAGAAGGCACCAAATATGTGTTAAATGCACCGGGCAAGGATTGGAACCGTGATCTTAGCATACCTAGAGTTCTTATCTGTAAAGAAAGAAAGAAATGAACAAATCAACACACCATATATTTTATGTTCTAAGTTCACAAAAATTAAGTCGAGCATTATAGTTATTTCACTGAGAATTTTATGCTTGCTTGATAGTGCAAATCTAAATTGGATGTTTTGAATTCAACTTCCATTAAATGGGACGGAAATTTATGGGAAAGAAGATGGCTATCCCGTTGTTAGTCCAAGGTTAGTGGGTGCTATTATGAAAACTAAGAAGCCACTCCTATGTTGTTCGTCACGACTCTTGCAAGTAAGAAGCGTAAATGGACTTCAATTGCCTTCAACTGCGCAGCACGTAGTCTCCTACCAATGGTGAAGTCAGCCTTCACACAGAAAGGTAGTTCAACAAATTGGATTGAACTGAGGAAAAAAGAGCACATACGGAAGCTAATATAAGTAAGGAGGATAGTTTGTACAAAGGAACACGTGTGCAAGTCAACGGGCAAGGAATCTGACGGGTGAGTCTCTTGAGAATTGCACCGTTGACCAACCTCGATCATTTGTGAAGCGTTCAAGTGAAAACATGTCTATCGGGACCTAGAAGACTATGCCAGAGAGGAGCAAAACCTAATGTTTTTTCTAAAATCATGCAGAAAAAAAAAAAAAAAAAAAAAAAAACCTGCATGACCAAAAATTATTTTAGAATTGAGGGAACAAACTAGTTGGTCTAACACTTAAAAGTGTCTAACCAGCTTGCTTAGTAACAAATAAGTGTGCCACTTAAACAAGCAAACTGGTGTTACAAAACCATCTCAGCAGCATAAGTGATATGGCATGTTTTTTTTTAACGTTACATTTGTTTTATATTTTTGGTATTAAGTTAGTTATTTAAAAATAAATATTTAACATCAATTTATTTTATTTTTAAAAATTAAGAAATTATTTTTATTATATAAATTATTAAATAGTTTTTTTAATAAATTCAATCAATGAAATGAAATATTTTAATTTCTCTAAAAATAAAAAAATTTAATGTTAAATATTTATTTTTTAATAATTAAATTTAATAAAAAATATTTATATAAATTTAATGTAAAAAAAATACATAAAACTTATCTGCCTTTTTCTTTAATGGTAGTTGAAGCAAGAAATTTATCTAGATTTAGATTTAAACAGGAGAATCGAGAAATGTAACCGCTGCGACTTTTAAATAGTTGAGTCTATAAATGTCAAATAAGAGGGACTTGTTTACACTTATGATGAAATGGCTTTGTAATACTATGTTGCTAACACAGCACACTGGTTTGAGTAGTGTCGAACAAGTGTGCTATTTCAGCAAGCTAGTTGTTAGATATTTTGAGTGTTGAATAATTAATTTGTTATGTTTGTTCGCCTGTTGAACAAGTATATTATCCCCTAAATCTGAAAATAATTATTAGTAATGCATAATTTTTTTTTTTTGTTTTTCTGCGTTATATGAAAAAAAATTCCAAAGCAAAACTCTAGTGGAGGCCTACAGGACTGAAATACAACTCATTCTTCGGATTTGGGCATAGGGGCGAAAGACTAATAGTATCATCTAGTAGTTGGTTCCCTTTGAAGTTTCCCTAGAGCTGAAGCTCAGGACTGAGTTCTATTGGCTAAAGCCAATTATTAGAGGTATCGAGGGCACAACACCCGTGACCCATTCTCAAGCTTTATATAGGTAGGATGGCGTGGCTACTAGCTGAGACGCCGTTACGAAATCGAGAACTGTAGACCATTTTTGGTAAGCAGAATTAGAAATGCAGGATGAACCAAAGTTGGGTTACGGCGCCCAATTAAACAGTAACGTAGAATTCACGGTGGGTGTTGGTCAATTAATAGCAGGACGGTGGTCATGAAAGGCACAATTCGCTAAGAAGTATGTAATGACTTGTTGCATTGTAATTTTTCTAGAAGGCTTGAAAATAAAATTTTGCTTGTTGGCAATCCTGAAATCCTGCTATCAATATTTGCTAGGTGAATGTATGTCCCTTCTTGAGTTAAAGAGATCTGACTAGAAAGAAGTTAAAACTGTTGTTGTAGATATGGCCATTCTTTTTGTACTACTTTTGCTATTACGTAAGCAGCCTACCTAATGAATCTATGTTAAAAATTATATTGCCATTACTGTATTCTATGAGGTAGAGATCCTCTGTTTTATTTGTGTTTGACGTGAGTTTGTGCGACTTTCCTGTGCTAAGAAATTTGAACATCCTTTTTGAATGTAAAATGAATTTATACTCTCACCAACTAAAGCATGTCTTGCACAACGTAGGATTAAAAAAAGGGTTCACATCGGCGGTGAATGCCTACTTCTGTAGCATTAAAGGCCATTTAGCTATTCTCAGGTTACTATTATGAGCTTCGAGAATAAATAAAGGTCACTATTATGAGAAGACTAAAAACAGGGTTGACATCAGTGGTGAACTTTAATCAATTTAACAATGTACCTCCAAATATCTAAGCAATATTTAGTTTGCAGTAACAAAGAACATACAACATAATCATACCTGCTTTTCTAGAAGTTATCGGCCATTTAACAATTCTCAAAATTTTGATATGGGTGGTGATGAAAGTAGCTAGACAGGATAGCCTACTGCACAAGTCTAAATTTATATTGAAGTTTTAATAATTTTTCCATTTCTAGTTTTATTAACAAAGCATAGTGTCCCCCCAAAAAAGTGTGCATGAATGGTAAAGGAATGTACGATATCGAAGCAAGATAAATATGTCCACATGACTTCTTCCATATAATGTACTAGGTAAGGTTTATGCTTTCAAAGTTTTAAGCACAAACAACAAGAAGAACAAATTAAAAATTATTTGAGGGGGTTACCTCTCCCAAGCGATCAAAAGCTCCAACAAAGCCACCATATATAGTTGAGTAAATAGCATACCAAATTTGAGTATCCATAAAATAGACCTACATTACAATGCACATATATCTTTACCATTGAACAACTGAGAAAAAAAATTTTTGATCAATATTAAATTAAAATTAGAAATGATGGAGAGTACACACCAAGATTACTGGTGCCCAGAGCGACAAAACTGCTCCAAAATTGTGTTTAGCTAGAATCACGAGAGAATTGTTAGCATAGATTCACAGGATAATTGCTAAAATAGATCGAAAATTTAGTTGAGAAAGTGAGAGCAGCCAAATACCATTTGGGAAGAACTCATGCCACCTGTAATCTACATGCTTAATTTTCATTATGTCTTTTGTTGGCTTCACCAGAGGTTTTATCTGAAGAAAGAATATCTGTGTTAGAAGAGATTTTATCTATTTTGCAATGTAATAATATCGACGATGGCACCTAAAAAGTTAAAGCCAACCTGGACAAAATAGCTGAATGCAAATTTTGAACACAAAAGTAGCACCCAGAAAAAGGTATACCTGCGATCAAAAAGAAGATTCAGACAATCAACAAAATTCTAATAAAAGAAATTCATGAATGAATACAATCACTATATATCATGAACTCTTCTGAAAACATACTTTATAAGTGCAAATTGACTTTCGTGCATTCCCCTCCCAATATAAATTCTTGGCTGCAGACAAATAAATGAATTAAACCAAGGGATAGTTTTCTATCTCAGAAATTTGAAGAAGAATTGGAAATTGCTTGGATTAATTGTATCTAACAAAATAAACAAGCGTGACGTAACTTTTGAAATTTAGTAAGCCAATGAATAGTGAAGAGTCATTCTGAGAACATAGTAATTGTTTAATCTAAAAATTGCATGCTATAACTGTAAGAGTCGCAACATAAAAACTAGATAGATAAAAGATTGACGGCTTGCAGCACCATATGCATATTTGAATTGCAGTAACTATAAAGCGAAAAAATATAAATCACACCCAGTTGCCAGCTTTAATCCACTAATTGAAATGCAACTCAACCATATTTGGGAAAAAAAACCGTTTCCATATCCTCCCTTAAGACATTATGTTCTTGCCCTTACGGAAATCAAGTCAAACCAATAACTAATTTTTCAAGCAAGTAAGATGCTCTCTAAGTTTAAAACTCTACACTGTATCAGCTAGTACTCGTTTGTTTTTTTTTCCTCTTTTGATCTTGTAATTGTAATTTCACTGGTTTTTAAAATTACACTAAAATATAACGATTCTACATGCGTGCACCGAGTATATATATATGATACACAAAAGCTTAGCAAAAAGTTCAGGGCTGCTTAATTTTAGCCATATTATGATCCATTTCCCACTAACTTGCTCATATAGGAAGTAAATATATTAATATAAGAAGTAAATATTAATAGATGGATCAGTTAATTAATCTTAGAATTGTATAATCATAAACTTGATTTTTCTTTCTATTTAGATATTGTCTCTCATGTATAAATAGATTGTAATCTCTATCGAGAATAAATATTATCATTCTACATAGTATCAGAGCTAGTCTCATAGAGATTTAATTTCTCTCTCGTCAAGTTTTAAAATTTTTGGAGAGTAGTGGTTGAGTCAGATAAAACGTGATTTTGGGTTACTCATAAAAGGTAACATTTTGAAGACTTAGGACTCTGTTCATTTTGGGTTAACCATAAATGATAATATTTGGAAACTTATAGCAACATTTGGAGATTTAGGACTGTTCACTCGAGTTATCCATAAAGGGTAACATTTGAAAATTTAGGGTTCCGTTCATTTTGGGTTACCAGGGTAACATTTGGAAATTTAGACTCTATTCATTTGGGTTACCATAAAGGATAATATTTGGAGACTTAGGGTTCTGTTCATCGAGATTACCCATAAAGGATAATATATGGAGATTTAGGACTCTGTTTATCGGGGTTATCCACATTTTGAGACTTAGAGCTCTGTTTGGATTATTCATAAAAGGTAACATTCAGAGACTTATGACTCTGATCATCGGGGTTACCAATAAAAGATAACATTTAGAGACTTAGAACTCTGTTCATTTAGGTTATTCATAACGAGTTACATTTGGAGACTTAGAGATTTGGATTATCAATAACAATTAACATTTGGACACTTAGGGATATGTTCATCTGGATTACTCATAAAGGTTAACGTTTAGAGATTTAGGGTTCTGTGCATTTTGGTTACCATAAAAGGTAACATTTGGAGACATCGGGCACTATTTATCGGATATTGTTCATAGAAACTGTTCACGGCTACTGTTTATCAATTACTGTTCACGGGTTCTTCTTATTTTTTGTTTATTTTGATTATTTTGGGTTGGTTGTTTTTATGACTGAAATTGATTATATATATGTAACAAGTTGGACATGATTAATAAATATGTTAATATAAAAAGTAAATATTGATAGATGGATCAGTCACTTAATCTTAGCATTGTATAATCATAGATTTGATCTTCCTTCCTATTTAGATATCATCTCTCATGTATAAATAGGTTGTAATCTCTATTGATAACAAATATTATCCTTCTACACCACTAACTTGCTCATGGTTCACTGATAATGGTCTTTCTCAGTGCAAACAATGAGAATTATGTTTTCCTTTATTCTATTACATAATTAAGCTTTTTTTCCAATTACTTCGAAGTTCAATCAAGAAAGAGATATGGTGATATTCTTATTAGCCAATTTAAGTTTCAGTTCTAATGCAATTCAGTACTTCAGAATCAAGTAAGAAGAGTAAAGAAGAAGTGAAGCATAAATACCTGTGACCACCACAAAAGGAATCTTATAACAAGCCAGTCTGAGTTCTCAATCCATCTTCGAAACATGGGAAAGATAAACAAAGCAGCAGACAAAATATTTGGAATCAAATATACTATCACGGCTATAATGTATAGCGGAGGAATTTCCTTTACATCACGAAGGAATGACAATGAATTTCTGATTCTTTTCCTGGACACGTTAAAGGCCTGTGCATAACACAACGGAAGAATAACCAACCATGCAAGACTAACTATTATCTTCAGAATGTTTCTCAACACATCAGTGAATTTCCATCTGTGGAACCCCGGAAAATTCAGAAAAAGGTCCAGAATACCTAAAAAAAGAAGAGAGAGAAAGAGATAAAATGAGATGAACAGTAGACTTGAAATGTAAGCACTGTTCACCTGAAATAGTGCCAGAAAAACAGATGGTGAGTTAAAATTGGATACTATGAGCTTTAAGGAACAAAAAATTCCAGAAGAGTACCAGAATTTTTTGCGATACTATCAGCTAAGCTTTTTCTCTCTCAAATCCATGATAAATCAGGCAACCATTATCAGTAGCAACCAAACATAAAAGGTGGAATAAGAAACAGATTAATGCATTAGACACGCATGCATGCATACATACATAATCATAAGAAGAAGCAAATTGGACAGAAATCGAGCAGTGAAAAGGTAAGGTTGACAGTCAGAAATTTATCAAAGAAGCAAATGAGAATGGCATAAAAGCACTGCATTATTGAAGGCATAGAAAATTTTGCTACCCATAGCTAGTACAATTTTTATACTGAATTCTCTCTTTTACGAAGAACTGAAAAAACAGGCTCAAAGCACTAAATGCGAAGTTGATTGAACAAAATTAAGGTACTATTAGGTGGGTGACTGTTTAAAACCACAATGCCGCTAGGAAAATTGTTAGATGGACTTAACCCATTATTGCCCCAATACATATAAATATGAGTATTATGGGACTCACATCTATATATCTTGGGTCCATATAGACTGAATTCAGATAAGTTTTTCCATACTCATTATAAATTGTGATAAATAATATATAGATATCTGCAACAAGAGAGAACAGTTTGTGAAAAATTTTTATTTTCCAAAGCTTTCAATACGTTCATTTCATATATTCCAGTTCTAGAAATCATTCAGTTAATTATAACTTTAAATAGATTCTATTCAGAAATATGAGAGTTTCACATTTGTTACGATTTCATAATAATACTAATTTTTATCATAGCAAATCATTACATCAAAATAAGATAAAACATATAGGAAAATAATAATTATGACATGACTTTATAAAAAGTGATTGGGGAATGAGTGATATAGCACTACTCAATCAAAACGTAAGAAAATTATATGACATAGCTGATCATTTATTTATTTTCTAATGAACCATTTAATATACAAAAAAATTTTCACCTAGCAATTCTCCCCTTTTTCCACTGTTGCTAGCTCGTTTGCACGAGCTATTGACAGGGGTTCAAGGACTATAGCCAAAGCATCATAAGGTCATTCTTCTTAAACTTTGAATGTTAGTTACTACAGTATGCACGTGTATCTAGGAAACCACTGCCTTGGGGCATAGTATCATTATACAGTGTCGAACGTTGCAGTCCAAAGCACACCCTGCCATATTTGCATTAAGAAAACAGACAACTGCTTCAAATCAATCGTTCCAGCTATTCCCTCCGCGCTGAATTTTTAGTCGAGCATTTTCAGTTAGGTTTTACAAATTTATCCATTACTCATTTACCACATCTGATGATGCCAAATTTGAGAAGTTCACAATATTACCCTTGATCGTAAGGGTTTTGAGAAAAAATAGAGCGGTGTAGGAAATGTGAAAAACTTGCACGTAGTGAATGCAAAATTCGTATGCACTTGATATTTGAAAGATGAGAAAGACAAACAATTTTAGATGAACAATCAAGTCAAAATACATTACTTTGAAGAAAGCGAAGAAAGGCTGCCGTAATGAAGATACTGGATACGCTATATACGACTTCCTTTTGAAGAATTTCTGAAAATGAGGCCCCACTCCAAGCAAAGATAACCATTGCCTGCAATATGCAGTTCATTCATTAACTTGCTCTGGTGCTCAAAATTATTAGAAAAATTGTACCAACTTAGGATATCTACTATGTCAAACAGAGTACCTGAAGAGCGAGTATATAAAAAGTCCACAAGCGATCAAAACTTCGGAAGATGTGCCAAAAAGTTCGGGTTTCAACAAAATACGATTTGCCAGTGCTTCCAGATTTTCTTGGAGAAGCCTTTCTTCCCTGTATGGCAATTATATTAGAAAGAGACCAGAATATCAATTCAGTTTACGAGTTGAGTTTTGGCAACCGCCAAAAATATTAAAAGCACCTGTCCCATGTCCTGAGTTGATCTGAACAATGTTCCATCATCACGCATGGGCCAACCAAGGGAGAAGCAGTCAGTTGACCTGTACAACGTATGCCAACATCGAGCATTTAACCACACAAGTAAACATAAAAACAAAATTATTTCTGATGATATAAGAAATCTATTAAATCAAAACTAACCAAAAATACTCATTTAGATCATCATAATTGCACCATTTTGTATGAGAAGCTTTTCCATTTTGGCACTTACTAGCTTCCTGGAAAAATTAAAGCATATTTTTCATATTTAGAACAGAGAAACCTCAAGTTTGACCACAGCAGTCGAACTAGCGTTACTACTAGATCGAACATACCTTTTGAATGACACGGTAAATGGGTGTTATCACCTTCCTCAAGAAGGCCTCATCATCTCCCCCATAAGAAGGCTTGATATTTTCCCCAGTAACAATGCTGACATTTCCGGCTAATAGGCCATGAAGTTCATATGCCATCTAAACATTTATAACAAAATTATGGAACAGTTAATAAATTAGAGCATATTCTGCTTCTTCTAAACAATAAATCCATTGGTAGCAGTATGAGCACTTACATTGTGAAAAATATAGCATAGACATTCTGGCATGAAGCGAACGTTGGCTGCTTCACCCCAGATAAGAAGATATAGACCCATGTAAAGAATCTTTCTCTGCTGTATTTCTTGCTGACCTTGAGGGAGACTATAAGAAATGACACAGATCTTAATACTATGAAGGTTGTAAAGAAGCTCCCATTGAATTATGAACGCATTGAAAAGTCCGCAGGGAAAATTAAACAGATTCTTATATCTAACCGTAAACTGTGTTTTCGTCCTAAAAACTTGCACCAATTTTTGTAATTTTTAAAAATCTTGTTCATCACAGCATCAACAGCTCGTTCATCTAGCTGCGTAGAGGAAAATTTTTACCAAGACTCAGTCAATAAATAACATATGCAGTTTGAAACTCCTCATAAAGAATATATAAAAAAAGAACAAAAGCATACATATGCATCGAAACCTTCTAGCAAGCAATATAATAAAGAACTAAAAATAAATGAAATTGACTAGAAAGTAGGACAAATTATTTACTATGTATACACCGCATGATTCTCTTCAGCTCAAGCTATGAATTCAACATTCAAAAACATTTAAAAGCGATTACATCTTGGATGCTTCAATTATCAGGAGAATGCATAACATTTGTCCAAGATCCAAAATGATAACAAAAGTAAAATGAAAGATTAGTAAATGCCTGATTAAGAGGTTCCGGCTTGGGGTTAAGCCTTATATGATTGTCAGCAAGTAGTAAAATCAAATGCTCCCTCTGGTTCCTGACATTGTCTCTCTGCGTTCACCAATATAAATAGCTCATTAAGCACTCTCTGAATACCATCATCATTTCTTAGCTATGAAGATTTCTTTTGCTTATGTACTGCTCATTTAATTTTTGGGTCAAGCACATGCCTGGAAGCCAAACATGGCTCTTAGCCAATCGAGAAGGTCTAAATCCCCAGCTTTTTGCCTCTGCTGCTCAAATGATGTAGGCCAGTTCAAGCCACGAGTGTTCCAAAGTGCAGCAACAGCAGCCTTCACCTGGCATAGATAAACAGGGAAAGCTTAAGCAGAATCAAGACAAGCACCGAAAGACATGATGAAGGAATAACTCACGACAGCAGAAACAGGGAGATGTCTCGCGGTCTTACCTCTTCAAGTTGCATGATAGACTGTGAAGCCCCAGCAGAGTCCAGGGGAAGAATGTTGTATGGTGCATATATTTCTTTCTTTTCTTGGACATCTCTAGCAGCAGCAATAATCTGCCCGGTAAAGTCATTGCAAATATCATACTCCACGAAACTTCAGAATGGCATCAAAAATGATAAACGTAGCAGCAAGGCTACTAGCCCAACAACCTAGAATGGAAATATTAAAATGGTATCTAACCTCAGGGGCAACTTCTTCAACTTTTTCTGTCTTATTGACAGCGCAAAGGACTTCAAAAAGAACTCCTGCTGTCTGATAGGCTTTGCCAAGTTGAGCTCTGTGAGGAAATATGAACACAATGTTTCAATTCACACAAAGCACGATAAAAAAATGGGAGGACACTGCGAAATTATCTTTTGAAAAAATGACAATAATTATGCGCTAACCTGTCTGCCTGCTCTCCCTGGTCAAGTGCTCTAACATAGTGTTCATAGTACTGCTGATAAAAGCTCTCTATTTCCCGCGCATCAGTCTTTTTCACCCGAGATGCAAGACTGGATGCATTGTCCTGAATGGAAATTTACGTAAGGTTCATAACGGTGAACCTTATAACAATATTAACCATATCACAAGAAATTTTGCTAATTGAACTCTAAATTTCTATGAAATGATAAAATTATATTTGTCTAATTCTATAAATTTAGATAAAATTTTGAATATAATCAATAATATGTGTGATCAATATTATTTTTTTAATAAATTATCAATAATATAACTGTATATAATTTTTATAAATTTAAAAGTTGAATAAATTATTATTTTAATTCAGATATTTAAAATTAATATAGGGGCTTAAATATATATTCGGCCAATATATTAATATTAGACAATAATGTACATTTTATAGTGAATATATCAAAATAAACAGCTGAATAGAGACTTTACCGACACCAATTACCCTGTTCTTTTGCAAAGGAAAAGGCGTTTGATATGATAAATTAAACAATATAATAGTAGTTCTATCATATGGGAACCCCAGTTTGGTGTAGTGATTCAATAAAAATTACAGAAAGAGATCAATAAAAATTCGTCATTCCAATAAAAGTGAATGTTCAAAATTAAAATTACTTACAAATTTCTAATTTTTTAAAAAAGATTTTATAAAAAATTAAATAATTACAACTATTCATATGATAATTTTAATAAATCATAAAATACACTTAGAACTATACACTCATTCATTTTGAATTAAAAGTTTTTTTTTTCTTTTTTACCACGAAAAGGAATATCTCAAAAGATTTCATCCACTTAAGTGAGAGAAATCAAGCTACCTTGATTAGCAAGAAATTTACTTTCATCTTTTAAAAATGAATATATTCATGTTATGTGCAAAAAAAATGGAAGTTTATTGATTTAAATGTACCACTAATGTTTGGTAACTTTTATTAGCCCGCTATTGTTCTACGTGTAAAAAACAATTATTAAATCTCAATTAGATGGTAAAACCAACTCATAAGTTGTTAAACTGGTCTAGAAAATTAATCAATTGAAAATTACCCTCTCTAATCTATGCAGCAAAGATGTTTTGAACTGCCTCACGCCGCGTCCACTAGAGGTCGGATCCAACCTGTGCGCTTTCTCGAACGCATAAAACCGGCCTATACCCAGAAAAAAAAAATATATATATATATATATATATATATATATATATAACAAAAAAAATTTCTATGATCGAGAAAAATAAAAAAGTTTATTTCAAAAAAATATAGAGAAATAAAAGTTCATTAAGAAATAAAAATAAATAAGGCAATATACGAACAGAGATAGGCGACGCGAGGACGCTCATTCTCGATCTCGTTGGCAATGCGGAGGATTGGAGCGATGGAGCCGAGGGAGGAGGGAACGACCTCATTGTCGAAGACCTCGGTGGAGAAGGTGGTGGCGGCACTGCGGGATGGCCGCCGCGTCAGCGATTGCAGGTTTGGTTCTTGAGCCGACATTGATGATTAATTAAGTGCTAGCTCGGGAGATAGCCCTCTCTGCTCCTTAGCTAGCTCTCCACGTAAATATGAATGTACGTCTCGTCTCACCTTTACTCAGACCCTGGTTAAGCTATTTGTAGCAAGCCTTCTATATACGCAAACAGCCTGCCAGAGAAAATCGATCATTACATGCATTAGCTTTTCTCACAATGTCTATCTATTATTATTGCTCCATACACTTGAATTTCTTTAAAATTTTATTATCTTAAAACCGACATATCTTTGCTTCATTCTTTTCCTCATTGTGTTTGCTTTCATTCATATCTCCTTTTAATTTTATTACAAACTCTCTTCTTCTCTTTCCAGTGATTTCTCGCCAACCAAATTAGAGAGGGTGAAAAAACAAGAGCATTATAGAAATTGGTATCGTGAATCTCATTCTCATTTTTCTGCTGTATTTCTAGGCAACCAAACAGTAGGAAGAAAGAAAACAAAAAGGAAGAGAAGAACGGAGAAAAGTAGGAGAAGCTTACGAGTGCTCTTATCCATTCAAGAAGTGTAAATGGCGAATGAAATCGCCTTCGCCTGCGATTAACGGGAAAAAAAAAAAAAAAACAGATCAATGACAGTTGAGAACTGAGATTTTCCGATAGAAAAGAAAAAGGATTGAGAGAATTAAACCTTTCGCGAGGAGAGACGGAGGCAAACAGAAAGTGAGGAGGTTAAGTAGAGAGAAATAAACGAGGGAAGGAAGGAGAAACAATAATTTCTCTGAAAGGAGAGAGAGGGAGTGTGTGTGACGGTCTGTTTAGAGAGAGAAGACGCGGGAGAGGGAAAGAGGGAGTTAGAAAGAAGGAAAATGAGAAAGAGCTGAGTGCTGGGAGGGGGACACGTGGCTATGGATGAGAGGGTGAACGGATGATGGAGATGCGGCTTTTTCGGAGGGAAGAGAAGGGAGGGAGGGGGATTTGAACGCTTCTCAATGGTGAAAAATGATTGGAAGTCCGTTTTTCTCTGTTAGTTTTTTGTTTTGTTCTTGGGTCTTCTATTGGTCAATTTTCTTACCCCCAATTTTTAGATAAAAATAAATAAACCCAATTGCCATTCTATATAAAATACAATAATTGTAATTTGAGTTTATTTTATAATTACTTGTGATCCTGTACAAAATAATGGCTTTCCCTCACCCGAAAATGGGTCCAAATAGGGATGTCAAGCGGGCGGATTTTTACGGGTACCCGATCCGTCCAAATCCTATTAGAACGGATTTGTGTTTTTACAAAACGGATTTGGGCGGATTCGGATTTGAAAAATTTTATCCGTCTCGGATTCGGGTAGGGTTCGGAATTAGACTATCGGATACCCATTATCCGAACCCGATTAGTATATAACAAAACTAACCCTAACCCTGATCCATAATTCCTTTTTTTCATTTTCACTATCCTCTCTCCGTCCGCGCCTCTCCTGCTTCCCTTCCTATAATTCTCGATTCCCAATCGGCCTCTCTCCTCTACTTCACTGACGAGTGCCGGCAGTCCAATCGACACCGGCGATGTCTCCTTTCTCTCCCCAGTCGACGATAAATTTTCTCTCCCGATATCTCCTCTCTCCAGTGGCCACATCTCCCACTTCTCAGTTGGAGATAACTCTTCCCTCTCCCCGCCTCTCCACAATCGGCGTCGGCGACATCTCCTTTGGCTGGAATAGGTTTGTAATCAAATTTTTTGATAATCAGATCTTTTATGTACATATTGTTAAAGAATTTTTAATTGCTATTAAAAAATTTTAAAATTTATGAACTATTAATTTGATTATTTGGATATTTGCTATTTGATTATTGCTCTCCAATATTTCTACTGCTGGGTATGTCTTCAATATTTCTACTGGGTTGTGCATATCTTATGAATAGTTTTAGTTGAATAGATAATTGAGGTTGATATTCAGGTTGTGCAAATTTTTTAATTGAGTTTGTGCAAATTTTTTAATTTAGGGTTTGAAATTTGGGTTATAAGATCTAAATTTTTAAATTTTTTTCATTGAATTTAATTTAAAAAAATCGGGTTCGGTCGGATTCGGGGTATTGTACGGGTATTGTTAAACGGATTTGGAACGGGTACGGATAGTAAAATTAAAATACTAAACGGATTTGAGACGGGTTCAGAAATTTTATATATAATCGGGTTCGGATTTGGATACCCTCAATTTCGCGGGTACCCTACCCGTTTACATCCCTAGGTCCAAATATCACCAACAGTTGGAGGCGGAATTTATTGACAGTTTTTTCCTTTTTTTTTTTTTAAATTACTTTTTAGTCCCTGAAATTTAACGTAATTAATATTTTTATCCTTCTATTTTGGCAACTCAATACTTAAATTCGTCACTTTTTCTTCCATCCAAATTCGTAGTCCTTCCATCTAATAACTATTTGGGACATGTAAATTGACAAAATTAACTTTTACTAAAAATGCCGCTATTTTAAAATCACGAAACCCAAACTCAATGGTCCTTAGTCTTCATGTTTGTTATGTCAAATGAATATTGAAATAATGAAACAAGTGCAAGCCTTAGAAGTAGTTTTGAGAATCAATCACAGCAAAGAAAAACAAGAAGCAGTAATTGCTGGAATCCAGAAGGAGGTCATAAAGTTGGTAAAAAAAAATACCAACCGACCCCAATTCATCGGCTTTCTCCTTTGCCCCAAAACTCCTCTTTTAGTTGCAAAGAATGGGTTTTCAGAAAGGAATGAGATTCAGCCTTCTATCAATTGCTTCATTCCTACTGAGCCAAAGTGTCATACCCGACTTTGGATCTTACAAATAGTAGGTAGACCAACTGAAACAAGGACTAGTGAACCAAAGAGTAGCAGTGGATCTGGATCTAGAACATTGGATCATTTGCACTCTAACTACGTAACCTGTACTGTGCTTATGAACTCATCCTAAGCTAAGGCAAAAGCGGACTCTTCGACTATGAGATTTATACCAGATTAAACCAATGAATTGGAACGAATAAACTCGACTGACCAAGAAAAATAAGTTCCAGAGGTATATTCCATTCATATCGATTTGGGTTTTTCCGCACCATATTTTGATCTGCCTCTTCTTCGATCTGGAATTCCCAGCAAATCCTTGACTCCTTGAATACAATGAGATTTCACACCTATTGAATCCTTTACTCTACCTCCTCTTACTAAGACCGAATGTTCCTGCAAATTATGACATTCGCCTCGATTGTGAGTAAATATATCATGCCAAAAGGAAATAGTGAAGATATGGAAATAGTGAAGATATGATGGAGACAAAAAGATGAAAAAAAGAAAGAAAAAAAAAAAAGAGAATCAACATGGGCAAAAAGAAACGGAGAGGATATAAAAGAGAAGAAAGATTGAGAGATTTTAGATTGAGGGGTTTTAATAAGTTCATTAAGAGCATTTTTGGAAAAAATTCTCATCTCTCACCTTTGACTCTTTGACCAAACAGTTATTTTGGACGGAAGGTCTATAAATTTGGACGAAAAAGAAAGTGAAAGACTTAAGTATTGGGTCGCCAAAACAGAGGGATAGAAGTGTTAATTATGTTAAATCTCAGAGACTAAAAAGTAATTTTTTTCTTTTTTGTTTTTTTAATTTGCTAACTCCGTTAAGCTCTCATGATGTATATTATAACGTTCATTTATCATTCGTTAAGCTCTCCTGATATATATTATAATGTTCATTTATCATTTTATAACCCATCATTTGAATATTAAAATTTTTTATATTATTATTATATGATATTATTTTATAAAATAATTTTTTTATAAATTTACTCTACTTATTAAAAAAATAAAATATTTTCTCTAAAATTTTAAATTTAAAATAGTAATCAAGTATAAATTTATATATTATCAAACTCAATTACAACAAAAAAATAAAAATTTTAATATTAATTATCATATATTATTAATATTTAATAATAAATTATATTTAAGGAATTATATTTTTTTAAAAATAAAATAAAAAATAAAAATTTTAATAATAATTATCATATATTATTAATATTTAATAATAAATTATATTTAAGGAATTATATTTTTTAAAAAATAAATTTACTAATTTTAGCGGACGATAATAACGTAATAATACAATATAACTATATTAATTTTTTAAAAGTAAAATCTAGTATATCAATTATATTAGACGAATATTATTTTGTAATAATATGAATAATTTTATAATAATTATGATATAAATATATTTCACTGTAAAAAGAAATAGAATGATTTATTTAAAACATTTAGATAATCATTGTTAACTTTAATTTAGTAAATAGAATTAAATTAGCTGTCCATAATTGTGCAATCATGCATTTCATTTAAATGTTAAAGAAATAACAAAAATAAAAAATTTTAAAATATGAATTATTTGAAAATGAAAAAGAGAGTTGTGTAAAGAAATATACGAAATAGAGATTATGCTGATAAATTTTATATAAAATAAATACAGAATATTACATATTTATGAAAAATAAAGAATTAAAATTATTACAATTATTACTGTAATAAATTATAATAATTTAAATTTAATAACTTTAATTGTTTAATATTTATAAGGCTTTATTTAGATTATTAGAATCACGATTTTACTTTTTATCTATTTATATTTATTAACGTTTTATAGTTATTTGAATTAATAAAATTTTAATTTGATAACATTTTATACCATTAGCTTTGATAATTTTTTTTAATTATTTTATATTTTTATTACAATTAATATTTTATATAATAATTTTTATCGATGATATATATTTATTCTTATATAATAGAGTATTTATAATTAAATTATATTAGTTATTGATGATCTGAGATCCAATAGAATAGGGTTTTTCAAGGGTTTTGTGTTACAGAATGAGGCTTAAAACATTCTGAGGAGGGGACTCCTCTTTTATACATTGTCTTGCTTGCTGGTGACGTGTAAAGGTCTCTCCAGGATTGGGCCACGCGTCTCTGCCATACAGATTCGGGTGTACTAGGGTATCAGCTGCCTGTTACATGCGTAACGGCCTCTGATTCTCCTCATGCGTACGTTCGAGCGGATCTGCCAGGCTGTCTGGTGAGTACTGTTCTGGACCCCGGGCTGGGCCGAGAGTTGGGCTGGACGCTGGGCCTGAGAGGGGTCTGCTGGTCAGGGATCAGACTGGACTGAGTGAGGAAGCTTGGTCGAGCCCGGCCCGGAAGCTGGAATGAGCCAGGCTTGTTGGGGGGTATCAAGTACGTGGGCCTCTGTGTCATGGGCCTTTGGCTGTGGTCAAGCCCCTGTTCTGGGGTGAAGAAATCCAGCGGTCATCAATTGCCCCTTCACCTTCTCGGGAGTTATTGCTCCAACTGCCGAGGGGGTGAATATCAAGAACCATCATGGCCGCGCCTGTTCGTGTCCAGGTGTCTTTATAATACTCTTTCATTTTTTTGTCTTTGCGCGGTTTCTGAATCTTATCTGCTCTTTCCTCTTTCGGACTTTTCTTTATTCTCCGCGTTCTTGATTATTTTTGCTTTCCTGTCATTGTTATCTGGACATGTCTTTTCTTTCCTTTCTCATGAACATCTTTTAAGGATTCTGACAGCATTAATTGAGAATTCGGCTCTGCCTTGTCCTGCAAAACATAAACTTTTGGATATATATATTAACCTCACCTCTTTACCATTCCCAGGCACTTTGTTGGAACAGAGAGATTTTCTTGTTTTATCTGTGAAGGATCCATTTGGTGCCTTCTTCAAGCGGGCGAAGGCGAGCTTGATATTACATTGCTGTGTTGCCCCAGGAATTTGTTTTAATCTTACTTTTATCATCTTGACGGAAAATTGTGCTAACTTATCTCTGTTTTGGGACTCTTTCGTGGTACCTGAGACGAAGATGAGTCAATTCAAAATTTCAGAGGAGTGGATGTTACCTCTAAGGAGTTTGAATGTTGCTTTGGGGATCCGTCTGGTAGGGCGGTCGATGGGTAGGACCATTCGGCAAGTTGCTGAAATTATTTTGCCCAGATCTTCTGGCCGACCTCCCCCGCTGCTGCCTTCTTTGGATATAGATGGAAGGGGCTCAAGTGCTCGGCTTGTTGTTTTCTTTGATGTGAAGCACCAGTATTATTAGTTTCGTTGATGTGAAGTACCAGTATTACGCGAGACTGAGATCTGCTACACTCAGTCAAGCTTCTGCTGGTACCTTCACACGTTAGCCCGGCGATCCTCCTGAGGTCGTAATCTGAAGCCCATGTTTTTTTATGCGTGATATACACACAGCATATGACATGTGAGTTTGTCACGCGTATCACACTTGGGCAACCGAATGCCGACCTACAGAGGATCCATGGGAAACGCTTATGAGGATTAACTTCTTGGCTTTCTGCAGCTCTTTCTGCCAAACTCACATATCGAGCTGCGAGAGTTTCTCCGAACCGAAGGCCGAAGTAGTAGGATAGGTGATAACGATGTAATTGTTGACGATGATGCATGTGGCTATGTAAATCCTTTAAGGATAGTCTTTCGTCCCGTAGTGTAGGCCTTTGTAATGTGCTGTAATGTGCTTTTCTTTTAATGAAGTTCTCGTTTTCGTTCATACTTGAGTTGTTCTTTCTCTACCATGGATGGAGTACCGAAACTGCTTTTCTTCGTAGCTTTAACTGAAATTTGTTTTTTCCGAGCTGAACTAACTGTACTCGTGAGCCGGACTTCGGATCCATTTAGCCAACTGGGCTTTCATATTTCCGAACTGGGTTGTCTGACCGATCTATGAGCTCGGTCTCTACTTAGATGAATTGGGCTTTGAGTCTCCTTCATCCGGGCTCTCAGGTGCGTTGTCCGAGCTAGGCTAGCCGACCTGAGAGCTCTGTCTTTCGCTTAGTGAAATGAGCTCTGGGTTAGCTGGCCGGGCTCTCAGGTCATGTTGTCCGAGCTGGACTATTCCGACCTATGAGCTCGGCTTCTGATAAGTTGAACTCTAAGCACTCAGCTCAGTATAGATCCGAGGTACCCTCGTTTTAACAAGTCAAGTCTTTAACAAGTCAAGTCTTATATATTCTATGTGATGAGTAGGTCTAACCTTTATCATGCTTTCATCTGCTTGCATCTTTGAGTTTTTCTTTCCATTTCCTTGATACTTGCCATGGATGTGGTGAAGTGATGAATCTTGTGGGTTACGTTGTCTTGGCTGGAGATCAGGTCTGAACAAGTTGGGCTTGCCTGGGCCTTTAAGTGATGGGCTATCATTGTGGGCATGGCCCTTGATAGATGCAGACAAGCCTACTCGATCATCCTTTTGCCCCTTTACCTTCTCTCCGGTTATTACTTAACCGTTGAGAGGGTAAACTTCGAGAGCAATTAATGATCGCACCGCTCCAAGACAAAACTGTTCAGATCAACGTTCCGTCTCATCATTGCCTTTCATTTCGAATTCTTTCTGTCTTCTGAAGAAATTAACTCTCTTCTGCTCTCTGTCTTCCTGCGACTCCCTTTGCGTTGTTCACCTTATTGTGTTCTCAGGTACGCTCCCTTGTTCTTCAATGGCAAGTTCAAAGCTTCCTGATGTTATTAACCTTGAGTCGCGTATTACGTCTTCCAATATAACTGATTACATCTCCCGGAGGCTTCTAGATACTCCGTTGTATTTTATTCGAGCACCTCGTCCAAATGAGAGGATAGTTCTTCTCTACCCTCCCCCTCCTGGTTTAGTGGATCCCCAAGAGGGTCGTAGCATAGTGTTTTTCCTAAAGCAGAGAGAATTTGGTCTACCGTTTCCTTTTTCCCCTTTCTTTGTTGAGGTCTTTGAATACTTTGGGGTAACTCCTCGAATGTTATCCCCAAATTCCATTTTATTCATGTCCTGTTTCGAGTCTATCTGTCTGTGTTGGGGTTTCACACCTACGGCCTGTCTGTTTGTTACTTTTTTCCGCCTGGTTAGGGCGAAGCAGAACTTCTATTATTTTTCCCCCCGCAATGGGCTATCTCTTCTTACGGGCTACAAGGATTCTATAAAGGGGTGGATAGAGAATTTCCTTGTGGCGGAGCTGAAACTAGGGTCCTGCCGATCCTGGGATGTGGACCTAAGTTGGGGGGAGATCTTTTCGGGCTGTAACGATCTGCCCGAATTGAGTCTTATTGAGCAGGTTGGGCTGCTTCGACTGACTTCCGTTGAGAGGAAGTATGATGTCGAGAAGTGTATGTTTGCGTCCAACCTTAGGGATATCCAGGACACGGGTATAGTGCTTTGTCCGGCTACTCTGTTTCTTCGTTGTTAAGAATATCAGGTAATATGCTGATTCTGTATAACTTCTTATTTTTTGCAGCTTCTGAGGTTAAAATGGACGGCATCAAATTCCCCAAGAACCTTGACCTGTCTCGGGAGAACATGCACGCAATTTTTGACGCCTTCAGGGATGGGCGTTCTATAACTGAGATTGCTATAGAGCTAGCTCAGGTTGCTTCCTCCGAGAAGGTCAGCCGGCCTTCTGGTAAAGCTTCTTCTCGAGCTTCCAAGCCGAGCTCTCACAGCACTAAATCAGCTCAGCCATCTAGCCGTGGTGGGTTGAGCTCAAAGTCTACTGAACAAGTGGGACAGGGTGCTGCCCATTCTACTGAGGAGGTGTCAAGGGGAAAGTTTAAGTCCCCTGCTGAAGACAAGGAGACCTCTGGGACGGGGATGGAGATCATCCTCCTAGGGGATCAAAGTCCAGAGGTTTCTGGTGAAGGTGCCCCTGCCCCTGTGAGGACTGAACCTGAGGGTTCTGAGGGCATTCCAGCAAAGATCGGAGGCAAGCGCCCAGCCTCTTCTGGAAAATCTGTCTCTTCTCCTGTCCGGAAGAAGTCCAGGGTTGCAACAGGATCTTCTCCAGCTCTTCCTCCCATTGGGAAAGGGAAAGGTGTTGTTGCTGACCCGTTATTGCCTTCTCCTGGCGATTCTCTAAAGACGTCGGGTATTACATCCGAGTCTCCGGCCAGTGCTGTTGCCGACCTTCTTAGGGAGCAAATGTTTGGTGGAGCCACAGAGGCCTCGGATCCACGCCTTCTTGCTCTGACCGGCCTTTTAGCCAGCTTTACCAAGGAGCAAGCATCCTTCCAGTCTCGCTCTCGTGAGGAGCTCGGATCGTCCATTAGGGAGATGCTTCTAATGGTAAGTCATTTTTCCCCCTCCTTTCAGTTTGCTTTGTTTCTTTTTCTTGATGGTTGCGTTTTCATGTTAGGTGACGGGCCTCTTTATGGAGGTGGATGTCCGTGATCGCTCCCTCCGAGAGTCCGTAGATCGCCGAATTGAAGAGGCACGTCTGGAGGAGAATATATCTGCCACCAGTGATGCGAGGGGCAATATGGTAGCTGCTCGGGAGCAGATCCAGTCCCTCCAGGTGGAATTGCATTCTGCGTTGGAGGCCCTCAGAAAGGCTGAAGAGAAAACAGCCGAGACAGCAAAGCATACCTCGTTCTTAGAAGATGAGTTGTCTCGGATTCGCAATGTTCTCCAGGAGGCTGATGAGAGGGCAGCTACCTTGGAGGTTCGCTGTAGAGGAGTGCTAGAGCAGCTGTCCTCTATGACAGAGGCTCTCAAGGAGAGAGATGAGGCCGTTAGCCAGAAAGCTGAAGTCCAGCGCCAATTTGATGCCTTAAAGGCTGATCTCGAAGGACTTCAGACTCATCTGGAGGAAGTAAAGGCTCAGAGAGAGACGGCTTTAGCTCGGGTGCAGGTCCTTGAGCAGGAGTTGAGCACAAGCTCTGACCGTATCAGAGACTTGACTTCCTCGGCTGAAGAGTTCGACCTTCGCCAACAACAGCTGAAAAATGAAGTCAGAGTTTTGGAACGTAAATGTTTAGCCCTGCTTGAGGTGGTAAAGTATGCCGAAGGGAAGGCTCAGCTGAAGCGCGATCAGTACATAGCGGAGTATCAGGAGTCTGATGAGCTAAAGGGTAAAATTGAGCAGGCCTGTGAAGCTCATCTTCAGGACTACAAAGATTCTTCTGAGTTTGAGGAATTTGTAGCCGAGGCTTGTGAAGAACATCTTGATGAGTATAAAGCTTCTAGTGAAATGAAACAGGCTATCTTTGATAAGGCCTACCGCATGTATGTAACTGGCTACAATCGCGGTTTAAGAGAAGCTAGACAGGCTCCTGATATTCCTTTGGCCAAGCTTCGTAGGCGCGAAGTGGACTCAGATGGCGAGTCAGTGCTATACGGGGAGGATGATTTCCCTTTGCCCCGAGGAGATTGCCGGAGGGACCGAGATCGGCCAGCTGAGTCTTCTTCAGAGGGATCCGAGCTAGGGTCGGAGGAAGACGACCCTGATTCTGTGAAAGAAAACCTTCACCCTGGGTCAGATGTTGCCCCTGCCATTAATGTTGAGAGCTCTGGCCCAAGGGACACCGAGCTTCCTTCGGAGGGGGCTGTAAATAGAGATATTGTAGGCGAGGGTGTTCTCACTGGTGTAAGTCCTTTAAGGACTATTTATCCTCCCACCTCGCCGGAGGGATAATTTGTAATTATCATCTTAATGAAATATCAGTTTCCTCTTTTCCCCTACTATTCTTGCTCTTCATGTGTCTTCTTTATGTATCTTTGAATTTATCTTAGGTTGCGAACTCAGCTCTTCAGCTGATAGTTAGAGAGAGCAAATCTCATACCTTTTTATTGGCGACTTTGCATGTTTGCTTTTTAGCCCTGCCTTCTTGGCCGTGACTTTGTATACTTGTTCCAGATAAACTGATTTAGGCTTTGATTACAGCCTTAGTATCTTCCTAAGGATTTCTTCATTTATGAGTCCTTCTATGGGGGGAGCTCGGCCTTTCTTCTTGGCCTTTATGTCTTGATCTTTTGAGAATATGAACCTATCCGAGCTGGGAGCTTGGTTTTGGGCTTTTAAGAATATCGATGCGAGTTTAGGAGCTCGACCTTTTCTTTTGTACCTTGAGTTTTTGAGATAAGTTTATCCGAGCTGGGAGCTCGTCCTTGGCACTTCTTTAGCTTTTAGGTCGGAACCTTGAATTTTCTTAGCAGCTCCGGGCCTCTCTGTTTTTGTGAGGTCGGAAATATATTGTTGTAAATTGTTCCTGTATGGGAAATTTTTATTTTTGGGAGGCTCTTAAGTCCTTCGCCAACTATTTTTGTTTTCAGGAGATCTTGCGAAATCCTGGTTGTGCTGGGGTGACCTCGGGGTCCCATCGACTGTTCTTTATTTTGTTTTCCTGGGAGTTCTAAGGGATCCCAATCCTCTTTTTTACTGAGGTATCTGTGTGCTAGTGAGGTCTTCTCTCGCCAGGAGATCTTGGGGATCCTGGTCTTCTGCCTCGCCGAGGTCTCTATGTCTCAGTAAGGTTTTCTAGTGCCAGGAGATCTTGGGGATCCTGGTCTTGTATCCGGGAGATCTTGGGGATCCCGGTCTTCTACCTCCAGGAGGTCTCTATGTCTCAAGGAGGTCTACTTTCGCCAGGAGATCTTGGGGATCCTGGTCTTCTGTCCGGGAGATCTTGGGGATCCCGGTCTTCTACCTCCAGGAGGTCTCAGTGGGGTTTTCTAGTGCCAGGAGATCTTGGGGATCCTGGTCTTGTATCCGGGAGATCTTGGGGATCCCGGTCTTCTACCTCCAGGAGGTCTCTATGTCTCAAGGAGGTCTACTTTTGCCAGGAGATCTTGGGGATCCTGGTCTTCTGTCCGGGAGATCTTGGGGATCCCGGTCTTCTACCTCCAGGAGGTCTCTATGTCTCAAGGAGGTCTACTTTCGCCAGGAGATCTTGGGGATCCTGGTCTTCTGTCCGGGAGATCTTGGGGATCCCGGTCTTCTACCTCCAGGAGGTCTCAGTAGGGTTGTCTAGTGCCAGGAGATCTTGGGGATCCTGGTCTTGTATCCGGGAGATCTTGGGGATCCCGGTCTTTTAGTTTTGTTCTTTCTTTTTCAAAGAGAAGTAACATTCTTAATGGGGACAACATCATTGCGTAAAGAATGGCGTTATTTTATTTATTTGTGCCTTTCATAGTACAATATTTTTCTTTACATATATTTCAAGGGAAGTACCTTTTTAAGTGCTGGATGTTCCAGGCGTGGGGCTCGGGGTTTCCTTGCATATCTTCAATTCGGTATACCCCGGGCTTAACCACTTTTGTCACCTTGAAGGGACCTTCCCAGGTCGGTGCTAGCTTGCCTGCGGCTGCTCTTTTTCCTGTAGCTTCCAAGTTTCTTAAAGTCAGGTCTCCCACCTTTAAGCTTCTTTCTCTGACCTTTTGATTATAATATCTTGCCGCTCGTTGTTGATAAGCAGCAGTTCGGACTTGTGCTTCTTCCCTAACTTCCTCAAGAGCATCCAGGTTGCTTCTTAACTTGTCCCCATTGGTGTCCTCACTGAGAAATTGAACTCGATGAGTGGGAATCTGTAATTCAACTGGAACTACGGCCTCTGTACCGTAAGCGAGTGCGAACGGTGTTTCCTTAGTGGGTGCTCTGGGAGTAGTTCGGAGTGCCCATAGGATACTATTGAGTTCTTCTGCCCAGTTTTCCTTTGCACCGTTCAGCCGCTTTTTTAATCCTTGGAGGATTGCTCTGTTAGTGACTTCCGTTTGACCATTGGTCTGAGGGTGGGCCACGGAGGAGAATTTATGCCATATGCCCATGTTCGTCGTGAAGGTTTTGAAGGTGCTGCAGTCAAATTGTCTGCCGTTGTCTGAGATAAGCACTCTAGGTATGCCAAATCTGCAGATGACATGCCCCCATACAAAATCTATCATTTTTCTGGCTGTGATTGTTGCTATTGCTTCTGCCTCTGGCCATTTCGAGAAGTATTCCACAGCCACTACTACAAATTTCCTTTGCCCCGTAGTCTTGGGGAAAGGTCCCAGGATGTCAATTCCCCATTGTGAGAAAGGCCATGGACTGGATATGCTTGCTTGAGGAGTGGCAGGGGTCCTGATGGCATTAGCAAATCTCTGACATACGTCGCACCTTCGGACAAACTCTTCTGCTTCTTTCTTAACAGTAGGCCAGTAGTATCCTTGCCTGAATATTTTGTTAGCTAATGTCCCTGCTCCCTCATGAGCCCCACATAGGCCTCTATGTATTTCCTCCATTATCTTTGCAGCTTCTTCCGGACTCACACATCGGAGCCATGGGCTGGACTTCCCTTTTCTGTACAAAGTTCCCCTTATTACTTGGTAGTTGGCAGCTCGAGCTGCTATCTTTCTGGCTTCGTCTTTGTCTTCAGGGAGTTCGCCCTTCTCCAAATATTTTAGATAGGGGCTCATCCACGTTGGGTTCTGATCCACTTGCAGTACTGTGTTTGTCTTTTGGAAAGCAGGTGTGCGGATATGCTGTATGTATACTTCGTCAGGGAGCTGTTCTAACTCTTCTTTGGTCAATCGACTAAGCAGGTCTGCCTCCTCGTTTTCATCCCGAGGTATTCTTTGAAATCTGACAATAACTCCCCGCTCTGTGAGCTCGGCTTCTATGGCTTTTACTTTATCGAGATAGTTCTGCATGATGGGGTCTCTGGCTTGATATACCCCCGTTACCTGGTTGATCACTAGCTGAGAGTCACTATTTACTTCGAGGTCGGTTACCCCTACTTCCGAGGCTACCAACATCCCATTCACCAAGGCCTCGTACTCGGCCATATTGTTAGAAGCCTTGAATTCTAACCGTAAAGCATAACACACTTTGAAGCCCTCCGGCCCCTTAAGCATTATCCCTGCGCCGCTGCCCTCAGATCCCGATGCTCCGTCTACATATAGCTTCCAGCTAAATTCTTGGGAAAGCTCTCGCTCTCCTTCCTTTCTAGGCATCTCCGAGGATGATTCTTCCTTCTCCTCGTTGAATGAGCATTCTGCTATGAAGTCAGCCAGCGCTTGAGATTTTATTGCTGTCCGAGGTCGGTATTCCAGACAGTAGGGGCTGATTTCCACGGACCATGCTAACATCCGTCCTGAAGTTTCCGGCCTACGTAGGATCTTCTTTAAGGGTTGGTTCGTCATCACAACTCCTTGGTGGCCTTCCAGATAAACTTTGAATTTCCGGATTGCTAACAACAAGGCATAAGCCAATTTTTCAATGTTCGAGTACCTGACCTCAGTGTCTCTAAGTATCTTGCTGATGTAGAAAACAGGTTTCTGCTCTCCTCCTTCTACCCTTACTAGTACCGCGCTGATTGCCTGTTCCGAGGCTGCCAAATATATCAGAAGCTCTTCCCCTTTTATGGGACTGCTGAGCACGTGAGGCGAGCTAAGATATTTCTTAAGTTCCGCGAAAGCTTTTTGGCAGTCTTCCGTCCATTCGAAGTTTGGTACCTTTCTCAACTTTTTGAAGAATGGTAAACACTTTTCTGCTGACTTCGACATAAATCGGTTAAGCGCCACCACTCTCCCGGTTAATCTCTGGACGTCCCTTACGCAGGTCGGCTCTGGCATATTCAATATGGCTCTTACTTTCTCCGGATTGGGCTCAATGCCTCTTCCACTCACCATGTATCCCAAGAACTTTCCTCCCCTGATGAAAAAAGCACATTTTGCTGGGTTTAACTTCATTCTGTATTGATCTAACACCCCAAATATCTCCCTCAGATCTGCTATGTGTTGTTGAAAAGTTGAACTTTTAACCACCATGTCATCCACATACACTTCTACATTCCTGCCAATCTGGTTCTTAAAGATTTTATTCATTAATCGTTGGTAAGTTGCCCCGGCGTTTCTTAATCCGAAAGGCATAGCTTTGTAGCAGTAAGTCTCGTCTTCAGTTATAAATGAGGTTTTCTCCTCATCCGACTTCTCCATTGGGATTTGGTGATAACCAGACATAGCATCCAAAGAAGACATATAATCAAATCCGGCCGTTGAATCGACCATTTTATTAATATCGGGGAGGGGGTAACAATCTTTGGGGCAGGCTTTATTTAGGTCGGTAAAATCTATGCACATCCTGTATTTGCCATTGGCTTTTTTGACTAACACAGGATTTGCCAACCATTGTGGGTACATTACTTCCCTAATAAAGCCTGCTTCTTCTAACTTCTGCACTTCCTCTCGGGTGGCTTGCTGTTTTTCTCTTCCTACTACTCTCTTCTTTTGCTTCACTGGTCTGGCCTCGGGGAGGACATTCAATCGGTGTGTCATCACTTTGGGGTCAATTCCTGGCATGTCTGAGGGCTTCCATGCGAAGGTCGACGCGTGACCTCGGATCAGAGTCATGACTTCACCTTTTTGTTCTTTGGTGAGGTTGGCATTAAGACTGAAAACCTTGCTTGCATCTGCTTCTGATAAGGGGAAGGTCTCCAATTCTCCGACTGGCTCTGTCCGGGCTTCTTTTGTTTCATCTCTGACCTCCAGAACTTCCGAGTCGAGTGCTTCTCCAGTTGAGCTCGGTTCTGTTACTGTGGCCAAGTATACCGCCCTTGCTTCTTCTTGGCTGCCCCGAACCATTCCCACTCCTTCTTCCGTTGGGAACTTGAGTGCTAAATACCTGATGCTGGTGACAGCTTCAAAGCTAAACAACGCCGGCCTCCCTAAAATCGCATTGTAACTCAGTGGGAGTTTAACCACCAAAAACACCTCATGATGGGTGCGAGCTCTGGGTGCTTCTCCCAAGGTAAGGGCCAGCTTCACCTTCCCTTCTACAAATACCGGTGCTCCTTCGATCCCTTTGATGGGTGACTGGTCCCGAACCAGCTGTTCCTCCGGGATTCCCATCTGCTGGAAAACCCGATATGGTAATAAATTGACCTTACTCCCATCATCCACCAGAACCTTCTTCACCCGAAAATTATGAATGACTGCTTCAATAACAAGCGCGTCATCATGGGGCATCTGAATGCCCTGTGCATCTTCTGAAGAGAAAACGATGGCCATGGGTGAGTGTTCAACGATCTGCATGACCTCGCCATTGCTGATCTCTCCTTCCCGGTTTCTCTTCTTTCCTCGACGGCTCATCCGTCCTCCAGTTCCTCCAACAATCATATTAATAGTCCACTAGACCCATCATTCACTGGTCCAGCTCCGGTTCTTCTGGGCATCTGGGCTGCTGGACTGGGCGGAGGCCTCTGCCCCTCCGGTTTCTTCACAAAATTTTTGAGATGCCCCCTTTTTATCAATCTTTCAATCTCCGCAATTAACTGAAAACAGTTATTTGTATCGTGGCCATGTGTCCGGTGGTACTGACAATACTTGTCAGGATTCCTCTGATCTGCCTCCGACCTCATGGGTTTAGGCCACTGGAGGAACTCCTTATCCTGGACTGCCATGAGCACTTCGGCTCTGGAAGCGTTGAGGGGAGTAGGCTTCTCAGGAACCCAAGGGGGGAGCACTCGTGGTTCATGAGCCCTAGGAGGAGGGGGGGGCCTTTGATCCCTTCTTTCCCAGGCCTGCTTATATGGCTCAGGCCTCTTCCCACGCTTCTTCTCGTGTTTCTCCAGCCTTCCTTCCTCCGGGGCTTTCTCTTTTCCTGCCACCCCTTTGGCAAATCTACTCGTTACTAAGGCGTCATCCTGCCTTATGTACTTTTCCGCCCTCTTCATCAACTCGGCCAGTGAGGTCGGAGGTTTCCTGCTCAAAGAACCAAAGAACTCGGCAGAGGTTGTTCCCTTTTGCATGGCCTCTACCGCCCTTCCTTCGTCGAGCTCGGGAATCTGCAGGGCCTCCGTATTGAAACGGGCGACATACTCTCTGAGAGATTCACCAGCTTTTTGCCTAACTGTTTCCAGATAGCTTGTCTTCCTATCTGCTGGCACCCCGGCTACGAACCGGCTGATGAAGCGGAGGGCAAGGTCTCCAAAACTTTTAATGCTTCCGGCCTCCAGGCTGTTGAACCATGCCCTCGCTGGTCCCGAGAGCGTTGTTGGGAACACCTTGCACATCAGAGCATCTGACAGAGTTTGCAACTCCATGAAGGTCTTATAGTTCATGACATGTTCTCTCGGGTTTCCAGCCCCATTATAGGCCGCCATCGGCGGCATCATAAACTTTTTGGGAACGGTCTCCTGCTGTATTAACTTTGAGAAGGGAGAAGAAGTAGGCAAGGAGGTTTGACTCTGATCTTTCTTACCTAGCTCAGTTAGGAGCTGCTCCTTCAACCTTTTCAGCTTTTGGTTCATTTTCTCGTCCTCTGGGCTGGTTCTTTTGCCCAAACTACATTCTTCCTCTTCTGTTTCAGTTCCCGTTTCCCTGGTTGTTTCAGCAGAATAGTCGTCCACTTCTTCATTTTCTATCAACTCTCTTGCCCTTCTCCCATGAATTCGGGCCTCCGGTTCTTCCTCTTCTCCGGTATCGTGGTTGTTAGTGCGGAGGCGGGCAGAGGTAGGTTGAGGTTCATCGGTTCTGGGTTCCTCCACTACTGGGAGTGCGTTTGCTGGGGTGCTAAGTCCCCTTTGTTGCATTATCTGGCCCAACCAGTGAGCAGTGGTTTGTAGCTGGAGAGCCATGGTTTGAATGTCTTGGTTAGACAGGGTCATGGTGTGAGTATTCCCTGCCGGGTTTGGCGAGGGGTTAAGAGAAATAGGTGTTTGGTTATTCACCATTGCAGGACTAGAAAAGGAGAACTGCTGCCCATCTTGGGCAGAGCTCTGGTCATTTGGAATATTAAGGTTACTGTCTTGGTGGTTTGCCATCGTGGATCTCAGTGGGTTTTGAAAGTGAAAACTCCGGTGATGAAAAGATCTCCTTCGTTTTCCCACAGACGGCGCCAATTGATGATCTGAGATCCAATAGAATAGGGTTTTTCAAGGGTTTTGTGTTACAGAATGAGGCTTAAAACATTCTGAGGAGGGGACTCCTCTTTTATACATTGTCTTGCTTGCTGGTGACGTGTAAAGGTCTCTCCAGGATTGGGCCACGCGTCTCTGCCATACAGATTCGGGTGTACTAGGGTATCAGCTGCCTGTTACATGCGTAACGGCCTCTGATTCTCCTCATGCGTACGTTCGAGCGGATCTGCCAGGCTGTCTGGTGAGTACTGTTCTGGACCCCGGGCTGGGCCGAGAGTTGGGCTGGACGCTGGGCCTGAGAGGGGTCTGCTGGTCAGGGATCAGACTGGACTGAGTGAGGAAGCTTGGTCGAGCCCGGCCCGGAAGCTGGAATGAGCCAGGCTTGTTGGGGGGTATCAAGTACGTGGGCCTCTGTGTCATGGGCCTTTGGCTGTGGTCAAGCCCCTGTTCTGGGGTGAAGAAATCCAGCGGTCATCAGTTATGATTTTATAAAATTATCAAATATATTAACAACAATATTGTGAGATAGAAAAAACTTTTTATATGATTTTTTATTATAGAATTATTGTTATATGGTAAAAATATTTTTTTGTTATCCAAACATTTTTTATATAATGTTTATTTAATTTTTATAAATATATTTTTAATATTTTATTTATTATTAAAATAAAAAATACAATAAATTTTTTTAATAATAAAAATATAATAAATTTTTTATTGTAATATTAATAATATAATATATTAAAAATAGTACAACATCAAAAAATTACATAATAGTGAGAGTAAATATAATAATAATTATATTTATTATATTAGAAAGTAGTGGAAAATAAAAAAATTGATACATTAATACTTATTAACCAATAATGAATTATATTTATTACATAACTTAAGCTTGTGTCATTTGGGCTTTATTTTAAATAAAGTATTTAAACAAAATCAAATATTGTTCTTTAAAAAATATTTGTTTTATTTTTAACATAAAGATTACTAAAAAAATCAACTAATTTTTTTATCCCAAACATGAGAGAAAAATTCTTGAAATAAAATGTAGCCTATACCACAAGGGCCTATTTTGTATTTTAATTGGAGTTATCATATTAAAAATATACTAAAATATGTTAATTATAAAAACTTGAAACAATTAAATAGTTTTTTCAGACCAGTGGGAGGAATGCCAGCCGGGAAAGAAAATGCAATGGTAATATAATTTTCTGAAGAATAGAAAATAACAAATGGGAGGAAGATGATACATAATAATCTGAGTGCATAGCCAACAAACAGTTTGCTGTATTGGCTACATTGGAGGAATCTGAAATGACAATGCCTTGTTCATGATCATGAAAGCAAAGCTGAATCATACAACACTTGCATAAACGCACTGCCATATTTTCTGTAACTGGTCACCTCGTATTTTCAGCCATTGACCTCCAACGCCCACTAAGAGCAGATGGTTTAAATAAATATTGCTGGAAAGAATAGGAAGAAGCCCATCCGGGCATAAGGAATATTTATGCCATTTCTCTTGGTCAAAACTCGGGGCTAAGAGCTTAATTTTGTTGTCACAGAAATGTATGATTAGAACTCAATTCTCCTCTTGTTTCTTTTATAGGCACCCCTAAGTTCTACCAATGAGGGAAGAGGCCGTGGTACAGGCACATTCATTGATCTGTATAAATTCTTCAAGGTTTCACTGAAGTTCCTTGATGATCCAATGGAGGAATAAGAAGCAGTCTTTTGTTCCTTCACCGACTCCTGACATTGTTCTTCAGTAACACAAATTTCTAGCTTATTCTCCAATTTATTCTCATTTTTCACTTCACTATCCTCTTCAACTGCCAGTGCTAGTGGAGGTTGATTATTTATGGATAAAACTTGCTCCTCCGATGGCAAATTAGAATCTTTAATAGCAAGTCTAGCTCTACCAAATAAGGTAACTGCCGGCCTATTGCTCGGTGGAGACAAACTCAGGAGTCTACTAGAAGATATTTTCACCGATTGTGATCGAGATTCTGCATAAATTTGTGTAGGCCTCTTAACTATAGGAGAAGGGCCCATGGTTCTGGTTGAGGTATCTGCTGCAGGGGGAGCTTCTACAGTGATGTCCAAAAGCTTCCAGACAGGATCATCCGAAGTTAATTGTGTGCCAGTGGAGCACTTCTTAACATAATCAAGCTCCATAGCCCAACAGCTGGGGGTTGTTGACACAACCCATTTAGGTGCAAGGAGTTGCAGAGCCCACTCTAGTTCTTCCCTGGAAGAATGCATGGAGTAACACACGTGCCAAACGCCAAATTGGTCCCTCACTGCTTCATTAAATCTCAGTTTCTTTTGACTTTCAACACATGAATCCTCTTCCCCAGATGCATACCACTGTGCTGAAGGGCGGATTATCAGAGGCTCTGGCTGGGAATTAGCCTGGGACTCTGCAAGCTTTGCAGCTGCTCGTTCATACAATTTAGGAAATCCATCAAACATGTGGAAACGTGAAGATGGATCTTGAGTGACTATTTGGGGAACTGTCATTGTTAGAGCTTGAAAGCATTCTGGATTGGCAGCTTTGTCGACATATATTTTGGAACCAAAAGTTTGAGACACTTGAGCCAATATATCCTCTTGACCAAGAAGGTCACAGGTCAGATACACCAAAGCAGCAGCAGGGTGCTTCCAAATGCAATTAATAACCTGCTTCATGAACATGCAATTTTAAATGTTATACAAGCTTCTTAGTAAATAATGCTATATAATGCATAGGTTTAACATCTATCCTTGAAGGCTAGAAATTAAGACGAATGCATGGAAAATAAACAAAAAAGGTAATTGTATAGTACATAACAATAGTCAAATGCAAGACAGCAACACATTGGCATAGGTACAAGAACAAGGCTGACCATAATCAAACCCTTTCAAAATAAAATGCAAGCAAAACTGTTTCATCTGATCTCCAAGTGTTCTATTCATCAAATTAAGTGCCTGAATCAGTGTCTTCAAATTGCAGGAAGTTGCATGAATTCCTTTATTAGAATCCATTGTAATACGCATATAAAATGCATTTGATAATTATAGCAGAAACACACACACACACACACACACATATATTGTTGTAAAAATGTGGTAGTCAAAGCCTTCAGCCTAAGCATGGATCAGAACAAGGCAAATGATAAAAGATTTGAATTAAGCAATTAAAATTGTACTCCTACAATGAGGTAAATCTGGACTAATGGGCTACGAGTGAAAATGCTGATAACCACTGCTTTTTACTTTAAAGAATAAAACAAGAATTGAGATTCAATTTCTCCTAACCATGTGCCAATTGAAGTTGAGAGATGTTTTATGATTAAGAATTGGTGAGTAAAAAACAATCCTAACCTTTGTTCCTTTTTGCAATCATAGCCTATCATTTCAATTTTATCGATCAGAACATTTCATATTGGTGTCAATTGTAGACAAATTATGAAGGCATACTATCACTTGTAAGAGAAAGAATAAATTCCAAATTGTCGACATGGCATATATTCTATTCATAAAAATTTCTCATAAGCATACTCATGGGAGGGAGGAGTAGAGAGAGAGAAAATGCAGTGAAGATAATATCAAACTTCTAATCATTTTTTTTTAATTTTAAGAGTTAAACGAGTATTTTTTAAAAAATAAGCAATTCTTATTTTAGTACTTATGCTCAAACGTCAAATGCTAAAATGAAACATGATTATGTAAAACATATTGTGTTAGCAACTTGATAATTTTAGAATGTTATTCCAAATTTTGTTACAATCGACTCATCTAAAGAATTGGATTTTTTTTTTTTAACCTTAACAAAAAAAAAAGCCATAATCCCACAATAGATACTAACCATAAGGTTTCATGTTATACCTTGTTAAGTATTGAAGATGACCATAGTGTTCTAACTGAAGTTAAATAGATAATTGCCTAAACCTATCAACGCATGTTGTAGAAATATAATATTTTGTTATTGTCTCACAATAGAGATTACAATCTATTTATACATGAGAGACAGTATCTAAACAGGAAGGAAAATCAAGCCTATGATTATTAAATCCCTAAGATTAAGCAACTGACCTATCTATCAATATTTACTTCCTATATTAACATATTTACTTTCTATAACTTATAACACATGTAAATGCATGTTTATAGATGACAGCATAAAAGTCAAGGCAAGAGAGAGAATTTTAAAAGTAGAGAGCAAATAACAAACCTATAAAAAGTTCAGGAAGTAGTATCATAAAGCTCCCTAAAGGTCACGCACACATTATTTCTGTAAAAAAATACAAATTTAGTTGCAATGGTTAAATGATATATACTTGAGAACAGTTAATAGAATTCTGCAATAAAAAGTATGTGACGCCAATTAAGGGAAGTCTAGGTAAACTTGGTTCATTAGGGGAAAAAACACACATCCAGCAGACACCAACTAATTTAGCACCAAAGCTTAGTCCTGTGTACAGGATCCAACTATGGTTTCATCTCTAAGTGTTGATCAACATAGAAGGTTCCTAATTAGAAGGAGTCAAATCTTTGAGATTCTAATTAGGCTTAATTTAAGATATTTTATTCTAATTGTAAATATTTCTAATTTAGATTGATTCTTTATATATAAATACTCAAACCTTGTAAAGATCAATTCAAATAGAATTAAATAAAAAATTCCTCACAAAATTCATCATAGTATCAAAGCTTTTTTTCTAATTTTAGAGTTTAAATTTGATTTTTCTCTTAAGGTTTCTAAAAATACCATATCTATTTTTTTAGTACTACCCTATCTAGGAATCTTTTTTCATCTCACTGCCACTACCAGCAGGGTTGCCGAACCGTCGCCGGCCAGCCATCCACCTCCGTCAATGGAAAGCCACGCACGTGAGGCTCATGCACCCTCGCAAGATTCTGCATCTTTTCCATTGCCGGAGCGCGTAATGTTTTTCAGTGGTCTTTTTCGACAGCAATCCTTTCCAGCACACTCGCCTCTAACTTGTGTGAACCCGTGACTTGGTTTATCTTTTTCCGGCATGGGAGACATTTTCCGGTAGTTTTTCCGACACTGATCCTTTCCGGCAGACTCGCCTTCAAGTCACGCTTCTGATTTGCTGGAACCGTACATTTTTCGCTGGTGAACAGTAATTCTTTTTTTCAATAACAATGATTTTCTACTATTTTTGACAGAAAAATAATGGTTTTTTCTTAAAATGAAAGTGACTTGTGTGAGTAATGTAAGGATTTCTAATAATACTTTTGTTTCATCTCTTAATTCTACTTCATGGATTATTGATTCTGGTGCAAATAAACATATGACGAGCTTCTCTAAAAGCTTCCTTAATTATCTTCCATGTCTACAAAAAGATACTGTCAGAATCGCAGATGGTTCTTCCACTCCTATACCTAAAACTAGCTCTATTGTTTGTACTCCAAATATCAAGCTATCCTCTGTTCTTCATATTCCTTGTTTTCCTATTAATCTTTTATTTGTTAGTGCTCTCACCAAAGCACTTAACTGAAAAAATAAAATTTTTTTCTGACTATTATATTATTCAAGACCTTCAAACTGGAAAGAGAATTGACAATGGTAGACTGCACACTAAGTTTGAATTACCTCGAATTCTTTTTGAAAGAAATCAGAATATCAACCACAAAATCATACAGGGGCATCGACGGTTAGGACACCCATCCTTCTTTGTTTTAAAAAAACTTTATCCTAATTTATTTTCCAAAGCTCAATGTGATTCTTTAGTTTGTGATACTTATGAGTATGCTAAGTAGTAGAAGTATGATCCCTTTTGTGACCATCCATTTTGACGTTTGGGACTTACTCAAATGGTCTCACTATTTGGTAATCGTTGGTTTGTTACTTTTTTTTATTGTTGCACTCGCATGATTTGGGCTTATTTGATAAAGGTAAAGAGTGATGTGGTTTCTTGCTTTCAATCTTTTTACAAGATAATTTGTACTCATTTTGATGCTAAGATAAAAGTTCTGAGAACCGATAATGGTACAAAATACATGGATGTCCGTTTTTCTACTTATCTAGAGTATAATGGGATACTATATCAAACTAGTTGTCCATACACTAGTGTCCAAAATAGTGTTGTTGAAAGAAAAAATAGACACCTATTGAAAATAACCCGATCTCTTCCAAAAACCTATTGGGGAGATGCAGTCTTAGCCCCAACTTATCTCATTAATAGAATGCCTCTCAAAACTTTTGCCTTTAAAAGTGAGCTACAAGGAAAAAAATGCTTATATTGTTCTACAAAAGGTGTTTAGATATACGTGTTTTATTCATGCTAGAACAGGTGGGAAGCTTGATCCAAGGGCTATTAAATGTGTTTGTTGAGTACTCTCTCACACGAAAGGATTACAAGTGTTAACACCCTCCATCTAAAAAATACTTTATCAGTATGAATGTTACATTTAGAGAATGTTACATTTAGAGAGACTAAATCTTACTTGAGTACTACCACATCACCTCTTCAGGGGAGGACAATGAGAGAAGAGATGATTCCTAGTCCTATAACTCTAGAACGTTTTATTCTAGAGGAGACTACTATACAGGGAAGACTATTAGTGATCAAGAGACTATTATACAGGGAGAGACTATTGGTGATCAAATTGAGCATTTGGATAAAACAAATTTAAGGAGATACTCAAAAAGAGACAAAACAAAAGCAGAAAAAGTCATTGTGCAACCTACTCAGCGTCATAAATCTTCCTCTCTCCATTTGGTGAGTCATCCCTAAACCTTAAGCCCTTTGATGATCTAAATAAAACAATTGCTCAAAGAAAAGGAGTTGGATCTTGCACAAATCACTCTATTTCTAACTTCCTCTCTTTTAATTCTTTGTCTCCATTCTATAGAGCTTTTGCCTTGTTGTATTTATTTCACAGGATTGGAAAGAAGCTCTTGCAGATCGTAAATGGAAGGGAGCAATGATTGAAGAGATGAAAGCATTTGCAAAAAATGAGACCTAAAAACTTGTCTCTCCCACCTGGGAAGAAACTTGTTGGTAACAAATGGGTGTTCACTGTAAAACGGATCAATTGAAATATTCAAGGCTATACTAGTGGCCAAGGGATACACTCAAACCTATAGAGTAGATTACCATCAGACATTTGTCCCTGTTGCCAAAATGAACTCAATCAGAAGATTGCTATCTTGCGCTGTCAACTTTGACTGAGATTTCCAACAATAATGCATTCCTCCATGACTTAAAGAAGAAAGTTTATATGAAAATTCCTCCTAGATTTATTGATGAAAAAACATATGGAAAAGTGTGCAAACTAAAAAAAGTTTTGTATGGGTTGAAACAGTCACCCAGAGCTTGGTTTGATCGATTCAGTAGAGCTGTGATTTTCTCTATCTATGAACAGAGTAATGCTGACCATACCATATTTATAAGATATTACAATAGTAAAATTAATCTTATTATGGCCTATATTGATGACATAATAATGACAAGGAATGATACTGAAGAGATAACTCGGCTGAAAAAGATTTTAGTTCAGGAGTTCAAAATTAAATATTTAGGAAAACTGCAATATTTCCTACGAATCGAGGTTGTCAAGTCAAAGAAGCGAATCATTAATTTTTAGAAGAAACCGATATGCTAGATTGCAAACCAGCAAAAACTCCCATTGGAATAGAATAAAAAATTCTTCCCAAAATTCCTCACTAAGAAATACTCAAACCTAACCTTGTAAAAATCAATTCAATTGAGAATGAATAAAAAATTCCTCCCAAAATTCGTCACTAAGCAATTTATTTAAAACTACTCCAGCAAATACCCATTATAGAAGGAGAGCAAGTACAAAGACATATATCAAGATGTAAATGCTTTGATAAATTAATCAAGATAAATGGACGACTATAAAGTAAACGAGAAATATGGACATCAGTGGTAGGCCAAGCAAAACTGCCCCACGTGTGAAAACAGCTTACACAACATAAAAAAGCATGAGGTGAAGGCAACCGAGAGAGCACCTGTTGGCTTGCTGAATTCTTGCTAGGAAATTTCTGATGGAATCTTCCAAATGTACAGTCTAGAAAAGCATAATCGAGTTGGCACCTAGGATCTCTTCCTTTCTTGCTGATAAACTTCTCAGGAAAACACTGTAGACACTCTGGAGTGAGCCTGCAGTCTCCTGTGTGCAGGACATTTCCAAATTTTCCCTCGAACAAGAACATAACAGCTCCTGAAGTTCATAAATCCACGCCAGAAAATGGATCATCTGTGACTGGAGTTGTCCCAGAATTAATTGTAAGTTAAAAATAAAAAAGTAGAACAAAGCAAGACCAACACAAACCCCATCCCAGACACAGAACAAGCATACAGCGAACACAACCAAGAAAAAAGGAGGAAGAGAGAAAAGAACAGAAAGAAGATAACTTTGAAGATCAAACATACTAGTAATTGGGTAACTATACGCCAGTATAAAAGCACCACAAGATATCATCAAGGACATCCTTGTGATATAAGATTGTTCTCAAAGATATATCAGTTTCAAGGATAAAAGGGTGTAAAGACAAACAACATTATGATAGTTGAGTTGATTGCATATTTTAAAATCAAATATCATAATTGTATTTGTATTCTAGCATAGTAGAATATTCATAGTTACAATGACATCAGCAAGCTAAGATACCAATGAAATGCATTCTGTGATCATCAATCCTTCCTATCAGTCAGAACTCAGAAGAGAAAAAAAGGGACTTATATAGACAATTAGAAACACCAATATCTCTTTCAATACATACAACCTGCAAAACCAAAACACTTAAATAAACTATGTGGTAGTAGAAAGCTTTTAATTGTCTTTTACATAGTACATACTGAAGAAGCACAGCTTGTAAAATGCTACGCAGTCAAGGAAATTTTGTTAGATTAGATCAATGAAATACGCCTGCATAATACTTATGAGAGTTGGTGTTGCAAGTTGCACTTGCTGCTGCAACTCAAAGTACTTTATCACTAGAATTACAAGTTTACAACATAGAAATAAGTTTTTTTTTTTTTAAAAAAAAAGTATTTAACATTTTTTTATCAGCAATTACTGATTAAATGTCAAAGCCTAAGCATCCCATATTTGACTTCTCATAAACTCATCAACATAGGCTTCTGGAAACAACCAAGATAGTTTCTAGCAACAGCTAAGACACTTTTTGCTTCTTAAGCCCACATTGTCCACTTCCCCTCCTTCATTATCACTTGACTTACTTCTAAACTTCCACCAGTCAACAGAAATTTCTAAGTTATCATGGCAACAATCTATTCTATGACACTCAATCAGTAACATATATTTCTGAACAAATCCAAGTGCAATTCATAAATAGAAAATAGGTAATGGCTATTTCTTTTTTTGAAGAGCCAAATTCTTGTTCTCAAATCTCACAGAACTTCAAACCATAAATCGGCCAAAACCAGCCAAGCAAATCATGTAAAGTTCAATTGATGATCAATTAAACTCATAAGCTGAGTAATCAAAAACATATATCAGGTAATGCATAAGTTATAGACGCACATAAGGATCTCTTTATGCACAAGACATGTAATATTTTACCAGCCAGTAGAAGCATACATAAAAGGTTTCCACTTTAAAGCACCTCAGGACAAACGCATAAATGAACGTACCAAGATGAAATAAATTATTTCAAAACACAAAATAATATCCCAAAACACACCAACCGACATGTCTAAAGCAACAGCAATGCAATATACTTATAATTGGGAATCATCAATTACCAGGGCAGTGATTCGCATCAAAAGCTGTAACCGAGAAATGCCCATCTGGGTCATCAATCACCACCGACTGGCCCACCTCAATACCCACAAATAATGAATCCTCAATCTACACAAGGGAAACAAAAATTAAAAATAATAATAATCATAATATTAAGAATAACAAAATCTCACTCATGGGTATTCCTAGAGTATAAGATGGTAACCTGGGGATAATTGATCATAACAAGGGATTTAGTGAGATGGGTACAGTAAATTGGATAAGATGAGTGAGTTAAGATCCCAGAGCAGTGATCTTTGTGGGCATGAGTCAAGAAATGGTGCCGCTTTCTCTTCGAACTTGGAGTCCATGTATCCACAGAAAATGGTAACCCTCTGGGCATTTCTATCGGCATATTTTCCAATTGGCGCTGCGTCTGTCGATTGGGAAGCGTGAGAAAACGAGGGAAATGGAGAGAAACCAAAACTTCCTCTTCCTCCTCAAAGCTTCCAACCAAAGAAACTAGGAACGAGAGGGAATCTTTTTAGCGGTGGGGATGATTTTCGTCGATAAAATAATTGTGATAATTATTCTCTGTGAACAGATATAGCTTCAAAAAATCTGTAGCCCACCTCTCTTCTAATGGATGACCTCCGAGCACACGTGGATATAAGTGTATGGTTGTCTCCATTGCAAAATTTTACATTTTGTGATTTTATACTCATCTCACTTTATAAAGATAACTTTATTTTCATTTTTTTAGATATCAATTTATTTATTAAGTTTTTAATATATCCCTATTAATATTAACTATATTTATTTACTCTAATATGCTAAGTAGCCTAGAATTTGAACATCAAAAGTATAAATTAATAAATTTTAAAATATATAATGATATTTTAATGAATTTTTTAATATTATAAAAATTAAATAATAAATTATTATTAAAAATTCAATAATTTTATAAATAAACTATAATTTATCAAAAAGTAATTTTATGGACGAAAGAAATAATAATGAAAATCAAGCTCATCAGGCTCAGCCTTTCAAAAATTGGCATTGAAATCATCAACCTAAACCACCCAACGATCACACGCTTTCTCTTCACATTCCATAGATTTCATATGCCACTAAATCCACTCCAATTTTATTTATCATTGCATGGGCGGATTTAGCATGCCTACCTTTAAAACATAGGTTTTTTTTTATTATTATTATTTTTTCTTCTTAATATTGCCCCATTAATTTAATTAATTTTGCCCTAAAAATTCACAACTTTTTTAAGTTTTCCATAGATTATAATTTGCTTATTTATTATAGACTAAACACAAATTACAATTTTAATTTTAGTTGTAATGCTACTTTAAAAACTAAATTAAAATTTTCAAGTTGTTCTATTTGAATCTTTTTTTTTTTTTTTTTGAATTATGTTAAACCTTCAATTCATTTATTTATTAAAATTTTTTAAACAAACCTAGAGCCCTACGTATCTATGATATGGAAATAAAAAGAGGCAACAGCTTGTCATCCTTCTAGCTGTTGCACAAATGATTGGACTCCGATCAATCTTTTTATTCTCATCATACATAGTTGGGAAGCATTACACACACAGACACAGACACAGCCTTGCCTTTGCTGTTGTTTATAAGGAGCCTCAACCACATATTTTTCATTATGTAGCTACAAGTGTTGGTATAAGCAATGATCTTTTTTATGGAATTTACTATGAATGTTACACACATAATTGACCCACAGGCCATTTTACAACAATATCATCCATGAGATTAATCCAATTCAGCATCTATCCCATGTGCTCAAAGTTTCTCCCCTCAGTTTCTGCAGGGAAAAGAATCCACCAACTCCATTCATTCTTCAATTCAAGCCATGAGGAGAACTTTGGTATTGAAGAGAGTATGAAAAGTATCTGGTGATGGTATTTACAGTCTCAAATGGGTCTTGTTCTTGGAGATGTGCCAGGTGTTTGGCTTTTGAAAAACGATGTTTCAAAGCCAAGATCATGAGCATATGTTGTGTTTGGTCTTGTTGAATACAATGAGTAGTCACTTAAGTTGTAACCACTTTGTCCCACCAAAGCAAATGTTGGGTGAGATGGTAAAAGGAAACAACTCTTGTGTCCTGGTCCTTGCTGTCGTAAAGGGCTTGAACAAGGGGATACTGGTAAAGATGTGATCATTCTTACATCGTCCCTGCATACAGCCATCAGAGTTGATCAAGAAACTAATACAGTCGGCGAGCATTACAGAAGTATCAATAGCAAGATGTGATTTACCTTGTGTTCTTCAATCCTCTGGTAACTTGCTTCATTGCATAATCGCCATCAGATGAAGTTAAACTTGTTCTGTTGGAGTGGAGATCCAACACGGGCTGCTTGAGAAGTGAAACAAGTACCAATTAGCCAATACCCAGTTTTAGGTTATTTAGTCAAACTGCAGCACACGGTTTAAACTTCCAAAGATTGCACGCACAGACACAAGCCCATTGACATACAAGAGTTATGTGTGAGCAAATTAAACTTTGGAAATAATACCATGCGTTTCATACTGCCAAACAATATTAAGGTTCAAAAATTTTGAGAACTCGGTCTGACCCTCAGTGGTGCTGCATTGCTGCACCAAGACCAATTGGATTTACATACATTCTTCAATCAAATATAGTTGTTAACCCATAAGAAAGCTTCGCAGTAGACTTCATGTTAATCAATTTTCCACCATTTACTCCTTGAATATGTCCAAATTCTGCTTTTATAACCATGTGATGCAAATGCTCTCAATTTTTATTACAAACAAAAACTGTACCTTGTATCTTGCAATTTAAAACATGTTTAGTACTACATAGAGCAAGAAGAAAACCATACCGGTGTGCGGCTTCCATCGAAAGTATATGGAAAGGCATCCCTGGTTATGTTGATGTTAGCAATTCTTGTTGTTGATTGGTCTCTAATGAAAGGGTGGTCCAACAATTGTGAAGCTGTAGGACGTGCTGATGGATCCCGCTGCAAGCACAACTTTATAAACCCTTTTGCATCATTTGACAGGTGATCAGGTATATCAGGCATATCTTTGCTGTTTCCAATTTTGAATATTGCAGCTACCTGTTAAATTGAACATGATTAAATGACTTTGGTCCTAAAAAGACTTTAAAGATGCACATGACAAAGGTGATATAAGTTACAAAATTTTCAAAAGCTCACCCCTTCATATTGGTTCCATGGCGGTTTTGATGTTGCCATTTCAAGAATTGTACATCCCAAGCTCCAAATATCCACTGCAAGACTATAGCCATTTGTATTCATTACCACCTGACATCACAGAATCCAAGAAAGAATGAGAACAAATGCTGGTCAGTGAAAACTGAAAAGCAAAAAAGAAATGAGAAGGAGCCTGCGTGTGCATGTAGGGAAAGAAGAAAGTTGGGGCAGGTTGATGCATTAATTTTAGCAAGGAAAAAAAGGCTATGCACATATGCATGTTAAGGGTAAAGAAAAATGGAAGCATACCTCAGGTGCCATCCAGTAAGGACTTCCCTTGAATGAAAGAATTGAAGAACAGGATGTAATCTGATCAGAACACAAATTGAAAAGGATCTCAATAATAAGCCAAAATAGAATGGCAGGAAAAAAATAAGAATTTTACTTGGTGAAAGAAAATTTATGATTAAATTATCTATTCTCTCTAATTTGTAAGCAAGTGAATTATGATTCTATTTTTGCAAAATTCATGAATTGAACTCTTCAGATTGATATGAGATGTACATGTTTGGCCATGCCAAAGTCAGCCAGCTTGATTTCACCATTAGGATCTACTAATATGTTGGCCCCTTTGATATCCCTGTCAGGACAAGAACAAACAGTATATAAGATAAAAAAAAAATAAAAAGAAAATCAGATTTTTGGATAGAAAGGATTGAGCAACTACAATTAGCAACACCATTAAACGTATAAATCATAAGTACCTGTGGACAGTATTTCTTCCATGCAAATAAGCAAGCCCACAAAGGATCTGCCTGGTATAATTTTGAATGACAGGTTCCTTGAAGGCACCATATTCTTGAAGTAATTTGTGAATGGAGCCACCAGAGACATACTCTAAATAAACTGAAAGTGTTTCTTCACTCTGAGGAAATGGAAAGCAAAATAGTTACCAAAGCCAGGTCCAATGTTCACTCAACCACTTGGATTGGCAGTTTTAACACATCACGATAAGGATTCCATTAATCCCTATCGGTCATATCATATGTTAATACAGGAGAGTAAGTAAATTATACCAGTTCACTTCCATGATATCGGACGATGTTTGGATGTGAAAGCTGACTAAGCAAGTTTATTTCCTGTTTGACAAAGGAAAGCAGTTAGAAATGCACGGTCAACTGCCAAACACCGAAAGGACAACATGGAAACTTTTACATTCTTGTTTACGCCTCAAACTAATGCCATAAAGAGATTACCTGGTTCAGCTGCTTAAGACATTCTTTTGACGTCTGATCATCTGAAACAACTCTGACTTCTTTTATTGCACACATCTGCCCACTCTCACTGTTTAAGTTGCCACAAAATTTAGAGAAGTGCAATACATAATAGTTAAAACCAATATATATATAGAGAGAGAGTCTGCATTGATATAATTGCACTTCTTGACTTCTCTTTTTCATCTCTTCTAAAGAGCTGCTAAAATATTTTCTTTTCTTAGATATCATCACTTTGTGTAAAGTAGAATAACTGCGTTCTGTAATAGGTACCAAAAGAAAAGAAAAATTTGTGATCTGTAGTTGACAAGAAATAAACTGTATGTGCAACCATAATAATGATCAAGGAAGTGGAACTGATTGATGACTAAAACTTCACTACTTGGCTAATTAGTTTGCAAGTATCATTGCCATTACCTGTTAAATCCAAGGTACACATGTCCAAAAGTTCCCCTTCCTAGTAGCTTTCCTTTCTTCCATTTTGACATTGGAACAGTTGCATTTTCAGTTGCAACAGGAGTCCTTGTGCTCGGTGAAAAAGAGGAAGGGCTGTTAGGAGAACCCGGTGGAAGAGGCAGTGGATGACATTGGCTCTTCCCATCTTCCAGCCTTCCTGTTGGAGACTCTAGATTCATACCTCCTAGAAGTGGATGAAGAGGTGATGCAGACCTGCTGGCCCCCCTTGATGCAGGACCCGGACTTCTAGATCCAGGACCAGGGCTTCTAGACCCAGGACCTGGACTTCTTGATCCTGGACCAGGGCTCCTTGACCTCGCATTGAACCTTATATCACCATGTCCTCTGTGATCAACAGATGACATGGGTTTCAATTAGTAGTTGCACTTGAGAATTCAAAAGGAAACTATTCTTGTAATGCTTAGTCATGTAGTTTAACCAATTAGATTCTAAAGTTAGCTGGTTTTGAAAAGAAATAAAACATCTTCAGTTGTAGCAGGCGTAAGAAGCAGAAATGCCAATGGCTAAGAGCTTACACTTAAGCTGAAAAGTCATAGCTCCTAATCTTGTAACGATCAATAAGCACATGTAATTAACATAAACTATTTCCAAAGAAGAACCTGATAGATTTACTCTTAATAGTTAATCCCAAATGAAAACCAAAATGGGTAAAAACCAAGTTCTTTCAAACCTGGCTTCACTGCTGCAGGGAGTAAACCTAGATCCACTGAAGCCTAGTAAAATACCTACATCTAGCATTTGACAGGAAATAGGGGGAGAAACAAAATCAAGCAACTCTGACAGGAAAATAGCTAAAGAAGGGGGCAGAGACACAGAAAAGAGGGCATGAGACAGAACAGACAACACAGCAAGCACAGAAACCAAACTCTGACACAACAACAAAATTAGATATTTAAAAAAAAAAAACTAATTTTCATCTACAAAATAGCTCACAACAACAATTGATATGAACTCAAAACCATTTCTTCTCACGCAAAATTATCAATTATGATCGCTTCAACAATTTAAAATATATGTCTTACAACCTGCTGATCCAAAACCAAACCACCAAAAGACATCCAAGAACAAAACCCACAACTTAGAAGGATTAAAAAAAAGACCCACCTGTAGCCACCAAAAAGACTACTGTTATGATCGTTTGCAATTGGATGATCCTCACCGGATGACCCAGAAGAGCTCACACTGGACATGGAACCAGAAGCAGACCCAGATCCCAACCCAACCCCAACAATCCCATGATCACTCCCAGACCCAGACGGCGTAGGAAGTGGAAGCCCTCTCTTCAAAGCCGAATCCGACTCGAAACCCGAAAACCCGGAAGACCCACCCGCGAAATCTTTGCTCCCACGTGGCGAATTCCGGGTAGAAACGGCCTCATCAAGGCTCCTGCGCTTTTCTTTAGTGGATTTCTTCTTGGTAATATCGTTTTTCCCATTTGGGTTATCTTGCAGCCTCTCTTCCTTGTTCCTGGAGGACTTTTTCCCCCACCAAGCAGGCATCTTTTATCCGATAAAACCTCAGGAAGAATTAAGAGAATAGAAGAGGAGACGCAGATACGTTCCTCTATAGAAACGCGTGTACAGAGAGCACTCTCAAGAGAGAAAAATTGCGACTCGAGTTTTGTGTAGAGATTTATAAGAGGAGGAAAGAGAGAGGAAATTCACAAGAGAAAATGAAGACTTCTTACAAAATATTTTTTAAAGAGAGAGAAAGAGAGAGAAAGAGAGAGAGAGAAGACCACAGTCTACAGTGAAGAACAGCTAAGGAAGGATTTGGAGGACGGCAGGCGGTGGTTGGATAAAGAGGAGAGCGATGACGTGGTAACTTTTTAAATAATAATAATACTCATATCATTATAATTTTAAAATGATTTAATATAATTAAATTTTTATAGTAAAAGAATTTACTAATTATTGAATTAAATAAAAAATTGTACACGAAAAACATTTATTTTAAAATTAAATATTTATATTAAAATTTTAAATGATATGAATAAAAAATAATTATATTTAAAAATTAAACTAAATGAACCTAATTATGTTTTTCAATTATTTTAATTAAATTCAAATTTATTATTTGAAAAGTTAGATCTTTTATTCTTATTTGATTATTTTCATTAAAAAAAAAAGATAAATGTATAACTTTTTCAACTTACAATCTGTTTTATTAATTTTATAGCATGTTGGATAAAAAAAATCTTAATAGTAATGAGCACCGAATTTTTTTTATTCTGAATGAGACTAGATCAAAAAAATAACGTTGACCCAAAACTCATAAAATATTTCTTTAACCGATCGATCTAATATTTTAAGTCTAGACATACGGGGCAGGTTGGATCGATCGCAAATATAGATTCAGCGAAAAGTAATTCAGTCTGGTGATGTGAAGTGAAGAAGAGTAACCGATCCAATCACTTTGCAGTCTTATCCGTATGCACGTTGAGAGAAATTAAATTGCTGTCTAGTGTAGAAAGAGACTGTAATACGTTCATATATACGAATGTAAGTGATAGAGATAAATGACACTGTAATAAAAAAAGTCATTAAACGCCACTAATAAATAAATAAATAAAATAAAAAGAGCATGATATTTTTCTCTTAACTTAAATTTAGATTGATCCTATAAAATCTTTTTTCTATTGTGGGAATATCAAATATAAAATTAAAAATATAAAAACATGAATTATTCAAATTTTTTAATGATTAATTTTAATCACTAAATTAAAGTGGGTTAGACTTTAAAAATTAAAATTGATTAAACTTGATATGAATCAATTTTTTTCATGAGGTTTAAGCGTTACTTTTAATTTGATTTGATTAATAATTTTTTAAGTAAAATTTTCAATTATTAATTACGCATCAGTGATTAAATAAATTAATTTAAATAAAATATTTAATTTAAAAATATTATATTTATTTATTTATTTATGTATTCATTATTTCAATTCACTTAATAATTATTGGCCTTTTTTAAATGTGAATATTATTTTATTTTATTTTATTTAAGAGAAGTATGGATTAAATTGGTGGAGTGTTTACGTGTGAGTCCATTATTTGTAAAAAAGATGGAGAATCTACATGGATTATTGTGCTATAAAGAATTGCTTTAAAAAAAAAAAAAAAAGACAGAGAGAGAGAGCGTGCCTAGACAATGGGTTCTGGTAAAAGCGTGTGGGTTGCCAGTATTGTCGTCACCTCGTGTATTTAGCAATTTTTATTTTTTTTATTATAACAAAATATAATGAAATAAAAATTTCCAAATTATTGTTTGTAATTTATATTTGCTAATTAAATAACAATTTAAGAAATCATAATTTCTTGATATTTACATTTGTAAAATATGAATACTATACTACTAGTAAATTATAATAGATACATATTTAAATAAATTTAATTATATTATAATTATTTTTTATTATATATCTTATTGAATCGAATTTAATACCTTATAGTTTAAAAATAATTTTAATACTAATTAGCTAAAATTTTTTTATGTTATATCATAATAAATAAACTTTAGCAAATAATATTAAAAAATATTTTAAATTTTAATTAATTTTTTTTTATTTTCTCACAAACCAATCGATAAGTTCACAAGATATCCTTCGTCATTTATAACATCGAGCTGATGTATTTGTTACATATTCATGAAGGATTCGACAATGATCATTTATTATTTTTTAATTTTATATAATATTATTAATATTTTAAAATTTAAAAAATAAAATTTTATATAAGTTTGATGAGAGAAAAATTTCCTTTTTTTTATTTTTTTTTATCTATTAGTAATGTATAATTGTCTCCTTATTATAGGGTCATCTGTTTTTGTTATTCAGACCATACGTACGGATAGATCAGAGTATTCCTTCATACCATACGACCATTTAATTTTTTATGCGCACATATTAATAGAACTGTAAGGAGACTACACTTACTCTCCTACCTCTTATCATGTCACCGGACTAGATTATTTTTTAGTAGACCTATATGTATAGTGAATTCGGTCTGCTTTGCATTATCAGGTTGAAATATGTCATATTGGACCGATTTAATTGAGAATAGTTATATAATTTTTGAGCCTATATTCTTTTTTGGAATTCGGTCTATCCTGCAATGAGAGAATCCATTACTATTTTGATTTTTATTAAAAATAAAAGTAATTAAATAAAAAAAATCAAGAAGTGGTTGGTGATGTCATCAATACTTCTAAAATGCTACAAGTTTAGATAAACAAAACATCTAATTAAGATATTCATATATGCAATGGAGTAAATTTTTGAATTTTATTAAATTGTGAGAATGGTTTATTATTTATAATTTTTATACATAATAAAAAAGCAGGTAAGAAAATGAAAAAGAAGAAGAGAAGATTAGTGTAATTTAATACTCATAAAATGTTGGAATGTCCTTATCCACGTGGTAGTTCATGATAAATTATTAATTAATTAATAGCTTAATATTCAATCCTTATAAACATGCATAACCAATTAAGGAATAATTTTGCATCTCTCTAGCTTTTGGACATTCTGCTGCCCTTTTGAGTTTGGTGGTCGTTGGATTTTTTATTTATTTTTTGCTTTAACTCTTTTTTTTTCTTTTCTTTTCGTAGAATATTATTTGATTTACTAAATACTTAGATTTACTAACTTTACATTTATATAACATTCAATAGTTCATCTATTAATAATCCGTATTTTATTAAATCTCATATTGATTTGAAATAAAAGTAATTTATCCTTATAAAGATTTTCGGTATTTCTTCCCTCTTGAATTAATTTTTAGAGTGAATTAAATTTGATCCAAATTTAAAATTATTAATAACCTATAAAATATATATTCTAACTAGATCAAAACACGTGTAATTACTATTAGGTCTAGTTAAAGAAGTTTATTATTAATATAATCTCTTTTAATCGTGATCCCTGAAATCTTAAAGTAGCGTATATTAGAGATATCATGATTTTAATCGGTTAAATATTAAATGAATTAATTATTCTTAATTAGTAAATTATATGAAAGAGCTGCAAAAAATGCAATTATCCCTTTGAAAAAATAAATAGAAGTGACATAACGTTTTGATTGAATTTAAGAAGTTAGGTTATTGTGCATTTTGAGTTTAAAAGCCATCAAGTTTGGTAATTTGTGGGAAAAAATTGACACAATATATAAACAAATATTAAAGATAAATATATGAGAGTGATCAATCAGTGGAGCAATCATTGGATTCCTAGAATTTAAACTTTTATTCTTATAGAGATAAAATTCCTTTTTTAAAAAAAAAAAAAAGAAAGAAAGAAGTTTCTGATTTTCCAAATGCTTTACTTTGGATATTTTTAATCTTCAAAGCACATGATAAATGTGGGTTGCTAAAGGAAAATGCATGCATTGTTTCTTATACTGGAATTCGACTCATCACAAACTTCAAGAACGCATTATTGCAGGAATTTAATGTCACCACTATTAATTTTTTATTCCACTGTTGATAAACAGCGTAAGAAAAAAGAAAAATATTTTATGAAATAATAATTTAAGGATTAAAACATAAAAATATTTTAAAACTTTAATAATTTAAATTCAGTTTAATTTAAAGTATCAAATTTAAAGTGTAATTTAAATAATCTCATGACCGTTAGCTGAAATATAAATATCACAATTAATTTTATTTTTTTTGAAAAAACTGCAATTTAGTCCTTCTAGTTTAGTGAAATATAACATTTCATTCCTCTATTTTAAAAAATCATCAATTTAGTCACTGTAATTTTTAAAACCTATAACATTGATCCCTCCTATTAGATTTTTTTCTTTGATTGCTTGAAAACCTGCATTGGTCCAAAAAATGATGAAACGCCTTTAACATTCATGAATGACAGACAAAAGGTATGACTATCAGCATATTCATACTTTCATTAAAATAATGTGATTTATTTTTTTTTCTTTTTCCTATATAGAGACTTATTGAAGTTGTCAATAATTGATTTCTTGAGGCATGTCATAGATTTTGTGCTAAACATATGTTCAGCAACTTTAAATATCCCGAACTTGGTATGAAACAAGATTTTTAGAATGCTGCTAGAGCCACGCATGAATTTTGGGAAGCAATGAAAAGGATTAAGAGGGTTAAGAATGGGGAGCTATTTGATTTGTTATTAAAAGTACCCATGAGCCAATGCCACAAGCAAATTACGGTGTATACAAGATGAGTCTCAATGCATTATGCCACCACTTTTAAAAAGGTTATCTGGGAGGCCTAGAAAAGCAAAGGAAGAGAGGAAAAGGTGAAGCTACTCCATCAAATGCAAGGACCAAATAAAAAATAATCAGATGTGCCATATGTAAGCAACTAGAGTATAATAAAAGGATTTGCCAAAGGGCACCTATTAAGAAGAAGATAAGCATTTGTGGATATTATTTTTTTAGATTATATAATAAATAAATTAATTTAATCTCAATTTTATTTTGTAACAGAGAAATGACAGTTCATCTAATACACATGGAAGACCTATCTGAGATGCCACAAGGAATTGAATATTTTTGAAGAAACATATTCCACCAGTACTCTTTAAGATTTTGGAAGCTGGTTAAACTCATTCAATAGATTTTCAATGGACAATATTGATTTTGTACTTTTGTATTTTTGTAATTATGGGTATAGATAGTCCTGGTAGATAGGTAAAATTTTTTGGGTATATAGATATTATGGCTTTTGAAAGCTTATGGTAATTTTAGGATATACAGAATAAGATTATTGGTATGATCTTTATACTTTGACATTGTATGGTCAATTTTTGATATTATAATGGTTAAGTACAATGATATGATCTTTATTTTAGACAACTTATTTATGAGCCAATTATAGAATAATTTTCACTCATGGTCATTGGACATCACAATTATATGATTTAGGGAAATTTTAATTGAAAGCAAAACTTGAATTCAGGTTTATTTAAAAAAATGTATAATAGTGTTACCTGAATTCAGGTTACGGTACAAATAGCTTAACAAAAATTAAAAAAATTTTAAAAATATGAAGTGTAGTCCCTTCATTTACAATTCTAAAAGACCTTTAGTCTCTGTATTTTCATATTTCATAGCAAATAGTCCCTCAATTTTTTAAATTCAATATATATTAATCCCTATATTAATAAATTATACAACAATTCAGTCCATCTAACATTTTAAATTTTACTATTGCCAATAATTTTAGATCTAAACGATAGTGATTCGACCAATTTACATAAACACATGAAAACTGAAAATGTATAAAATACTGATCATCATTCGAAGTAGCTTGCATTGCATCAGATTTACTTACACCCACCTACTACAAAACATTAACCTATCAACTATAATACATCATATTAATTTACACCCAAAATAATCCACTATCTATAAAGCATAAGATTTCATTAACCCAAATCCAATTAGTTCAACAACCTATCCTTTTTATCCATTTACTTACACCCAAAATAACCCCAACAAGTAAATACCACAAAACCCATTATGCATACCTCATTCTCCCCCAATGAGAATGAGAATGAGAAGAAAATTGAACACTATTAACACTAATACAACAACCAAAATAGTCTTTGTAAAACCCATCATATTCTCCACATCTTTCGTCTTCATTATTAGCTTTCGATTCTCATCTTGCACAATAAGCCTATCTTCTTTTTATCAGCCAACTCTCACCCAAGATTTCTTTACCTCGGTTCGACTTCAACTATCTCTGCACTTGCTGGAAACCTCAATGCAGTATGCACCATCCCAGGAATGAGCCACAAACGTTGTCACGACAAGCGTAATACAAGCAGTTCTTGTTCCTTTCAGATTTAGAAATTCTCATCGCAGCCCTAGCGCCACACTTGCAATTCTTATTAAGATATCTTCCATCCCATTCGCTGCTGGTATTGGGTGAGTAACTGGTGACGGACATCCTTGATTAATTTGCCTCTGCATTAAGTTTTCCTCATGCATTCTAAAATAACCCCTTTTGTAATTGGAGGGAAAAAATATATATATCTCTCTCGCTAGTTAAAGGGCAATTTAGAATTTTTCTATTTAAATTTTTCTTGACCAACTTAAAAATTGAAGACTTAACTGAAAATCTAACGGAAAGGCTAATAGCATAGTTTTTAAAAATTACAGTGATTAAATTGACGATTTTTTAAAATAGAGGAACAAAAAATTATATTTCACTAAACTAGATGACTAAATTACAGTTTTTCTTATTTTTTTTCATTTTATAATTTTTATCCAATCTTTTAATTGTCTTAAAATTATTTTTTTCATACTATAGTAACATATACAATAATTATTATAACTTTATTTAATCTTATTTTATTTTTAATAAATTTTTAAAAATATCTTTTAATATTATAATTAAAAAATAATAAAAAATTATATTTTTTAAAAAGTATCAAAAAATAAAATAGATAAAAAAAAATTATATAACGGAGACAATAATAAAAATTGATACGTTAAAATTTTAAAAGGATTTAATTTTACTAATTTATTTAGATATAAAACTATTAAAAACAAATAAAGGGAAGATAAATGATACAAGAGCTAGCATTGATTCCAAACTAAAATTAAGATTAAATACCTAAAATAATATAGAACTTTTGCCTATATTAAAATTATAAAAATAAAAAAAAAAGAAATTTACCTTTTAAACTATATAATAAGAATTTAAAATATTAAAATTTCCTTTTTATCTAAATTATACATAAATTATTATTAAAATATTAAATATATTTAAATAAAATTAAATGAATTTAATATAGCATAATTTAAGTTTTCATATTCTAATAATTGATTATCTTATTTAATTTTATAATAATAATTTAGAAATAAATTTAAAAAAATAAAATTTAATATTTTTATATAATTTAAGAGTAAATTTGATATTTTTAGTTAAATATTAGTATTATATATTTTAAAATTTATAAATAATTTTAAGACTAATTCCAATGGAAATAAATAATAATTAATAAGAAATGGATACCAACTACAATAAAAGATATTGACAGCTGAAAAAAATGTGAATAAAGAAATACAAGTAGTTGGAGAAGGGGATCCAGGAGATTGAGAGAAGGGGGCCCCACTGCCCACAGATTAGAGATGAAGCGGGGCTAAAGTGGCCCGGCTGTTTTATTTACAATTGTCAAGTTGCTTCCCATCCCCAGCCCCACGTGTCTGTATTCACACTGACCGCCCAACCAGCTTCTCTCACGTCAACGCTCAAGTCTGATCAATGTATTTTCTACTCATGAATGTTATTGTCAACTCTTTTCTTTTTCCCTCTAATAAATAAATATTCCAATTACATCAATTATAGGTATTTTTTTGGAAAATACATAAATTAAAATATATTTTCTTCAATTTGTAATTTTATTTTTTATATAATTAATTGATTATTAAATATTTTTTATACAAATAAAAAAACAAAAAGTAATTATTAAATACTTAATTTAAATCCATCGAAGGGTTAGAAATTAGATCCTCAATATTTAATTCAAATTGAATAATTAAATTAAATTAATTTAAAAATTCAGTTTGATTTTTTATTTATTTTAATTCAGTTTAATTTTTAATTTTAAAAATTTTAATTATTTGAGTTTGATTTGATTTTAATAAAAATTTTAAAAAAATTAATATATTATTTTAATAATATAAAGAAATTAGATTATATTAACATTAAAATATTTTAATTAAATTTTAAAATATTAAAAATAAAATATAAAAAATAAAAAATTTATTAAAAATTTAAATTCATCAATTAAATTAAATTAAATCGAATCAAATTGATTCAATTTTATTTAATTTTTAATTAAAATCGATTTAATTTAATTTTTATAAATATTAAAATTTTAATTTTTAATTTACTCAGTCAGTTTGATTTGAACAAATATTCACCCATTCCCTCTCCCTGATTTGGAAGACTTGAGTCATGGAAAGAGAAATATGAGGACCCGCATGCACACATGGTTGACCTCGTCCACAGAACAAAGGTAGCAGTCTTGGAATTTGTCAAATTCAATTTTGATTCATAAAATTAATAATTTTAACTAAATTATAGTTTTTTTTTAACTAATAAAATGATGAATTAGACAGCTAAGCAGTAAAATTTATAAAATTGAGACTAGATATTAGAAACCCACCAAACATTTTGAATCCTAAAACCATGATTATGCTGTTAATAGAAAGCCCTAATAATGAATCTAAATACCCAATTATTATACTTGTTTCTTATGATTGAGAGAAATTATTTTTATTTATTTTCTTGCTTTAAATTAGATGAACTCCTTTTAACTACCATATTGATTGATAGAGATATTGTAGGACCATATCTAGAAGAAAGATTAAAGAAATGGGCATGCTTCTCATAAGTTGCTTTTGGAATCACATTACCTTCTTTCTGTTTTTGTTCCTTATAATTCTTTATTATTATTTTTTCAAAACCTAAATCATTTCACATGCTTGCATACAGGATTCCAATATTTAATTTATTTCAACAAAAATACTAAATAAACTCAAAACTAAGGGATTTGCAAATTGAAAAAAAAAAAAAGAATCTTGTGGCTTTCACTCAGAGGTTTGGACTAATTAATAAAAATAAAAAAAATGAATTTTATATGGTAATTTAAAGAATATATAAAAGGAAAAAGTACTTTTATTGCAATGATGTGGGAATGGGGTTGGCTTCTCATTGTGGACACCAATTCATATATTATTAAAATTAGGGCATGCTATTAGATAAAAGATAGGGTTGGGTACATATGTAATGCAGGCTCATTCAATTGATTCCTGATGTTGATTTGGATTGGATTGGATTGCATTATTAGCTTTTGCCCTCATCAAGTTTTCTGCATTAAAAAAAATAATCATTTTAAATTATGCCACAAATTATTTGATGTCAGCAGCTGAATTCTATAAGCTTTTTTTTTATAACAAAGTTTCATTTTAAGAGGACTTTTTGTTTTTTTTTTTTTTTTGAAAAATTACATTGTAATATTAATAGAAACTCTTTAATTGAATTAACTATTTTATAATTAAAACATATTAAATTTATTTTTCTAAATAATTTTTCATATCCTCAAAATAATATTTTTAAAGTTACTTTAAAAAAAAATGCTAAATGCCAAATACTCTTGATAGTAGGATTGCTTATTTATAAATAATGACTAGTCGCCCCTGAGTACTTATTCTCTCTTAATAATTTGGGACTTAACCTTCCATATAGATTTTCCATTGGTAATATATATAATAATATTGAAATTGGGCTAAGCCTTGACAAAGAACTAGGCCGAACCTTTTGTCCAGGTGTAGATTAATCTAATACCATATATGCATTATGCGCAAGAGAATATTTTAGAAAAATAATTTAGGATAATCTTAAAACAATTATTTATTTGGTATGGTTGAAAATTTTTCTGAAGATTGATTGGCAGTAATTTTGATCAAGCTGCTAATAGTAGCCAACAGCTTTCATTCATCAAATCAAAAGAGAACCAAACCTAACTGAGCCAAACTCCGCTCAACCTTGCTTCATGCTATGATTTTAACAAGGCTATGAAACTCTGTATAGTATCATAATGATAATGAAACAAAAGAAAATTATGCATTTTGAAATCTAAGAATCTGATTAATAGATTCTCAGAAAAAAAAAAAAAAGAAAATGATTATTGAAATCCTAATTGACTGGGCATATAAAAATATTTCCTTATAATCCTCTTCTCTGGGTCCTTAATTAAAAATGAACAGTTTATCATATACAGTTAACTCTTTTAAAAAATTTTAAAATTTAATTAAAAAAAATTCACAATTGTTTTCAAATTCAAGGATGTTGTACACGTTATAGAATACAAATTCATTGCGAGAATATTAAAAAGGTATATTTGGGTATTGTTGTATTAGATATCATTAAGAAAAACAAAAACCTAAAATATTAATTAGAGATAATTAAAAATTAGCCTACATAAAGAAGACGTTATGATGGATTAATACAATCATTTGCTGGTCCCTTTGTCAAGGAAATCTGCTTCTTGAGGTTGAGGACCTCTTTCGCATACACAGCCAACTTGTCCTTGAGCTTTCTTGTAGCATCTTTATATTCCCTGTTCATAACATCTGACTCTTCTAATGCTTCCTTGTATTTATGTCGAACAGCATCCAAGCTTGCCTGCGTTCCTCGAAGTCTCATTCGAAGTTTTGCCCTTTCCTTGCTGCGGTTGATTTCATCCTGCTTTTTGCGTATCCAGAAACCATGATCAGTCTATTTCTAGTTCATGATTTACCCATATTGTATGCTTCAGAATAAACTATGGAAAATTTGAATATAAAAGCATGAAATTATAGCCACCATCACCGAGTAAATGCATTTGCATAATTGGAGACTCAAGAATCAAGATATTGGTTTCTTTTTTAATGCATAGAGCACTTCCCATCCGACAATAGCAATGCTGCTCAGAACTGAAATCAAGGACTTGAAACTGCTACCATTTTGTAAGGACTGGTGGTATAATGAAGCTCCACAAAGAGCTTCTCAAGATTTGATTTCAAATCTCAAGCAATGAAGGGGACCAAAAAAAATGTTAAAAAAAAAAAAAATTACCTCTTGAGATTGTTTACCCTGAGCATCAACTCTTTTCAAGTCATCTTTTAGTTGATCAATCTCTAGCGACTTCTCCGTACTGGAATAGCGGAACCAACAAGACCATAAGCATTCAACTTGAATAAGTTTAATTTTGATGTAAGCATTGCTATTACTGATACAGTGAGGAAAAGATATAATAGTTTTGAAGTGGGAGGAAGAATCTAAAGTTGGCATAAAAACTTAATGCTCTCAAAAAATTGAAATGATCTAAATATGATCAGATAAATAAAATAAAACTTAAAGAATAAATGCTATGTAATTTATATGAATTTCTAATAGTAAGGATTATTTCCCCAAACATACCTGCATTTCATCTCCCATTTAGCATTCTCCTCAGTGCTTGTCAATCTTTCTTTCAGAACTTTGCATTCTTCCCTACATATCTCTAACTCACTTTGTGCCTGACATTTTACCACTTTTCACCATTAATATTTAAATGTAAAACATACTACGTTGAAACAAGAAATCATTTCAGTAATGCTATAAATTTTTATATCACCATGGAGGCAAATGTAAGTCTACTTGTGAGTAGGTGCATGCGTGTTTATAATAGTGAAATCAAATCTAATCCTTGAAATAGATGTGATGAACATATGCCCAAATTTTACTCCTAAACTTTTTTTGTAGTGTAGATCCTTACGAATAATCAGTTGCAATCAAGCATTTAAACAATAGAAGGATGGAATAATTATTACCTCAAGGTCTCAAAACAACTATAACACTAACCAAATTTTTTATGGCATAACGTGCAATTGGTCATATAACTAGGTGAAAGATGTTCTATTTATGTTGACACGAGTGCTGCTTCAGCCTCAATTCAATTTGCAATTATACTTAATCCCTTTAATTTTGCCAATTACACACAACATTTTACATTACTGATATCAATCATAGCTAAAAATAAGGGCATATGGTAAAATTCTCAAATTGCTAACTCACATAATTTACTACAAATTGCCAACCTCTGACAATGTATATACATATATCTGATTGAAGAAATTAATATTAAAATCAAATACGCTAAGTATCCAACTTGCAAAACGTTATTACCCTTTGACACTTAAAAATAATTACAAAAAACTGGATCTTTTAATCTTATCTACCCATCAATCACTCCCCCATAAATGTCCTTGCATGAAAACTTATAAATTAACTAAATGTCACATTAGCAACTTCAAAAAACTTTGCACATGCTCTTAGAAGATTGAATACAATCGACTCAGATGTGAAGTTATAAATTAACTATATTTCACATTAGCAACTTCAAAAAATTTTGAATATGCTCTTACAAGTTTGAATACAATTGACTCTGATGTGAAAGGATGTGTATACAATTTAACAAAATAAAAAAAAAAAGAAAAAAAAAAAGAAAATGATTTCAAATTGGATAAACGCTTTCGATCTTTTTTTTTTACTTCCCTAAATTAATGCCAAATTAAATTGTACGAGGTTACCATTACATGCGTATTTTCTTCATTGGATAATTGTATTCACTTTTACTAACTTAATTTGTATGGTAAAAGGTGGGATCCACATACCACATCCCTAAATAGGCCCATATAAAATTCATTGATGGTCAACTATTAATGTTTTGTCATCAAAATGCCAACTTGGCATTAGTAATTGTTTAACAAATGTGAAGGTATTATTTATTGTCGTGCCATGCCTGGGACTTTCCAATTGGTTAATGTGATTCGGCTTCAAGGCACAAAAAAAGAGGACCAAAGAAATTCACACCAAGGAGCGGTACAGAAGAAACCTCAAGTGACTCTCTAGCCCTTTGACACATCAGACCCAAATTCCACTCTCACTAACCCCAACAAATTCTACTAGGATTTTGATTTGCACTCAAGCCTGGCCAATAGCATTGAGTTTCCACGACCACATGTTTCATGGGTATCATGGCCACCCAATTTGTTTCCCATGAATACCATTTACAAGCCAAGCAATTGTATCTTGGTTGGCCACAAAGTTCTTCCTATAAATTGTGTTTTATAGCTATCTTGACAATTATCTAATATTTTAAATTTTGCATTTAATGGGCTAATGAATTGTGTTTTATAGCCATCTAAAATTTAATGGTTGGCCACAAAGTTCTTCCGGTAACTTGTGTACTATGGCCATCTTAACAATTATCTAATATTTTACATTGTGAATTTAATAGGCTAATTAAGGCAATCCTAGCAATTATCTAATATTTTACATTGTGAAAAATTGTGCTTTAAGCACCATATTAAAAATAAAAAAAAGCTTATAAAGTTCAGGGGAAAATTTTAGGAATTGCAAAACAAGCAGAATAAACAAGAAAACGACAAAAAAAGGAATACAATTACTGTTGAGATTTGAGTGCAATATGCCTGTGGGCTAGAAAGCAAATTTTTTAGCTGCTTTGAAATCTCTCTCCTTTTCCTCAAATTATCTTGGAGTCTTCACACCTGGTGTTGAAGGACGTTAAATTCATGTTTGCTCTTGCACTATTATCGTTTGCTATTTTATTTTTCCTCTACAAGATTAGAACAACAATCTTTACTTCCATGTAACTTATTACTCCTTAGATGACAATTATTAACTGCAATTCAGTAAGGATGAAGATGACCAGAACATACTTGGACAGGATAAACATGACATCACGCAGACAACAAAAACCGAAATAATGCCGTCAATAGAACACCATAAAAAATTTAAAATAAAGTAGAACCTTTCAAATTAGGAAGCTAACCATGAAAAATTGGTTAAGAATAAAATCTAGTAGCTTACCTCTACTAATGCTTTAGACACTGATGCAATCTCCATCTTATTTACATTTGTCTTGGCTTCTATGGTTTCAATGGAAGCTTTCTCCTTGGCAGACCATATTGCTTTCTCCTCCTCCATTTCCAAGAGGGAATCAGTAAGTTGCTGAAAAATTAAAGACAATCCTACAATCAACATATTGCTAATAAAAAACAAAACAAATACAATAAAAAATTTTCTCTGCCATTAAACATAATTCCTAGTTTACCATAGCTAACACTTCCTTTTCTTGTACCAACACTTTGATAGAACTTTCCATCATTTGCTGGTTTAGTGTAGATTCTTCCAACCGTTTTCTCTGAACCAAGTGAGAAGAATAAAACAAACTAAAAAGCACGGTAGCCATTTCAAACTTAACTGCAACTGTAAAGAAATCATGTTGCCAAGATGTTAAAGAGAAAAATGAAGAAAACTTACCAGGCAAGCAACCTCTTCCTGCAACACATGAAATTCCGCAACAGAAATCTTCAACTTTTCTGTCAGGTTTTCCAACTCTAGAGTCAAAGTGTCATTTCTAAATATGGCCTCTTCCTTTTCGTTTTGTGCATCTGCAACTTCCTCTTCCAAAGAAGCAATAGTTGTTTCCATTTCAAATGCAAGCACTTCCAGCTTCCTGTAATCTTCCTAAAACAGCACAACATAAGATAGGTGGAAAGGGGAAAAAGATCAGAAGTGAAGTCATCCGCATGTTAAAAATAATTCGGTTGTCCCTGAATACAGACCAAGATTGAATTACTAAAGAGGAAGAAATCCTCGCTCTTCCAACTTAGAAAAACTCAGCAGTGACATTAATTTAAAAGCATAAACTTGTAGCATGGTATTACATTGCGTCAGATAACAAGATGGATGAAAAGAAGTAGATGCATAAACAAATAAGGAAAATTTCAAGTATAATTGAATAAACATTTAAGAACTTATGAAATAATTTCGATTCATAAATGATTTAGGAAAGTTTATAGCACTCTAAAATAGAAAACCAACCACTACGCTATAATGTCAAAGCTTAAGCTTGATAGTCACAGAGCTAAATCCATACAAAACATTAGAACTTGAAATCACAGAATTACAGCTACAGATAGAGGGTAAGAAGATGAAAAAAAAAAAGAAGAAAACCAAAAACAGAACAATGTTCATTCAAGCAAACACATAACGTAATTCAGAAAAAAGACTATCCAATCCCTTCAGTACTGATAGTCTGATAGCTAAAATCTAAGTACCATTCAGGCAACAGATGATTGATGTATGGCATATGGAACAGAAACGAATACCCATGGCCATCACCTGCATTGTGAATTCTAGTGAAGACGCAAGACCCTTTGACTTCTTTGGATCTAAAACCTTTGAGCTCCTGTCAGCAACTGAATCACGCCTTCTAACAGCAAGCGACTCACGTTTACTAATGTCACGCTCAAGACGAGTATTCTGACCATTCAATCGCTTTATCTCCTTTTCAGCAAATGCTTTCTCACCCTACAGATGTGAAAATAGGCAACCGATATTTGAAAGACCATTTAAATTGGGTAGGAAAACGCAAAGCTGAAAATTTAGAGTATTTCATAACAAAACCTCAAGTTTAGTTTTCTCCTGAATGACACTCTTGAGCTTGAACTCTGTCTCTTTTAACTTGACTTTTGTTTTCTCAATATCTTTTCTCAAGTTATCCTTTTCCTTGGCTAGGGAACATGATGATAGGCATGATATTTCCTTTTCAAGGCTCTGAATTTGAGAGAGGAATTCCTCTTTTTCTAGTTCCTGCAGCTTGGAAATTGACTGCAGCAAATGGAGATGTCAGACAGGGACTTAGCTGATATGGAATGCATATTTGACAATGCATAAGCTTACTCTCAAGGACTCTTCATAATTTTGAGCATCATGTCTCAGTTCTAGTGTCTCTTTCCGGAGCTCAATAGATTGATTGTACAAAAGAAGCTGCATTTCGGAAATAATCAGTGGGGACTGTATTACAGATATGGTCTCATATTATATTATATGACAAGAAGCAGCAATACCTTCTCATTCTCGATGTCAGCAATTTTTTGCCTCGTGTGACAATACAATGTCTCATGATTACCAATGATCAACTTTTGCTTCTGAGAGCTCTCGCATGCAAAAGCCTTGAAATCCTGGATTAATATGCATAAAAATTAAGCTTTCAGATGGATACATGAAGTAAAGCACATATAGAGAAAGGTGTATACTAGATCTACTGTATATATATCCAGTGTATATCTTATATATATATATAGTGTGTGTGTGTGTATGTATGCATATGCTTCAAAACTACTCACATTGAACACATCAAATATGGTAGATAAACTCTGGAAAACCTCATCTAGGAGTGAGGAAAGAGTGTCAACAACTTTCCTAGAGTTCTGAACTTCAGACACTATATCTTGGATCTCCATCGAAAGCTTTATCTCAGAGTCCAAAGTCACCTCCAAACAACAGTACAAATCAGTAAGTTAGCTTGGAAAGTATATATATATATGACAAATGATTTACAGATGATGATGGATTATGGAACACGTAAAAAGCAAGGGCTAAGTGCGAATCCTCACAGAGATTGACAGAAAAGCAAAAAGACACATACATCAATTACTCTTGCAGATTCCTTCAAAGCAAGCTGTTCACAAGTGACCTTGGCCTCCTCCCGAGCACTTTTGAGTTCTTCATGTAGCTGAGAATTTGTAAAGCACACACCATTTCAAAATCTATAGCAGAAAACATAGAAAACATTGAAGTGAAAGCATAACTCATTGTTTACATGCATATTCAAGCTTCTATTGACTGACAGGATAAATCTCTGTTGGCATCCATAGATTCAATTCTATTCATGTCTTAAAAATAAGAGTGAATTCACCCAATAAACATGATTACCTCTTCAAGCTTCTGCCTTGCACATATATTTTGCTCTGTCGCTAGCTCAACAACACTATTAAGATTTTGCTGACTTGAGCACTTCTCCGCTTCCAAGGTCTTAATCTGCTAGGTAGACGGTAAACAATAAATCACAATTCAGAAGTAGTGTACAACTAAATATAGAAAAATTCTTAACAAAAACTAGCTTGATGAAATTTAGAGAAGTACACGAGTAGAAAAAGGAAGGAAAATAAATAAACATGCAAACATAAAGGAAGCTAAGTTGCAAAGAGGAAACAAAAACAGACCTTTTCTTGAAGTTGTTTGATCACATGAATTGCCTCTAACTCCCTTAAACTTACATTTTTGTCCGCATAATTGGAACTTCTATAGCAATGACTGGTTGAAAAATCATTATATGTATCAGAGGAATACAATTCAGCCTCTGCCAATTGTCTTGTCAAGCAATCGATTTGTATGTCAGTCAATGTTCTCTGCATGGAAAAAAAAAAAATCAAACTGTATTATATATAAATGTGGGAAAGCGAGGGGGGAGGGGAATAATGGGATTGCTTAAAATACCCATAATTTCATAATTACAAATTTTCCTTTACTTTGATTGGCTAGAAAATAATTTAGGAAATTGATCCTCCCTCTGTCTCAAAAGGATAGTTTGTTTTCCTTTTCTGTCCATCTTAAATTATAGGCTTTTTTTTTTGAGATTATAATTTATTTATTACCTTTCGAATATATCCCAATTTAATATGTATTGAAAAATAAAATTTATTAATTTTAAAAATAATTAGTAAAGTAACAATATGAGTGGATAATATATTAGACAAATAATAAAAATGTTACTTTAACTATATTAACTAGATTTTCTAAATCCATATGAAAATAATTATAAATAACTCCAGGCCATCTTTATAGGATAAGGGGAGTATCATTGTAAAAACTTTAAATTGATTGGTTAATTAGATTGGTTTCCTATTTAAACCAAATTCTATTCTACTAAGAATCATCTATGATTTAAATTAATTTTACAATTTATTTAAATTAAAAATTCTTGGTCTTATTTGTATTTAACAATAACAAGTTGACCTATATTGTGATTTGCCAAAAGAATAAAATTTTTAATCTTTTATAAAAATAATAAAATATTGAAACTTCACTTGGTAACATATTTACTTTTAAATTATTGTAAAATTAATAAACTTTTAATTCTAAATTTTAATTAATAAAAAGTAATTGTAAGTGCTTCAAAAAATAAATTTATTATAACATAGTTCATGAATATCAATTTTAGTTTTAATCCTAATTTTGTGTTAGGATTATTGAATATTAATACTATAAGTAATCTTTATAAATAATAACTCTTAATTATATCTCTAATTAATATTTATAATTAGGACCTGAAAATTTGAAGAAAAATAAAATGATCTGAGCAAAAAAAAATCATTGATAAATTATCTCTATTTTGGTTTAATCAAATACATAATTTTTTCTTAATTGGTTTGCTGAGTTGATATAATTTAGTTTTTTCTTTTTACCAAATTTGATATGATACTCAAATAACTTATATGGTTAAAGTTTGCTGGAAAATAATCTCACACAATTAGCTGGAAAATAATCTCACACAATTAGCAATAGGTTGTGAAGATTTTTGGAAGAATATTGAGTATTCTTGTATTTCCCTCTTGATTTGTACAATATGTCTACATGGCTATTTATACACAAAGATGTCAAATCAAATAATCAAATAATAATTACAGAGATAATTAAGGATCCTAATCAAATCAAATCAAATCCCTAGAATCAATTAGGATTAGCAAATAAGTCAACACTCCCCCTCAAGTTGGTGCAAAGATGTCACACATGCCCAACTTGCAAATCAGATTATGATAGATCTTGTTGTTAAGCCCTTTAGTAAACACATCCGCAAGTTGCTCAGTAGAAGTCACATGAACTAGGCTCAAGACACCGTCTGTTAATTTTTCTTTAATGAAGTGCCGATCAATTTCAATGTGCTTCGTTCGGTCATGTTGGACTGGGTTTTGTGCTATACTTATAGCAGCTTTATTGTCACAATACAAGGTTATCTTGTCTCTCTCGGACAATCTCAACTCTTCCAATAACTTCTGCAACCATAAGAGTTCACACACTCCTTGGGCCATTGCTCTGTATTCTGCTTCCGCACTTGACCGAGCAACAACACTTTGTTTTTTGCTCCTCCAAGTGACAAGGTTTCCCCCCACAACTGTGCAGTAGCCAGATGTGGATCTCCTGTCATCGAGAGATCCTGCCCAATCTGCATCTGTAAAACTTTCAATTCGGAGATGACCATGTTTGGAATAAAGAAGCCCTTTCCCTGGCGCAGACTTTAGGTATCTCAAGATGCAAAGTACAGCTTGCATATGAGTCTCGCGAGGGTCATGCATGAATTGGCTGACTAAGCTAACAGCATAGGCTATATCCGGTCGAGTGTGTGAGAGATAAATCAACCTTCCTACCAATCTCTGATATCTTCCAATATCCACGGACTCACCAGTTCCTGCTTTCAGCTTGTGGTTACTTTCAATGGGAGATTCTGCTGGCTTACACCCCATCATACCAGTTTCTTTCAAAAGATCCAGAATGTACTTTCTTTGAGAGATGAAAATTCCTTTTTCTGATCTGGCCACCTCGATACCTAGAAAATATTGCAGTTTTCCCAGATCTTTGATTTCAAATTCCTGAGCTAACAACCTCTTTAGTTGAGCCATTTCCTCTTTGTCATCACCTGTCACCACTATATCATCAACATACACAATAAGAAGGGTGATCTTACCCTTATGATGTTTGATAAACAGAGTGTGATCAGCATTGCTTTGTTGGTAACCGAAGGACATCATGGCTCTGCTAAACCTGTCAAACCAAGCTCTGGGAGATTGTTTTAGCCCATACAAAGCCTTTTTTAACTTGCACACCTTTCCTTGTGTCTTCTCATCAGCGAACCCAGGAGGAATTTCCATGAATACTTCTTCCTCTAAATCTCCATGGAGGAAAGCATTCTTCACATCAAACTGTTGTAAGTCCCAGTCCAAGTTGGCCGCGCAAGATAACAGAACTCTGATTGAATTCATTTTTGCAACTGGGGCAAATGTCTCTTGATAATCCACTCCATAGGTTTGGGTGAAACCTTTAGCAACCAATCTGGCCTTAAATCGTTCAATTGTGCCATCAGCTTTATGTTTCACTGTGAATACCCATTTACAGCCAACGAGTTTCTTCTCAGGTGGAAGAGTGACAAGCTCCCAAGTTTCATTTTTAGCCAATGCTTTCATCTCTTCAATCATTGCTTTCTTCCATTTAGGATCTGCAAGAGCTTTCTTCCAATCCTGTGGAATAGACACAGAGGAAATAGACAAGGCAAAGGCTCTATAGGAAGGTGATAAGGATTCATAAGAAACAAAGTTAGAAATAGGGTGTTTAGTGCAAGATCTGACCCCTTTTCTTTGTGCAATAGGTTTATCTAAGTCATTGAAACATTCAAGAGTTGTGGGTAACTCACCAGAAGAAAGAGTTGTGGGTAACTCACCAGAAGAAGATTCATGACTAGGTAACTCACCAGGAGAAGATTCTTGACTCTGAGTAGACTGCATAATGGCTTCTTCTGCCTTGTCTCTCCTTGAATACCTTCTCAAATCTGGCTTGTCCAAACGACCAGTTCTCTCTCCCTGATTGGACATCTCCCCCTGTCTACTAGAACTCAAACTTTCTGGTTGAACCATATCACTCAAAATCACAGAATTCGGGATCACCTCTTCTTGCTCATTATTCTCCCCCTGAAGAGGTGAGGGGTTGGTACTGAAGTAGGGTTCAGTTTCTCGGAAGGTAACATCCATACTAACGAAGTATTTCCTAGAGGGAGGATGATAACACTTGTATCCTTTCTGTGTTGGAGAATATCCAACAAACACACATTTAAGGGCCTTGGGATCCAGTTTTCCTGCCGTCCTAGTATGGACAAAGCAAACACACCCAAATACTTTTGGTGGAACAACGTATGAATTCTTCCCTTGTAAAACCGCCAAAGGACTCATAAAGTCAAGGTTCTTGAGAGGCATTCTATTGATAAGATAAGCAGATGCAAGAATTGCATCTCCCCAATATGCTTTGGGTAGATTCATGGTGAACATAAGAGATCGAGCTACCTCCAATAGATGCCTATTTTTCCTCTCAGCAACGCCATTTTGAGCACTAGTATAAGGACAACTAGTCTGGTGTATTATCCCATTATTCTCCAAATAAGCAGAAAAGCTACTATCCATGTATTCTCTTCCATTGTCAGTTCTCAAAATTTTCACCTTAGTATTAAATTGAGTACAAACCATCTTATGAAAGGATTGAAAACAAGAAAAGACATCACTTTTAGCTTTAATCAAATAGACCCAAGTCATTCGAGTACAACAATCAATAAAGGTGACAAACCATCGATTACCAGACAATGAGACAGTTTGAGTAGGCCCCCAAACATCAGAATGAATAGTCGCAAAAGGAATTTGACTTTTATTATGACTCAAAGGATAGGATGTTCTAGTGTGTTTAGCATACTCACAAGCATCACAAAATAGAGAATCAAACTGAGTTTTAGCAAACAAATTAGGATAAAGTTTTTCTAAGGCAAAGAATGATGGATGTCCTAACCGTCTGTGCCACTGTATTATTTCCTGATTGACATCTTTATTTTCTCCAAAACAGGCTTGAGATATCGAAGAACCTGGATCACCCTCCAACATATATAAGCCATCATGCAGTCTACCATTGCCAATCCTCTTTCCTGTGTGAAGATCCTGAATAACACAATGATCAGGAAAGAATTCAATTTTACAATTAAGGGCATTGGTGATAGCACTAACAGATAAAAGGTTGACAGGAAAGTGGGGAACATGGAGGACAGATGATAATTTAATATTGGATGTGCAAATAACAGAACCTGTTCCGGATATGGGAGTAAAAGAGCCATCAGCAATTTTGACACTATCTTTGGTTAGGGAAGGAAAATAATTGAGAAGGCCTTTAGACGAACCTGTCATGTGTCTATTCGCACCAGAATCGATAATCCATGGAATATTATGGAGAGATGAAGTATTACCTGACTTTACAACGTCAGATGTGGCACTAAAGAATGAGGAATCAGAGTTAGGAATCGAGATTCTTGTACCTTCTGCTATCGACACCCTTTTACCTTCTGCCATTGACACCCTTTTACCTTCTGTCATGGTAAAGATTTATAAACGGTGACAGAATAGGAGGTATTCAAGGGTGTACACACAAGAGAGCCCAATCGATTCACCAAAAGGACCGGGTAGCAGCACGGGAAGGCCGGAAAGATGATCGGAATCGTCGCCGGAGTGATCGGAGCAGCAAAGCAGTGGCAGATGATGGGTCACGCGCCGGGAAGCGCCGGGTCACGCGCCGGGAAGAGGTGGCGCGTGAGCCTCACGCGCAAGCTTTTCCGGCGTCGGGGCTGGTCGATCGGCCGGCGGCAGTCCGGCGGTTCTTCTGGTGCCGGCGGTGAGAGAGTGAAGGGCTCCTAAATGGGTTAGTACCAAAAAAGTAAATTTAGGGTTTTGAAACCCTGAAGAGGAAAAATTGAATTTGAACCCAAAAAATCAGGAAAAAGGCTCTGATACCATGAAGATTTTTGGAAGAATATTGAGTATTCTTGTATTTCCCTCTTGATTTGTACAATATGTCTACATGGCTATTTATACACAAAGATGTCAAATCAAATAATCAAATAATAATTACAGAGATAATTAAGGATCCTAATCAAATCAAATCAAATCCCTAGAATCAATTAGGATTAGCAAATAAGTCAACAGGTTGAAATACTAATGTAAATTTTTAATTTTAAAATTGATTACGTCAACATGCAAATAGAAGGTTTATAATTGTAATTCTATTTCAATTTTTTTGAGTTCTTTTTTAATTTATATACTAAACACAAAGAATAAATATAGTAATTAAAATTTATTATCGCAATGAATGATTAAGTTTAGTTTAAAATGAACAAACTGAATCTAAATAGTGTTAATTAGAGTAAAATTACATTATACTAAAAATTATATTATATGCAAAAAAGTGTAAAAAATAAAATCGTAAGTATAATAAGTATAAACAACATACAATGCAAGTTAAATAAAAACTGGTAATAAAAAATTCTAAAGAGGAAAGAAGAAGAACAATAGTGAAACATAAAATGGTGCAATTTGTACAACAAAAATGCCAAGGAAAGATAATCTACCTGGGTTTCAAATTTTAGAAGCAATTCCTCATATTCTGCTTGCATTTCCACTAATTCATTGTCCTGAGACAAGAAAACAGATTAAGCTGGCTTGAATAAGTGAGGCCTTGTTCATGAATAGAATGGTACAAACCTCAAGGAGGCTTTTCTTTCTCAATGGCACCTTCCTCCTATTTGTGACATGCAATAAAGTGCATGGATCAGGAAGAGTACAATCCTCAAGTGTATTATTGCTACAATTTTCATCTTGCTGGGGGCTATCTGCCCCAACTTCAGTTTCAGTCACAAGTTCATCAAAAGGAATGAGTGGTCCCATATCACGACTGCCTTTCATGGGTTTTATGGAAGAAGCTCTTGATGGGATATTAGTATCCATCATCTGAACCAAAGAACACTAGCTTTAACTTGAACCAAATAACCTACAAACTTCTTATCATCAAGGGATAAAAAAAACCAAAGCAAGGACAACATCAAGAACAAAAACTATGCAACTTTGGAGAGTTTTCTTTTCAATATAACACAAGAAAAGAATTAAGCGGTTTCTCCAAATGTCATGACATTGGTGAGAAGGATACATAAACAACACCAACTGGTTTGAGAACAAGGCTTAATAGAATTGAACCCTAGAACATAGCTTCGTAGTTCCAAAATAGCAAAACCGCATTTCCTATTTGAGTTGAGTTCAACCTTAAACAATTTTTTAGCAAAAAAAGAAAAAAGATAATACCTCTTGAACAGCCTGCCTTGAAAGTTCACCCGGGCACCAAGTATCCCGTCTTTTCCCCTATAACATCAAATAATGAACTTTGTAAAAACAATGCTCTTTTTTTTTTATTATTGAAGGTCCTGAAATTATTAAACCTACTCTTTTTATTACTCTATCATCTGTGCTAAATTTACCTAATATTGCCTTTAATTTAATCTTAGTGAATAAATTTACTAAAAACCTAAATTATTGTATTTCTTTTTTTTTTTTTTTCTAATCATTGTCTCATTCAGAATCTTGTAATGAAGCAGATTATTGGGAAATGATATATAATTGGAGTCTCTACCATTTTGGCATGACATGTAATTGAGAGTCTCTATCATTTTGGATGCATGGGTGCATCGGTTTGTTGTTTGCTCTAGTGTCATGTCTCCATTCGAAGCACATTATCCTTTGGAACATCCTTCTTTACCGATTTTGAAAAAGCTATACCCTCAATTTTATGAGATATCTTCAATAGAGTGCGAGTCATATCATTTTACAAAACATAATCAAAACTCCTTTGAGTTTTAAAGTTAATAAATAAACTGAGTCTGCTTTTAAATTAGTTCATTCGAATGTTTGGAGACCATGTCCGGTTGGGTCTAAGACTGTACTTAGATATTTTATCACTTTTGTGAATGATTTCTCTAGAATAACTTGGATTTATTTTATGAAGCATTGTTTGGAAGCATTTTCTCATTTCTCTGCCTTTTGTGCTGAAATCAAAACTTCATTTAATGTTTTTGTGTAAATTTTGCAAAGTGACAATGCTAAAGATTACAGGCTTGTATGATTCAATATGGTATTCTTCATCAATTGTTATGTGTTGATACATTAGATCAAAATGGGGTAGCCGAAAAGAAGAATAGATATCTCTTTAAGGCTGTTGTTGTTTCAAATATAAGTTCCTAAGCAATTCTGAACCGATGTTGTCTCTACTGTATGCTTTCTCATTAATCGCATGTCCTCCATAGTACTAAATAGTAATACTCCCTATAATATCCTCTTTTCTAAAAAGCTATTATTTCCTCTAGAATTATGACTTTTTGGCAACACTTACTATGCTTGGAATGTCAGACTTCATATGACTAAACTTGATCCTAAAGTTTTAAAGTGTGTTTTTTTGGATATTCTCACCTTGGGTATCAGTATTACTCTCCAGAACTCTAGCAAACATATGATCTAAACATATGTAACCTTTTCCGAGCAAATTCCTTTTTTATCATGTTGCACAAACCTCTACTAGTTAGGAAGAGGATGATAAGAACTCTTCGAGCTTGCCTTCTGCTACACAATCTGATGGTAATGTTCCTCCTAGTACCCAACTTACTCTTAAACTGCCAATTGTTCAAGTTTACTCTCAGAGACCAGTACCTGATATGTGCTATGCCAAAATCTTCTTCACCATTGACTCCATTACCGAATGATCTTGACCTCCTTATTAGATAAACGACAGTACAAGTCTATCTATTCTGTTATTAACTTTCTCCTTAATTGTCTCTCTAGATCCTATTTCTTTACCTAAGATAGTTAAAGAAGCCCCGGCCCATTCTGAACGGCGTGATGCAATATTTGAGGAGATCAAGATTCTAGATGAAAATCATACTCAGAAACTAATTGATTTACCCTCTAGCAAGAAGGCTGTAGATTATAAATGGATTTTTGCCATCAAAGTCAATTCAGATAGTTTCCAAGCGGGGCTTAAGGCCTGACTTGTCGCGAAAAGCTATGCACAATCCTATTAACTATTCTGACTGGCCAAAATGACTTCGGTTCGCTTGTTCATCACTCTAGCTGCTCCTCAGCATTAGCCTTTACACCAATTAAATATCAAAAATGCATTTTTACATGGTTTCCTCTAAGAGGAGGTGTATATGGAGCAACCACCTGGATTTGTTGCTTAGAAAGAGTATAGAAAAATCTGCCATTTGAAGAAATCTTTGTATAGTTTAAAGCAGAGTCTCCGTGCATGGTTTTGCAAGTTAAGTGAAGTTGTTCAAGAATTTAGATTGAAAAAAGCATGACCACTCAGTTTTCTATAGAAATTCACATACTAATATTATTCTTCTTGTTGTGTATGTTGATGACATTGTCATTACATGAAATGATATTGCAGGGATCTCTTCTCTTAAATCATTCTTACATGCAAGTTTTCGTACCAAAGACTTGGACCGACTTAATTATTTCTTAGGAGTTGAAGTCTTAAGGAGTAAAAAGGAAATTTTTCTATCTCAAAGGAAGTATATCCTTTTACTTACTTACAAAAATTGAGAAGATGAGAGCTAAACCTGTAGCACACTAATAATTCCTAATATATATCTCAGAAAGGGTGATGGAGATCCTTAACAAATTTTATGTCATCTAAAAGGGACCCATGGACTTGGTACACTCTAAAGTAATCACAGGCATACTAGCTGATCGCGCGGGATCCAAAAGTGATAAAAGATCGACTATATACTACTGTGTGTTTGTTGGATTATTGGAGGAAATTTAGTGTCTTAGAAAAGCAAAAAGCAAAATGTGGTATCCAAATCCAGTGCCAAATCAAAGTATAGGGCCGTAATGGATAAATTTGCTGAAAGAAGTTAGTTTAGACGTTGCATCACTTGCAAAACTCTAGTGTGATAATCAAGCTAGTCTTCACATTGCTTCCAACCCAGCATACCCCGTACGGACTAAGCATATTGAAGTTGATTACCATTTCATTCTTGAGAAAATTCAAGAAAATTTAATTTCCGCCAGTTATATGAAAACAAGAGAGCAACTGGGTGATCTACTCACCAAAGTATTAAATGGGCCTCAAATAGAATATCTTCATAACAAGTTGGGCATGCTAAACATCTATGTATCTATGTTCAAATTTGAGGGGGAGTGTTAGAGTGTCAACATAATCTGTACATAATTAAAGGAGATTTCATCTAGGTTAATTGACACTAATTGATTGATAAAGAATTTTTAAGAATTGCTTTAACAATAAACACACTTACATCAATAGAGAAAATACATAAAAATTATCCAGTTATACCTCATGGTATTTGTTATAGATTATAGGAAGTAAATATATTAATATAGGAAGTAAATATTGATAGATGGGTTAATTGCTTAATCTTAGGGATTGTATAATTATAGACTTGATTTTCTTTCCTGTTTAGATACCGTCTTTTATATATAAATAGGTTGTAATCTTTATTATGAAATACAACATCAAATATTATATTTTTCTACATGGTATCAGAGCCAGGTTTGTAGAGATTTATTTTCTCTCTCGTCAAGTTTTAAATTTTTGGAGACTTAGGACTCCTATTCTTTTGTGTTATCCATCTAGGATAATATTTGTCTCTCACCGTTCACCTATAGAGGATGCCAAAGTCGCCTTGCAACTCCCTTGTCAGATTTGTGGTTCATTTGCCGTTTGGGTGTTGGGTGAAGGCGTCTTTTTGATACTATTCATTTGGGTTACCCATAAAGAGTAACTTTTGGAGTAACTTTTGGAGATTTAGGGCTCTGTTTATTTGGGTTACCCATAAAAGTGTAACATTTGGAGACTTAGGGCTCTGTTCATTTGGGTTATTCAAAAAGGGTAACATTTAGAGACTTAGGGCTCTGTTCATTTGGCTTACTCACATAGGGCTCTATTCATTTGGGTTACTCATAAAGGGTAACATTTGGAGACTTAGGACTCTATTCATTTGGGTTACTCATAAAGGGTAACATTTGGAGACTTAGGTCTATGTTCATTTGGGTTATCCATAAAGGGTAACACTTGGAGACTTAGGGCTCTGTTCATCAGGTATTGTTCACGGGAATTATTCATCAAGTATTGTTCACGGAAATTATTCATCGGGGGACTGTTCACGAGTACGTTCCTCGGGTACTGTTCACGAGTACGGTTCCTTGGGTACTGTTCACGAGTACTGTTCATAGGGTACTGTTCACGAGTCACGGGTACTGTTCACGGATTCAAAATTCTATTCACAGTAAGGCGTTTTATCAAGCTGAGAAAATGTAGTCTCCCGTTCTAATGCTGAATCTAAATGTCGAGTCATGGCAAAAACCGTTTGTGAAGTTTTGTGGGTACGTCAATTATTGGAAGAAGTTGGGTTTACAAATTCGGTGTCTGTTAAGTTGTATGGGACGAGTTGATTATATATGTAACAAGTTGGGCATGATTAACAATTTATGCTCCAACTTGAGGGGGAGTGTTATAGATTATAGGAAGTAAATATATTAATATAGGAAGTAAATATTGATAGATGGGTTAATTGCTTAATCTTAGGGATTGTATAATTATAGACTTGATTTTCTTTCCTGTTTAGATACCGTCTTTTATATATAAATAGGTTGTAATCTTTATTATGAAATACAACATCAAATATTATATTTTTCTACAGTATTATATAGAAATTATCCAATTATTCTTTGAGTTATTACAGATATGATAGCACAATGAAAGCAAGCATAAATAAATCTGAGAACGGTATAATATGTACTATATTGACAACACTAAGCAGCAAGTTATAAGAATATGCAGCATCATCCATAAATCAACAACCTATGACTATACCACATTAATGACAAGTTGCTAGCAGTTTCATAAGATTATTCTAAAACTAGAAATCATTAAAAAAATAACTAAAAAGGGGTATATGCCTTTAAAAAACATAAATGATCAAGGCCTAATTCTTTTTCCCATTTATGAGTTAATCACTAGATTGGCTAATATCTATTTTTTAGGCAAGACTTCTCAAGCTGGAGAAACCCGATATTTCGAGATCAAAAGCAAAAACAAGATACATATACTCCAAATAAGATGGAGAAATGATTTATAACAAGGTAGTTCTCATATAAAATTACCATTGGTCACTAATGATTGATGGTGATTGCTAGTGGCTAGTGACAACTAAGGATAACAAGAGGGCACATATTTAGTTGATTTCCTTTATAGTTTTTTCTGCCTTTTTTACATTAAAAAAATGTAGACATGCATTAAAACTTTTGAAAATGCTTTTGAGGAATTATATTACACTATAGGAAAGGAATAAAAACCTTTTTTTGTTGATCACGATTTTCATCTCTGTTGGAGTGCAACACCATTGAGCTCAAGTTTTTTATTTTCTTGGCCTGCTCTTGCAAAACCTTCTCGCGTTCAGCTTGGGCTCTCTTTTCCTCTTCCAACTCCAAAGCTATTCGTTCCCTCTCTAATTCAGACTGTAAAGCATGAATTTAAATTTCCACATGCATTCTTTTAGAAAAGGTTAATCCTAGAATGGATATTATCAAACCTGTAATAATGTGTTCCGAAGGTTGAGAATTTCCTCTTCCAAATGTTCTGAATGAGAACCCTAATTGAATGAAACATGGCTAATCATTATATGCTTTTGAAAAATACAAATTAGAAAAAGAATGAAAGAAGACATTGCAGATGATTCCATGTAATGACCACATCAATCATGCTAGATGACCAACCTGCAATTTTGCACGAAGCTCCTCAATTTCTTTCTTTTGACGCTTCAACAAGGCAGCATCTGTCAAAATCTGGCGTGATCACATAGTCAATTACACCTCAGCCAAATCACAAAAAACGACAAGAAGAGTAAATCATTTAACATACCAAAGAAGGCCCAATTATAAACATCTAGAAAAGAGCATTTGAAAATGGCAATATAAAAGTGGAAATGGAAACAAAATTAGAACAAACCTCATTCACATGAGCACAATTTGTGACACGTAATGCTCTACTTGCGAATTGAAGACTGCTTTTTGTCTCATCTGTATGAATCTACCATCAAAACAACGGTAATCACAATGTAGATGATCTAAAAAAATAAGTTTACACACCTTTCAGCAACTTCAAAGGAAATATTTTTTAAGTTTTCTCTTCTCTTTCTCTTTCAAATTTCAATTTTTTCTGCATATTTCTCATATAAGTTTAGACCCATTATAAACTAATGCATTTCTAAGCTTATTTCCTCTAAAAAGTTATTAAATTTTCTATATTTTAGTTTTTAGTAGCTGTTTTTTCCCTAAATTCTTCGTGGATTAAAGTGTTAGTTTTGAGTTGAAATTATATTTTGAGCTATTAGTTTACTCGATTTATGTTGGTTTTTCTTATTTTAAACCATATGATGTGTTAAGATACTTTCTATAAATAGTCTAGATTTATAGTGATTGTGTGCATAATTAGGTACTAAGACTATGTGATATGATTGGAATATGATTAGGCTATAATTAGAGGATTCATTTATTTTATTTCCTATTGCATATTCTTGTAAGTAGTATATATACCCCAATTGGCTTTAGGAGAATCATCAAGTATCTTTCTCTCAAATTCTTTGCTTCCCTCTCCTTTTTCATTACTGTTTCAATGTTTAACTTAAGTTAAATAATCTATATTTTATATTTAATGTATTTATACGCATTTGTACACATTGTTCTAAATTAAATCTAATCAATATTATTTTATTTTATGAACTTTACAAACTTTTTAAAAAAATTTGCATAATGCTAGACCGTTACCATTACATTAATGGCCGTTACAGGCCTGTTTTCATTATTCGCGACCGTGAATGTCACCGCAATCGCAATTTAGAACCACACTAGTTTCTCAGATAAAACTTCTTATATTCAAAGAAAAGCTCAAATTATACTTCAGAAGCCTTAGTACCAATGTTAATAAGTTATAAAACTAACACATACATATAAAATGATGGTGTAAGGAAATTTGAAAATATATATTGCCAATTTGTCACCTATTTATCATGAAAAAGAAACTACCATTGGTAGCTATATTGAAGTGGGAGAATTCAAATAAGAGAGATCCCAACCATGTGTACACTAATTGTAGTTATACTAGGTGAAATCATACGGGCAATGGACTAATTCATTTGTAAATTTATTGTTGGATAGCATTAAATTATCATCATAATCTTATTATTTGCATATGTCATTAACAATATTTAAAATAAAAGATATATGCATGTAACAAGCAATTTTTTTTCAATGTTTAATTAAAACTTTGTAAGCTTAGTCTTAAACTTCCATAGTTCTGTCCAATTGATGTGAATATACCAACCTTAATATATCTGTTGATTCTAATAAATAAAATGTTTTGTGACCATTGAAAACTTTCTAATTAGTCCCTTACAACAAATGCCAACAAAAAAAGTACTTGGGGCACATGTGTGAGGTGTGTAATCATAAAAAAAAGGAAGGCGTGAGTTCAAAAATTTATGTCAATTATCTAAACTAGCATTCAACAAACAAAAATTTGTCATTTGTAAAGCCATTTAAATATTCTTACCATAGGAAAAAAAATAGAATAACACCTAATGATGTCAACCAAGCAGACTTTGAAAGATTTCTACCTGAGCAAGTGTAATATTACATATTATAGCTGTGTTTGCATTTCCACCAAGTGCAGGTTGTAAAATTCGTGTGAGTTTGCTATCTCGATAAGGAACATGACCTCTGAATCAAACATCAAAGAAATAATAATCAACAATCTGGTATTTCCCGAAGAAGAGTTTTCAACTATTTTACAGTTTTAGAAGAAGAGGGCTGTTCTTAAACAATTGCAAAACCTACCCTTGGCTTTCAGCACCTTCACTCAATTTTTTAATTACAGTTCCTAGTGTCATTAGACTTTTATTAATATGGGAACCCTCTTTGAGCCGAACACCTTCTGCACCAGTTTTTGCAGCACGTTCTGAACCGGCAAGGTCCACCAAATTCTAGAAGAAAATATAAATAGTAGCAACCATGTCAAAACAAGAATATAACTAGGGACCTTTTTTGGGAAGGGGGGTGAGGGAAGAGTGAGGAGGGTGGATAGAGAGGATTACTTTCATGACAATGTAAATGTGAAAATAATTGTAAACTTGTAAACCAAAGGATATAAGAGAAATTAATGGAATAAAGATGTTAAGTTTCAGTAATAACATACCAAAACAGACACACGGACAGCATCACAGGTGCTGCCAATATCCTCATCCTCAGTTCTCTTCCGACTCTCAATTATCTATTCAGCTAAAACATAAGATTATGGACATATGAAATGATATAATTGATAAGACTGGGAAGAGGATTAACATTACCATGCGGAAAATAGTGTGGGACCTACTGCTGTACACATTCATATTTGTCTCTCCAATATGCCTATGAGCTGAAATTTGGCAAGAGTAGATAATGTATTAGCCATCCAAAAGCCGGCAAGTGAGGCTAAACAATGTGAGAGAGAGAGAGAGAGAAAATTGGGGTTTATAGTGATAGCGATGATTAATAGCCAAAATGCTCAAGAAGATGGAAGGCAGAGTACATAATAGAAGTAATATTTATAACCAAACACCTATTATTTTGGGTAAATTACATGAACCTATCCAAAATCTAACAACATATTCATTTGGTTCCTCTTCTTTCTTTTTAGTGTAAATTATATCAATACTTTAAAAATTTTCAAGTTCCTTTCACATGGATCCATCCATTCGAAAATCATACACATTACCTCCTAAGTTTTTTAAGTATAAATTTCTTAGTCCTTAAATGTTCAAATAAATCATGAATTACAATGTTGCCATGTTTAAAAAATGACGGATTAAAGTTTCAACTTTCAAGTGAGAAAAATCAACGTTCATATGCTTCATTAAGTGCCAACATTGGTGATACAACGTAGCTAATTAACACTCACACACTTGTGAGAAAGAAAGGGTATGAGAGAAATTCTCTGTTGTACTTTATTAAAATGAAAACTGAATTCTGAAACATAAAATAACAGGGTATTTATAAAGCTTTAATTCCCCTAATCAGGAACCAAAATAGAGATAATCTAATCCTGATTAATGTAGGATTTACAAAATAGCTTACTAAATAAAATAAAATACTAAATAAAATAAAAGACCCTTAAAACTAATCTAGAAATAGTAGGAAAGTTTAACTAAGAATTCTAAATATACGTAGGAATCCCAAATAACATAGAAATAGAAAAAGAAAGAATTCTTATCAAAATAAAAGATAAAAAATTAATATTAAAATAGGAACAGTTGCCCTCAATTGTCCATATCAAATGGGCTGGTCACAATTTGGGCCACTGAATAGTTGACCGATTCCAGTCCTAGGAATGACTGGTCTGATTCTAGACCCAACCCATACCTTAGCCAGTTCTAGGTTCTCTACGAAGTATATATCTAGGCAAATGTCCAATTTACCCTCCCCTTCTTTCCCATCTATTAGAGTTTACTTAGTTATGTTTTGAGATGTCATTTTTCTGCAACCAAATTGTACAAGGTTACATCAGTATGCAAGACAAGCGGCATTTTTAATGTAAACAACATTTCACTTCTGATCAGAACTTAAAGGAAGAAGAAATTGTATAGATTAATTACATTCTCCAAACTGCATCAGATCAAGAACTTGTTGTGGAGAGGCAACAATTTCTTCCCGCAAACCAGCAACATATATTCCCCTCTACATATAGGAATCAAAATAAATAAGTAGCAAATTATGGATATAGCAAGCATATATTATGCTAGGCAGATATTGAAGTACCTCCAGATTTTCATGAATCTGAAGCTTTCGGTGTTCGGGAGCCAATAAATCATTGATATCCTCATTATAGATCTCCATATATGACATTCGTAGAAGAAATTCTCGATCGGTATCCTAACATACAAGAAAAATCATCAACAATAATGAAAAAGGTTCACAATGAAATTCAGACTTCTATATTTAAAGTTGCATAGTTATGCAAACTCCTAATGTAACTGGATAACCTCCTCCCCTTAATGGCCCCAGATATCTTCATTGACATAAAAGAAGGTCCAAAGTTAGTAATCTAATTATGCTGTCTTGTTACTTAACCCTTATACCAATTTTTTCATTACCAAGAAGATGACCTTACCGGCTTACCTCTTGTATAATGTCAAACAAATCATGAACTGCCAGAGGGATGACACCAGGTTCACTGGCTGAGCCTCGCATTGTATGTGTCTTTCCACTGTTGGTTTGCCCATATGCAAAGACAGTGCCTACATTATAGCAAAAAAGAGTATAATTCTCGGAAAACATAAATTCAACAAAGATAGGCATAAAAATAGAAATCGCCCGTCAAATTCAAATTAGACACATTATATGTTGATAGCTGCATCTTTCAACTTGAGCAAGGACCAAATTCGAGTTGTCCCTCCCTAGTCTTTTATACCCAAAACAATACAATCATAGTGAAGTGGTAGAGAAAGGGGTTAATACGAAATTCCAAATTCACACTTTCAAGGAAAGTATCATATATACACAAATCAAGTTTGTACCATTGAACCCGCGAACAGCTGCAGCAACAATTTCTTTTGTACGAGCTTTGTACACCTCTTCCGTCTTACAGTCTTCTCCAAAAATTCGATCTAACAGTTAAAATAAATAAAAATTTGAAATAAATTAGAGAAGCAAATCTGAAACATTAAGCTGAAAATTTCGGGCTATACACACTTATATATATATATATATATATATATATATATATAGAGAGAGAGAGAGAGAGAGAGAGAGAGAGAATGAGATAGTTATGTTAAGAGAGATAAGGTATGTACCGAATTCAAACTTGGTGGAGTGGTTGGGGATGAAAACCGAGTTGCCGGAGATTCTCCACGGGCTTGTCTTCGAATCCTCCGCCGAGAGTGGCCGAGCTCTGACAGTTACGTGTATTCTCTCCATTTTGATGCTGGAAAGAGGAAGAGGGAGAGGGAGAGGGCCAGACGCTCCACTGTAGTGGCGGAATCAGAAAGGCCCGCCTTGGTATTTCTTTTCTGTTTTCCCGCTCAGAGTTGCTTTTGACCAATTGCGAAAATGTCCCTCCACGATATTTTACAAGCTATTAAACTAGGCCGTGTTTGGTTGGTTTGGAAATCTGGAACCGATATTTTTGAAAATTCCAGAATTACCCTGCCATTCTCTCGTACTCCCCCTTACGTCCCCTTTGTTTCTTTCCCTCGTTCTTCCCTCTGCCTCCCTCCCTCCCTCTTTCGCTCTATTCTTTTCCCCCTCTGATTGTTGCGTTCCCTCACTCTGATTCTCTGATGAAAAATCAGCTGGAAGCTTCATAGAATGTCGGAGGAGGAAGTAATCCAGAAAAACCATGACACATCAACTATAGAAACTCAAATCAACCATAACAACAAGAAGAAGGATGTGGATCCAGAGTTGTTCAGCTGCTTGCTTCAGCCGGTGAACGCCGATGCTGATCCTGAATATATTGGCATTCGCCGTCTCCTTCTCTATCGCAAGGCTGAGTCCGGTGATCTTCGCCGACTCGTAAGCTCTCTCTCTCGCTCTCTCTCTCTCTCTCTACTTTCAAATGTATCAATCAGTATTTTTTTTAATAGATCTAGCCGATGGCAGATACTTGGAGCTAGTTTGAGGCTCATGCTGTTGAATTAGTGTCATTGGAGAAATGAAGTGTTTTAAATTTTCCTTTTCTGTTTTCTCTTTTGCAACTTCAATTGTCAAGTTAATGTCATAGATTTGGACGAAAATTCAAACTAGAATTGATGCTTCAAATAGATATTTCCTAGGGATGAGTGGTCTTAATAGTTACAATTCTGAAAGATAGATTTCTATTGGGTCTGGGATGCAATAGGAGATTGACTGTGGTGTTCAAGATCGAACCTCATTTGTATAATTCCGACTTTCAATTGTTTCTAACTTCACATAGAAATGAAGATGTTGAGTGACTGCGGGTTAATAAATGGTCCAATTGTTACTCTCTAGCAGAACCTTTTGTAGTGAACACCTGTCGTGATGAGCACAAAACTGAGTTTGGACACTGTTTATCTAGAGTAATTTGTTTAGCAGGTAATATTGGAAGCATTGATTGGCCATCTAAGTTTGAACCTTGGGAGTGAGAAATAGGAAAATTAGGAATACTAGTTGTTTTCCTACAAATTTCTAATTGGGATGAAATTGGAGGCTTGTTGTGGAATTGTTGTAGCCTGTTTCAATCACTTTAAGATCCAAGTTAGATCGAGATCTTCAGTTTCATTTAGTTTTGGAAAATATTTCACATCACTGTGGAAAGATCGCAACCCTTATTGTGGTTAACCACATTACTTAATACATGACGGTATTCATTTTCCTTTAGTTCCTCTGTGAACATTTATTATATATGGCCAAAATTGTTAAGAATCTTGCCAGATCTATTGACAATTCACTTGCCAGTATACATGGGCCTTTTGCCATAATTGCACCATAATCAAATGTACATAATTGCACGAGTGACTATAAAGTTTCTGGGGTGATAGAGGAAAAGGATTTAATGTTGTGCAATGGCAAAGGGTGCAAGCCCCAAGTCCCTCTGAGAAAAGGAACTAGTGAGGTAGGTTCTATATAATAGCTTGTGAAAGCTACTATTAGCCAGCAACAAAGGACTTACTGTTGTGTATGTGTAGGCTAATTTTCTCCTAAGGCCCAAGGTTTGAGTGAGGCCATGATTTATTGCAGTTGAGAAGGAACCGACAATTAACTAACCTTGTGTGTGGATAGGAGAATTTGAAATATGAGATTGAATTTGATAAAATATATGTTTTTTTCAATTTATTAGATTGATGAATATTGCTTAAGCTTTATAAACATGGAATATATGATAGTTAAATATGGATTTGAAATTATTCACAAAATAGTATCATTTCAAATCCACTCCAAAAAGCTCTTAATAAATAAGATGGTACAATTTGAAATCAATAGTTTGTTAAAAATCTATATTAAAACTAAGTCCAAATCCTCAATTTCAAGTCTAAGTATCCAAACAAACAGATCATAATTTATTTTGTAATGTGTTTTTTTTCCACATTATATTCACCTTATCCTCTAGAAGAAAGTTTCAAGCATCATGGTTTTTTACATTTATTTGTTAATCGAGCATCGTAGTTTTAATTTATTTGTTATGCTTTTTTATTTCATCTCTAAAATAATATGTTGGCATATGTGTGCAATCTTGGCATAAGTGTTTTATCCACATTGAGGGATTGTTCGCTAGTTAATTGTTTACTATGTTACTGTTCTCCTTGTTGACATCTTTGGCTTCCTCCTCTTTCCTTCCCTGTAAATTTAAGAAATGGCTTGCCACTTTGATTTATGTTGAAGGATTGGAGATGCAATGGAAAAGGGTATGCAAGCTATCGTAATTACATTCGCAGGCCAAGAAATTGGGAAAGTCAACAAATGGCAAGCCTCCAAAGCACTCCAGGGGACAGGTAAAATTTACTTGATGAGTTACTTAAGTAAAACTATGAACGCTCTAAATATCCTTGTATGGCGTTTTTCTCCCTTTTTTTTTCTATGATCATTATATAATTGGCATGTCTGAACCTGTGTTGCATAGATTTTTCAACAGAAAATTCTTTCCGTTGTGTAGCTTTGGCCTTTGTCTTCTGTGAAGCTTGTGATATTGTTGCCTTTGCTGTATTTTGAGAATTACTATGATTTCTTTCATCAATGTAGTTTCTAATTTGTGAGTGCTCTTTCAATTTATAATCTATACAATTCTGACATCAGGGTAATTTACTGGTTGATGGATCAGTGGGCGATGGCTTCAATGTCCAAGTCCACTGTCCCATTTATTTGATGCAGAGAGCTGGAGTTCTAGCAGGGTATGTATCATTTTGCATTACAATCTCCTTCACAGCTTCTAACATTAACACATCTCTTATTCTCCAATCTAATTAAACCATTCCATTTTCATCGATTGAGGTGATTGGCTTCTTGTTATGGTTCTCCTAGTCTCCCGCATAATTGCTGAAAGTACCAAGGTGGTATTTTTACCTTTTTGGCCTGTAAAATCTATGTGATGATTAAAGTTAAGGCCTAAAAAAGAAAAAAAAATTGCATCATTTGCGAGTGCTCTAATAGTGTAGTTTTTATTTTTTTCACTTTAAGCTCTAGTCTAGGCCAAAGAATCAAGTTTTAATTTTATCAGTTCTGAGATTTGTCATTCACACCATACATCTTGCAAGTCATATAAATCTGATGGAACAAGATTCTATGTACTAAAATATTTGGAAAGAATTGGTTGATAATGTTAATACTGCCTGAAATTTAATATTTGACAAGTCTGACAAAAATATTTGTATCATATGCTATCCTTGCATAAAAATTGCTTTTATTTATACTCAATTACTCATCACTTCATTTCTCAATTAATTTCAGTGCACTTCATGAGAAATAAGCGCAATTAGTTTATTTTAGGAGTTGGGAATTGGAAAAAAAAAAAAGATTCGTCTGGAATTCAAATTATAGTATGGTAGCGTGCAACTGACTTTGAAAATTATCTCATTTTGACTCTGCAGTTGTTATCTTTGCCTGAACCTTGTTAGTAAAGAGACTTATCTAGTAACTTACAATGATTGCATGACAATAATATCTTTGGCCTGAACCTTTTATGTAGTAACTTGCAATGCTTGCATGATAATAACAAAATTGCTTTACATCTTTGGTTTATTCTCCTTCCCTGTAATTTTGAACTTCACTTGCAGAACCTAACTGGCAATCTGCCTTCAACTCATAGAACAAGTTTCAGCTCAAGTGCAAGTGATATTGATCATCCACGTCATCGAGGGGTTGAACCTGCATATTCTTTTGTAGGAATGCACTGCATCTTTGATCAATGCAAATCTGCTGGTATTCTTTTGAATCTTTTGCTGCTATGTGCATTTACTTTTGGTAGAGTGAGGAAATTGAGGAAAAGTCAGGAGGTACATTCGTGTCAATTTTTTGAAGTATGGTTCATCAAAAGATAGGAGACTGCTGATTCTATTTTCTTGTTGGTTGGTTATGTTTGTTGTTTTCTGTTTTGTTTACCTTATCCTTCAACCTGTTTGGTCTTTTACGCAGTTACGGTTTTGAAGTTTGGCCACATGAGTTCTGATCTACTTGCTTATGGGGCAGCAGATGGGACCTTGACAGTATGCACTGTCTCTGAGCCACCTTCAGTCCTCAAACAATTAAAGGGACATTCAAGAGATGTCACAGGTTCGATTAACTGGTATTAACCTTGCACATGCTGATATTACTGCATGATTCAATAATATCCTTTGTGTCTCGAGGGTAGAGGGTTGCACTTGCATAGTTACGTGTCTCCTCCAAAATTTTGGGGAGAAGGTCAACCATCTGCAGAAGCAAAAATATGGAATCATGTGATATTGTGATGTACTCTCAATATGACATGGACCACATGGTCTTGTATTATTCTTTTGCTGTCTACAGAATGCAAACTGCATGGTTACGTCTGGAATTACTAATTGGCCTAGAAAACATTATCTGGAAACCTATTAAGTTGAGTAGGAAAAATTCATAAAACTACTGTGTTTAATGTTTCGACACTTAAGGGTCATCCTCTTTTACATTATTTTAGTTTGAGAAATACGTCATTGTCATTTTTGTTTCTTTCTTCCTAATATGCTCAAAACATTCTTATCTATTGTCCTTGTGTCATAAATGACAATTAAACTTTTTTTTCCCGAATAAATGACAATTAAACTTGCACATTATCTTTGTAGATAACTTTATGTTAGCCATATAACACCATTAGTTCCCCATTAGAATTTTTTTTTTTCAAGATGAATTTTTATTATTGAGAAAAAAAAATCATAGAAAAAAAGATGTTTTCCTCAGCATGTTACAATTAGAAAACATTAGCAAACCATTTATTTTCATGTAACTAATTATTTTATATTATAGTGATACTATTTAAACATGATTAGTGATACCAGTTATAATGATATTAAAGTGATTATAGATGATACAAAATTTTATTTGTTCTTTACACAATTCATGGATATAAGGGGAGATGGGAAAGGAGTTTTTTTTTTTGAAGGTAGGAAGAAAGGAGATGGAAAGGCAGGAGAAAATATTTAACTAATTGTGTGCGGTAAGCTAAAACTAAATAAATAAATGGAAGCATTTTTTTTTTCTCTTGGATGGATGGAAGGCAAAGTGACTGAAGTCATAAAAATAATTTTGTTTCCATGAGTTGGAAGTTTTTACACCCCTAATTGGGTATCTATAAAGGAGTTCTCCTCCCTTCCCATCCATTATACATCCATGCATAGTGTGAGTGTCAAAGTGCTAAATCACAAGGTATTTAATTTTCCCCTATCAATTGTTGTGAATTGCATGTTTGCATCCACTTTCTTTGAAGCATCAATAATATTGACTCTCAGAGTCCCCAGATTGGGATTCTGATTAGAGGCGTATACTAAAATCAGCAAAGAGAATTATTGAATGATGATTGAAAAGCAAGTGTTTGATGACTGTACTCATTGCTGAATGTTAAAAATCCGATATATTGCTTTTCCGTGTTTCTAAACCATAAGTATACTTTCAGATTTTGACTTCTCATCCAACAATCAGTATATCGCGTCCTCATCCATGGATAAAACTGTTAGAGTGTGGAAGTTATCACAAGGCCTTTGCATTCGAGTAATATATGGAGTCTCTTCACAATTGTGTATTCGTTTTCATCCTGTAAGTATGAAGTTTGACATTTGCATTTACTTTGAACTGTTTTAAGTGTTTTTGCCTTTGGAAATTTCCTGTTTTTCTCGTGGCATGAGCCCATCTCTGAAATTGTTTATCCTTCTAAACAAGTACAATTTCCAATGTTTTTCTGTTCCATTGTGAGGTTTTAAACCTTTTTTTTGTGTGTGTATGTATGCAATGTATGAAGTGTATCAATAAGGCTTATTGCTGCAAAATTTGTCTGTCCTTAATATTTTCTTCTCTTTTGTGGTGTAGTTCACCAGAAAAGTTACTATTTCTTCTCTGTCTCCTTTGATGCAGGTAAACAACAACTTCCTTTCAGCTGGCAACGAGAACAAAGAAATCACTGTAATTACCTTTTACTTTGCTGTACACAATTTTGACATGACTGACTTTCTATATTTACTTAAAGATTTTCTGGTAATTGGTTGAATGTAATAATCATCTCTACTTAGTACTTGTGAAGATCTGAACTGAAAAATAGGGGATCTTCCTCATTTCTTAAATGATTTTAGTAGTTATTTGTAACAGCTTCTTGTGAGTCTGCATTCATGTTGGATTGATAATTAGTTAGGCTCTTATTGCTGTGATTGCACTTGGCTTTCTAATAGGAAGAATTGACAATTCTAGGTTGTCCTATAATTTTTCACTTGAGTTGACACCATTTGTTTGTAAACTTCTTTTTTGATATTCAGGTATTCAATTTCAGCACTGGCAGGATTATTCGTAAATCAGTATTTTATTCTAAGGTTACCTCTATGGAACATGATCACACTGGTCAGCTCATTTTCTGTGGGGATGCACAGGTGAGTGTTAGATATTTAATATCCTCTTTAGTATCTGATGGATCAATGCATTACCATTTGGGCATTGGCTTACAGAGCAACACATGCAGGGATGTATATACTGTGTAAGGATGGACTCACACACAGGTGCCTTATCACGTTCTCACCGCCATCGAAATGGCAAGAGTAAATGTCCAGTAACGACTGTGCAGTACCGAAGTTTCTCTCTGTTGGCAGGAGGCCCTGTGTTGCTGACATGCACCCAAGATGGAAATCTCTCTTTCTTCAGGTTTGTTTGTGAGAACATGTCTTGCTACTATTTGGCTTTGTATTGATGCTTCGAGCAGCAAATATAGTTTATATGCTGATGTGGTTTTGCAGTGTGGCCTTGGAAATACAAGGTTATCTGACCCTCCGGTGTTCACTCAAATTGGCGCCGCGGTTACATAACATTCGGGCATCTTTCTGCCCGCTCCTTTCCCTTGAAAAAGGAGAATATATAGGTAGTCTCAAATAAGAAGATGACATGTTTTAAGGAGAATAATTGCTTTACTGACTTCTTCTCTCCTATTGGGCAGTTGTGGGAAGTGATGATTCCAATGTTTACTTCTATGATTTGACGCGGCCAAGACATGCATGTGTGAACAAGCTACAGGTCCGTCTCCTTTGGTTACTAGGTTTAATTGGTTAGACTGTATTCACCTGTATGTTTTCATCAGAGGGACATTTGTGACTGCAGGGCCATAGGTTTCCAGTTATTGGTGTTGCTTGGAACCATGGAGAGAATTTGTTGGCTTCATCTGATCTTTATGGCATCGTTATTGTATGGAAGAGAGCAAAGCTTCAAAGAAACATACATGGTGACAAACCTCAGACACCATGAGGAATGATGAAGGAAAATAGTTTCTTTTTTCTTGCCTTGTTTAGCAATTACAGCTTCTCACATGATATTTCATGAATTTTTGTAACTTTCTGTCTCCCACACAAGCAACCTGAGCGATCATTATTTGTATTAAATTTTATACTCGGTTTGTTCAAAGGAACCCTTGAAAAATTAAAAATCCTGTATAACATTATTTACATTTTTTCAGAACTATGTGGTTGAGGAATATGCACGTCTAGTGAAACATACAGCATGAACAAGTATAAGAGTCTGTTGATCAGAAATGTGGAGAAGGGCTTCTTTTTTTTCCATATATAAATATTATATCAATCAAAGAGTTCTAAAATTGATTGGCAATTAAATTTTTATGTGTTTTCTAGTAAAGCTTTTACCTAGTATTTTTTTTTTCAACTATTTTTTAACAGTATTTAAATATAGTTGTTTTAAAGCAACTTTTGATGTTGAAATTCAATTCCCAACGGGAAAGTTCCTGTTTGAAGGCCAAGGTGCTTCGCAAATTCTCTGTTTTTAATCAAGAATTTTATAAAAATTTAATTGAAATAATTTTTTTAATAAATTCCCTTGGAAGGAAATGATTTGATTTTTTTAACTTAAAAAATTCTTATATTAAAAAAATTGAAATTTCATATATTTTTATAATAGTTTATTTAATTTTTTTAAAATAAATTATGCCAAGATAAAAAAAAAATATGCGAGAAAACTTGTATGTGCTTCTCGTTACGTGACCTTCAAAATCAAAATACTGGACGGATGGCAGGTCCCATATTCTATATGAATCAATGAAAAATGATAAAATTAAACAAAGGGATTGTATTATTAAAAAAATCAAAATAAACTTCAACTAATTAAATTAAAAAATTAATATCACCACACTTCAAGTTTTAAATAATAATTTATTTTAAAATCCATTTCTTGGAACTATGAAGTGACAAGTTAGAAAGTAGCCGTACAAAATTTGAATTAAACCTTCCTTCGTCCACCTTCCCTTCGTGGCTCTCGAGCCTTTCCTCATAGCTGCGTGCAGGACGAAATTTCCATTTCTAATATAAACAGTTGTTTTCAATTCCTCCCGTTTGTACGAACTCTTTTTAGGAGTTTCTGGATTTCTACTACTGTTTCATGCTATGGCTGTTCTTCCTGTGGACGAAAAGCCGGTTCGCTCTTCATCTCTCTCTCTCTCTCTCTCTTTGTGGCGCTGTCACCATTAACTGTATGTATTTATATGAACTGTAATTTCTTTTTTTTTTTTTCCCTTTTTCTTTTTATCTGTTTGCAGCCAAAGCGAGGAACGCCTCCAAAGGTGAAGGAAAATTTTCTTGGCGGAAAAGCTTTGGCTGTTATCAAAATGACAAGCAAGCAAGTGAGAACCCACTCGCTCTGTTTCTAGTTCATATGAATTTTTTCCCTTCTCTTATTATCTGTTTTTAGTTAGTTTTTTCAAGTCTTAGAGAGTCAGGGAAATGAAATACCTATCTGTTATTTGCGAGAATGCACTTAACTCTGGATGCGTATCAAATACTCTCACCAGTTTAAATGTTAAAAATGGTAAAGTTGAACTGACAAGAAAATATTATTGACCCTTAAATAGGTGACATGCCATAAACGGAAGAGAGCCGAAGCAGTCAGTCTATATGATAATGAAGAGCTTAAATCTGCAGTCTTGAAGCGAGCCGCAGAAGTTGAATCAAATCTAGCACCTGAATTTCCTAGCATGATAAAACTTATGCTTCCTTCTCATGTTTCAGGAGGATTTTGGCTGGTATATATTAAATCTTCTGTTTTCCTTTCCCACATTTTCCCATATCTGAAGATAGAGCTATATAATACAAGCTAACCTTTTGGATATAGGGTCTTAATAAGCAATTCTGCGATGAACATATGCCAAAACAAGACACAATGATTGTTTTGGAAAATGAAAGTGGAATGAATTATCAAGCAAAATATCTCGTAAAGAAGGTAGGCCTTAGTGGAGGATGGAGAGGTTTCAGCATAGCTCACGAGTTGCTAGAGGGCGATGTCTTGGTTTTTCAACTAGTGAGACCAACTAAATTCAAGGTGCTTGTCTGAACCTTTCCTCTTAGCTTTATGTATTAGCCTTTCACTTAACACTTGGGGAGTCTTTTATTTTCCCTCGAAAATGAAATGCCTTTCATCTTTAAGTGTTGTCTACTTAACTGCTTCTTTTTTTTTTCCCTTTAAAGGTCTACATTGTGAGAGTAAATGGTCTAGAAGAAGTTGATGGTGCTCTTGGCCTTTTGAAATTGGATAGTTGTATTAAACAAAGGAGTCCTGGTATGTTGTTCAACTGTTTAGATTGTGCTTACTGTTGCCTGTAATGTTTTTTTTTTATAAAGGAAAATTATTATTAAAACCAGAAAAAACTTAGCATGACACACACCACTGGAATCCAAAACCAAACCAGAAAAATCCAACCTAGGTCTTGTAACTATAAATGGTCCTGATGCTTGCAAATTTATTCATTTCTTTCAGAGAATCTGAGTACAGCTACTGAAGCTATAGAATATCAGGAGACAGAGCCCCACTTAATGTGCAATCCAGATTTAAACAATCAAAAGTATGTTAATATGGCCAATGGTGCTAACTATGGGCACTTATCAGATCATTCTGAAAATGAACGTGAGGATCTTGGCTTTGATGTTTTGGATGGAATCAGATTGTCAGAATCTGCTGTTGATTTTAATCAAGTGAAGAGTTTTGATGATTTTGACATTATAATTAATGGTTTAGTTATAAACCCTGAGCTATCCAGGCACCTTCAATCCAAGTATTATGATCTTTGCTGCAGCCAAAGATCATTTCTCCATGAACAGCTTCTTGGTGGCCTTAATTGTAAGCTGGCTGCAGGAGTAATAGCAGAAACTATTAACATTGCTGATGCCATTAGAGCATCCAAGCTTACCAACCCACTAGAAAGTTTTGCTACCTGGAAGAGGACTTTGAAAGCCTTCCAAACACTGGGAATGAACATCAACTTCTTGCTTGATCGGTTAGATCAGCTCACAAGCCTCGCTGCAAAGTCAAGAAGGCATAAGGAAGCTAGAATTGAAAGAGTTAATGCAGAAGAGGAGTTGAGAACCCTCGAGACAAAGCTTTTGGAAATAAAAGAGACTAGTAGTAGACTTGATATTGAGATTCAGCAGTTGGAAGCGAAGTCTGAGAATTACGAACTTAAGTTCCGAGAAGTAGCTGAAGCCCCATGGTGAGCAGAACATGGTATTGCCATTTATAGTTTTTGGTTAGGAAACAAGGGCTTCTTCTTCAGTGAGGCCAATGATTTTTATGCAGGGATGGTTGTAAATATAAGTATCAACTGGAAATTTTGACAAAGAAAATACTCAGTAGCAACGTTTAAGGGAGTATTTTCTGCCAGGAAAGATAATAGATTGAGACTAATCTTTCTTTCCTATTGTTTGTATTGCCAGAAATGTAATTGAACAGCTTATGATGAATTTTAATTGGTGTCTCTATACAAGAATACACTTTCTCAGGTCTTCACACCCATCTCATATTTAGCCATATGCATGGTTATTTACTCTGCAGTGTATTATATGTGTATTTGAGAATATGCTTGATGTGTTTAAATTTTTATAATGATAATGCACAGGTACTTGAGAACCTATATTGATCTAGATGTGTGGTTATGGAATTATGAAAACTTTACAATTTGCCCAGAAATTCTTCATGGGCATTCTTTTTCTTCCCTGAGAAGTAGAAAAGGAGCATGAAGGAAAATATCAAAATTCAAACGCAAGCAAAATGGCAGGATTAACAAACTTGCTCAAATGCATTCAAATATTAGATTAGCTAGTGGAGAAGGAAGTGGGAAATAGTCAGATACCTTCCTCCAAGAGATGTAGAAACCTTCATGAAGAACTCCTGAAATTCTCGTTAGGTGAAGAAGGGTGAGTAGATAAACAGGCCAGGTCTCCAAATAAGTGTTTTCTAGAAAAACAACATTTTAGTTACTGTTAGAAAAAGAGTTTGGAAAATTCTGTTTTGTAATTTTAAATTATTTTTGAATATTTTCTAAATAACATTTTTAAGAACATACTTTTTTCAATCTCTGGGAACCCATCTATGACTGAGGGACCTGCAGATGAAAAGAAACTATGTATTTATTTTAACACTATTGATTCTGAAAGATGAAAAAAAGCAATTGACTTCAAGAATCGATTTTAACCTGCTTAACCCTAAAATTGCACTGGAATTTGGCAACTTAAAAAATCGAATGCATAAACCCTATTCTCTGAGGAATGCCGTTTGCTAAACCCCTGCAAATCTAGCTTCTTGTGATGACCTCCGGAATGAAGAATTTTTAATGGTAGATTGCTGCATCTTCCTCTGCTTTTGGAGTCATTCATCCATAGACAACGGGTATATCCGTCGTCGTTTATCAGCACTGGCTAAACCCTGCCGATGACATAATACACGTGAAGCTTCATGAGAGTCGAACACTTTGTTTATATCCTACGCTCCAATAATCAAATAACAAACCGAAAGACTTGTTTAGCTTCCATAGATGGATGGAAAATTATTGCAGTAAATTTTTTTTAAAAATAAATTTAAATTACAATCAGAATAATATTACATTAGGAAAATAACTTAACAGATAAACCTTACTTGTTCAAAAATCAAAATTTATTATGATTTGACAAAACAGTTCTACAACCGTCACATTTCTCAAATCCCAGATTACTAGCCATAATCTTTACTTCAATGGCCTTTAGAGGTAAGCCAATAATCTTGATTCCAACATGCTTACTCGGTAAGTCAGTTCGATTTAAAATTAAATAGAATCAAATAAATTAAAATTAAAATTTTGATTTTAATAAAAATCTAATCGAATTGATTTTGATCAGTAATTGAATTGAATTAAACTGATCTGATTCAATTCGATTCGATTTAATTTAATCAGTTTAAATTTTTAATATATTTTTTTATCTTTTACGGTATTTTAAAATTTAATTAAAATCTTTATATTATTGAAAATAATATATTATTATTACTAATCGGTTTGATTTTTTTAATTTTTTTTATTAAAATTGAACCGAATTGAAATAACTGAAATTTTTGAAATTAAAAATGAAATTAAACTGAAATAAATAAAAACCGAACTAAATTTTTAAATTAATTCAGTTGGATCAATTTTTTTTATTTAAACTGAATACTGCTCATCCTAATAGCCTTAATTCAGTTGGATTAGTTTTTTTTATTGGAACTGAATTCTTCTCAATCTAATAGTTTTATCAGCATTACTGTTTGAGTTATTATTTAAAATCGGAGAAAATTACAGTTTAATGCATATGATTTAGTAAAACTAATTATTTAGCTATTTTATTTTAAAAATATTTTAACTATTTTTTTTTCAATAGTTAAAATGATTTATGCTATGTAGTGGGGATGAATTTAAGTAAAATTTGTAAGATTAATGCATCACATGGTTTATTAAATTTCTTTTTTTTTTCTGTTTTTAGATTTACTAACTTGACCATATAAAGCTTTTGGTAAACTATTTGTATGAATTCATTGTACAGCAATTTTGTTTAAAAATAAATAAAATTGAAAAAACAATTAAAAACATGTTAGAAATTTTGCAGCCCTCCAAGCCTTTTACCAATCCATCCCAAAGTGGAACAATCCAATCCTTCATAGAATTTTGTGCCCATGTAAATCCCTTTTCTCACCTTTCTAAATTTTCTTTTTTTTTTTCCTGACATTAACCAATTGACTATATTTGACAAAGATTTTAAATTTAAATTTAATTAAAACTGTTTTTATTAAAAAAGATAGATGGATGTTTCAAATTTTATTTTTTTATATTTTTTTAATTAAGAATGAAATTAATAAGAAAAGTCAAGAATTACAGCAAGAGTAATTGCAATGTCATTTTCTAGTAGCAGAGCTTTAAGTGGGAAAATGAAGAAAAAGGAATACACAAATTGAAAAAGAGATACCTCGAAGAGACTCACCAACACTAAACTTGGATCTCATTCTCAATAAGTCTTAGTAAGCAAAGGGATCATACACTCCAAACAAATCCAAAGTTGTTTTGCCTTATTGTATCACCTTTTTATGAATTTCAAAATTTACAATGGGCGAGTAAACTTACTTAGAGAAAAAAACGTCCTTCCCTTTTATCTCTTTCACTTTTATCCGCTAGTAATATTTAATCGTTTTTCTACTACAATGATACCCATCTCTATCTATCACTCAGATCCGCATATATGAATGCATTAGAGTCTTTATCCACATCAGGCGACCATTTAATTTCTTTGATTTCCGTACAGATAGAGCTGCGAAGTGACTGGACCAACTATTTTCTCTCACGTCATATCACCGAGTTAGACTATTTCTTATCGAATCTGCGCTCATGACTGATTTAACCTCCACCACATATCCGAACTTGAGCCTACGATATTGAATCGATTTTCTTAAAAATGATTTGATAGGTTTTGAACTCGTATTTTTTTTTCATGATTATGTCATGCCTCCCTAGTGTAGAAAATTCGGCAGTAATCATAATTCATATTTAATTTAAATTTTAAATGTCTGTTTAATTATGCAGATACTATATTAATCTTTTCAATCAAATTAATCATTTCAAATTAAATTATAAATAAATCCAACTTATTATGTATTCAATTTTTATATAAAAAATAATTTTAAATTAATTTATAAATTACGAATCCTTGTTGTCGGACAATTCAAAAAATAATAAAATATTTTTATTAATTTAAAAATATTAATCTAATAAAATGAAATCAAATTTTCATGTTTTATTTGCTATTAGTCAAAAAATGGCTTTTACATAAAATTCATAGAATCTTTTAATTATTCACCAACCCAAACCAACCTTGCTTTTTCAGAAATTAATTAAAATTCTAATCCATCATATCTTTGATCTTTCGGTGCAGCCACACTTTGACTGCCAAGTTTTTCACTCCACATTAGACAGTACTGTTGGGCATTCTTTTTATTATTATTTTTATTGATAAAAAAATTACTTTAAAATATTACAATTAAAAAAAATGATTAATATATATTTTTTCCTTAAAAACAATTCAAGAAGTAATACCAAAACAAATGCTTGTCTAAGGCTGCTTTTTATTTTTTGACATTTTCTAAGATGTCTGTTTCTTCTTATTCAATAATTAATTAAAAATATTACATATACACTAAAGATCATAAACCCAATTCCCAAAATTTTTTTTCACATGAAATTTTATTTTTCAAAAAAAAATATTATTTAATTAATTCATGTGATATAAAAAAATCCATTAATTAATTCAGTTGTAATGGAGCTTTATAAGCTCTTCGAAGAGGGATTACAGCTAGAGTTGTCTAGTACAGGTGCATTGATCGCACATATGAGAGTGACACTAGTGTTTCTGGAGCAGATCGCTCAGAGACAGCATGAGGACCCTGAGTTGATGAAAATTGCCAGGACTGTTCAGTCAGGCAACAGTGCAGAGTTCAGATTTGACAACAAAGGGATCCTCCGCTATGGAAGTCGACTTTGTGTACCAGATAGGGGCAGTGTGAAGGAAACATTATAAGGGAAGCTCATAATGCAAGGTATAGTGTTCACCCAGGAGGCACCAAAATGTACCAGGATCTGAAAAGGGTTTATTGGTGGCCAGTCATGAGGAAAGAAGTGGCGTAAAAAGTCTATTAATTTATTTTTTTTATTAATTTTAACGGTTAATTATTGTATAAATGAACAAAATTTAAAATATTTTTAATATAAATATAAAAAATTAATTAGTAGATATTTTTATAAAATTAAACGATTAACTAATAAGTTTTTTATATTACAGAAATTAAATAATAAAAAATTAACGTTTAAAATTAGTAAATTTTTTAAATTATTATCGGTGAAGTGTGCAAAATGTGATATAGTTATGCATGAAAGGACAATGTACAAAATTAAACAAGATTAAAATACAAAAGAGGGAATTGTGGGATTGAATGTTTTAGTCAAAAAAGGTTAGTTGGTAAATTTCAAGTGTATGGAAATGTGACAGAAGGTGTGGTTGGGAAAAGATGGGTTAGCTTAGATCAATTGTTGAAGAGTATCACAAAATTAAATCAATTGATGTGTTGCTTGCTTAGAACAAGACAAATTAGCAACTTTATTATTTTTAATTAAATTTTAATTTGCAATGTGCTTTTTTTAAAAAAAATAAAAAATATTAATTTAGATGGTCCTTATTTAATTAAAAATTAATTTGCAATATGATACCAAAACTCCATTTTTGGAAATACATGCAAAGAACTTAGGCATGATGTGTTGCAATAAGTAGGTAGGAGAAAAGTAACAGATTTTGAAGATTGATAAATGAAAATGTGCAACAATTCTAACAAACTTCACATTATATGAGAAAATTAATTTATGTAAGTTTCCACTTTTACCAGAATTGAGTAGACAATCAGGATCCTTTACTTTCTCAACTTTCTAAATAAATACATAGTTATATTTTTAATGAATCCTTATCTGTTTGTTTAGAATAAAAAATTTTATAAAAATTTAATTTAATTTAATTAATTTTTTTATAAAATTTTTGTTTAAAATAAAAAATTTAAAATTTTTGTTTAAAATAAAAAATTTTAAATTTTTTACACCGCCGCCGGAGTCTGATATCAAAATTTAATTTGAAGTCGAATTCTAAAGAAAAAAACATGCCGAAATCCGATAGACCCACAAAACAGGCCGACCACTCAGTGCGTCATTTAGCCTGTAAGGCTTGGATTCATCAGAAAAGAGTCTAGCCTATGTAATGTGATAGGGAATAGGAGAGTATATCTGATTACGTCACGGCCCTATTAACATGCGTGTCAAATTGAAATTAAATAGTCGTGAAAATGGATAAGCAGTTATATCGTAGGTATGAATCTGCGTGACAAGAACGGGCGATATGTAACAGAATAATGAATAATGATTACGTGTCACTAAAGAATAAAGAATGAAAGTTATATGATAAATAATTTAAATTAGTTGCTGGTTGGATGAATTGTTTTATAACACATGGAATTAATTATTCTGATGTAATTATAGTTTTAATGAATTGCAAATGATAATTAATAAGGATAAAGGTATTAAATTAATTATCATTATTAATTACGTGTTTAAGATTAACTCATTGTATGAGTCCCACAAATAATCATTACTAATATCATTAATTCAATTAAACTTTTTTTAGTATATGTATATTCCAGCAAAAGTTAAAGTTTAAGACCCATTTATTTTTTTAAAAATAATTGTGAAAAACGTTTTTTTGCTGGAATAATTTATTTTTTATTATTTAATTTTAATTTAAAAATAAAATATATGAAATAATATTGAGTACATATATAAATTGATATATTTTTAAAATTACTTAATTTAATTTGTTTTTTAACGAATATATATTACTGTGTAATTGCACTTGGTTTGTTGTTGCTCATACTCTTACGATGGACTTGACCCATCAAAACCTTAAGAAAATGAAAGAAGAAAGTTGATTATTTTAGATATATGTAAAAAAAAGTAATTAATTAACAGTTAATTTAGAGTTTCTGTAATTAAATTATTTTAATTTAAAATTAACATGAAAAGAAAATGGGATTAAATTGAAATGGAAAAAAATAGAAATAAATAAATAAATGGATTAATTTACTAATAATAAAAATAATTCAAATAAAAAACTGAATTAATCTTAATAAGAAAATTGAATAAAATCACATTATTACTATAGAAAGAAAAATGAAAGTTGTTAACCTCTGAGGTTTCCATAAGGCCACAAAAACACAAATGCTTAATTTATATGTTACCTCTTCAATTACTACCTTACTTCACCAACTCCCTCTTACAAGAATAAATGATTTTTCCTTCATTGCAACAACATATTTCTAAATTTGCAATACTATAATCAATCTCTTCAGATATGCCTTCTATATATATTATATATATTTTTTATTTTTTATTTTATTTTATTTTTTTTAGCGTGAATATGCTTCAACTAGATTATATATTTATGAAAATATATTATTTTACTAATATGAGAAAAGTTCGACTGAATATTATCGTCGGAAACTCAAAAAATATATAATTTTTCATCGGTAATTTAACAAACCTCTTTTGAGAGAGATTTTGATGAAATTAATTAGGAGATTTGTGTGGGGACGAATGGTCATATTCATATACCCAAATGTCTAAAAGAATATAAAAACCAAAGCTTTGTATATGTATATATATGTATATACAGCCTATATAGCAAAAGTGACTTCTCATCCATAACCCTAAAAACAGACCCACTTCCTTATTCTTTCTCTTTGTGCTGTTCCTGAACTTTCAACTTGAATCTTGCCATAAATTTTGCTGTTTGGTTGTGAAGTTTTGGATGCAAAGGTGATGGAAAATGGTAGAGGTAGTAGTAGTGATAGTGGTAAGAGCTGCCATAGAGGCCACTGGAGGCCAGCTGAAGATGAGAAACTCCGGCAACTTGTGAATCAATATGGTCCTCAAAATTGGAATTTCATTGCAGAGCATCTTCAAGGAAGATCAGGTAATTAATTATCTATCACGATCATGCTAAAGAAATCTCATCTCTCTCTTGCTTTCTATATTGCTCATGTTCTAAGAAATGTTTTTTTTTATTTCTTTGAAATTTTCTCTTCTCCTGATTGGCAGGAAAAAGCTGCAGATTAAGATGGTACAACCAACTTGATCCCAACATCAACAAAAAGCCCTTTACAGAAGAAGAAGAAGAAAGGCTTCTGAAAGCTCATCAGATTCAAGGAAACAGATGGGCTTCAATAGCTAGGCTTTTTCCTGGAAGAACAGACAACGCTGTGAAGAATCACTACCATGTTGTGATGGCAAGAAGAAAGCGAGAACGCTTATCATCTGTCTACGGTAAGAGAAGTTTCCATCTTCATCCAACTGAATCTAACAAGAAAATTACTACTCCTGGTTCCAATTTTGAAAGCTACTATAGGCTTCATCAACCACTTGATCATCACTCTAAATTAGGGTTTCAAAGCAATGGTTACTTCACCATGTGTTCAAGTTCTTCTCCTTCTTGGACTATTAGTGCTTCAACCATCACCAACGAGTCTTTAAATTTCGATTTCTTGGATGGAAAAGGAAAGGGTTATATGAATTCATCAAGTTCTTCTTCTCACACTAAAGATGGATCACATGGCTTCAATGGATCCATGTATGGTGGCTACTACCAAAGTCTCTTTGGATCATCAGCTCAGATCTCTAACTCTACGAAAGTTGCTGCTAATAATAATAATCCTTTAGCCAATTTACTAAGTTATGGTGGTGGGAACCATGCAAGCAAATCAGCTACATTGCAAAAAGAGCTAGAAGATGGAGCAATCAATCAAAAGGATGTTTCCTTCATAGATTTTCTTGGTGTGGGAATCTCTTAATTATGAGTTTAAACATATAATTATTAATATCATCTTCTCAATTTTCCTGTATTATCTATATGAAATTTAGCAAAGAGAGGAGATGCATGCAGCTAGCTCTTGGAATTTTTTTTTTCTGATTTCCCTCAGTTGTCATTTGAACTCTCAGGTGACAAATTACATAAGCTATTCTCTACCTTAATTAATTAGCAATGTTGCTTTGAGTTGTTGATGGGGGATTTGATGTCGTTGAAGTTTTTGGTCCTTGGTATTAATTAGATGACATGTTGCCATCTGATTCTGATGTATATATTTAGAATTAATTGAGGTTGATGGTAATATATATAGCTAATGCATGATGCTCAAAACCTGATAAATCTAGTATGGCATATGTATACAGTAGGGCTTTTGAGAAGAAATAAATTGCATGCATCTCATGCAATTTCATACATGGATACACTTTGAAGCTATGCTCTTTAAGACAAAATTTTCAGGTGCATATATGATGATGGTGTTGGAAAATTCTATGCATTAAGTGGGTGTTATTATTAATGGAAGAATTATGAGGGGAGATTTGGTTTGTTTTTATGATCTTGGCATAAATTTTTATTTTTTTAATTTGCATCAAGATAATAAATTTTAGTTCATCAATGCTGGGTTCAATCTTCAAAATTAATAAAACTTTGTTTCCTGAACATATTCTAAGAAAATATGGGATCCTCCATGGGAAGAAAATAGTACGTAACTTAACTAGCATGCATTAATTCTTACAATATGTCTTTATGAATATGATCGATATGTTATTGTAAAATAAAATAAATTAAAAATATGAATATATATGATTATGAACAATAAAGTAATCGGATTGGGCTTGGATTAGGAAGTTGGGTTTAAAAACTACTACTCCAAAATTATTATATGAATCAATGAGCATTGCTGCCCAATATAGGGTGGTCACCACCCTCATCTAGTCTTTTTGTTTCTTACATAATTATCTATAATTTCTATTAAATAAAAAAAAAAAGCTGATGTTCAAAAAGAAAATGATCTAATTTAAATCTATAAGTCAATAGCAACTCTTGTGTGAACCTATGCCGCAAACAGAACACCCAGCAGACATCAACTTTGATTTCAAAGTGGACCCAAGAAGCATGGTGACCACAAGCCTTCAAAGGCACAAAAACTGGCATCAACCACAAAATTTGCCAATGCCCAATAAGAGTAAGGCAATCTCACCTTATCTAAACTCTAACCACAGCCTTTATTACACTCATATCTCCTTCTTCCACATCACTCTTTATCAATTATATCCAACACCCATCTCACCATTACACTCATCATCTTTGTTAAAGAAACAAAAACAAAAAGAGAGAGAAATTAAGAAATTCCTTTTTTGTAGCAATGGCAACCATGAACTCTAGTGTTTTGGCATGCAATTATGCCATTTCAGGCGCCGGGGCTGGATCATCTGAGCTTAGCTCAAAGCTCGCTTCAATGCCTGCTGGTGTTTCCGCAGCTACGTCTGGCCCCAAGTTGCCTGTGATCAGAGCCCAGAAAGCTGGAGCTTCTTCTGAATCTAAAAGTGAAGGAAGGAGAACTGCTATGCTTTGTCTTGCAGCTACCCTTTTCACCTCTGCTGTTGCTTCTTCCTCTGCCAATGCTGGAGTTATTGAAGACTATCTTGAAAAGAGCAAAGCTAACAAGGTGAGGTTTAATTTGTTTGCAGATTTGGGTTTTTTTTTTTTTTTTTTTTTTTATCAACTTGTACTCTAAATTTAAGCATTTATTTTTGTAGGAATTGAACGACAAGAAGAGGTTGGCCACAAGTGGGGCTAATTTTGCAAGAGCATACACAGTTGAATTTGGTTCATGCAAGTTCCCAGAGAACTTCACTGGCTGCCAAGATCTTGCCAAGCAAAAGGTTCAACTAATACTTATACATGAGGTTGAATCAATGATTTATAAACTATGCTATTGATATCTTATGATTTGTTTTTGTTGGTGGATGCAGAAAGTGCCATTTATCTCTGATGATTTGGCTTTGGAGTGTGAAGGAAAGGACAAATACAAGTGTGGTTCTAATGTTTTCTGGAAATGGTGAAGTGGGCAAGCTTTCTTCTCAACTTTGCCTTTTCCAACATGTATCTAGATCTCCATTCAAGAATTGAACTCTACATCCATTAGAACTCTAATTTTCTTCTCATTTTTATTATTATTATTTTTTTAATTTTCACTTAGCTCAATCTATACTGCAAAACTACAATATTCCAAGAGTGGATAAAGGGAAAGAAAAAAGAATTTTTGGAAAAGCATCAAAATAAGACTCAGAAAAGCTATAAGCCATCAGAAAAACTACCTTAACTGTAAGTAATCAAGGGAAATTATATTTACTTTACTTCTGTTCAAACTGTATGCTTGAATTAGCCCTGCACTTCATTCATATTCCATTCTTTGGCAAGTCTGGTTCTTAATTAGATAGAAAAAGTTAGAATCTCTTCCATGAAAGTAAAACTTGTTGAGGAACATAGCGTAGCCATCAAGTATGTCAATGTGAAGGCAAGAATACAGTTGGTATACGCAAGATATAATGATGACAGTGGAGACCAATGCTTCCATCCAGATAAATAAATGAAGAAATCAGAATTAATAACTTCATAAATTCAAGATTGCCAAGAAACTTAGTTCATTCAGATTAATGAGTGACAATAGTTCACAATACAGTATTGCATCAGCCTTCTGTGGCTGCAAAACAAGGCCAAGGAAGAGATGTGAGGAGGAGATTATTAGGACCAAAATCACAGAACAAAATAATGCATTTTCAAAAACAAAAAATGAAGTTACATTTGTATATCCTGGTACTTCTATGTGCAGCCAATCAGTGCCTAATATCATATTTTAAAAAGCCTAAGTATTGCATGAATGAATCCTCCAAGCAAATCTGTAAATCATTCAGGGACTTACAACTGCTCAAGTCCGCTAGCTATCCTTCAATTTGTTTTGGTACTTGTACCGGTAGCATTCTGAGAGGTCCTTGACACAGCAGCTCAAATCATGCCGAAGAAAAGAATCATTCAACTCACAAACTGCTCAATGCAGATCCTTATTGTGATCCTTGATTTCCACCTGTGACATGATTCTTCAACTCTGATTAAGCTTTGCAGAGTTGCAGACTGTCTGCCAAATAAATTGGAGTAAAACCCCCAAGTTCAACCAAAATTCCAAAATCAACACACTTGACCAGTGAAGCTCAAGAGTATGAACACCAGGATGTAGAGGCATTATTCTGCAGCTGCGGACATGGCATTGGGAATACATCTTTGGCAAATCCTGAGATAAATTCACAATGCCATGATGCTGATGCCAAACCAATCAGTGTAACATTCTTCATGCATATCCCACCAAACGGTGCATCCTTGATTCCCTGCAAAACTGGGGCTTTTGTTGAATTCAAACTCACGATATTACTTATAGAAACACCTTTCACAACTGGAATTGCATTTCGATCCCATCCTTCATCAGGGTGATCATTGGAGCCCCTACTGAACCTAATAGGAATCTTGACTCTCTCCATTGTTATATTACTGATAGTAATATTTGATATGTATCCTCCTCTGCCTTTGTCAGTTTTTATTCTCACCCCAGCTGCTGAATCCCAGACATGCAAATCTTCGATTGTTACATTAAAGATCCCTCCAGACATCTCACTACCTATTCCAACTCCGGAGCAAGTTGGTGTTGTGCCTGCAACTCTCTTCACTAAAATGTTTGAACTTGGATGGGCCATTTTGATACCATATTGATCCCATCCACTCTTCACTGCTACAAGATCATCCCCACTCTCAATGTAACAGTCCTCAATACAAACGTTGGTGCTTGAGTCTGCAACAGGAAATATGCAAACACCGATTAAAAACCTTTCCAGCCTTTTGGTGCGGGTTAAAATATGACAGAGAAAGACAAGCAGCACACCTGGGTCTATACCATCAGTATTTGGGGCATTCAGGGGAGCCAAAATTGTCATGTCTTTAACCACAACGTTGCTGAAAAAAAAAGAGCCAATATTAATTCTCCAAATGTTGTATTTAAGTTCCAGAAAAATATTAACAGGGACAGGTGAACAAGCACACTAATAACAATTGGTTACACGAATCATGCTTGAATTACAACTCCTATGCTATGTCTCCACGTCCAATGAAAGCCCACAGGGAAAGTATGTGATGCGTCAACACATTCAAAAGAAATTAAAATCTGCTATTGAGAATAATACATGAAAACAAACATGGTCGAAAATATTTTAGCAGAAAAGAGATTACAAGGGAAGAGTCTTATCATTCTTCTCCATGCTATCCGCATAGTTTATTCCATTACGCATTTTTATTCAACTACATTTAAAGGAGAACACAAACTACTAAACTAAAAAGATAAGAAAGAGAAACCTGCAGTAAACAGGATGAATAGTCCAAAAAGGAGAATTTCGGAAGGTGAGATTGGAGATGAGGATATTATGAGAGTTCATTAGTTCTACAAGGTGTCCTCTTGTGTGCACCAATGTTCTGTTCCACCATAATTCCCACCACATCTTCCCCTGACCATCAATTGTCCCATTATCCCCTGAAAAGCCAAATTAACTGATAAAAATTATTGATTAAACTTTTGGACACAAAAGAAAGAGCGTAATTTCACAACGGACATCCTGAATTAGTTTTTTGCTTCTGATATTACCACCAAGCTATTTGCTGGCCTTCAAACTCAGAACAATGTTCAAAATTTAAGAATAAAATAAGATTATAACGTTCACATTTCATATTCATGATCATGCACTTGGCAATGTGAAATCTTTTCCCTTCTCTGTTTAAATAATGAAAGCACTCAAGAGACATATCAGTGCATAGGATTATCATTTTATAGTATATAAGTGCAAGATAGAAGCAATATGCAATGGTGGATACCTGTAATCACAACATTGGAAAGTCCATTTCCATGAATAAGACTAATATGTCTTCCTCCTAATCTCTCTCTCCCTCTTCCATAAGAAGGTAAAGGCTCTATAATAGGCCATTCCTTTGGGTCCTATTATTCAAAGACATAAAAAAAATTATTAAAAAAAAAAACTAAAAAATAAGTAACAAGGACGCACTAAGTTAAATACTTAAACGATTATTCCCATCAAAGTTCAAGGATGTCTGCGTTATGGCAGATCAATAACCGAGCTGGATCAAGTGTATCATAAGGGACCAATAGTAAATTATCTAATGGATTTTTTCGTTTTAATACAATTTAGTAACAGGACCAAGTTCTAGGAAAACACATTGGAGTATGGTGGATCCCACAAATTGCACATCAATACCCACCTGCCTACCAACCAACCATTGACATTTTTATTTCACATTAGAAAGAAAAGAAGGGCTACAAAAGGGAGCCATGAGCATGATTAACCGTGGCCAAACTAGAGAATTATTTCAAACATGCTAAAGTTGATTTCTCTTTTTGCATCCCAAAATTTTCAAACAAAGCTAGCTTTGTTTCTATTCCATTCATGTCTCAAAAGCAATATATTCCACCATCGCTTACCATTACTTTTCATACATTTGACAAACCTTTATAACGGATTAATTTCAAAAGTTGGAAATCAGTGGAAAACTGATTCATCAGCTAAATACAACGATTCTATTCCGATTAACATACGCCTTATAATCGATCAAAATGATAAATTTCTGGGTTCATCGGAATCATATAATATAAATTAAATGAAGAAGGAAACAAAAGTTAGCGTACCTGAGAGCCCAGAATAACGGCACCCTCTTCAAGAAACAAGGTGAAATTACTGGTGAGGTTAAAGCTTCCAGTAAGCCACCTCCCCTTGGGGACATTCAACTGGGACCCACCTTTATCTCCGAAACGCTGCATGTACAGTATCGCTCTTCGAAACGTGTCAGTATTTGACGTTTTCCCATCACCAACCCCGCCAAAATCCTTGATGGACATAATAACTTCTCTTCTGGGGAATTCTCGGAGGAAGCCAACACAGCTCCCAACAACCTCAGAAACTTCGGGTTCCGACAATCCCGACATAAGTCGTATCGGGTAAATGGTTCTGGTAGTGATTTGGAACGATAAAATCAATATAAGGGTGATCAAAAGAAGAAGCGGCGACCATGAGAGCCTGGTTACCTTACCCATGATCGCACTGCCGTGGTTTTGCTTGCCACAATCCATTCTCTGTAACGAACATGAAATTTCAATCACCGCCAACAAAAAAGGAGAGAGAGAGAGAGAGAGAGATTTTTCTTCGTATATGGCGTTTATGAATGAGATTAATTTACAGGAAGAGGGTTGTGGATAGGTGGAGACGAAGGCGGAGAGAGGTGGCGGTGGTGTCGTGTTCTTCAACGTCTTGTTTTTCTTTATCTTATATATATGGAATAAAAAATTTATAGAAGGTGGTATGCAAAGAAAGAAGAAGCCGCGCAGGCGCTATTCACGGGAGAAAACTAAAGAAACGGCCTTTCTGGGATGCGTGTGAGAATGATGTTCGGCATGTGATGCCTGTTACCTGATTACTTATTAATTAGGTTTTGCTTTTACTAATCCTTTTTTTATTCTAATTAATTTAATTCACAATAAAAATTTAAAAAAAAAAAATTAATATCCTCATATTATTATTATTAAAAAATCAATTTCTAAATTTTTAAAAATCTATTAATAATAATAATAATAATATTTAAAAATTAAATAATAAATTTCTTTAAAAATTTTATTAATTTTTTTAAATAGAAAATAGGAAAGGATCTGGTCTGGATTAATTTAGAGTTCCTGATATTTGTATATTTATTTTTTAAATAAAAAATTATAAAATAACACTTCTATGTTTATATTTTTAATAAAAATAATTTTTTTTAATTTATAAGTTCCCGAAATTTTACGTGGTAACGGACAGTGGGATCGCCTCATTCCAAATGCAATAATTTATTACTTTAATTATATAATTAAATTAGCTTACGTAAAAGTTAAAATGTATCTATTTTACTTGATTATTAAATTAAATTATTTAATACAAATTATGAATTATAATATAGTACTAATATATTAAATGACATTTAATAACAATAATTAATTTTGAAAAGAGTACAAATATTTAATATAAAATGCATTTATCAAAAATAATTTTATATTGCAAATATTAACAATCGAATTCGAATAAAGAAAGTTTTAATTAGTTGCTTATATTTTTTGTGATATTTTAAAATTTAAAAAATAAAATTACAATGTGTTTACGCTTTAAGAAAAATCACATCCTTTGCTTTTTATCTTTTTTTTGTTTGCTAGCGATATCTAACCGCTTCTCTATTACAGTATTACATGTCTCTATCACTCAAATCCATACGTACAGACATAGTTTCATTTATATCAGGCAGACATTTAATTCTCCAGACGTGCATGCTGCGAAGTGACTGAACCGACTATTTTTTCTCACATCATATTGTCAGGATGAGTTATCTTCTGTTGGATCCGTCCTCACAATTGATCTGACCTGCCTCATGTATTCGGATTAGAGTTTGCGGTATTGAATCGATCTGCTTAAAAATAACTTGATGGATTTTGAATTTGCATTTTAGTATAAAAAATCTGGCGGTCATCAGTTTGTTTTATATAATTTTCTCATGCAACAATATATTATGAGCTTTACGAAGGCATAATATAAATTTAAAGAAAAATTAATATAAACTATATATAAATAGAAAATATGATCATTATCATGATTTGAACATTTTGATTTTGTTGAAAGCATGCTTCATTACTTCCGTTTGGAATAAAATAAAAATTTTGTAGAATTTAATCCAATTGATTTTTTTATTAAGTTCTTTAATTTTATTGTTATAAAAATAAAATTATATGAGAATTTATTTACGACTTGAAAACAATTAAATTTTGATATCCTTTTAGATAAAAACCTATGTTTTTTATAATTGTAGCACTATTTAAATAATAAATGATTACATTTACTAATATATAAAAAAAGAAAATAAAATAAAAATAGGCTCTCGCAAAAGGGAAAAAAATTCTCAGAATATAAGAGATTGCTCAAATCCTCACAAATGAGCAAATTTTAAATCTGTCTATAAGAATGTATTTAGGTATAAATATAGGAAAAGAGATTATAAAATTATAAAACAAAGTAGTAGTAATAATAACTACTTAAACAAAAAATTTATAAGATTACTTATTTCCCTCTTAATTTCGGATTTTTTAGTACTTGATTTTCAAAAAGAAAATCTGTAGAATAAAAAAAAACGTCAGAAGTCTATTGAAAATGTCCGATAAAAACCTTTCAACTTTTAAATCAGATATATAAGTTAAAGTAATCGTAATAAATAAAAAAAATACATAGAAAATAAATAGAAAAAAAAATTAAAAAAATAAAAAGGAAGAAGAGAGTTCGGAGAGAAAGTTTTCCTTAAAAAGAAGAGAGAAACTCCCCTTTTAAAGTTTAAAAAGAAAAATCTCATTTATTTAGTCGGTTATTAAAAATATTTTTTAATACGTTCAGAAATAAGACTCATTTTTTTAGATAAAATAATATTATAATTTTTAGGTATAGTGATTCAAAAAATTTACAATGAATTAAAAAAATTAAATAGAAAAAGAGAAATAAAATTTATGTAAGAGAAATAAAAATAATAATAATACACACGAAATAACAAACAAATAGTGATTGAATATGCACTTAAGAACATATATTAATAAATAAATAAAGTATATATAGGTAAATCTCAATAATAAATATACATTGACATATTAGTGAATCTAAAGATTTTATATAATTATCATATATTTTTTTAACCTATTTATGGTGTAAATTTATTATTAATTTATGTAATTATATGAAACCACTATTTCACTTTATAATTTTTCCACAAATGAGGCATATAGACTGATGGAATTCTCTCTAAAGATTTTATTTGTCCTCCGTCTATTTTTTTGCAATCAAAAGAAATTAAATGTCAATGATCAATCCTAATAACTGAAGTGAATCCAATTCTTCAATTAGAACTTTCTCATTATTTATTTCTCTTTTATTTTATTACTCACTTATTTTAATTGCTTTGATCCATTTTCTTCTTAAATTTAAAGGTTTACAAAATAAAAATTCACACAAGCACTTGAAAGAGTTCAATATTGTCTGTTCATCTATGAAATCTCAAGGTATTTCTAAAGATCATGTTAAGTTAAGAGTTTTTCCTTTTTCATTTAGTTGCATGGTTATCCATCCTTATTCTCTAGTTTCTTACCATCTTTTTTTTTCTTCTTATAAAGAATTTTATATCGTTATTAAATTTAACTCTTTAAATCAATATTCTAAATAATTTGAGAAAAAAAAGTTTGCATGCAATATTCCTTTTCACTGATCATAAATTTATAGTTTACAAAAAACATATATCATTATCTCATAATGTGAGTGTTAAACTTGATTTATAATCCTTTTGATATTGGCTGAGTTAGCTCTTTTTAGATATCTATTGCATTTCATTTTCCTCAGTACGATGATAATAAAGATGAAATATAAATGTTTTTCCTTATTTGAATATTAAAAAAAAATCATAAATTAAAAAAGAAAAACGAACACCTCTATAAAATTATTAAAAGAAACTCATTTACTTGTGATTTAATCAAATTCAAATAAAAAATTCTCAAACATTAATTACAACAATAATAGCTTGATCTTTTTAAAAAAAATGTAAGTTGCCAATAGAGTAAAATTCAAGTTTTATTTGCTAATCTACCTTGTTCCAATAAATATCTAACTCATCTGGATATTGAAATTCGAGTACTGATCTCTTACTTTTTTTTTTTTTATAAAAAAAAGGGTAAATTGTACTTGGTTTGGTTCTTTGGGTTTTATTTATTTGAGGCTTTGATTGAGTTATTGATTACAATTTGGTTTGTGTTATGGTGGGTTTGGGCCTTGTCAAATAACAAAATGGAAAAAAACAAGAGTGAAGACTTTTTTTTTTTGTTGGTTTATTCAAATTAGAGCGAAAGCAATGGTTTTTTTTTTTTTTTTGTTTTGTGCAAGATGGAAGGCATTCTTGCTGCGAAGGAGAGTTGACGCGAAGAGTCAGTGACGAATGTGGTCCACATAAAGTGGAAAAAACGCGTAGAGTTGGGACCAAACCCCAGAGGCGACTGAGCTTTTTACTTTTTTTTTTTTTTTTTTTCTAAAAAAAGAAAATTTTAAAGTAAATTTAATTTCTACTTTCATAAATAATTAACATACATATAGTACTCATATCTATTTTAATTCTATCATTAAATTTAAATTTGGAGAGTTAATATGTAAAATAAATTTATTTGCTGTGAATTAGGTCTATTTAGATATATTTTTTATTAACTTAAATTATAAATTCAATTTAAAAAATTTGCAATACATTTAGAAGCATGTTAATTTCAAATTTGAAGGATTTTATTAATAAACATACATTTCACAATCAAATCACCGAGTCTTCAATTTTCTGGTTCCGTATCGTTTTCCTAGGAAAGTGACTGGAAAAACAAGAACAAGAAAAAATAAAAATAAAAAAAATAAAAATCGCATCTTGTCCGCATGCCAAATTGGCCATCTCAATTCTCACCCACCAAGCCCCCTCCCATTTTATTATATATTTATGTAATTCACCAGGTCTCTAGGGCAATTTCTCAAATCGAAATCCATTCCTTTCTTTAGATTACTATCACCTAGAGTTAAGAAACCCCTCCACCGCTCAGTCTCTGTGTGCAGAGAGATCACCATGGACAGAGAGCAACAAGAGCTTCAGTTTCTAGGGTTCTTTGGAATCTTGAAAGAATCCTTCAAGATCATATTTTCATGGAGAAAAATCTTTAGCCAGTTAACCCTTGCTCTTATTCTCCCTCTCTCCTTCCTCATCCTTGCTCATATCCATGTCTCCCAGCTCTTCTTCTTCAATATTCTCAACATGGAAGATCGCTTAGACTATAGCCCCCAAAATTCCCACAAAATATCCTCCGAGTGGGCTGCCTTCTGGCTCTTCAAGATCGCCTACTTCACCGTCCTTCTGATCCTCTCCCTTCTATCTACTTCTGCAGTTGTTTATACTATCGCCTGCATATATACTTCAAAGCAAATCACCTTCAAGAAGATTATGAGTGTGGTGCCAAGAGTTTGGAAGAGGCTCATGGTTACTTTTCTCTGGAGTTTTGCTATGGTTTTCGTCTATAATCTTATAGCAGCAGCAGTAATAATCTTGTGGGTGGTCCTTAATGGAGGTAATAATGTGTTTGGAATTGTAGTTCTTGTGATTCTCTTGATTATCTACTGTGTTGGGTTACTGTATATCACCATAGTTTGGCATTTGGCAAGTGTGATTTCTGTTTTAGAAGAAATTTATGGAATCAAAGCCATGATCAAGAGCAAGAACTTGATAAAGGGTAAGCTTGGGGTTGCAGTGGCTCTGTTTATTCTGTTGGCTTGTTGTTTTGCTGGAATTCAACTCTTGTTTGAAGCACTTGTGGTGCTGGATTTGTCACAAGGATGGGGAATCAGAATTGGAATTGGAATCCTTTGCTTCTTGTTGCTATTCAAGCTGTTACTGATTGGGCTTGTGATTCAAACAGTTCTGTACTTTGTGTGCAAATCTTATCACCATGAGAATATTGATAGGCCTTCCTTATCAGAACATCTTGAGGCTTATCTTGGGGATTACACTTCTTTGAAGGCAGCCAATGTTCAAATGGAGCAATTACAAGCATAAGTGTTTCTCAATTTGTAATGGGTCTCTTCTCATTATCAAATTGATTATAATTTTTAGTATTTATTCTCTTGTAAGATGTAAGAAAGTGGAAACATTTTCTGTAATTAGGAATATTATCAGTTTCATACATTAATTAATAGTGGCCCCTTTGATAACTCTGCTGATGGCTACTTGCCATCTATTCCAATAATAATAATTGTCCATATATTTAACCATTTTTTTTTTCAAAAAGAAATGAAAAATATATGTTATTCCCTAATTTTAAAAAAGAAAAAGTTTTATTATGCTCTCTCAGAATTAAGAAAAACTTGATTTGATTAACTTGTAAAAAAAGGATAGCATTGTGGAAATAATTTGAAACTAAAATATTAATTAATTAATTATAAAATTAGCTTTCTCACACAAGCATCCACTCTTACCTTTTTTTTTTTTTAGAATTAAAGATATGTACAAAAATTAAATTAATTTTTTATTAAAAAAAAATAATTATTTTTTTAATTTATAAAATTTTTATTTTTAAAATAAATTAAATTTTATTTGTTTAAATTTATTTTATAATATTTTTTATAAAATGAATTAAGCCAAGAGAGTTAACAATTTACAATTGCGAAACAACCAGAAAAGAAAAAGAAAAAAGCATAACATGAGTAATTGCTTAGGACAATTTAGATAAAATTCCATAAAATCTGAAAAAATACAACTAACCCTAGAAATTTAAAAATTTAAAAACTGAAAACAGATCAACATATTTCTTTTGTTTTAGGTTTTTGTTTAAGTTTTTATTCTATTTTCATCAAATAAAACAATTGAAAACTTCTAAATTTTTATTCTCTTACAAAATAATTTTCCCAAGATTAGATATCACACGCTGATTTTGATTCTGGACCAAATTAATTAATAAACCCTTTAGCAAAGAAAATTATACACATATTAAATAATAATTGTTTTTAAAATTAAAAATTAAGAATTAAAAAAATATAATTAAATATTTTTCAAATTTATTCAAATACACTTATTATTAAAATTTTTTTATTTAAATACATTTATCTTCGTATTAAAATTTCGGTAATAAAATTTGAAGTGTATTAAATAATAGTTTATATTATATAAATTAATAAAAATATCATTATCTATTTAATATATGTGAAATCGAAAAACTGCGGCAGTTTGTTTTTCGTTTTTTGCCAGAAATACGGCAGCGTTTGGATGGAGGAAAATGACACAAAATTCCTTTTATGTCCCCGATTAACTTTTGACAGTTTCCTCTCTCTTTCACAGTAGCTTCCTTGATTGTGCTGTGTGCTCTCGCTTCGTCTACAGATCTTCAGCACTCGTATTCTCAATTCCATCAAATTTTAAGGTATAATCTCATGTTTTACGATTTAGCTGTGGATGCTTCTATGGCGTTTGCTTGATCTAATGACGAAGAATTGTTAATACCATCATATAATCAGATTTGGATTTAGAATTGCTCATTTTCTTTTGTGAATTTTTTATCTGTTTTCTTTTTCTGCCTTGTTGCCTGATCTCTCTCTCTCTCTCTCTCTATGTTTGATTGGAATCAGCATGTCACTGTCAAGTGAAGGATTTCATTTTCCTCTTGTTTTAAGTTATTTACCTTTGTTTGGATTTTTGTTTTCTTGTTCTAGGTTAGTCTCCGTTTTGGCTTTAGCTGTTTGACAGAATTATTTGAATGGATTCGAGTTCGAGTCAGCCAGAGTTTGATTACTTGTTCAAGTTGTTGATGATTGGGGATTCTGGTGTTGGAAAGAGTAGTCTTCTTTTGAGTTTCACTTCTGATACCTTTGAAGATCTTTCCCCCACTATCGGTAAGTGCCATTGATGTTAAGGAGTGGTAATCTGCATTCACCTGTGAGGAATTGTATGCGTTGTTTTATAGAAATAGAAAATGTTGCTTGTACATGGATTCTCATTTATTAAGGTTACTGCCTAGGGGAAGAATGAATTGCCACAAAATTTTTAATTTTTTTTTTCTGGTGTTTCTTCTTGGGCTTTTAACTGATGAAATTAAGATGCAATATTTATTAGATACAAAGCAAAGTATTTTCTATTTGTTAGTTAGTGGAAAATGAACTTTCTAATTGTGGATTGGGCTGAATTGGAGGTGCCTTTCATATTTCTTTGTTATGTTTTGAAGTTATTATATTCACAATTAATTTGTTTTCAAATCTTTGCAAAGTTCTCTGGAACATATTGCATTGTAATTATCACCCTTCTTGGAGGATACCTTGATTTTGCAAGTAGCTTTTCCTTGAGATTCTCATTCTTTTCTTTGCTTTTCTGACGTAGGTGTTGATTTTAAAGTAAAATATGTCAATATTGCGGGCAAAAAGCTCAAACTTGCAATTTGGGACACAGGTGACTCGAACTGTCCAACTTTGTGCTATTGTGATACTTTTCTAAGCCTCTTAGATTTTGGCTTTGTTTTGTGTTATTGCCTGCTTTACTCTTTAGAACATTATTTGGTGCATATCTAATTTATCATAAATTTTATAGTAGTAGTAGTATCTCAGTTGTTGGTATGGTAATAGAATGTTACATGTCAGTTGAACCATTGAACTATATTTTAGTGCTACTTCACATGTGAAGTTGTTTCCCCTCTCCTTTTTTCTTAGTAATTTTTAAGATTCATTTTATAAAATTCCGATAGTAAATTAAACCTCCCCAGTCTATAACTCTAGGAGACAAGTGCTGAACTTTTGATCTCCTCATGTGATGGGGTCATAAATCTGGTCATATATTGTTGTACCCTAAATAATTGTCAAATCGAGATTCGAAATCCTAATTTTTTTTTAATTAAGAATCGAATTGCAAGCTTTGGTACAACTTTTGAAAAATCAATTGAAAAATAATATATATGTATATATATATATATATATATATATATATATATATATATATATATTTTTTATTAATTTAATAAAGCTGGCATATGCTTTGACCTTCTTTTAAGTTTCCACGGCTGCTATGTTTAACATCATGATTCAACTGCTTCATTTTTAGTTCAACAAGTTTGTCATGCTGGGCTTCATTTCTTGTTAATGGATTTGAACATTTCTAGGCATCACAACAACTAGAAACTAGCCCTTAATCCCAGATAACTTAGTTGAAGACTTGAGGATAAAATGAAAGAATGATGCATAAATTAGAACAAATTAAGTTTTGTGAGTGAAACTGAAGTAATAAAGTTCGATGCAATTTGCCGCAACTAACTTCACATATTGATGCTTTTCTCCTGTGCTTCAGTGCTTTGTTTAAGGTGGAAATGTATTGGCTCAAACTGCACCTCTAGTAGCTGCAAACTCTTTTTTATTTTTTGGTATTGTATTGTAGATGATGTTGCTTGTCTTATCATGTATAATTCAAGATAAACTATGTTCTGTTTGATGTCCTCTGATTAACACTAAACTAATTAAATCCTTATATATAGTTGTATGCTGATTTCTATTCATTATGCTACTAGACTTGATTTACGGTCTTTGTGGTGTAGGATTTTGCTACCTTTGCCTCATTCTTATGCTTTTTTACTATGTTGAATTAGTTTTGGCTTACCTTCTTCTCCATGAAAAAGGGAGGTTCAATCTTGGCCAAGTCTGACCCACTGACGCTGTACCTTTCATCATGCAGCTGGTCAAGAGAGATTTAGAACACTGACAAGTTCTTATTACAGAGGTGCCCAAGGGATCATCATGGGTATTTCCACTTTCTTTGACTTTTATAGTTCCTTACTGAATTTGTTTATTATGAACAATGTGCTGACTAAACCTTATTACAAAGTTTTAGAATTCATGTCAATGTTCCATTGAATTTTGTAAATTAATTGAAGTGGCTTCTCTTTTCTGCACGTGAAGGAATGTTGAAATGTGAAGGGTATCATTAACTTGTTTACATTGATGTAGAAATGCAAATGGCAAATTCATTTAAGCAAACTTATATGCACTCTTTTTTTTTTGGGCTCTTTGATGATGATGAGTTAATGTTAGCAAGCAACAATCAGAAATTGTCATTGCTGCTCACCTACCAATGAGTTTATTGTAAATGAGCTTTTAAAAGTTGGACGACTGGAGTGTTCATAGACAACCTTAATATAAATTCTAACACAATATAACAAATTGATTATCAGTGTTGATATTGATTTATACTCAATTATTTGCTTTGCAAACACAGTTCATGTTGTTGTGGATATAAGCTCAGGGCTTTGGATTTGGAATCAATTGATCAAAGTTCTATTTTGAACAATCACCAATTTCATTTGCTATTTCTAAAGGAATTTACCTCAATTTTAGAACAATAAAATTTCGGAAGCTAATTTAGATTAAGGGCTTTAGTTGCATAAATTAATGAAGAAAATATGAGGATTCTCCCTGCTAATATTCATTTTTGTTCAGCTTATTTGCAAGACATCATCTTATATATTGTTATCTCCTGGTTCTGGAGTTCTGGTATCACTCTAGTGTGGTTTTTAAATGATTTTCTGCATTTGCTTCTGCCCTATTCAATCCTATATGAGCATGCATGCAACAGATGCAAATACATCACTGCCTATGAATGCATGTAGCAGTATGTTTGCACCAGTTGATCCTTGGGCATCATGCTATGAGGTGTACTGTGTCGTAACCCACTTATGTAAATTATCAAAAATTCCTGATTTTGTGTCTTGATAACAGTCTATGATGTAACAAGGCGAGACACGTTCACTAACCTTTCTGATATATGGGCCAAGGAAATTGACCTATATTCAACAAATCAAGACTGCATCAAGATGCTTGTTGGAAACAAGGTTGACAAGGTATTTTTGAGATTTGCAGGCTGTGGTGATATCCTACTTAAATATGATTGTTTCTTTTCTTTTTGTGGAAAAGGGGAAATTATTGGGACAATACCTTGTGTTCTGCTCTATCTCTCTCGCACATATCTATTTGCTGGAGTCCTTTGATTTCCCTATTATAGCTATTTGTGCTTGTATATAAAGCACTAGTACAAATAATTTTCCCATCATTTTAAGCAGGAGAGGCTGAATTGTTATGCCATTTTTAATAATGCATGTAGTAAGAGGTAAAATTTGTGCTGGCCCTATATAGGGCTGAATGTTTTATTGTGAACACATACATATGAGGTTTTAAATCAAATGGCCAAATGGTTCTCATCCTTATAGCATTACGATCTGGTCTCTGCTTCTTACAGACTTCCTGCATGTGTAGGTTGAACTTTGAAAATATAAATTGAGGAAAAAGAAATGTTTTTGCCTGAGCAGGAGCTACTATTCTACTTATTATGCAGAACAATCACTGCTCAAATGAGATTCCTTGGAATTATATTGAATTGCTTTGCGACTAGGAATATCACTGAATTACCATATGGTGACCATGCTAGATGCGTTGAACATTTATTTTTTGTTTGTTGTATGACAAGAGTGTCCTCTTTGGGGGCCTTTATCTTTTTGCTTTCTTGTTTACCTCTTTTTCCTGACACCAAGGCAACTAATTATTGAAATAAAATGGACTTGGTATTTTATTTGAGATTTTTCAGCACTTATTTATAATTTCTCCATATCTCTGCATACATTAATATTAAAACGATATTCAAAACATAGTGTGGTGGTTTTATTTTTATTTATCTCTTTGGTTGAATTTCCAATGCATATATAGATTTTTGTTTCTGTTTCAGGACAGTGAACGGGTTGTAACAAAAAAAGAAGGCATAAATTTTGCTAGGGAATATGGATGCCTTTTCATTGAATGCAGTGCTAAAACTAGGGTTAATGTGCAGCAGTGTTTTGAAGAGCTTGTTTTAAAGGTACAGATATGACAACTTTGCTTGCTTTCTGGTAAATGTTTCAACTGCTCTGTTGCTGGACGTGTATATGAATCGATGTTTTCTAAGCATTTTTTTTTTCCTTTTTCTTTTTGTTTCCTTGTTTCCTTTTTTTTTTTTCGTTGGCTTAGGTTATGCAATGCTATAGTGTCATAATAAAATGCGACTTGATGCAGTTGAACATGGTTTGACCTTTTTCTCTTTGTTCATCTAATGCTATAAGTGATAGTTTCAATGATGTTGATATCACATGCAGATTTTAGACACACCTAGCCTCTTAGCTGAGGGGTCCAAGGGCTTGAAAAAGAACATCTTTAAAGAGAAGCCGCCTCAATCTGATGCATCAACGAGCGGTTGTTGCTGATGTTAATTTCTCTCATACACACATATTTCCATACCCTTAACTGAAGTGGCGGCGGTTCTCTACCTAATGCTGAAGAAACTATTATTCTTTATGTTTCTGTTTTACGTGAATTGGAAATTACGTGTAATATAGGAATGTTGCAGTTTCATTTTGCTTTAAACCTTTGTTTGTGTACATTAAATATTATTCATGATGAGTGAAAACCCATTGAAACTAATTACTATTGAATTACAATAAAGAGTTTCGCTTAATTGCAAATTACACTGAAAATAGAGCTATTGCTTACTTGTAATTTGTACTGAAATAGAGCTGTCATTGTGGTGAGTGGTGAGTGAAGCGATTGGTTGACATGGTTAATAGTTTTTAAGACCTTAAGAATGGCAATGGGACGGCTAGATTTTGTCATGCCTTCCTCGCTAGGGTGTGACATAGGTGGTTGGTCTTCTCATTAAGATTCATGTGTCTGACGAGACATGACTTTAAAATAAATTTAAAAAAAAATGTTGCGTGTCAGACCAGCAGCAGCCTGCTGGAATATGATCCACCCCTCTTTGATAAATAATTTTCTTCCATCCTTATTGACAATTTTTTTTTATCACATTTTTTGTTTGTAAAAAGCCCCATAGCAAGTAGGGCCTGGATATAGATATGTTTGTTATTGAGTTGTATTATTTGGTTACATGCAAAGATGTTGTTTTCTTAAAGTGTTCCAGTGAGCCCTTGGACCTCCATAGATCGGGTGCTTTTCTAATGCTTATATGTTATGATTTCTCTGATCGCTCTTAATGGTTGTTGTTCTTTTAAACCGTGGAAGGGTGTTATAAATTTTAGGCCATAAGAATGGTTTTTTTCCTGGGTATCATAGCTAGTTGTCTATGTGACCATCTGACCCTTAGAAGCTAAGATGCTTTTGGAGCTCTGATCGTCAGCTCTTTCATTAATCATCAGAGATGAGCTTTATTATTATTTTGGGCCTTTCTCTAGCCAGTTCTGATGGTGGATGGAGGTGAACTTCACGGTAATGGCAACAAAAGTAGCCATACTTAAGTTCATCTCATGTAGCTTAGGATTTCCCTGAGCCTTCTCTGATGCTTAGTTAAGCTTTGTTTTGGGTCCCTTTCTTTTTTCTCTTTATGTTTAAAGCCCATATTTGGTTTTTAACTCTATCAACAATGAGATCTATTATCTTTGGGAGAAAGGGGAAAAGAAAAAAAAAAAAGAGTACAATACCGTCCAAGACCATTATTGATTACGGTGCCTGCATATGTTGCCGTTACTGCTCAATCTCGGAGTTTGGGGCTATTGTTTCTCTAAGATTCAAGAGGGGATTTTAGGCATGTTACTGCTCATTCTAGCAGCCAATCTCACTGTTATCTCTAATCACTTATTAGGAACATGGAAAGTATTGTATGTTGTACACGCACAAAATTTAAGTCCCGCATTAATAGAAAAGGAATTAGTACGACAGATACAAAATTCTATATTACTCGATTAATGATTCAGCTCTCGTGGACTTGCGAGAATGAAGACGCCAGCTTTTGACGTTTTACCCACAAGTATGGACTCTTGTTGGGTAAGGTCGCACAGGGAGTCTATAGATGCAACGCTTTATCCTTGTGTTTGCCTTGTTCTTTGGGCAAATAAAGAAAGAAAAATCTACCCTACGTCTCATGGTTTATAGCCGAAAAAGTAGACCTTTCTGTTTTGGTCTTTTGGACCAATGAATTTATGTATTCATTGCTTAAAGAAGCACTTGCCTGCCCTCCTACTGCTCTACTTATTTATTATTTACTGACTCTTCTGGGTCATTGTGGGTCCTCTTCGAGTAGGAGATTACCCTTTTCATTTGGTTTGGCGTGCCATAAATGTGCTTCAAAGCAGCTTTCCTACGAAACAATGTGCAGACAAATACAAATCCAAATCCAAATCCACTGGTTTTCCTACAAATTCCTATCTACGAAATTTCGTGAATTTGGATAAGCAGCTGATCTTTCAGACACGGCCAAACTTCTTTCCAGCTATTTGGGTGTACCAAAGCCACTACTCCTGTCTTTTTAACGTTAAGACTTATTTGATTATTAATTAATTGTCTTTGAACCGGAATTGAGGGCAACTTTTATCTTCTGGGTCCTGCTCATGCTTTATTATTACTATTTCGAAAAAGGATATATGTCACGAATTCCTCAATTATTTGCCGATATTGATTGATTTCTTGGTGATTTATTCTCAAAAATCTCTCTGTCTAAATCTAGATGCATGTTGGACCAATGAACTATTGTACTTGCATAAGCATTTGGTTTAATTCTGTCTAAATTTTACACTCTGCAGCCAATGAATTATTGAAAGCCTTTTGGCATGGTTGCTTGTATATAGTAATATGAATGTTTCAATTACATTTAACAGACACAGAAGAACACTTATCTTTACACAGATTAGCATTCATACGAAAAAACCCAACAGACCATAAAGAAAACAGGAACCCACAAAAGCATCAAACGCCCAATAACATTTGTTTAAAAATGTTTTGGCTGCTCATTTCACTTAGACCTAAGCAGCTTAAGCAACATTCTTGCTTTTATTTTGGTCCTACCACTGCACTGGCTCTGCAATAGCAGCAGCAACTGTGTCAAAACTCCTGCACATATTGCTTCTTCTCTTGCCTGTAGAGAATCACTACATATTACCATCAGGGATCTCACTGCACTTTCACTTCCTTCATGATCCGATACCCTGAAAACCATCTTAACTAGAGCAGTAACACCATTGGGATTATTTATCACAGCCTCTTTTGCTCCCTCTAGTCCTAGAAGAAGCTCAATTGTTGCTGTTGCTTTTGGTGCCATGTTTCTTTCATGTCTTTCTGCATTTGAAATGTATGTTAAAAGTCCATCTATAACACCTTCTTCAACCAATTTCTCTCTGTTTGATTCCAAGGAGCATAATGCAGATATGGCTTTGACTCCAGCCTCAGATGCCCTGCAAGCCTGTTGAACAAGAAGAACTAGCCCTTGGAGGAGTTGCCGGTTTTCGCCAAGCATGGAATACAGCTCTATTGTTTCCAGAGATGATGATATTGCTTCTACAAGATGACACAAACTCACCTTGATGCTGCTAGTTCCTTGCTCAAGCAAAATATTGAAGGATTTCAACTTGGTTTGATTTTTTAGCATGTTTAGGGACTTGTATTCACCCCAACACAGCAATTTTAAAACACAAGAAAGTGCTTTCTCTGCAAATTCGATGCTTTGTTGGGAAAGTTTGGATTCTACTTGTTCAAAAATTAGTTCCAATAACAGAGGCAAGAAGCCAAATTGCAGCAAATAAGAGTTTCTGGGATTTGATTCTTCTGATAGAGCTTCGATTCTTTCAAGTGCTTGAAGCTTCATCTCCAAGGTAGCCTCTTGAGATGCAAGATTGTGCTTAAGTGTAGATAAACAATCAACGGTTGTCGAGTAATCAGGATCGAATTGAGGACCCATTTGGAGCCACTCATCAATCAAATGACGAAGAGTGTGATTAGGAACCATGGACAGATCATGAAGCTTCTGCATTGTGACAGGGCATGTGAGATTACCAGCAGCAAGCCATTTTTCAATGGCTGATCTATCATAAGTTTGGCCTGTACATAGAGTCACTGGATCTTTGAACAAATCTAGGCTAATTGGGCAAATGAACAAGTGGGGTATGCTCATTTGAGCTTCTTTCATGGAAGAGAGACACAGATTCAAGAAAAAAAAAAAAAAGAAAAAGAAAAAGAGAGTTATTGGTGGTGGATTCTTTGATGGTATTGGCTGAAAGTTGAGTATCTAACAAGTGGGTGGTAAAGACATTCACCACTAAAAGTGCAGAAGCAAGGAGAGAAGAAAGTTGTAATATACAATGCAAGATTTATGGGTATTAAAAGAAAAGAGAAAAAAAATTTAAAGAACACTCTTGAATTAAACAATGGAAAAGAATTATGGTGGAAGTGGGCCTTTTCTTACTTTTTCTTTTCCCCAATTCAGATTCTTCATGCCACAGTGAAGAAATGGCATACATTGAAAATTATGGAACTGAGTTGATAATCATGGCATAGGAAGAAAAACACAGAAGGAGCAATCAAAGTGATGGAAAAGGTAAAGAAAGAAAAAACAAAAGAGATTAAGCACTTAGCACTAGTAGTAGGAGTAGCTCCTCCTCCACTTCTTGCTGCCAGAAGCAGCCAAGCCAAGATTTAAGAGAGAGAAAGAGTTATGGAGTTTTGGTGTGTTCTGTGAGCTTTACACTAACAGAAGGGCAAAAGTGCAATCTTACATGGAGTGGTGATCAGAAGAGAACAGCAGCATACAAACACTAGAGAGAGAGAGAGAGAGAGAGAGGCCTTGCTGAAATAGTAAGAGATTGCAAGTGCTCAGAAGGAAAATTTATTTGGTTTTTTAATTTTAAAAGATGTATTAAAATATTTTTAAATTTTTTAAAAATAATTAATAAAGATGTATTAAAATATTTAATTGTTAAAATTAATAAAGATTTTTTAAAATTTAAAAAAATTTTAATATATTTTTGAAAGTTAAAAAATTAATTATTTTTTACTATAAAGAAAGGTGATAGGAAAATGGTCCCCTACCCAACTTTGTCACTCATCATCCCTTTTCATCATTAATTTTAGAATCAAACTTCTTAGTGAATTATTGATAAAATTTAGGGTTTAATCCATGAGAGTCATTCAATCTTAAAAAATAGTGGTTTTTATAATTTGATTCTCTTTCTCTTTCTCTTTCTCTGTAGCTATCAATGCAGTCAAACTGACCCACCTAAATAAAAAAATAAAAATAAAAATAATTATTAATGTCTTTGAAGTTTGAAGGTTGAATGAATCCTCATCCACTCCCATGTACTTGAAAATGGATGATTGTAACATTCACATGTGGATAATAACATCATGGGAAAGCAATTCATAGAGGGAATCACTAAATTTAAAAAAAAAAAAAAATTTTGACCATTTTGTTCTTTTGTCGTATATGTCATTTTTCTCTTCATAATAAAATTGAAAAATGATTTTAATTAAAAAAATACATTGAATCCATTTATAATATTACCAATATGTGAAATTAGAGAAAATTATTTAAATTAAATGTGTCATCTGACTAATTTTAATTTTTATCAAAATTATTTTTTATAAAAAATAAAAAAATTAAAAATTTAATTTTTTTAATAAAAATTAAAAATCAAAAGATAAAATTTGAGATCTCTTAAATTTATTTATATACACTTACTATCAGTTTAATTTTATTAGTGTAATTTAATTTTATTTTCTCAAAATAATATAAAAAAATTAATTCCACATAAAGGAGAAATTAATAAAAATAAAAACTCTAAAAGAAATTAAAAAAAAACTCTAAAAAAGGAGAAATATATAATTTAGTTGGGTTAAAATTGATTTATTTTAATGTTGATACGATTGGGCAAACATCATTTCAAATACTATTTTAGCGATGAATGAAAGGAAATTCTAAAGTGGGCATAAAGTTGATCAAATTTTTTTTCTAAAAGTTAGGAGTGCATCTTCAACCGTTGATCCCACTTTTTTTAATCCTGATTCATACATCCTACATCACAAATCTCCCATACAATAACTCCCATATATAAAAAAATTTCAATTTAAATTCAAAATTAATATTATATACTCTGAAATATTTAAAATTCAGAGATTATTAGAAGTGAGAATTTAATCCGAATATTATATTTTTAGGTTTTATTCTTTGATCACTCATATTTCTTATATTTTTTTAATTTTTGTCAATTTCAGATTTTTTATTTTATATATATATCATTTTATTAAATATGAAATTATATATATATATATATTGTACAAAAAGAAAGAAAAGAAAATTCCAAAATAAGGAAGATAATAGAATCCTTCTAGTGGTTCTTTGGCTCTGACTTCCTGACTTGCAAGGATTTTCACTCTAAGCATCCTTTTCAGTCAATTTATACCAGCTGCTGGGGTCCACATTTATCTTCTTTTCCAAACATAAAATATTAATTTTACCCTTTCAAAATTAAATTAGTATTATATAATTTTCAAAGAAAATTGTGCTACTTTTATTTAATTTAAGACTAAATGACAAAAAAAAAAGAAATTAATTTGAGAATAATTACTAAATTGATAAAAGAAATTAAAAAGATAGACTAATATTGAAAAAGCTTATGTATTTTTTTAAAAATTAATTTCAATAAATTAACAAGTAGTAAATTTAATTAATTAAAAAGCTCGAATAATTTTTACGGAGAAATTATCATATACATATATGTGTAGAATATTTTATTTCATGCGAATAAATGTGAATTTCTCAATCCATACTTACATAAGTGTGAAAAGCATTATAATTATGAACTTTTTATTACATCATTGTTTTTTTTTTAAATATATATATATTTTTTCATTAATGTAATGAAAATTATGGTAAAAAAATATTTAAATATAAATATTAATAAATAAATCCCTTCACTAATTAATAAAATAACTCTCATTTGCATTGCCTAATTTACCTTAGAAGAATGGACACTTTTTCTAGAAAGAATCATGAATGAAAGAAAAAAAAAAAACTATTTATGATTAATGCTTGGGTTAGATCACCTAGCTTACCTAATTTTTATTTTTATTTTTATTTCTGCAGTATACCAATTTATGTTTTATACCTAATTAAAGCCAAGTAACTGTATAGGAGTGAGCAGTATTCGATTTAAATCGAAAAAATCAATCAAATTGAATTAATTTAAAAATTCAGTTCAGTTTAATTTTTAATTTTAAAAATTTCAATTGTTTCGATTCGGTTTGATTTTGATCAGAAAAAAATTAAAAAATTGAACCGAATCTGATAATAGTATATTATTTTTAATAATATAAAGAGATTAGATTAAGAATAAAATATTCTAATTCAATTTTAAAATATTAAAAGTAAAAATAAAGTGTAAAAAATAAAAAATTATTAAAAATTTAAACTGAATCGAATAGAACCGAATCAGACTGATTGGATTCGATTTGATTTTTAATTAAAATCAATTCGATATTTATAAATATTAAAATTTCGATTTTAATTTATTTTATTCAATTTAATTTTAAATCAAACCAACCAAATGCTCATCCCTGATAGTGATTAGTAAATAAATTGGTATAACATGTTTAAAATTTTTTTAATTATCGCAATTTAATTTTTCTTTTCTTTAGAATGAAGATTTTTTTTTTAAATTTAAGTTAATTAATTTTTTTAATTGAAATAAAAAATTTAATTGTTTATAATTTATTAATAAATTTTCATTTAAAAAAAATTAAATTCTTATATGATTTTATAAAAAGATATTCAATTTTTCTTCGTGAAATAAATTATTTCAAATAAAAAATTAGGCAATGCCATTTTAATACCGATCACATAAAATTAATTTTTCATAGTTTATAATTATTTTTTTTAATTATAATATTATTTTTTTTATTTATATATTTAGTCTGATAATAATTGTATCTGAATAAATTTAAGAGATTTTAGATTTTATTCTTTCCATTCTCAATTTTTATTTTTTTTAAAAAATATTATTTTAAAAATATTAAATTTAAAAATTCTATCCCTGAATATACTTTTTATTTGTGAGTATATATGATTTCAGTCTAAGTCAATTTTTTGTTTAAAAAAAAATATATCTTTTAGCTATTAAAAGCATTATAGGTGTCTTTATCAAAAAAGTGGGCGAAGAAGAGGAATTGCTTTGTGAGAGACAAAAGAAATTAAAAAACATAGAATTAGGCATTTGAACACTATATTGTCCATTCAACCTCCACTTCTATACGCCTAAAATATTTTATTTCCTCACTATATTTTAAATTTTTTTTATTTAAATTATAAATTATTTAAAAAAAATTATTTAAACTTAGTGATTACAAAATAAAAAAATTTATTCTTTATTTATTTTAAATCTAAATCTCACCGTACACGTATATATTTATATATTTTATATTTTAAATCTAGACAATAATTTCCCCGGCTTATTGCCTTGTTGATGAAGGGCGTTTATTCATAAGTTGTAGACCAAAATATTGATCGTCTTGGTCATCAGAAATCATTGTCTCTGGTTGAAGCTCAGCACCAACATATTGTTGTATAACCAACACAGAAACTGTTGCTGCAAAATCTGAAGATGCAAGCAAATCACCAATTGCTCCAAGCTCTGGACATTCACTCCAATCTGTAAGCCCAGCAGTGAGTGGAGATATCACCCCTTCTCCTCTTCCTACTACAAACAAATCATAAGCATTTATGTCCATTGCTCTTATTGCAGCCACTGTTTCCTCTCCATTGTTCACTACCCTTTCACTATAAAATACTGATTCATCATTAGCGTTGTACGTTCTAAATTCATTTATATAATTTTCATCCATTTTTTTCTCTCTTTTATCTTGTGATTCCACGGTATTCTTAGGGTCATTATGATCTCCACCATATTGCTTAATTGCTGGTTGTGCTGCATCCTCGGCTGCATTGAGCCGCATTACTGTTAATGCTACCCCTGGATGCTCAGACATCCTCCATGCATATGCTAGTGCCTCTCTATCATCAGGCCCTCCGAAGAATAACACAGCTACATGGTGACCTAATTGGTTTGTGGCTAACCGATTTGTGGCGTTGAGACCTCTGTCTACGAGGATCCCAACTGAACACGGTGAATTTGATAACAAGTTTTGGTTAACCAATCGAAATGCTGGATTTGTAGCTTCCATCCCACCATCAACTGTTTGTTGTTTATGGAAAGGAATTATTATACAAGCAACCCTTTTGTCTTCTGCTAAGTTACAAATGTCTTCATGCATGGTTGAGTAAGGAGAAATAGCTGTTAAGGGTTGAACTGAAACAAAAGCTGTATGCTGTTCATAATTTTCAAAGGCATTGATGATGTGATCAGATTGAGCTTGGGTTCTGTTAAGAGCTGGTCGACCAGATTTTCTAGTGTTGTGAACTATAAGCATGGCTGATGCACGACCAGTGAGTTCAACTAGGTGAAGAACATAAACACACATAGGTGATCTTTTGGTCGGGTATGAAACTTCTAAGAGGTTAATGATTGTTGGAACATTTCGAGGAGTGTGTACACACACCAGTACCCTTAACTCTGCATCTGGTTTTGATCTTTGAATTGTTCGTCTTTTGTATGGTATGAATTTTTTTGCTGGCCTATATACTGCAGTCACAAAAGGTGTGACAAGTGCAGTCATAACCACAGCTACAATCACCATAATTGCAAAAGACTCCTCGTCCAAGACCTGCGAGTTAGATTTTGAACTCGAGTTTCAATCACAGCTCTCGAAAAAGAGAGAAATAAAAATTAAGAAGAGTTAAGCAAGTACGTACCCTTTGATCCTTACCAACGTTGAGAATGATCATTTCAATAAGGCCTTTGGTGTTCATTAGCAAGCCAAGAGCGAGGCCTTCACGTATAGGCATCTGGTAACATGTTGTGACCAACACAGTGCCAGCAACTTTTCCAGCACTTCCAAGAAGTATGACAAAAACTAAGAGTCCCCAAGTGTTGGCCCCACGAATAGCCCCTATATTAGTCTTGAGCCCACTCATAGCAAAGAAAAGTGGAAGTAAAAGCCCTGATACAAAATCCTCAAGCTTTTCTATAAGAGTAACTCCAAGAGGTCCATTTGGGATAATTAAGCCAAACACAAAAGCTCCAAAAACGGAATGTGTTCCAATGGCATCTGTTATAAATCCTGAAATCATTACTCCGGTGAGAACAAGGCATATATAAAACTCGCTAAAGGTTTCTCCTTCTGGGGTTCTTCTAATAATCCAAGAAATTGCAGGTTTAACCACATAGAAACAAAAGAAAACGAATGCTGCACTTGCAAGAATCACCCAAATGGAAGCCATAGATGTACTGTCGTTTTCAGCAAGGGCAATGGCGAAACACAGTAAAATCCAGGCACAAATGTCGTTGATAAGAGCTGAAGACATGGCAATCTTACCAAGCTCAGTGTTTAAGAGTTTCAGCTCAGCTAGGACCCTTGCAAGCACAGGAAAAGCAGTGACAGAGAGGGCAACGCCGAGGAAGAGAACAAAAGTCCCTTGGTTCATAGCATATGATGAAGAATCTTTACGCATAAGAAAAGAGAAAGCCAATCCAGTGAAGAAAGGCAAAATCATACCAGCAACAGCAATGACAAAAGCCTTTTTCCCAGTTCTTTTAATTACAGAAACGTCCATCTCCACTCCAACAAGGAACAAGAAGTAGAGAAGACCTACATTTGCCATTGTTTCAAGCACCATTACACTTTTTAAAGGGAATATTGTATGCGCAAAAAATTGAACATTTCCAAGAACTGATGGACCCAATATTACACCACCCTGTGAACGTTATTTACATGCAAAACGTTAAATATATCTTATAAAAAATGCTAAATATATCTTACAAAAATTCATTAATTGTAATGTATGAGATATGTATGAACTCACCAAAATTTCAGAAAGAACACGAGGTTGGCGAAAAGGTTTCAGGATGAAAACAAGAAGTCGAGTGGTGATGACCACCAATGTTAATTGCAAGATGAAAAGAGGGAGAGAGTAATCCAAAGGATTATCACCTTGCCATACACCATTGGTGGTTATCATGGTCGGAGCATAGCATACTATTGCCTCGCTCGTCCCATTTGCTGCAACTCCTTGTTTATCACCCATTTTCTCTTTCGATGACCAACCCCAGAAAGCCCACAACTACCCAATTTCTTTAAACCTCCAATGCCCTTGTCTCTGCCACCGCTAACCCCAACGTCTGCCATTTTGCAATATATATGTATCCCAAGCTTTGCTAATTTAGGAATATTTATGTGTGTGCTTTACATTCAAAGGAGCTTAAGATGGCTAAGAAGTTGTTGTGCTATGGATAGAAAAGAGAAGATTTGGTGTTTGGTGAACGAGAAAAGAGAATTTAGGGAGGAATCGAGAAGTAAGCTTAGGATTGTATTGGATTGGATGATTGTGGTGAAATCACACGTTTAGAAAGAAACAACTCTATTTTAAGATTTTTTAAGTAATTTTAATTTCTAAACTAACTACACAAGTCAAATCTTTTCTTTTCTTTTCCCAAAGGTGGTATATTTAAATATCGCAAAATTTTGCATGCATGAAGTTTTTCTATATGCTAAAGTAAACTATTCGTTTTATTGCATATTCAAGAACTTTGTGATTTAGCATTATAATTAATTAAAATAAAGAACAAGTTATTTATCTAGAAATATTTTTTTTTCTTAAAAAAAAATTCTTCAATTTTTACAAATATTTTTTTTCTTCTTTAAATTTCTATTTAAAAAAAGTTATTACATAAATATATTGAAAAATATTTGTAAATTAATTAAATACATTATAATTATAAAAGGTTTACAATAATTAAATTATTACTTTTTCCTTTTTGGAAGTATTTATTGAATGGTATTTTAGCCTTAAGAACTTTGATTCAAAGGTCTTTATAAGAAAATGTTTTATTCAAAGATGAGACACTTTTCATTCAAACCTTTGTTCTTAAAATATTGATTTATTTAGAAAAATGGAAATGAGAAAGCCGAAGCCAAAGCCCAAACCCATCTTACTTGCATTTCGTTAACAATCTCCCCTGGCTCTGTCAATCGAATTGGAGCTAAAATAAAGCGACCACGAATTTGCAAGACAGCAATACAGAGATGATTTCTATTAATGGGTTAAGCCTGAGTATAGCTAAACCCAAAATCGCATTCACCAAGAACCCTTTTCTTATTCCTCTCTTCTTCTCTAATCCCAAAACCTCCTCCTCATCGTCTTCGCAAGTCGCATTAAGACCTGTTTTTTCTTCAATGTCTTATGACAAGGAGCTTGCTGCTGCTAAGAAGGCTGCATCTCTCTCTGCCCGCCTCTGCCAGGCATCGTTATCTCTCTCTAAATACACACACTCATAGTGTTTGATTTTATTGCAATTGGGTTGATTTGGTTTTTGCTGTTTTTGCTGTCTGATGGAATTTGGATTACATATGTTAGTATTAGCTTCTGGGGTTTGCTAACTCTTGCTGTTTTGGTTTCTGGGTGGCTGATTAGTATCTTTGATGGAATCTGACTTGTATGGAGCTATACTAAATTCAGAGTGGGTTAGCGGTAGGGATAAATTAGTCATTAGAAATTTAGAGTGTCATTTGTAGGGCTTTTCAAGCAATGTGGCAACATATAGTCATTAGAACATCATTACAAGCATTTAAACTAGGACGAGGTTTGCCCATCAAGATTTAGGTGTTGCACTGCAATTTTAGCTATGTAGTCGAGAGCAGCAAAGTGCGCAAGTTTGGATGATTCAGAGGTTCTACGAAGCACGTGTTTAGATACCTAGGCTGAATCATACAAAAGGATAGCTGAAGTGAAGGGATGCCGATTATAGAATTAAAGTAGGATGGTTAACGTGTAGGTGTGTTATAGGAATCCTATTGAAAAATCCTACTGAATTGCAAATACCAACTAAGCTGAAAGAATACTCGGCTTGCTAAGCAAGGTGAAACAGAGAAAAAAAATATCAATAAAACTGATTTAGTTTAGAAATAATAGGTTAGTTATGTAGCTTGTTTGTTAAGATACAGCAACATTTGTAGCTATCTTGCATGTTGGGAGTTGAGCTAACTATTTATGTAATTGAGGTTTACAAATTGAATAACTTTTAAAACAATTTCAATATTATGTATTAAAAAAAATTATGCAAACCGTTGCAGAAATTGAGACGATATTTAGGAATTTGCAGATGTAGTGACCATAATTATTTATTTAGTCTCTTGTACTTTTATCTCATCTATTGGGAGGTAAATAGTGTAAGGTACTGCAGACTGGTGTATTGATAGCTGATTTCACTTAGTTAGAATATAGAACTAAGGCTGAGTTTGAGTTTTGTTGTTTATTATCCCTTCTGTCCCTGTGAGTGTGAGCAAGCATGTGCATGTGCATTCTAAGATGAAAAAGTAAATGCCAATTGCTGATGGAAGTACTAAACCAGTGACTAGAGGTTTTTTACATCTTGCAACTAGCTTTGCAGTTTACTTTTGCAGCCTCAAAATTTACCTCATCTTTCCACAATATGAAGAGTATATTACGCATGATTTTCTAAATTCTAATATAGCTTGGTAAATAATGAGTATGCTCAAGGTTCCACCCTGTGTAATCAGACACTTCCATGTTTCTAGACTTGAATCTATACTTGAGCTTCCTTTTATTCATTTAATTGGTTAATTTTCTTCTATCAGGAATTGTATTTAATCATATCAAGCTGACTCCATGTATTTTTTACATTTTATACAGAAGGTACAAAAAGCTCTTTTGCAATCAGATGTCCAATCAAAATCTGATAAAAGTCCAGTCACAGTGGCTGATTACGGTGAGCTGTCAACCATTCTAGGTTTCATGTAGATATTAGGTTTAATGACATAGCAACTGCAGCTAATCACCATTCCTTTTTAACACTTCTCTGTGGCTCCAGGCTCGCAAGCACTAGTTAGTTTTGTTCTTCAGAAGGAGCTTCCTTCAGAACCATTTTCATTGGTGGCTGAGGAGGTGAGCATATAATATTTTAGATTCTTTACCAGATATTTAACAGCATTTTTTCTTTTCCCCCTCTTAAAATCACGTGCAAATTTCTTCTGAAATATCTCTAGGATTCAGGGGATCTTCGCAAGGATGAAGGCCAGCAAACACTAGAGCGCATTACTAAACTTGTCAATGATACTCTAGCTAGCGATGAATCATATGCTACCTCTACTTTGTCCACAGAAGATGTGCTCAGGGCCATCGACTCTGGCAAATCTGATGGTGGTTCTCGTGGCAGGCATTGGGTCCTGGACCCAATAGATGGTACTAAAGGGTGAGCTTAAAACTTGGAATTTGCATGAGTAGTTGTGCCCTAAAAACATATGGTGTTTGCATTTACAAATTTGATTGGTTACTATTTTTGGTGTCATGATGGCATTAAGTTATACACCAAACTATTCCTCAGTTAGTTGAATCAGAAGAAAATATTTTTCTTCTAGATTTCACATTTCAGTTACAATTTTTGGCACGTTATGCTTCTTGTGCAATAATGCGAATGCATTTTAAAATGGCTGGTATGTACCTTTGTACATCTGAGAAGGTTCACCAAGTTAGTTATAACGTCTTTTTGGCGCTTCATTGTCATGTTATTGAATATTTTGGTTTTAGCCCTTTTAGTATCATCTGTAGCAATTATTAATTTTCTAGCTATCATCAATGGCCTATTGGTTTATATTACATTTTTTAATTTGAAGACAACTTTGGGAAATGAAATTGTTTTTGATTTCATCATTTAGAACTTGATTTCATCATTTAGAACTTGATTTCATCATTTAGAACAGAAACCAAGCCAAATGCATGATTAATTCAATGTTTTTGATACAAGGGTAATTTGACTGTAACTTTCTGTCCAATGAGATGAAAATAGAAGAAAAAGGAAAAGTAGTATAAAAAGCTACCGTGTGGTTCTGTGCTTTTACACTTTTCTTCCTGCAGTTTTCTTTTTCTTTTAATGAAACTTCAGTATCTTGCCCTTTTTACTGTTGACAATTGGATGCCTGAGTATTTTATGTAACCACATATTACATTTTTGTACTTTTTTCTGAAAAATCTTGAACCTTGTGTTTTTTCAAATTATATACTTTGCATGCTAATAAGCTAGTATGCTTCTCATTGTGGTTCACCTTCATAATTTTTTGGTGGTCTACATCATGCAAGTCATAGCAATCCTAGGGAATTACTTTGATGACTTGGAGGTGTAAACTTCCTATTAATGCTTGTGACAAGTATTGATGTAAAGTGGACATTTATGTGGACAAGGATCATCAACATAGATGGTGTGGGACCCCCTTTAAGTTCCAAGAGCCACAAAGGTGGTGTTTTTGAGAATTCTCCCTCATGAATCCGGCTAAAATGTATTTGAGATATAAGGATTTGGGCAATCCTCCTTCTTTAAGCAGCTTTTGGGATAGAAATTAGCCTCTATTCATTTTCTCAACATGGTACTAAAACCTATCTCTACTTCAATGTTAAGCACCTGCAGATGTTTATGCCTGCGAACTTTATGCTCCAGATGTTTATGGTGTGTTATCCCATATCGGTTTGGGACAAGGATTTACTGCTATAAGTAATGACTTGGGTAGTCTTCCTTTATTGAGCTAGCCTTTGGATGAGTTAAGTCCGGTCCATTTTCTCAACACTCAAAAACTAATAGAGTAGAGCAAGGAGAATTGTGAAAATGATTTGACATTCAGTTTTAAGAATTATGGTAATTGATTGATTTGTTCTTTCTCAGACTTGGGAGTAGAAATGGCAGTTTGCATGGTGTTGCCCCAAACCAGCCCTAAAGTTGTTCATGCAAGTGTATTATTATTATTATTATTATTATTATTATTTTCTTCTATGTGCTTGTGTTTTAGCCCACTGATGAAATTCACTAGTCTAATTAGATTTACAATAGGTTTCTAAGAGGAGATCAATATGCAATTGCATTAGCACTTCTAGATGAAGGGAAAGTAGTGTTGGGTGCATTGGCTTGTCCAAATCTTCCTTTAGCTTCTATCAGTAGCACAAGTCAACATCCTTCACAAGGTGAAGTTGGTTGCCTTTTCTTTGCTAATATTGGTGCTGGGACTTACATACAACTACTGAATAGTTCATCAGCAAGTAAGGTAAGTACAGGTTCAGATTATTTCTGAATAACAGTTTCATTTCTTGGCACACGTCAGATATTTTATTATTACTGCACAGGTGCAAGTCACTGCAATTGACAATCCTGAAGAAGCATCATTCTTTGAATCATATGAAGCAGCACACTCCTTACATGATTTATCCAGCTTAATTGCAAAAGTATGTTTACTTTCCCTTTCTCCCTACATCCATATCCCCACTCCTCCCCACCCATAATATGCCTTTTCTGGTTTGTTTATCCTTTAAAACGTCAATCTGTGGACAGAAACTTGGTGTCAAAGCACCACCAGTTAGAATTGATAGCCAGGCTAAGTATGGTGCTCTATCTAGAGGAGATGGGGCAATATATCTGCGCTTCCCTCATAAAGGTTACCGTGAAAAAATATGGGATCATGCTGCTGGATGTATAGTTGTGACAGGTTTATGTTAACTCCATTCTTACAAACACTTGAGAACTTCTTTAGACTTTTGAATTATTGAAAATCTGCCTTTATCTAGTTTTTAACATACATCGTCAATCAACTTTCACAGAGGCTGGGGGAGTGGTCACAGATGCTGCTGGAAACCCTTTAGATTTCTCTAAGGGAAGATATCTGGATCTTGACACTGGCATAATCGTTACCAATCAGAAGTTGATGCCATCTCTTTTGAAGGCAGTTAGAGAATCTCTGGAGGAGAAGAAAGCTTCATCCTTGTGATTACATCTGGATTAGTTATTTCACTGTTTCTTTTCCTTAAGTCTCTTAAATACCCACTCTGGTTTGCCATTTGGTTGCTATACAAGCAAATTTCTTGTAATAATAAAGCCAGTCCGCTTACAGAATACAGGGTCTCAAACTCTTCAGGGGGGAGGCTTTTTCAGTTTGTAAAAACTGCTGTTTTATTGCCTTTTCCTTTGCTCTTCCATTAATTGTGATACTGTCGATATTCAATTAAAAAGAATTCTCTAGTGCTAGAAATGAATTTTTAGAGAGAACACCCATCATTCTGAATAACTTCCCACTTTAAATTATTATCAGAACAATAGATTCAAATTCTCAAAAGAGAAATATTCCCTTTATGCATTTGTCCTATTACAAGATTACAGAGGAAAAACTGATGGGTAATCTTGAGGGTGTCTCTTGATGGCCTCTCTAAGCCACTTTTCTTGCTCAATGAGGTTGGATGCGGCAGTATCATACACATCTGCAAAAAGATCGCCGACCGGAGGTTTTTCAACCCTCTCTGCTACTTGTATCGCATTCAGTATCTGTTTCAAATTGTAGCAAGTAAGAATCTTTAATTGTGAACTACAAACTTTAGCTATCAAGCTGCACATTAGCGTAGGAATTTGAAGGTGCAGCACAACTTGAAGCAAAAAGACATGCAACGCCTTGTCTCAAATCCCGGAAACAAAAATCGCATGCATCACTTTTGATTCTGCATAAATTATATCTAAATGCAACATAAAATAGCATATTGAAAGAAGAGAGCATTGTCAGAATCAAGCATTTTACACTACCAAATGGTAATTCAAGAATCCTTTTCATGAAAGACATCCATAGTAGAGGGATGAATGAGGCACTCTATCATTGTTGTTATTACTTTCACATTGGGTAAGAGATAATGTTTCAACGGTAGTGTGAGACTGGGTTACTAATTGGAAATAATGCAACTTGAATGCAAGTGTTTCTATGGTATGATGCTTTTGATGAACCAGTATTACCTGTTTCCTCACATTGCTTCGAAGCTCCGACTCAGCTTCACTGCTCCACCAACCGTTGTTTTCTATCCATTTTCGGAATCTAGCAATAGGATCATGAACCGATCTCCATCGTTCAATCTCATCGACTGAACGATACCTTGTGGAATCATCTGATGTGGAGTGGTGTCCAACTCGATATGTTAGAGCCTGCTCATCCAAAATATTGAAAAGCAAATGTCAACATACCAAGCCACCAAGTTTCAAACTAACTGCAAAGAAAAGGCACCAAAAACAAAAGTGGGAGAGGAATATTCTTTTGTTGTCCTCTTTTATATGTCACCTCAACTAAGATTGGTCTGTGTTCACTGATTGCCATTTGACGAGCAGCATTAACTGCACTATACATTGCAAGAGCATCATTACCATCTACACGAATGCTTCGTACTCCATAAGCCTGCCCTCTCACGACAACACCATCACCTGCCGATGAATAGAATGCCAGATAAAATTTGTACTTTACATGATGGTATTCTCAAAATCTGAAATTACACAAGGGGGAAGAATACTTCGAAACTGGTCTGAAATCGGGGTACTGATTGCCCATCCATTGTTTCGACAAATAAATATAACTGGTGCCTCCATGACTGCCGCAAAATTTAAAGCAGCATGGAAATCTCCCTAGCAATATTTGATCAATTAGAAAATAAACAACCAAAGGTGAGATTCATTGAGAAGATATGGTTCACATGATTGCAAGTGAAACTAAAATCATCTTACTGTTTCTTAAATATAGTTCCTCAGAAGCAAGAGTGCTAACAATAAAAGAATTATTTCATTTTATTTATTCTTTTTGGCTATTTTGGCAGATCAACAAATGCCCTACATTGAAAAAAAAGGTTTCGAAGATAATAAATGATGGAATGGTTTCTTTTTCCAAGGGAAATAACAACAATACACATACCTCACTTGAGCCACCATCACCAAAATAAGTGACTACACAAGCATCTTTGCCATCCATCTTCAAAGAATATGCAGCACCAACTGCATGGGGAAGTTGTGAACTGGGAAGCAATATCAAAATACATCACCATGATGAGAAACTCAGATAAATTTGCAATAACAACTACCAAAGTTTCATATCTTACGCAATTGTCGATGCTACAGTAAAGTAATTGTGCTTTTTTGACCCATAATGGGCAGGCATCTGCCTGCCTTTGCAACTATCACCTCTGTTACTAAAACATTGGTCTGCGAATTCTTGAAGAGTGAAGCCACGCCATAAAAGAACTCCTGGCTCTCTATACTGCATGCAATATTAAAGAAATCATTTTTTTGTTAAATGCTTTTATGCTTGCTAATCAAAATGTTTCTAGTGCAAAAGGCTAAACATCCAGATGCGTGTATGAAATAGTTTCAGAGTCTGCAATAGTTCATTATCAGGGACTAAAGATATAGTTAAACCTTCTATACGTGCAGTTTATGTGTTTCAGAGGCCAATTCTTGAAGGTATGCATATATAGGAGTGTTCTTGCCGACTGATGAACAAGATCACTTGTGAATGCTGCTGCCAATGCAGTCTATGTAATCATGTTTTCCATCATTTTAAGCATGCTGATGCATTCAAAAGCATAAAGTAAATCTATTTTTGTTTAGGATCATAAAGAAATACATATATAAAAGAACCTATAATTAACAAATGTAGGTGTGGGGTGTGTGTGAGAGTGCAAGAGAGAGGCGCTTAAAGGAAAAATCATGTCTCTATGCATGTGTTTGTAACCTGAGGGACAACAAGATCATCAATTGTGAGAGCTGCTGCTGATGCAATATTGATGGCCTCTTCTCCAATTGCAGCCACATAGAATGAAATTCTCCCTTGCCTCTGTGCTTCATAGAAGATAGTGTCCATAATTTGAAGTTTCACCATATCATTGTAAATTTTTCTAGCATTTTCACTGGTGACCTATTTAAATGAAAGCTTGTAAGAATCTTTTCAGATGGACTCATTCAGAATGGGGGAAGACTGACCAACAATTATCCACAAAAGAGGGAGGGGAAATGTAGGATAACGGGTAAACATACCCCTACAAAGTTGCTGTGCTCGAGTAGCTGACCATTGTCATCAAGGACACGATAGCAGGGAATCCGTTCCTTGGGAGATTCAGATAAAAACTTCATTTCAGGAGTGAATGCAACCTTTCCTCCAGGGAAATCCAAAACCTGCCCAGAAGGCGAGCTTAGATGGGTACAAAACTAAAATAACAATTATGCTGACAAACAGATACACACAGTTGCATAATGTTATGCGCTGCACAAACATTAGGGTCCATTACGAAGCAAATTTTAAGAAACAATATTCTCCTGTAAATCTGTGCAGTGTCTTGCCTACAGTGATCCCTATAGAATAACTTGTAGACATTCATGAACATGTAATTTACCCATCATATAACACAAAAATGCCACATTATGGTCCCCTCCTGCAGAGCAACCATTACATATCCTTAAGAAGCATAATTAAGATATATTAAGGAGCATTTACAAATTCTGGTGGCCATTACATGTAAATCATTTTGTCCTTTCTGGTCATGGGTTGAAATCTCATCGCATGGACAGGAAGGTGACCCATGTATGAGCCTATGCGCTATATATGATCATACGCTATAGTAGCATACAATGGTCATCATTCCAATGAAACAATCTTGTGGTGTAAAGGAGAAACTATTTTGTCAATAACGTGTTACTAATAATTACCAAATATTGTAATGATGAAGTTGAGACATTTAAGAAACTCATCAAGTATTAAACAAAAAAAAAAAAGGAAGGAAAAATCACAATATATCTCCAACACTGACTGTTCTATCCTCTCTACATAAAAAGTAGTTTCATTTACTCCGACCTTCCACATTGTCATGATACACTTCCTGCTAAGCTATTGACGCTATTTTGCCATCTTGAAGGAAAATTTTCATTCTAAAAGTATTCTTCATGTATCACATTATCAACAACACAAATTACTGATAAAGGAAGAGTTTAAATTCCCCAAAAGAAAGCGCACTTCTCAAGATTAAAAAAAATATCGAGTAAAGCAAATCAATTGATTTTATTTTTGCCCCTTAGACCCATGACATAAGAAGCTCACTCACTTCAATTCATTCCCTTATATACGCCATAATCATCCTAAATTAAAATTTTTTTAAAAAATCCCACTTTCAGAAGCCCAGTTGTACCTTATTGCTATCAGTGCTGCTGTGCTGCGAATCCAACCTTCCATTATCGGCTTTGGTGGACTCAAAACGGCAGGTCGCTTTGTTGTTATTATTTGCATCTGGGTTCTTGAAATCTTGAACAGATGGATTCGTAGCTAAAAATTTACCAATATGGGTAGGAGAAGAAAATGAAGCGCTATGGTTTATAACGCTCAAAAGACCCATCCTTGTTTTAACAATGTTTCTCATATGCATAGCCATGAAACCAAGACGGAAACAGAGGTTTTTGCTCTTAGTTCTGATTTCTAAGAGAAGATAAAAGAGAAAAAAGCGAGAGAGAGATCAGTTCTGCTTTGCTAAGCAAATTTGTTGAGCACAGATTCCTAAGGTGGTGTAGCCAGAAGCTTGGGATGATCTGACATGGACATGGACATGGACAGAGTACACGTAAGAAACTCCGTAGCCCAAGAACCCGACCCGACCCGACCCGACCATTATTTTATTTATTTTGGCAATCATATGGGTAACTATATTAATGTCTTCAAAATTAATTTAATTTCGTTAATAAAATAATAAGTCCATTCATTTTTAATTATATTTTTAATATATTTTATCAATTAAAATAATTATTCTATCGTTAATCATTGGTGAATTTTGGTGGATATCCAACACCAACCCTAATTTGTCATCAATTTGGGCTGGCCAGTTCAATTCTTAAAAGTCCAATATATGAAGGTTCAAACCCATGATTCCCAATCCCTTTAAACCCTAGCCCAACAATTATTGATAAATTATATTCATCAACTTGCACACACTTGTTTCTAGTTCATCCTTCAATTTCTTTTCTTTTCTTTTTTTTTTGAAAAGAATAATAATTATTTTATAAAAATAAATATATAATTTTTCATAACAAAGTAAGTTATTTTTATTTTCAATTAAGCAACAGTCATTATAATAAACTATTTAATTAAAGCTTAGAGAAAATGTCAATGGCATAATCTATAAATTATAATTACACATTTTTTCTTTAAAAAAATAATTAGTAGATAAGAAAATCTACTCTATAATTTGAATTGAAATGGATAGTTTTAGAATAATGGGATATAAATTATTAGGACCCAAAAAAGGATATATTCTTTATGAAATAATTATAATAAAGTAAAAAAAACCAATACATTAATTTGTGGATATATATAATAAAAAATAAAATAAAATAAAATGATTCTGTTTTTAGACATAATTATCACAAACTAAGATTACCAAATATATGCAATTGCATGGCTACCTAACCATCATCACATCTCTATACTTATCTCTTTAATCTCATCATCTCCTTTTTTTTTTTTTTTGTTTTTTGTAATTGGCTTTTGCTTAAAAAAAACCCAAAATTAATAATTTAAAGAAAAAGGCACAACATGTTTAAAGGAATTGAAAAGCATGTTTAGATTGAGGTCTAAAATAAGTAAATAATTAATTAATTTTAATAAATCTTTAATGTTTTTTTTATGAGAATTGAAAATTGAGTGAATAAAATCTGAAGTCTCTTAAATTTATTCAGATACACTTACTTACCACCAGATTAAATTTGGTAGGATAAACCTTTAACGTTGATAGCTATATATATTATATAAGCTAGTCTACTTGTCGTTAAATAAATTTATATATTTTATTTTATTTTTATAAGCTGGTCTACGTGCCGTTCAATAAATTTATATATTTTATTTTATTTTATTTTTAAATGTATATAACATAATATTTATTTATTTTGATGGGGAGAATAAAAAATATTATCTCTTATTATATTTTATTAATTATATTGGTGGCTTGTAGCACCCACTAATAAATGCAAAAGATACATAGGTGGCAAGAGAATATAAGTAAAATGCAAGCAAATTAGAGAAGACCATGTACATTTGTCCTCAAACAAAAGGACTACGAAAAGCAAAGGAAGAAAAAGCCATGCAAATTCAAGTTTATTAATTGTAATTATAGTGGAATTCTAGGGCTCCACTCCTTTTGCTCTCTTTAAGAGATCATGACACCACCCCCTCACCCTCTCTCTTTTCTTTTCTTTTCTTTTCTTTTCAGATGGGAATTATCAACTCCTCCAATTAAAATTTTCTTTTTCTTAATTAATTCCCAATTGAATTTCCTAACAAATTATTTATTTAATCAACTTTTATATATTAATTGATCATTATTTGCTCTTTTTATTAATATATTGACTAAGTTCTCAAATATGTTGACTAAGTTTTCCATATTTCAAAGAGAAATTATATATTGAAAAACGAAATGTGGGCCGATAGATAGTGAGGGTAAGCATTCGATCGGTTTGATTTAAAATTAAATCAAATTGAATAAATTAAAAACTGAAATTTGAATATTTTTAAAAATCGAATTGAATTGATTTTAATCAAAAATCAAATCGAACTGAACCGATCTGATTCTGTTCGATTCAATTCGGTTTGATCTGTTTTTATTTTTAATAAATTTTTTATTTTTTATAATTTATTTTTAATATTTTAAATTTTAATTGAAATATTTTAACTTTAATATAATTTAATCACTATATTATTGAAAATAATATATTATTATTACTAATCAGTTTAGTTCAATTTTCTTCTGATCAAAACTAAACCGAACTGAAATAACTGAAATTTTTAAAATTAAAAACCGAACCAAACCAAAATAAATAAAAAATAGAACTGAATTTTTTAAATTAATTCGATTCGATCAGTTTTTTCGATTTGAAACGAATACCGCTGATCTTACCAATAGTTCTTTTTATAAATTTTTATTATTAATAAATTAAATGAAAAATATTAACCCTGAGATAATATAATATACCCAATATATTGTATTTTTTAATATATTTTAATGTTACATTTTTTAATATATTGTATTTTAAGATAATGTTACTCTCTTATAGTGACTCTATAATAGCATAGCATAGTTTTGATTTTACATACAAAATGATCTCCCAAACATCTTCTTGTAGTAGAAACCCTTAAAAATCAAACCCTAATTAATTAATTTATGAATTAAACTAATTAATTATTAGAATATAATTATCTACTAATAATACAAAATTTTTCCAGAAATATATAAATTAACAAGACTGATAATAAGCCCTTAATTAGAAAGAAGTAGATGATATTGAATAATAATTAGTATTGAGATAAACATGTTTACACACAAAAGGCAAAGCTAATTACAACCTAATCAAACAAAATGCAAAACCTAATTAATTTGGCAAACTTATATCATCCAAATCATCTTCCAATGACAAAAACATTTCATCTAGGCAAGAAAGCTCAGTCCCATCATCATCATCATCTTCATCTTCATCATCATCTCTGCAATTCAAACTTTTACCAGAATTCTCCACACTTTGATAAACTCGACATAGAACCCATTTATGGTAATCCTACATATGTAATTAAAATCAGAAAAATGAGCAAAAGGTAATTGTACATGATGGTTATATGTAACCAAACTGTGTAGTGCTTACAGATTTTCGGATTCTTTTAGGAGATGATGAGTTGCAGAGATGATATTGGTGCATGATCCAATTGGTTTCAATGGCAGTAGGAGGTTGGCCGATGTAGTAGACAAGATAATTTTTTATTCCAATCTTATTACCAGAATCACTAAAGATTGGTTTCTGAACATCTAGTTTCTTCCACACTCCATTCTCTGTCACCTGCTGCTGGCTTTCAAATTCCATCATCTGCGTAAAGAAATACCAGTGGTTTCCACTGGAGAGAGCCTTACCTATCATCACATATTAAGCCATTTTAAATTATATACTCAAGAGCAATTCGAATCCCAGTTAGAGACATGCAAAGAGAGAGAGATATATACAAACCATGGAGGTTCCATGGATCAAGAGGATGGAGATCAGGAATGATATCATGGGAAGGCAAGAGGGAAGCTTTGCGGTAGAGGAAGTGGAGGATGAGTTCTTGATCAGTTGGGCAGAAACGAAATCCAGGAGGAAGCTTAAGAGAGCTGTAATCTCCCATTGATGAAGCTGCAACTTCATGCAAACATTTGGTAATAGATAATGGATATTGGAGTTGTTGGGTTGATATATAAAGGCGGCGGTAAATGGATATTGTGATGATAACTATTAATTAATTATGTAGAATTTAAATCATAAAAATAATTACTATATATTTCTAAAAAAAAAAAAATAAATCATATTATTTTTATTTGAAGAAAGGTGGCTAGTGAATGATTGATAATCACTAGTTTGTCAGTATTTTAAGCAACTGAACTGGAGTGTGGGTTGGCTGCTGCTACAAGAAATTTCTTATTCATCTTTAATTCTTAAGTAGTCTCCTACATCTAAAGGCGTCTAAAGCAAACATGAAAAAAACACAAAGGTGACATGTATACTTACCTTGCTCCTTCTCACCTAAGAAAGCCAACTGCAAACTTCTATACTTGAGCTTTAATTTTTTTTTTTCTTTAAAGTAATTAAGTCAATTATACTAATTATTAATTAATTAAAATATAATATATAGAGATATATTATGGAAGCGAATGAGATGAAGTCACAGCATGGCATGATTTAGTGTGGAAGACGATGATTGCAAGATTTACTAAAGGTTAATTGCAAGTTGGTGGGTCTCTTTTTGAATTTACACTTAATTAATAGATAGGACCTTTTGAGTTGACATGTGTTTTAGCTTCACCATTATGGGAGTGTTGTGTTGGAGCTTTCTCTCCCTCTCTCTCTCTCAGCCAGGAGCCTCCTTTTTTATATATATATATATATACATATATTTATATTAATATCTTTCTTTATTAAATTAATATTTAAAAAAAATTAATATTAAAAAAATAATAAAATAAAAAATGGGAATATAAAGAAATAGAATCCACACATATGTAGTGGAGTTGCGGTGTTGTAATTGCCACTCATAGAGATGGATGTGAAATTTGAATATTATGCGACACACATTCCTCCTTCTTTTTATGTTATAAATATAAATAAATTTACGTATTAATTTAATATTTTAAGATTAAAAAATAAAATTTACAGTCAATTTATATGTTTGATTAGAAAAAATATGTTACTTCTCTTTTATTCTTTTTTCTTTTTTTATGTTAACCACGTCTAATTATTTTTATGTTATAATGTCATTTATTCATATCACTCATATATTATAATGTCATTTATCCATATCATTCACATCCGTACGTACAGACGTGTTAAAATATCTCTTTATACCAAACGACAACTTAATTTTTTTTGGCGCGCATGCTGATAAAACTGCGAAGTGATTGAGCCGATTATTCTCTCTCATATCATATCGTCGAGCTGAATCATCTTCTGTTAGACCCGTGCTCGCTATTGGTTCGACCTACCCATACATGCAGACTAGGACTTACCCGGCGATGATCATAATTCATTCTCTTTTTATATCTTACCCCTTTCTTTAGAAGAATGATTTGGAAATTGCCAATTCGCAACTATGCCTATGGGTTTTTATCTGTTAATTTTACTGTAGACATAAATTTATCCATATGCATGTTAATTAATACTATTCTCTTTAATTAATATTAATTATGAAATAAAATATCTATAAAATATGTGATATATTCCCATGGTGAATAAATTGAGTTTTATTCCAATGAATTAAGAGCTTAATTTCTTTCTTAAGGCACATAAACCACAATCGCCAAATAGGGTTTTATTTTTTTAGAAGAAAAATTCCTTCTTACACTAATAATTTTCTTAAAATTATTTATTTCTTAGAAAATCAAATAGTGGTAGTAGTTAAAAACAAGGTTCTCCAAATAATTAATTTTATATTTTAAATCAACAAAATTAATTAAATGGGCATTAAGGGCCAAATCCAACATTAAAGAAAAGGGTGGCAATTAGTTGAGACGTGATATCTGTCCATATATGTGTGACAATAAGAACATTTTCTAATCATTATGTTGCAATCATAAACCCTAATTCATACTAAGCTTAATTACCTCTCTCTATATATTATTACTAATTACTAATTACTAATTACAAATGGGTTAGGCTAAAAAATTAGAATTTCATTGTAGATTATAAGATGGGTATTTATGTTGATTTTCTTTTTTGAAGGAAAAAAAAAAAGGGAGAAGAAAAGTCAAGTAAAATAAGGCAGATTTGGTCTAGTTCCAAGTGGCAATTCATGAGAAGAAAACGCAATCTTTTCTCAGTACTGAGTTGTTGGCAACAGCAAAAAATTGTACTATGGTCGGTGAAACAACTTTTCATTCTGTAAGAATTTAGTTCCCTTTTTGATGTTTCATATCAGCAAAGGTGGCATAGCAACTCTGGCACTAATACTTTTAGTGGGGTTCATATCCATGATCCACCACTCCCTTGTCACTTCAAAAGCAATAGCATTACTATATTATGCTTAAGCTTTTTCATCTCCTTTTGCATTAATGGCTGCCAATTTCTAACATAAAGCACCAGTCATGATAATAGCTTTAGAACCAACTCAAAATCCTTGGATAAATCAAATTTTACCCTCTGCTTTTCGGTAATCCCACTAAATAAAGAAGCTTAGTGCATCTTATCCAATCTGCAAAAGTTGCAAATGTACAAGAAATTTTGGCATTGTATGATAATCATAAATACCATTGGCAATTCTATACATTCATAAAGATACTATACAATAACTTAGCTTCTCGTGCAAAGTCTGCTGGGCAGCTTACCGCCGGAGTTCTTCATTAATCGAAGTTCTCCTGCTAGCCTGGCTTATCCAGAAGTTTATCTACAAGTAGTTATTGCAACCTAGCAATATGTGTTCTTAAATATGTTTAGATTATTCATAGGGAATGTATGTGTTTAACTTTCTGAATTGCTTGCTTCACTCTTGTTGATGGTTCTTCATAGAGGAATGCAGAGTTATCAAACTCAGATGCCAAGCTTTTATCCCCAAGGAAAGCGCGAAAAGAGTCTGCCACTGAATATGAAAGAGAATCAAGGTTGTATCCACCCTCCAAGAAAAAAACACAACGGCCCCCACATAGATCTTTGGCGAGTTGTTTAATGTTTGAGGCTAGCATGTAGTATGTTCCTGTTGTAAATTGCAGACTGGCTAGTGGATCCAGAACATGACCATCATACCTGAACAAAATTTAGTCATTTGAGATGCATATTTTAGGATATTGAATCTAATTAAAAGAGGAATACAATTACAAAATCCCTTTTTAGGACATCAAAATTTTCTGTGATCTAGCCAAATTAAACAATTTTACAGTTTAAAATTTGATAGATTAATAAGAAATGGTGCATGTGTATATATGTGCTATTGGGCCACAAAATTTAACTTGCAATCAAGCATCTGTGATTTAATCTCGAACATTAAGAGAGAGAGAGAGACACTACATATTCTGGCAATCACTAAATGCATGCTCCATGTTGCACCAATGAACAACTGTGGCAAGAACGAGGAAAAGCATAACAAAGCTAATTTCTTCAAGCATATGTTAAAACTCAAAGGAGAGGGCAGCTACTCACCCAGCAGAAACGAGAATTATATCTGGCTTGAACCTTTGAGCACATGGCACAATGACTTCATCAAACACGGTCCTCATGGCAATGTCACCTGAGCCTCCTGGCAATGGTAAGTTTAATGTTGCACCCTCACCATCTCCATGACCAACCTCATGAATTTTACCCGTACCTGGGTAGCTCCCATCCTACACCAACATATATTGAAACAGGATCTTTTGGTTTATTAGTACATTGTGAACCATACATACTTTTAATACAAATGTATACATCAAGAGATTCAGCACTAAACCAAATGGCTGTTGCTTTACTGGTAAACATATTATCATACAGAAGATCTCTGGACGCCTCTCCATGTAGTGATGTACAGAAATTTTTGTTTCTTCTTTTTGTAACATCTAAAAAGTGCAAAAATTTACCAAATCTCCCTTGGTCCCAGTACTAGGAAAAAGGAATCAAATTTTCATAAATGTTGTTTTCCTCAAAAGGTAGGAATAACAAAGAGAGACAGCTTTGGACAGAGGACAATCAATAGATCATCCAAAATCTTAAGAGTCAAATTGATATTTTATTATTCAAAGATATTAAAGATAACAAAATCATATAAGTTGAAGACAGCATGGTGTGCATTTCCTATTAAACAGTAACTTAGATTTGAAAACATAAAAAGTAAAAAGATCATATGCATGCATCCAGAAAAATACGTTCCCACAAGTGTCTTGCATGCAGAAGAAATTTATAATTTTAAGCTACATTAGGACACTTCTTATATTGAGTGCAAAAAAGATGTTTTGAGCATTTTCAAGCATCATGAGGTCTAATTGCATTTAAATACCACGTCTACTGTAATGTCCATAGAGTTACACTTACAAGATATTCACCATTGATTAACCAGAAAATTGCTAACCAAAACTAAGCATTTTTGTTAAGGAGCTGGCATGCTATTTATTTTTATACTGGGTTTTATCCATAGTTAAGAGCAATACGAATCGTTCTTTAAAATGTACCCAAGTCTATATTCCCAATTTTCTGTGTCAGACATCCCATCATAGTTTGAGTCGGCTTCATTCCAGATATTACATGGTAATATGAGGAAGAGATGCTTAGATTGCATCTGAATAGGGAATTCAAAATCAAGAAACTTGGATTTTAGTTAAATTACTTGAATAAAGTTCATTGTGTAGATTCATGAACGGAAATTAGGTGATTAGGTGCATGGATGTGGATAAAAGGTGAATTTATAATACCTAAACAAAAGGTACTAATTTCAATACCCCTGTAATTATTTGTTTCCAGTCTCAACAATCCTGCTCTTCCTCTTCTTAGAAATCCATATATGTATTAATATAGTTTGAACCCAGAAAAGAAAAAAAAAAAAAAAAAAACTCAATTTGGCTATTGGATTTTAATTTTTTTAATAAAGAGCAACTAAAAACCATTTGGAAAAACAAGAAATCATACATTTGCATAAAATGACCAAAATACATTTTTAAAAAAATAAACTTACTTGGTGAGTTGACAAGAAGAATATATCTGGATCATCATAAAAGGCATCATTTGTCCCATTTCCATGGTGAACATCAAAATCAATAATAAAGACTCTTCGCAGTCCGTGCACACGTTGAGCATGACGAGCTGCAATGGCCACATTACCAAAAACGCAAAAACCCATAGGCCCTTTTGGAATGGCATGATGACCTGGAGGTCTTATCAAAGCAAATCCTGTAGGTGGATTCTGGTTGCTGTTCGATGCTGCAACCTGAAATATGACAAGATTCTAGCTGATAGTAAATCGAGAGACTCACTATCTACTGATCAAAACCTATTTAGGTAAAGTTCAGCTTCATAGCCAATCTATTTTGAGGCAAACATAGAAAAACAGTTTTGTCATTCAGATATATAAATATTAACTTTTGTCCAGTTAAATAAAATGTTTTTAGCATACAAAATAAACAAAAAAGATTTTCATAAAGAGACTAACGTGCCAGACTGAGACATCACCACTGAATCAACCAATGCTAGTCCTGCTCCAGCTGCCACAAGTGACTCCTGGAATGTCTGCAACATTTATATTTTCACGAGTAAAATAAAGAACATAGAGCTTTCATATTTAAGGACCAAAATGCAGATCATTAAAGCATGTCCACTGAAGTTAACCAGATAATAAAGTTACACAACCTACAGATTAAGATATCATACTTGGTTTAAAGAAATATATTATATTTATTGCTTTTTTTATACTTAACAAACTGAAGCTTAAGAGTGCTATACTTTTGCTTTTTTTTTTGGTAAAAGAAAAAGATAGCATGTATCATGGTAAATCCGTATTACATATGTATATATCGACAAGCTAAAGAATACAAACACCAAAACTCCTGAAGGGCGACACTTACATTGCCAGTAGCATATGTTGGTCCTGTGCCTTCAATGAAAATAATGCCCCGTTCTGAAGCTCTACCCATAGCCTAAAAGTAAGAATAACAGATAGAATTAGACAAGCTGGTGATATTTTTCCTTAAAAAGACACAAGCACACACTTAGGTTACATATTTGCATGTTACATATATCTTTATGGCCAGTTAGGACTTACGTGATTCAGAACCAACAGAACCTGCCAGTCCCAGTGTTTTAATTTGGACAGGATCTGCTAGTCAGACCTGATTAACCAGAAAACAGCCATAGGTCCAGTTCAGGTTAGTGTTGAATCATTTCTATGGTCAAACCAACTTTTGGATCAGTTTGGCCAATAGTTCCACGAGTAAACATGTTAAAAGTCTAATCCAGGAAAATTGAAGAATCCAAATCCTGGGGCTCAAAGCCTCAAACCCAGAACTTTGTGCTATAAGGGTGCCAGTAATATATTATTTCTGTATTATGATATAGCAAGAATGTGAATCTTACAAATCTTGCCTATTATTTTCATGCAATCCATCAAATATATGTGTTTCCCTGTGTGTATGACATGCCTAGGGGATCAACCCAGTTTCATTACACAATTAAACCTCTAACTTTTGGCCTTCATTGTTAACTGGTCAGTCTTATAAGTGTGTCGGTTTTGAAATATTAATCTAAAAAGGTAAAAAATAAAAAAGGTGGTTATCAATGAGCTTTAATTCTTTCACCATGATGAATTTCTTGAAAATTTGAGATGTTGAAAATTCGCGAAGTAACTCAACAGAAGGAATGGGTCTAGCTGGGAGGATGAGGGAGGAGAAAGAGAGATAGTGTATCAAGGTAATACTACCTGCTCAAGGCCATCAATGTAAGCTTTAGCATGGACACTTGCAATATCATCTGCAGAAGCAGGCTTGAAGTTTTTAAGTTCAATAATCTCGGGACCACGAAACTGAAATGTGAAATGAAGAATGATTAATCTATGCAAATAAGAACCCATTTTATTCTCAACACATGCAACTACACATTTATTTTTTCTCATAGAAACAGGAGCATTTCAACATCATCTATTATTTCATTTCTACAATGTCCAGTTTCAATACACCCTAGAACTACTTGTAATCCACCTGCCATGAGGCACTCCTTTTCTGTCTTGAGAAAGTAAACGTTCATGGTCTTTATACTAAAATACTAAAACAAAGAACTAATTAACCTACATATAGAAGAAATGGTTTCATTTCAGTACATTCCATTGCATAAATTTTTTTTCCCTTTTGGCATCTCTCTGCCGCCAAATATGATTGGCCAAAGTATTAGAGATAAAAACACACAATAATTCAAATTAAAATGATATTTAAATCAAGTAATCCAGCTTTTTATTTTAAAATTGAGTAGCTAAATTTTTTAAAACACGTCAATGGAACAGTCAATTTACAGAGGATTCTAGGTCTGGTTCTTATTTAATTAAGAATATGTTAACTAGAAACCATCATGACTACCCTATTGAACTATGAATATACAGGCCATACTCCTAAGCTTCTAGCAAAAGAAATCTTGCTCTATGAGAAACCATCATGATTACCCTATCTGAGCAACAATTTTAGCGACCAAATTAGCAGGACTCAAACATAGGCTTATATACCACCTCCTAGGTTGTCAATAAGTTCCTTCTACAATCCCCAGCGAGATACAAGAAGAAAGAAAAAAATTCCCATGGACTTCTCATTCTTATCAGCAACCTCCCGTCGGAACTGTAGGGAGTAGAAAAAGAAAGGAAGCCATGGGGAGCGAGGGAAGCAAGTTACTGCCTGAACATGTGTGAAAAACCTGCCAAGAGAGAAGAAAGCACCCTCCCACCATCAAACACTTAGAGGTTTTTCCAAGCAAGGGACCCTAAAATGCACATTGTTACAAGTTCATACTAATGGTCCAAGTACCAAAATTGTGACCGACAACTGAACAAAACAAGAACATATTGAAAACAATTACAAGCAAGTGCTGTAATAATTATGTGCAATCAATTTAGTGGGACAGAAAAAAAAAAGGATCCTTAATACCTTCGAAGTGAGCTCCATCTTTTCAAGGGCACTCACAATTGCAGGAACTCTGAGATGGGATTCTGGATGTGAATCCTATTGGAAAGGCAGGAGTAAAAAAGAACATTCAGTAAAAAGCAGAGGAAAAGAATCTCCAAACATAGAAGCAACACCATGAGTAAAATCTCCAAACATACAAGCAACACCATGAGTAAATGAGAAGTTAGTACATTCCTTCTATCTAACATAGCAAGTTCCTCCACAGAATTCCAACTTTTTAAAGGACCATGTAAATTCTATAACCTGCATTATAAAATTTCTTAAACTCAAAAAGTTCTGGAATTACATTCACTTACCAGCATAATTTGAAAAGACCACAAACATTAAAAATTCAATTTGGAAAGAGTGGAAAATTGAACTGACAAATTGGAACTTGGAAGTAATAGTTTAAAAGCATATGCAGCATCTTAAGCGAATAAGAAATATAGAAAGTATTATAGCAATTATATGTAGACCTTCTTCGACATCCTGTTTTTCTGTCCGGCTATTTCATAAAATTTGGTCCATTTAATTGATAATGTGGGAGAAAAAAAAAGAGAGAAAATTGTAGTCATAATAACTCTCAACCCATCTTAACAATCCATAACATGGCCATATAAGACATAAGGTAAATGTCAAGCCATATGAAAGCTTAAAAAGAAAACAGCTTGGCATTCTTTAAGCCATACAAAACATAAGGCAAATATCAATAATTCAGAAAATCATCTAGATTCAATCCTCTAAGTTGACAGAAAGGCCATAATTCAAGCACCTAAATTCATAAACTCAACCCTCGGTCACAAAACCAAATATGACCCACTATTCGAAACTTAAAGAGATAAAAAGCTTCTGAAATACAATACAATTTCAATCTCTGCCACTCTCAACTCCATAAGTTAAACTATCAATCACAAAACCAAACATGGCCCGTAATTCAAAACTTAAAGAGACCAACCCCTTCTGAAATACAATAGAATTTCAATCACTTCTACATTAATCCCTCCAGAATAAAACAAATTATCATATTAAATGTACCTGGTTATGACCCATAGCAGGAGCTACACTATAAATAACTCGAGCATCAGTAAGTTCTTGAATAGATGGTAGGTTTATACCCTCGTGGAAACTGTGAGAACAAGAAATAGAAGCTCCAATTCTTTTGGTGCAGAGCACCCTCCATGATACTTCGTGCTTCTGCAAACGCCTACCCTTTACAAAATCAGTACTAAAATCAAGCCTTTTATATTTGTTCCAGCTTAGCAAGTTCTGGATTGCCAAAACAGGAGATCCCATTTCTGGTTTTAAATTGATCTTCATTTACTCCCAGAGGCAGGGGTACACTGTGGCGAAGAAGAAACAAGAACGCGAAGCTTTGGGAAAGGGCAAGAAAAAGCTAACGCTAAAGGAAAAAATGAAGAGCGGTCCATATTTGTCCAATATCCTTAAAAGGGCTTCATTTGATCAACGTTACTTGGATTATATAATTTGATTTAATTCATAAATTAATTAGTTTAAAGTCATTTAATTTAATTTTAAAAAATAAAAAAATAACAATAATCTCTTTACGAATATAAATTTATGAATGTTTTCTTTCATTTTATTTAATTTTTAAAATTAAAATAATAATCATTTTATCACAACGTACCCTTACTTGCACGAACTCACTAGCACATCCTTCAGCAAGCTATTCCCCAACAACTTGCTTCAATCCTCGTCAAAAACACCTCATTTTAGTGGAGACAATTCCCACTTCACCCCACACAAGAATGTCTCTTCAAAGATTGTTATAATTCCACAAAATGACGCTCACGAACAGATTGAATTGGCTCTGATCCCAACTGTCACGCTTTCCTCAAACTAAAGCATCTATACAATACTAGTAAATTCACTCCAAATTAAAAATATTAGTCAGCCTCCCCTTTAAAAATGTCAACAAGATAATAAGAGATGTGTGTTGCGGAAACTAAATAAAAACAAGTCAAAGAGTTGATGAGCAATAGCCAAAACACTCTATTGCAATGTATGGAAACAAAGTAAAGCTATATACAAGTGCCTCTCACAAATAATGCTCACAAATCTTAAAAAAGATCACTCAAGTATGGACTCTCTTAGCACTCTTTTTATGTTGCTGAACAAATGCCCCTTGACCCTTATTTATAGACATTCCAACTGTAACGACCCGGAAACCGGTACCCCTCTGTAACGGCCCGAACCATCACTGGCACTAGGATCCAGATCGGCTTAAGGCCGCCGGGACTCGTAGTAAGCCGACTATACTCTCTGTGTACCTGATAGATCCCATACATGATATAAAACGACTTAACAATCCTGTAAAACTCTGTAGGCTTAACTGCTGCTACTCAGATATGTCAATCTGAAATGGCCCTCAGGGCCTATACCAGGGACTACTATCTGCTGTGGGTCAAGGGATTGACACCCTTTTAATCTATAACACATCCCATTGGTATCTCATCAAAGTCATACGTTAAGCCCAACTCACACATTTCTCATCAAGAAACGTAAAACAGGATGCATGTACAAAGGGATTAATCATACATCACACTATGACAACGACACTAGAGAAAGCACAAGTCTATTCAGTAACTGATAGTACATATCGATACATTACATGACAACTAATCTTTTAATTATATCATGTCCACTATGCTATTACAAACATACATTCAGGCATCACTGTTCTCTGTACTCTTGCTGACTTTGACTTCCCATAGCTATCTCAGAACCTGCAAAACTGGGGTTAAGGGAGTGGGATGAGCTACTACAGCCCAGTGAGGAGGAACAATAAAACAATTCATTCATTACATGCTCTCATGAAATGCATCACATCACAAACATATCATCTCACGGATGAACATGTCACCTATAGCCCTCTACTATATGTCATAATATGTCCTGCTATGCCAAGGAGACTAGGTCATCACCTGGACTTCTTTTATTTCTCTCATATCATAACATGTCCCACTGTGCCAAGGAGACTAGGTCATCACCTGGACTTTTCTTACCTGATCTGACAGCCCGGCTGTCTAACTCATAGTACCAGGAGCGACCTAGACTATCCAGGGGCGACCTGGTATGGCTATCTCATGCCATATCTCATCTGATCTCATAGTATCTCAGCTACTATCAAGGGCTAGGGATCATTCAATGTTCATCCACACAAATATCATCTTATGCAATGCAGCATATTCGTGAGTTCTAATGCAACACAACCTAATATAAAACATGGCATCTTATGATGCATGGATCATGCGAAGATATGTCATTTCTCAAGTTAAACATTAAGTTAGTTCCACTCACCTGTAGCCAAACAATGGCTAGCTCTGGGCCAACTCTAACTCTGAAGCAGCTACTACTGCTTAACACCTCGGTTCCTCGGGTCCAACCCTACAATGAAGGACTCAAATGAGGTACCAAACATACTCTATATTACTGATAAACATCTCCCCAAAACCCCTCCAGAATACCTCAAAACAATCACATTTAGCATACAAAAGAAAAACTAGACAGAACACATTCGGCTGCAGGTTCGGCGGCTGAATCTCCACTTTAGGCGGCCGAAACCTCAAAAACACTCAAGAGCAAGCTGTGGCAGCCTAAGCCACCATGCAAGGGGTTCGGCGGCCGAATCCTCCCTTCGGCGGCCGAACCTGAGTTCATCCAGAACTCAGCTTCGTGCACAACCATCTTCTGCCAATCAACAACTCCTCTCCACATGCATAACTCAACTCCTCAACTTGCACATACTTTGGTATATGCACCAAGGGGTCCAAAACTACCTATTAACCCCAACAAACAGCACACATAACACATAATCATGCATAAACCATGAAATACATCAAAACGAAACTCTAAAACCTAAACATGCAACTCTACCCTTAACCTCTTTAAACGCTGTTAAAACCATAAAACAAGTATAAAGACCTCGCTTACCTCCTAAAACTAGCAGAGGAACAACTGGAACGCAACAAATCCCCTTCACAAGCTTCAAACCACCACAACCTCTCTTTTCTCTCAAAACCTTCACAACCTCTTGCAAACGAGCAACCCTCTGCATGAGCTGATTAAAAGCTTGCAGATGAGTCAAGGGAGACGTGGCCTAACCTCTGGTCATGATCTGGAGGTGAACACCTGGCCAAACCACGGACTGAGGAGCATGCACAACTAACCGACCACCTCAGCTTCGGCTGCCGAAACTGCATGCAAAACCATGCAACTTTCGGGGGCCGAACATAACCTTCGGGGGCCGAACATTGGGCACTTTCGGCGGCCGAACTTTACCTTCGGGGGCCGAACATAACAGAAACTCCTTTGGCCAATTCTCCACGAAATTCAACTCGTTTTCTACGCTAAACCTTTAAAACACTTGCAAATATTTTAGAAACCTTTCTCTTACCCGTCCAAAGACCTCTGACATCCTCAAATGCCACCGGACGGTAGGAATTCCGATGTCTGAATCTAGCCGGGTATTACACCAACTTCTCAACAGGCGGTGAAAATGCACTCTACCATAAGTGGCCAGAATTTCCTTTCCAAAAGTTTGAGGGATTAAACTGTAATTTCATATTCTGGGGGGAGAATTCTGGTCTGGCTGCGTCCTACCTGCCTTTGGCTCTCCGGCCAATTCTCGACTTCCCGTGTATCCCAGGTTCTTCTGAAAGTTTCGCGTGCCTTCCAGCATGTCCCAGCGCCTTGCACAGCCTTTCCATCGCTCGCACTGAATCCAACCTCACTCTGCACAGCTTGTGTAACAGCCCGGAAGTCCGGACCGCTACCGGCGCTAGGATCCAGATCGGCGTAAGGCCGCCGGGACCCGTAGCAAGCCTGACATATATCCTGTAAACCTGTAAATCCCATACATGATCAACAAAACTCATAAACCTGTAAACATTCTCATATAACAACCAAGCTCAACCTGTACATAAACATAAACATATCATAAACCTCCACTGGAGCCCTCATCAGATGCTCCAATGGGGTATCTCATCATACATAAGCTTGGTTGAAACATAACCTCATATCTCATATCATAAAGACCATGTACATACAAGTGGGATCAACAATCTGTATTGGTCAAGCACAACTCTATCCTCAATATTCAAAATTTCACAACATGAATTAAAACTCTTTTACATTACATCATAATACAATTGTCATGTCCACAATCTAACTATTACATAACATTGCTTCATACTCTGGCTAACCTCCTGGTCTACCCTGTACCTGCACATCTGGGATTAGGGGAGAGGGGTGAGCTATAAAGCCCAGTGATCAGAATAGAGAAAACATATATTAAAATATTTCATGCTTCCATGAAATGCAACACATCACAAACATATCACATAAGGATGGTATTGTCACCTATAGTCCTCAACATAGTCCAATCGTGCCAGGGGCGTAGAATGGGCCTCATTGGTCTTTCTCTTACATACATAACATAACATAACATTCCAATGTGCCAGGGGCGTAGAATGGGCCTCACTGGTCTTTCTCTTAACATAGTCCAGGGGCGTAGAATGGGCCTCACTGGCAATCCGTACCGTATCATCATCATGTCATACCATAGGAGGACTAGAGGATCATCCAATAGCCAATCCGCATCCACATCATATTATGCAATGCAACATATTCGTGATTACTAATGCAAACACCCTATAATATCACATGGCATATATGATGCATGAACGTGCTCAAAAAGTTATATTTCATTTATTTAAAAATTTAAGGTTTATTCCACTCACCTCTGGCTGAAGCTCTACAGACTCTGAAGCAGCTATCTCACTGCTGGGGTCCTCGGTTCCTCGGGTCCGAACCTACACAGGTGGACTCCAATGAGGGACCAAACATACACAAACATAACTCTAATAAACTCCCCAAAAACCCCCTAAAACATTAGGAAAACATCACATAGAAATATGCATGAAATGGCTGAACAGGGCACTTTCGGCGGCACCTTCGGCGGCCGAAAGTCCTGGACAGATCCGAAAGTCGGGCACTTTCGGCGGCCGAAAGTTCCAGATAGAGACGAAAGTCTCTTTTCGGGGGCAACTTCGGCAGCCGAATGCTGCCTCCACAAAAGAGGGTTCGGCGGCCGAAAGTCACTTCGGCGGCCGAACCTGAGCTTCTCCCGAAGGGCAGAAACTCAGCTCCTCTATGCACATTTTGCCTCCCAAGCTCAAATCATGTAAAAACTAGTTCTAAAACATGCATACCTCACATACATTACACCTAGGGGTCTCAAGCTATCATATACCCCAACTACAACACTTCAAACAACACATAACAAGCTACATTGTTCATCAAAGCATTAAAACCCATAAACTCAACATATACCCTAACATGCATTTCTACCCATAGATCTTGCATAAAAACTTAGTTAAAACACATAAGGAGCTTAAGATCAGCTCTTACCTCTTGAAGATCGAGAGGGAGACGACCTAAACTTGGAGATCCACAAAAATGAGCTCCTGAGTTCCCAAAGCTCCAAAACTTGTTTCAAAAGCTTAGATCTTCAAAACCAAGGGAAAACAAGTGAAAATCTTGAAAGATTTAGAGGAAGAACATCAAAAATGGGTGAGGGGCGGCGGAAAGCTCACCTTGGCCGAAAATGGGGAAAAACTCGCCCGTTTTCGGCTAAGGGACCCTTTTATAGTGGCTGGCCAGACCACGTTCGGGGGCCGAATGTGCCTCCGCATGCATGCCATGTTCGGCGGCCGAACATGAGGTTCGGCGGCCGAACCTGGACTTCCCTCACTCGTGCTTTCGGGGGCCTAACGTGCCTCCAAAACGCATGCATGTTCGGCGGCCGAACTTGACTTTCGGCGGCCGAACCTGGGTTTTCCTCCAAAGACTTTTCATGTAAAAACTCATTTAATTTCATACTTAAAACATTAAAATACATGAAAACATTTTATGAAAGCATGGTTTTACCCTTCTAGAGGTCTCCGACATCCGACATTCCACCGGACGGTAGGAATTCCGATACCGGAGTCTAGCCGGGTATTACATTCTCCCCCCCTTAAGAACATTCGTCCCCGAATGTTCCTCAACTAGTACACGTATAGAAAAACAACATAACATACGTACAAAACACATAGGGACTAACCTTAAAAGAGGTGGGGATATTGCTGGAGCATAGACTCCCGTGTCTCCCAAGTGCATTCTTCTATGTTGTGGTGGTTCCAAAGGACTTTCACCATTGGGATTTCCTTGTTTCTCAACTTTCTGATCTGAGTGTCAAGAATCCGCACTGGCTGCTCTACATAGGTGAGATCCTCTTGGATCTCTACATCAGGCTCACTAAGAACCTTGCTCGGATCTGACACGTACTTTCTTAACATGGAAACATGGAAAACCGGATGGATTCTTTCCATAGATGTAGGCAAGTCCAGCTTGTACGATACACTCCCAATCTTTTGCAAGACTTCGAAGGGTCCGATGTACCGTGGAGCTAGCTTACCCTTTTTACCAAACCGAACCACCCCTTTCATTGGAGACACCTTGAGCAATACTAGATCCCCCTCCTGAAACTCTACTAGTCTTCTGCGGATGTCTGCATAACTCTTCTGTCTGCTCGCAGCCGTCTTGATTCTCTCTCTGATGATGGGTACCACCCTGCTGGTGATCTCTACTAACTCAGGCCCTGCCAAGGCCTTTTCTCCAACTTCCTCCCAGCAAACAGGTGACCTACACTTCCTTCCATATAAAGCTTCATATGGAGCCATCCCGATGCTAGCATGATGACTGTTATTGTAGGCAAACTCCACCAAAGGTAGATGCTGCCTCCAAGAACCGCCAAAGTCCAGCACACACATTCTTAGCATATCCTCTATGGTCTGGATGGTCCTCTCTGACTGTCCGTCTGTCTGTGGATGGAAGGCAGTGCTAAAATCCAACCTGGTACCCATGGCATCCTGCAGACTCCGCCAAAACCTGGAGGTGAACTGGGGCCCTCTATCTGACACTATAGAAACGGGAACCCCATGCAGTCTGACAATTTCGTTTACATACACCTGCGCTAACTTGTCCACAGAATAGCCACTCCTGACAGGGATGAAGTGAGCGGATTTGGTGAGTCTGTCCACAATCACCCATATGGAGTCCAATCTGTTGGACGTCGCCGGTAACCCCACTACGAAGTCCATAGCTATATTCTCCCATTTCCACTCTGGAATAGGTAGCGGGTTAAGCATTCCAGCCGGCTTCTGATGTTCCAGCTTCACCCTCTGACATACTTCGCAGGCTGACACAAACTGTGCCACTTCTTTCTTCATCGCTGGCCACCAATAAACCTTCTTTAAATCTTGATACATCTTGGTGGCTCCGGGGTGAACGCTGTATCTTGCATTATGAGCTTCTCTCATAATGTCTCCCTTAAGCCCTATGTCATCTGGTACACATAATCTGCTCCCATAGCGGAGGATCCCCTTACTGTCAAATCTGAACTCATTATCCTTGCCCGACTGAACAGTCCTGGCAATCTTCACTAACTCTGGGTCCTCATGCTGTTTCTGAGCCACCTGCTCCAGAAACACGGGTGTCACCTTCATCTGTGCAATCAAAGTACCTGTACCAGACAACTCCAACTGTAGACCTTCATTCATGAGCTTGTAAAACTCCTTCACCACCGGTCTCCTCTCTGCCGTGATGTGGGATAAACTGCCTAGTGACTTCCGGCTTAGGGCGTCTGCCCCAACATTCGCCTTACCCGGATGGTACTGGATTCTGCAATCATAGTCACTGAGCAGCTCTACCCACCTCCTCTGTCTCAAATTCAGTTCTCTCTGGCTCAAGATGTGCTGCAGGCTCTTATGATCAGTAAAGATCTCACATTTTACCCCATAGAGGTAATGCCTCCACATCTTGAGTGCAAAGATGACTGCTGCCATCTCCAGATCGTGTGTGGGGTAATTCAACTCATGCCTCTTCAGCTGTCTAGAAGCATAAGCGATCACCTTGCCATTCTGCATCAACACACAACCCAAACCTACTCTGGATGTGTAACGACCCCAAAATGGACCGTCACCGGCGCTAGGATTCAGGTCGGCTTAAGGCCGCCAGAACCCGTAGCAAGCCTGCTATACTTTCTGTGTACCTGTAAACCTCATACATGATCATACATTTTCTGTGAAAATAAAACTCTTTTCTGAACCAAGGCTTAACCTGTGCATGCACTATCTCTGTACTCATGTACTCTGTACTCTGTATCCCTGACTAGAGCTTGCTCTAGATGGGTTAACTCATACCTGTTAAGCCTGGTTTTCACATACAGGAAAACATATATACACATACAGATCACGTACAAAACATACATCACTAGGTCTAGGTCAAGCAACAACTAGTACATCTCTTTAATATTACATGTCCACTCTAAGCTATTACAGATCTCTTCACTTTTCCTATACTCTGCTGGACTGTCCCTGTACACTGTACACTGAACCTGCAAAACTGGGGTTAAGGGAGTGGGATGAGCTCTATAGCCCAGTGAGTAGAACAGTAAAACATCTCAGTAAAATATGATCTCATGGAATGCACCATATCACAGACAAGCCACATCAAGAGTAAACCTGTCACCACATAATCCCAGTAACTCTGTGCCAGGGCGTAGAATCGAGCACCTGGTCTTCCTGTCATATATATGTATATGTGTATATAACACCTCTGTACTTACCATTGCCAGGGCGTAGTCAAAGGCTCCTGGACTTTACTATATACCTGCCAGGGCGTAGTCAAAGGCTCCTGGACTTCACTATACCTGCCAGGGCGTAGTCAAAGGCTCCTGGACTTCCTGTCTGAGACTATTGGATCATTCAGCATTCACTCACATCACCAAATAACGATGCAATGCAACATATTCGTGAATACTAATGCAATCATCCTATGGCATAAACATGATGCATGAGATATGCTCAAAAGCAGTTTGTAGTTCAATTAAAAGTCATAAGTTTAGTTCCACTCACCTCTGGCTCTGGACTGACTCACTCTGCAGGTTCTAAACCTCTGGAGCAGTACTCACTGCTGCTCTCTCTGGTTCCTCTGGTCTGTACCTATACAGATGGACTCAAATGAGGGACCAAACTAACTTATCACTACCTCTATTAAATTCCCCAAGAATCCCCTGAAACTCACTTAACTATCCATGCAAAGCATGCAAAAGAAAGCTGGACAGGACACTTTCAGCGGCAGGTTCGGCGGCCGAATGTCCTCTCCAGAGACGAAACTCAAGCACCTTCGGCGGCACCTTCGGCGGCCGAATCCCCCAAACAGAGCCGAACATGCAAAAACACTCGGGGGCAAGCTGTGGCAACCAAGTCACCATGCAGGAGGTTCGGCGGCCGAATGAACCTTCGGCTGCCGAACCTGAGTTCATCCAGAACTCAGCTTCAACGGCAAACCATCTCCTCCTTCCCTTCAATAACTCCAAACATGCATATACCAACCCCTCAACACACATATACATAAGTATATGATCACAGGGGTCCAAAACTCTCTACTAACCTCAAACAACAAATCAAACATAACACATAAATATGTATACATGCATAACTCATCAAAACTATCATTAAGAACCTAACCATGCATCTCCTTCCACAAATCCCCCTAAAACCTTCAGAAAACATATTCAAGAACATCACTTACCTCCTGTAGTAAGAAGCTACACACTCTGAACAAGGGAAAACGGATCACCTCCTCTCACACTCTCAAACTCTCTCAAACTCACTTTTTGCTTCACAACCTTCACAACTTGGTAAACGAGCAAACTCCTGCATGAGCTGCTCAAACTCAGCAAATAAACCAAGGGAGACGTGGCCAACTTCTGGACATGATCTGGTGCTAACACCCGTCCAAATGCTGACTAAGGACTACAAACCTGCTGGCTAAGCAACTCAGCTTCGGCTGCCGAATCGCATGCAAAACCATGCAACATTCGGGGGCCGAACTTGAACTTCGGAAGCCAAACATTGAGCACTTTCGGCGGCCAAACTTATCTTCGGCGGCCGAACTTGGCTCCTCTGCCTTGGTTCATTTCAACTCAAAACTAACAAACTGTAAAACTATCAAACACATCATAACACTTAGAACACATAACTCCTACCCTTACATAGAATCCCAACACCCCGGATTCCACCAGACAATAGGAATTCCGGTGCCGGATTCTAGCCGGGTATTACAGGATGCATCACAGAACACTGTGAAGTCCTCATTGCTAGTTGGCAGAGCTAACACTGGTGCTGAAGTCAACCTTTTCTTAAGCTCCTCGAAACTTTCTTCACACTGGTCGGTCCACAGAAACTTCTGGTTCTTCCTGGTCAATCTGGTTAGAGGAGCTGCAATCCTTGAGAAGTCCTGAACGAATCTCCTGTAATAACCAGCCAAACCCAAGAAACTTCTGATCTCAGTCACTGTGGTGGGTCTAGGCCAGTTAGTCACAGCCTCCACTTTCTTGGGGTCTACCTCTATTCCATTCTCTGACACTACATGCCCCAAGAATGAGATGCTCCTCAACCAGAACTCGCACTTGGAGAACTTGGCATACAAGCCATGTTCCCTCAAGGTTTGCAGAACTATCCTCAGATGATGGGCATGCTCCTCTGCATTCCTGGAATACACTAAGATATCATCTATGAAGACAATAACAAAGTGGTCCAGGTACTGTCTAAACACTCTGTTCATGAGGTCCATGAATGCTGCAGGGGCGTTTGTTAACCCGAACGGCATTACAAGGAACTCATAATGCCCATATCTGGTCCTGAATGCTGTCTTCGGTACGTCCTCTTCCCTTATCCTCAGCTGATGGTACCCTGATCTCATATCTATCTTGGAGAAACAACCCGCTCCTGCTAGCTGGTCGAATAGATCGTCGATCCTTGGCAATGGGTACTTATTCTTGGTAGTGACTTTGTTCAACTGCCTGTAGTCGATACAAAGTCTAAGGGATCCATCCTTCTTTCTTACAAACAGCACTGGAGCACCCCAAGGTGAGGTACTCGGTCGGATGAAGCCCTTGTCTACCAATTCTTGCAATTGTTCTTTCAATTCTTTCAACTCAGCTGGTGCCATCCTGTAGGGAGGGATAGAGATCGGTCTCGTTCCAGGCATTAACTCTATCTCGAACTCTATCTCCCTAGCAGGTGGTAAACCTGGAAGCTCATCTGGGAACACATCTAAAAACTCATTAACCACTGGCACTGCGGCGGGCTCTCTAACCTGACTGTCTAGCTCTCTCACGTGAGCTAGAAAACCCTGACAACCCCTCCTGAGCAGCCTACGAGCCTGTAGGGCCAATATCATACCTCTAGGTGTACCCCTTTTGTCTCTTCTGAAGACGATTTCTGACCCATCCTGACATCTGAACTTAACTACCTTGTCCCTGCAGTCCAAGGTAGCACCATGGGTAGATAACCAGTCCATCCCTAGAATGACGTCAAAATCAGTCAACTCTAGAACCACAAGGTCGGCGGACATGCATCTTCCCTCCACAAAAACTGGACTACATTGGCAGACTGACTCTGCCACTGACGGGTCACACTTGGGTCCGCTGACCCATAGGGGACACTCTAACTCAGAGACCATCAACCCTAACCTCTACACGGCTCTCGGAGCGATGAAAGAATGAGATGCACCAGGGTCCATCAATGCATACACATCAGAACAACCAATGATGAGATTACCTGCCACCACGGTGTTGGATGTGTTAGCCTCTTGCTGTGTCATTGTGAAGATCCTCGCTGGAGCTGACGGACCTTCACCTCTGAAACCCGCTGAAGAAGAGGCTGCTCCTCTCCCTCTACCTCTGCCACTGGCTTGAGTTGGTGCTGGAGCTACTGGCTGAGCTACACTGCCTGAACCTGTCTGCTGGGACTGTGCCATAACAGCTGCTCTAGGACAATCCCGAGCCATATGTCCCTCTTGCCCACATCTGAAGCAGGCTCTGGACCCATAGAGGCACACTCCCCTGTGTGGCTTACCACACTTCACACATGCTACATTGTCTGCACCTGAGCTCGAGCCACTTCCTAATCCCAGACCTGACTTGATCTTGCTCCAGAACTTGTTCTTCTTCTGCTTCTTGGTGGTACTGCTCCACCTCTTACTACCTGAACTTAAAGAAGAAGGATCCACTTTTCCCCCTCCTGGGGTCTTGGAACCAGAAGGCTGTGCCACTGACTGCTTGACTTTTCCCTCGATGATAGCACTAGCCTCCATCCTCCTAGCCATATCCACTATGGCATGAAAACTCTCTCTATCTGCTGACTGTACCAAGGAGGAATACCTGGAATGAAGCTTCATGATATACCTCCTTGACTTCTTCTGATCTGTATCAAGGTTCTGCCCAGCAAATGGCAGCAACTCCATAAACCTGTCAGTATATTCATCTACACTCATGTCATCAGTTTGCCTCAACTGCTCGAATTCTATCATCTTCAATTCCCTTGAACTATCAGGGAAAGCCCATCCTGCAAATTCATTAGCAAATTCCTCCCATGATAGACTATCCACCCTCGATTTCACATAGTTCTTGAACCACTCACGGGCCTTCTTGCATTTTAGTGTGAACCCAGCCATCTGAATGGCTCTACTGTCATCCGCCCCTATCTCATCTGTTATCGCCTTGACCCTCTCAAGGTACACAAACGGGTCATCACCGGTTTCAAACTGGGGAGCACCCAACTTCATATAATCAGTCATTCTGACCTTGCTCCCTCCAGATGAGCTAGGTTGAGGTATTTGGGTTTCTGGGACAGTAGGTGCTGCTGGTGGTGGAGGAGGTGTAGCATCCCCTGAGATAGGGTTTGCTGGACTTGGGTGATAAGGTGGTGGTGGATACATAGGGTACGATGGGTATGGTGGGTAATATGGTGGGTATGGCATCTGCGTGGGGTAAGGGCTAAAACTAGGGTAATCCGACGTACCTCCCATCGAATATCCGGGATTCTGTGAGAAAGGTGGGTAATGAGGTGGCTGAACAAAACCCGAGGCCTGAGTGCCTCCTTGGGACTCTCCCATGCCTTCCTCTGACATACTCATCCCCAAACTGCCATCCCTCCTCTGCTCTACATCCATACTGTCCTCCACATCCACTGACATTCTCCCTTGTACTGTTCCCCTCACAGATCTGCTTCTGTCCAAATCCAAAGACCTTCTAGGGTCTCTCATTGCTCGGTCCCTGCTGGACCTGCTAGACATTGCCCTAGGCAACGCTGGAGGACGGGCGCTCATGCCCTCATCCTCAGGTGGCACTCCAGTCAATCGTGCAGATCGACGAGTTCCTCTCATCCTGTTTTCTGAAAACAGCACATAGCACAAACATCAGCATCATATGGTTCATGTGGGCACACATGAACCCTCATCACATACATAGCATACATAACATATCATTTATGCACATGCATATAATCATGGCATATCACATCATCATGCAAGACAGGACTCAACATCCTATCCTAGTGAACATGACTTTTCCTATTGTGCTTGACCTTCTATAACATCTATGAGCCCAACACTCTAGGTCCGACCATATGAACCTAGGGCTCTGATACCATTCTGTAACAGCCCGGAAGTCCGGACCGCTACCGGCGCTAGGATCCAGATCGGCGTAAGGCCGCCGGGACCCGTAGCAAGCCTGACATATATCCTGTAAACCTGTAAATCCCATACATGATCAACAAAACTCATAAACCTGTAAATATTCTCATATAACAACCAAGCTCAACCTGTACATAAACATAAACATATCATAAACCTCCACTGGAGCCCTCATCAGATGCTCCAATGGGGTATCTCATCATACATAAGCTTGGTTGAAACATAACCTCATATCTCATATCATAAAGACCATGTACATACAAGTGGGATCAACAATCTGTATTGGTCAAGCACAACTCTATCCTCAATATTCAAAATTTCACAACATGAATTAAAACTCTTTTACATTACATCATAATACAATTGTCATGTCCACAATCTAACTATTACATAACATTGCTTCATACTCTGGCTAACCTCCTGGTCTACCCTGTACCTGCACATCTGGGATTAGGGGAGAGGGGTGAGCTATAAAGCCCAGTGAGCAGAATAGAGAAAACATATATTAAAATATTTCATGCTTCCATGAAATGCAACACATCACAAACATATCACATAAGGATGGTATTGTCACCTATAGTCCTCAACATAGTCCAATCGTGCCAGGGGCGTAGAATGGGCCTCACTGGTCTTTCTCTTACATACATAACATAACATAACATTTCAATGTGCCAGGGGCGTAGAATGGGCCTCACTGGTCTTTCTCTTAACATAGTCCAGGGGCGTAGAATGGGCCTCACTGACAATCCGTACCGTATCATCATCATGTCATACCATAGGAGGACTAGAGGATCATCCAATAGCCAATCCGCATCCACATCATATTATGCAATGCAACATATTCGTGATTACTAATGCAAACACCCTATAATATCACATGGCATATATGATGCATGAACGTGCTCAAAAAGTTATATTTCATTTATTTAAAAATTTAAGGTTTATTCCACTCACCTCTGGCTGAAGCTCTACAGACTCTGAAGCAGCTATCTCACTGCTGGGGTCCTCGGTTCCTTGGGTCCGAACCTACACAGGTGGACTCCAATGAGGGACCAAACATACACAAACATAACTCTAATAAACTCCCCAAAAACCCCCTAAAACATTAGGAAAACATCACATAGAAATATGCATGAAATGGCTGAACAGGGCACTTTCGGCGGCACCTTCGGCGGCCGAAAGTCCTGGACAGATCCGAAAGTCGGGCACTTTCGGCGGCACCTTCGGCGGCCGAAAGTTCCAGACAGAGACGAAAGTCTCTTTTCGGGGGCAACTTCGGCAGCCGAATGCTGCCTCCACAAAAGAGGGTTCGGCGGCCGAAAGTCACTTCGGCGGCCGAACCTGAGCTTCTCCCGAAGGGCAGAAACTCAGCTCCTCTATGCACATTTTGCCTCCCAAGCTCAAATCATGTAAAAACTAGTTCTAAAACATGCATACCTCACATACATTACACCTAGGGGTCTCAAGCTATCATATACCCCAACTACAACACTTCAAACAACACATAACAAGCTACATTGTTCATCAAAGCATTAAAACCCATAAACTCAACATATACCCTAACATGCATTTCTACCCATAGATCTTGCATAAAAACTTAGTTAAAACACATAAGGAGCTTAAGATCAGCTCTTACCTCTTGAAGATCGAGAGGGAGACGACCTAAACTTGGAGATCCACAAAAATGAGCTCCTGAGTTCCCAAAGCTCCAAAACTTGTTTCAAAAGCTTAGATCTTCAAAACCAAGGGAAAACAAGTGAAAATCTTGAAAGATTTAGAGGAAGAACATCAAAAATGGGTGAGGGGCGGCGGAAAGCTCACTTTGGCCGAAAATGGGGAAAAACTCGCCCGTTTTCGGCTAAGGGACCCTTTTATAGTGGCTGGCCAGACCACGTTTGGGGGCCGAATGTGCCTCCGCATGCATGCCATGTTCGGCGGCCGAACATGAGGTTCGGCGGCCGAACCTGGACTTCCCTCACTCGTGCTTTCGGGGGCCTAACGTGCCTCCAAAACGCATGCATGTTCGGCGGCCGAACCTGGGTTTTCCTCCAAAGACTTTTCATGTAAAAACTCATTTAATTTCATACTTAAAACATTAAAATACATGAAAACATTTTATGAAAACATGGTTTTACCCTTCTAGAGGTCTCCGACATCCGACATTCCACCGGACGGTAGGAATTCCGATACCGGAGTCTAGCCAGGTATTACAGCTTGGTAGGCTAACCAGCGCATGTCGCGCAGCATCCTTCATGCGCGCCCGCCTTGCACGCTCCACAGCAGCTCTTGCCCATCCTGCGTGTCGCGCACCCGTTGCACGCCCCACAGTGTCCCGCACCAGTAGGCGTCCCGCAAGTCTGTCGTCGCAGCGCTCCCGTCCCCTGCGCGTCCCGCAGCCTCTGCGCACCTCATAGGCCCATTGGCACATGTCCTTCTGCCACGGACTAAGTGTTTCAATACCCGAAACTCACTTAAACCGTGCTGCACTTAGCTCCCCTAGCTAAGTTCAGCCTTACTCCTTGCTCAAAACAAGAGCAGTTGGGTGATTGTGGCAACAGAAGCTTAGTTGTGTGAGAAAGTGTTGGCTAAGCTCAAAGGAGAATGATGATGGAAGGAAGAAATTTGTATTGCTCAAAGAAAGCTTTACAAGGCTTTGTACACCCTTTGGTATCTCACTTTCTCACTTCTTTTCTTGTATGTACAAATGAATTCCCTAAGTGGCTATTTATAGGCATTCCACCTCCTTAATGTGTGGTGGAGATGCATTCTTGAACATGTGGCTAGGATTGCTTCTCTAGAACTTTCAGGGACTTTTTGGTAATTTCTCACCCTGTAGAGAATTCTGGACATGGTGGCTGAACTGCCTGTGGGACCCACTTGCTTGGTTGCATCTGCTGGCCAACCAGTTTCTGGAAGGTTCTGGGCTGTTCTGGCCAATTCTGGCCAATTCTGGGCGCTACTGGCCCGTTCTGGGCGTTACTGGCCCGTTCTGGTGCCTTCTGGAATTTTCGTAGGCCAACCAGACTCCCCTGGAATTTTCGTTGGCCAACCAGAACCTCTTGGCAGCTTCCCGCGCGCCCCAGTCGCCTCTGGAAGCTTCGTGCGTCTTCCAGCCCGTTCCGCCAATTGACCCTCGTCTGGCACAGATCCGTAGGCCAACCGTATCCGTAGGCCAACCAGCTCCGTAGGCCAACCGTATCCGTAGGCCATCCGTATCCGTAGGCCAACCAGCTCCGCTGGCCAACCACGCTCCGCTGGCCAACCACGCCCGCTGGCCAACCACACCCGCTGGCCAACCACGAATCTGCCAACTGCCTGCCCCGCAGCTGCTGCCACCAGTCACCCCTTGGCACTCCATAGGGCTGTCCCACCATTCTTCCTTCGCAAAACTCTTTGGATTTTAGGGAGGCATGGGAAGAGTCGTGACATTCTCCCCCAGCTATTCTCGCGACGCCCTCGTCGCGTCTCCTCGAAGTCGCACCTTAGACCTCCACGGTCTACTCACCCCTGGTGCAGCTGGAGAACGTCCCTCAGACTTTACCTCCCTTGGAGAATCACCATCACCTCTATGATTCCCCACACAAGCCCTCATAAACCATTTGACATCCATCACCATGTGATGCCAATAAAACTCACGTCCAAGCACTGCCATCATTTTTCTTACACTTGGACGGCCACGAATCATGAAGTCATGACACCACCTCATGACCTCCTCCCGTAGCTTGCCCCATCTAGGCACAAAGATGCTGCCACGCCTTGTTTTAATGAGCCCATTATCAACCACAAACTTCCTTATTACCCCATCGCGAGCCAACCTCACCAGTTGCTTGGCTTGCCCTTCACGCATCGTTGCCCCTTTGATGCGCCTCAACAAGGAAGACTTTGGACCCATCGCGTCGACAGTCATCCTCACTCTCTTTATCTTATCATGCCCTTTGCTCTTCCTCGGTGGCAATGACTCCTTGGGCAACTCCTTTGGACTTAATACTTGTAAACTAGAAAGTGTGCTAGTGGCATTCTTCCCTCTTGCCAAGTTTATGGCCTTCAAGGTATTCCCATCGGCTAAGCACATATCATTGGCATAGGGGAGAAGAACTGCCTTCACCTTATCCATAAAATCCATTCCTAGCACACAAGAATGATCATCCAAATCAATAATGTAGAAGTCCAAAGTTCCAGTCCACTCACCTATCTTTACTTGGACATTCCTCGCAACTCCATATGTTGGGGTTGGAAAAGAGTTGACAACCTTCAACCACCCCTCATCACCATAAAAAGGAACTCCAAGCTTCTTGGCCACATCGAGCTTCATAAAGTTGTGTGAAGCCCCGGTGTCCACCAAAGCATGAATGGACTGCCCCTTTATCTCCATTGGCGCAAACAAGCGTCCCTTGCGCTCACTTGCCACCTCTTTTGGCTTGACATCGATGGCAGCTAATTGTAAGGCACCCACGCACATATTCTCCCTTTGCTGCTTGCTTGCTTCCTTTTCCTCCACCAAGGAAGACAAGACCTTGCGCTTTGGACACTCCCTCACCATATGCGGTCCATCGCACAAGAAGCACTTCGGGAGAGGCTTCTCCTTTTCACCTTCGGGTTTCCTCCATCCCTTGGTGAATCCTTCCTTGGATCTCCACGGTTTTGCACTCCCCTCCTTGCTTTCATGGACGTCGCCACTACTCTTAGCCTTCACGTGCTCTACTCCCTTGCCTTTGTCCCCTTTCTGATACTCAGTCAAGGACTCGGCAATAGAAATGGCAGTGGCTAGATCTTGGGCTCCACGCCTTTCAATCTCAAGCCTTGCCCAATGTTGCAATCCATCCATAAAAGCAAAGAGTGCTTCACTATCAGGATAGCCAGGGATTTCGAGAATTACCTCGGTGAACTCCTTCACATAATCTCGAATTGCCCCTCGTTGAGTAAGCCTCCTTAGCCTTGCTCGTGCCTCGTGAGCAGCATTTACTGGGTAGAATTGCTTCTTCAATTCTCTCTTAAAATCATCCCACGTCTCTAATGTGCAAGTGCCCTTCTCGATGTCAGCTTCCCTCCTTCGCCACCAAACCATGGCGGTGTCAGCCAAATATAGTGGGGCATGATCAATCTTCCTCGCATCTTTGACAATTCCTAGGGCCTTGAAATATTGCTCCAAGCTCCATAGGAAATTGTCAATCTCCTTAGCATTACGCGTTCCCCTGAACGCTTGTGGCTTTGGCACTTCCACTCGTGCCATAGGAGCTCCCGAAGTGGATGGTGTGGCTGCCATCCCACCTTGGACTACCACGGAGCGCAACAATGCCAATTGCTCCTCGAGCTCCTTCATCCTCCCCATCATCCTATCCAATTCAGCCCGCAAGAATCGGTTTTCCTCCCTTATGGTAGCATTGTCTTCGGCGTGGGCGTGCCTAAGAGACTCCGTCTCACTTGCTAGCTTGTCGACGGCGGAGTCGAGGGCACCCTGCAACTCCTCTCGGAACTCTTCCATCCCAGAACCGAGTTCCTCTATGCGGGTGTCAATCTCCTCGAACTTCTCCTCTTCCTCGATCAATACTAGCTCAACCTTCGCAAGGCGGGTCTCCATATCGCCGAGCTCCTCCCTAGCTCGTGTAGGCTCCCTCGATTTGCCCCTTCCTTTCCTTTTGCCGCCAGCATGCTCCTCCACCATAGGAGCAACTCCCCCAGCAATCACCTCGCTTGGATCGGACATCTTTCACCCAATCAAGCAAACCAACGCTCTGATACCACTTGTCACGGACTAAGTGTTTCAATACCCGAAACTCACTTAAACCGTGCGGCACTTAGCTCCCCTAGCTAAGTTCAGCCTTACTCCTTGCTCAAAACAAGAGCAGTTGGGTGATTGTGGCAACGGAATCTTAGTTGTGTGAGAAAGTGTTGGCTAAGCTCAAAGGAGAATGATGATGGAAGGAAGAAATTTGTATTGCTCAAAGAAAGCTTTACAAGGCTTTGTACACCCTTTGGTATCTCACTTTCTCACTTCTTTTCTTGTATGTACAAATGAATTCCCTAAGTGGCTATTTATAGGCATTCCACCTCCTTAATATGTGGTGGAGATGCATTCTTGAACATGTGGCTAGGATTGCTTCTCTAGAACTTTCAGGGACTTTTTGGTAATTTCTCACCCTGTAGAGAATTCTGGACATGGTGGCTGAACTGCCTGTGGGACCCACTTGCTTGGTTGCATCTGCTGGCCAACCAGTTTCTGGAAGGTTCTGGGCTGTTCTGGCCAATTCTGGGCGCTACTGGCCCGTTCTGGGCGTTACTGGCCTGTTCTGGTGCCTTCTGGAATTTTCGTAGGCCAACCAAACTCCCCTGGAATTTTCGTTGGCCAACCAGAACCTCCTGGCAGCTTCCCGTGCGCCCCAGTCGCCTCTGGAAGCTTCGTGCGTCTTCCAGCCCGTTCCGCCAATTGACCCTCGTCTGGCACAGATCCGTAGGCCAACCGTATCCGTAGGCCAACCAGCTCCGTAGGCCAACCGTATCCGTAGGCCATTCGTATCCGTAGGCCAACCAGCTCCGCTGGCCAACCACGCTCCGCTGGCCAACCACGCCCGCTGGCCAACCACACCCGCTGGCCAACCACGAATCTGCCAACTGCCTGCCCCGCAGCTGCTGCCACCAGTCACCCCTTGGCACTCCATAGGGCTGTCCCACCATTCTTCCTTCGCAAAACTCTTTGGATTTTAGGGAGGCATGGGAAGAGTCGTGACACCTTCCCATAGGCCTACCACGCTTAGCCAACTGACTATGCGCCAACCAGCTGCCACCAATGCCCATTGTTGGTAGAATTGCCTCCCTTGACAATATTGGCCAATTCAATAGCCCCTTGGCAATATTTAGGGGTGTAAATGAACCAAACCGTTCGTGAGCTATTCGAGGTTCGATTCGATAAAAGCTCGACCGAGCTCGACTCGATTTCTAAACAAACCAAGCTCGAGCTTAATTTTTAAGCTCGTTTGGTAAACGAGCCAAACTTGAGCTCCATAGTATTCGGCTCGTTAAGGCTCGTGAGCTGAGCTCGTTTCTGAGTTCATGAGCAGGCTCGCGAATAGGCTCGTGAACAGTCTCGTTAAGCAAACTGAAATTACTATCATAAGAGAAATAAACTCAAACCCTGCATATACTTTAATGAGCCAAATCTAAATTTTTTAAAATTCAGCTCTATATAGTTTAGTTACACTCTTAAACTTGCATATATTTGGATCATTGAGATTTAAAAACTCATCTTTATAAGTTTACATGCTAATTTGTAGATATACTTATTTAACTAAAATTATTTTAGTTTTAAACTTATTAGTTTTAAACTAAAATTCATTATACATGTAAATAAATTAATTTACTCGTGAACTATTCGAGACTCAGCTCGATTAAAGCTCGACTCAGCTCGATTAAAGCTCGACTCAGCTCGATAAAAGTTCGACTCGTCTAAGCTCGTTTGCTAAACGAGCCAAGCTTGAGCTTCTTAATACTCGGCTCAAGTTCGATATGAGTAAAACTCGAATTCGGCTCGAGCTCGAAAAAATTTTAACGAACCAAGCTTGAGCTCTTCAAAACTCGGCTCGGCTCGGTTCGTTTACACCCCTAACAATATTGGCCAATCCAATAGCTCCACTGCTACATCTTCCCTTCAACTGGCTTGTCCCTTCATTATTTGGGCAATTTTGCTCCTTAGATCGTTCGACCATCCCATAGGCTACAACCACCCAATCATCCCATAGGCCTACAACCACCACACTTTGGGGAGCAATTGGGAGTGTCACCTTAGATATGTGACACATAGCTCAAGTAACGTTTGACTTTTGTGATTCTAATAGATGTGGATGGCTTTTGATTTGTAGATCCAGTGCTCCATGGTGTTTTTTTTCCGTCTTTCTCCAGTAATTTGCTTATTTTCCTCTTTGCGGCTTGTCCCAAGCGGGCCTGCCAAAATCTCTGCCTCCAGCAAGTTGGGACTTAGAATGAGTTAGGCTGGGCTTAAGTTGAGCTTTTCCTTGGATTTTCACGTGTAGTTGGACCTGAAAGTTTTTTTTAGCCTGGGTGTGTGATTGTTAGACTAAAAACCTGTTTCAATACAATTGATCTTCGGGGAAAAAAGAAAGCATTGTCTCCAAATAAAAATAAAATAAAAAATTATGTTATAGTATTATTATTATTTTGGTAAGAGAAGTCACGGGAGGAAACTGAATTGTGTGGCGAAAGTGGGAAAGAGCTGGAGATTGGTGGAACCAGAGATGCCATCCTTCGCCCCACACACAGCTGGAACTTCCACTTCCTTCACGGGTCTTTACTGTTAACTTTCTTTAATTAAAATATATGTATTTTTTTTCATTTATTTATTATTAAAGAAATGGATCAATTTGATTACAATCAACTACGGTTCAGTTTAAAATAAAAACAAGATGATCTCAGTTTAGAACTGAAATTGATTAAATGAATTTGAATATTTTCAAATAATTTTGAAGTATGGGAATAAATTCAGGTGTTAAATCCATTTGAGCCAGTCTCTGTTTCATTATTTTTTGAATTTTACTTTCTTTATTAGTAACAGAGTATGCTGCTAATGGAGTAGTTGGTCTTGAGAAAGAAGCAAACCAAAAACCAATGGAAAATAAGGCCTCTTCAATGAAGAAACAAGGCTGTGAGGTTGAAGCTAGAGGGATCACCTTCAAGATTTCCACCAAGAAAAGACAACACCCTTTCAAAATCTTCAATGAAGATCAACAGATTAATCAAGAACTCAAGCCAAATCTGGCAGAAAAGCATGTTCTTAATGGCGTAAATTGCAAAGCAAAGCCACAGGAAATCCTTGCCATTGTTGGTCCAAGTGGAGCTGGAAAATCATCCTTGCTTGAAGTCCTCGCCGGAAAACTTACCCCACAAAATGGTTCCGTTTTTCTCAACCAAAATCCCGTCAACAAAGCTCAGTTCAAGAAGATTTCAGGCTACGTCACACAGAGAGATACTCTGTTTCCTCTCCTCACAGTGGAGGAGACTCTCATGTTTAGCGCCAAGCTGCGTCTGAGGCTTCCTGAAGCTCAACTGATATCAAGGGTGAAGTCCTTGGTCCACGAACTAGGCCTGGAACGTGTAGCCATGACTCGTGTGGGTGATGAAAGGATTCGTGGGATCTCCGGCGGAGAAAGGCGTCGAGTTTCTATAGGAGTTGATGTTATACATGATCCTAAAGTTCTAATTCTTGATGAGCCAACTTCTGGTCTTGATAGCACTTCTGCTTTGCAGATTATTGACATGCTTAAAGTTATGGCAGAAACAAGGGGTAGAACCATAATACTAAGCATTCACCAGCCTGGGTTTCTGATTGTGAAGCTGTTCAATTCAATACTTCTGATGGCTAATGGGTCAGTTTTGCATCATGGAACGGTGGATCAGCTTGGAGTTCATTTGCGAACAATGGGGATGCAGCTTCCTCTTCATGTCAATGTTGTTGAATTCGCCATAGAATCCATTGAAGCCATTCAGCAGCAGCAGCAGCAGCAGCAGATAGAAACTACTCCATTTTCTATAACCCAACAAGAGATCATGAAAGCAGAGGAAGGAGACGGTAGAAATGGAAAGTTCACTCTTCAGCAGCTCTTTCAGCAATCAAAAGTTGTTGACGAGGAAATTATCAATGATGGGATTGATTTTCCTCGAGGTTTTGCAAATTCCAGGTTCCAGGAGACTCTAATTCTCACTCATAGATTCTCCAAAAACATTTTTCGAACCAAGGAGCTATTTGCATGGAGGACAATTCAAATGCTAATTTCTGGGCTTGTCTTAGGTTCAATCTTTTGCAATTTAAAAGATGATTTGACAGGAGCAGAAGAAAGAGTAGGCCTATTTGCTTTTACATTAACATTCTTACTCTCTTCCACAACAGAAGCTCTACCAATCTTCTTGCAAGAAAGAGAAATTCTAATGAAGGAGACCTCTTGCGGGAGCTACAGAGTCTCATCGTATGCAGTGGCTAATGGGCTTGTTTACTTGCCATTTCTATTGATTCTAGCCATTTTGTTCTCTATTCCATTATACTGGCTAGTGGGTCTGAATCCAAATTTCACAGCATTCACCCACTTCGTGCTCTTGATCTGGCTGATTCTTTACACTGCAAATTCAGTTGTGGTATGCATGAGTGCTCTAGTGCCAAATTTCATCGTTGGAAATTCAGTAATATCAGGGGTGATGGGTTCCTTCTTTTTGTTCTCTGGATACTTCATCTCAAAGAATGGGATTCCAAACTACTGGATGTTCATGCATTATGTATCAGTTTTCAAGTACCCATTTGAAGGAATGCTGATAAATGAGTTCTCAAAATCAGGGAAATGTCTGCAATACATGTTTGGGAGATGCATGGTTAGAGGAGAAGATGTGCTGAAAGAAGAAGGATATGGAGAAGAAAGCAGGTGGAGAAATGTGGTGATAATGGTGTGCTTCATCTTTGTTTATAGGTTTATTTCTTATGTGATTCTTAGAATTAGATGCTCTCTCTCAAGTCCTCGGAGTTCTGTCATCTGTGGTTGATGGATCAGCTTGCTTGCTCTTCTCTCACACTCAAGAGAGTTTCACATGTTTTTGGAATTTACTTGAGATAGCAGACAAAAAAAGAAACATCATGAAACAAAATGTAATATATGACCCACATCTCTCAGTTTCCATATTTTATTTTATTTTACTAGTTTTCCTTTCTAATTTTCCTGGAAATGGGACTTAAAATTTAAAAGTTTATTTCAATTGAGACTAATCTTGGTTAGTTTAGTTGAAAAAGATGAAAGTGGGGTTGATGAGAATACTTAGGTGGGTCTAATCCAAATTATATGCAATCACTCAAACTTAATTTGTTCTTTTTGTGTAAATAAACGGTGAAGAATCAATTATGGGTGTATTATTAAATATATATTATACTAATAATATTTTTATTATATATTATTTTGAGTGTTAGCATATTCTCTTAATAGCTTATTATTTAATTTAAATTATTTAATTTGTTATCGGTTATAAAAAAAATAAAAAATTTAGATATAATATTAAAATTTTTAATTATAATAATAAATAAATATTAAATTAAATAAATTATATATTAGAAATTAATTATAATTATAATAAATTTAAAAATTGAGATTTATCATCTAAAATTTAAAAGTTTTAAATATAATTGTAAAGTTTTACTTACAATAAGACTAAATTATATGAAATTTTAAATTTGTCTTCTTCAACATTAACAGAGTTTGTTCATTTAGAGCTAATGGTATCCTGGCTGGGAAAAGCCAGATTGGCTTGAACAAGTGCAGCCATACAAAAATATAAAGATATCAATGTTTCTTGTCACTCCAAGCAAGGATCATGATTCCAATGGATATCGTCGCATCTGCTGATCAGAATACATCCCTCATTTCCAGATGTATCACAACCAGAAACCTCAAGCTTGGCATGGCCGTTCACTCTCATCTCATCAAAACAGCACTGACATTTATTCCCTTTTTCTCCAACCATTTGATAGATATGTACTCTAAGTGCAATCAAATCGAGAATGCGCAGAAAGCTTTTGGCGACATCCCCATTAAGAACAATCGCTCTTGGAACACTTTGATTAGTGCTTATTCGCAAGTGGGTTTGTTGGAGAAAGCTCGCCAATTGTTTGATAAAATCCCTCAACCGAACCTCGTTGGCTATAATTCGTTGATTTCAGGCCTATTTCATCATGGGTTTTATTCAGAATCGATAAATGTCTTTAAAAGAATGCAAAAGGATAGTACTTGTTTATGTTTAGACGAGTTTACGGTGGTTAGTATAGTTGGTTCTTGTGCTTGTTTAGGCTTATTAGGATTGTTGCGTCAGGTGCATGGAGCAGCAATACTTATTGGGTTGGAGCTGAACAGAATAGTTTACAATGCTTTGATTGATGCTTATGGGAAATGTGGTGAACCCGATACATCTTATCGTATATTTAATCAATTGCCTGAAAGGGATGTCGTGTCATGGACTTCAATGGTTGGAGCATATGCTCGGGCGTCTAGAATGGATGACGCTTTTCAGATTTTCATGGAAATGCCAGTCAAGAACGCAGTTTCTTGGACTAGTTTGATAGCTGGTTTTGCACAAAATGGGCAGAGCCATCAAGCTTTGGAACTTTTTGGACGAATGCTGGAAGAAGGTTCCCAGCCTAGTGCTTTTACCTTCGTCACGATTTTAAGTGCTTGTGCAGGCCTTGCTCTTATTGGAAAAGGCAAACAGATCCATGGACACATCATTAGAAGAAGCAGTAGAAGTGATTTGTTTAATATATACATACTTAATGCATTAATTGACATGTATAGCAAGTGTGGAGATATGAAATCGTCCAAGACATTGTTTGAGAGGATGCCAGAGAAGGATATTGTGTCTTGGAACTCATTGATTACAGGGCTTGCTCAAAATGGGCATGCAGAGGATTCGCTCCACACATTTAGACAGATGATAGAAGCAAAAACAATGCCCAATAATGTTACATTTCTTGGGGTGTTATTCGCTTGTAGTCACAGAGGTTTAATTCATGAGGGACTTCAGATTCTAGATATGATGGAGAAGGATTATGGTATAAATCCAGAATCAGAGCACTACTCAGTATTGATTGATCTATTAGGGAGGAAAAATAGACTGAAAGAAGCAATGGAATTAATTGAGTCAGCACCTAATGGATCAAATCATGTTGGGATGTGGGGCGCACTTTTGGGGGCTTGTCGGGTCCATGGGAACTCGGATCTTGCTAGGTGTGCAGCAGAAGTTTTGTTTGAGTTGGAACCAACAAATGCTGCAAGATATACCATGTTGTCAAACATTTATGTTGCAGCAGATAGATGGAATGATGCCCATGTAGTGAGGAGGGTCATGGGGGAGAGAGGATTGAGGAAAGAGGCAGCTCGAAGTTGGATTGAGGTGAGAAATTCAAGACATGAATTTGTAGCCAGAGCTGGGGACCAACATCACATAGAAGAGATCAATGAATTGATTTCTCAGCTGGATGGTCACATGAAGGAAGCTGGATATCAACCCTGCAACTCTTCTTATTTTCTTGCTGAAGTTGGTGATGTGTCTTGACATCATTCAGGTGGTGTTGGATTAAAATTACAAGTCTGAAAAAGAGAGCGAAGAGCAACTCCTCAGCCATCGACTTCAAGCTTCTTACTTCGTTTACTGAATTCTCAGCTTCAGTGAAGAATAAATAAAAGGATATACTGATTGAAGCTTCTGCTGGCGTCACCTTCGAGGACCATCTAAACCTTGTACATCTAGAATGTAATCAGAAATTGGAAGTCATCAGACTTCACTAATCAGCACAGCTTCCAAATTCCTAAATCAGACTGATCTCTTTCAACTCATATAAAACTGGCATCTGTTTCACGTCAATCTTAAGGCCTTCATGGTAGCGACAGGTCTTCCATACAAGCTTCAAACATTCTTCTAGTGAACGTTACTCACAAATTGTTGGGTAGAGGTGCAAGATAAATGGATTTTAAGGGAAAATGGAAAGAAATACCGAATCATGGCCAAATATCAGAGATTGTATTGATTGAAAAGATAAGTTGAAATTCTTACACCAATCATAATCACTTATATAACAACCTATACAACAGAATTCTAGAAGTTTGTGTACGCCCGATTCGCGAGGAGAGAGAAGGGGAAGGACCACTTTGCTAAACGCCCCGTTTCATTAATCATGCTACACACTGTATTAGCATCAATGTCGCACTTGTCAAAAGAAACTTCAACAAAGTGAGTGGTTGGTATGCATTGGTTGAGAGTAATGATCCCAGATGGGTGAATACCAAGAATTTTGCTCTTTTCCCATCCGTCCATCCATCCATCCATCCAACATAACATAACTACTCAAACTAAAATTTCAAGTTGAGCTTCATATTGAAATAGTCAAGATTTGAATTTGTGGAGTTTTATTTATTTAAAAGGCTCTAATTTTCAAATTAAATCTCAAAACTCAAATATATACCAGAAACTAATGAACTATTCATATCAATAAAGTCAAATTATGATCTCTAAAACACGGGATTAGCAGAGACTTCAATACTAACGCGTGTCATGCAATTATGACTCAGAAGTCTTTGCTCCTCTGCCATTAGCACACGATACACTTTGAATTCTAGGAAGGGGTTGCTGTCATCTGCATGGCTCATTTCAACTTGTGAAAACCATTCTTACAAGAAAAATCTCCTTCGATAGAGAAAGGAGGCTACTTCTATCATTAATTCGTCCTATTCAAAAGAGGGTAGCCATTTTTATTTTGCAAGCATCAAATGGCAGAGCCACTGAAGAAAAGAACAAGTGCACAAGGAACTTCTAGATGGCCCACCACTTAATGGATAGTGCCAATAGGGAGTCATGGCAAATTTCCGCAATAAAGGTTTGAAGAAGACATGTGGAGAAAAACAGCAAATTTGGACCATTTACTTGTCCTCCCATATAAGACGGCAATGACTTTTGAGTTCCTCTGTGCCTTCTCGGGGAGAATAATGGCAAAAAACGACTATAATTATGGGTTTTATACACATGTTGATCTCAAAGCTTGAAAACATTTCTTGCATTTTCTCCTCTCAAAAAACTATGCTTGATCACAGCAACCAGGTTTCTTCTTTTAATCCAGACTACCAAATGGGCAGGAATTATGACAGCCAGGCAGATGTAGAATTCAATTTCTGGGGTGGCAGTGATGCTCGATATTATGAGCATTTCAGTTGCGAAGATGGTGGTGAAATGGAATTTAGAGGGCATTTGGATGAAGAGTTGGATGATTATTCAGTAGGATTATGGAAAAGAAGCACATCAAGACATGTTAGAAATGAAACCTCCCGTTTACTACCCAACAATCATCGTTACAGTAATATTTCAATCAGCTCGCAATCACAAGCCATTGCAGAAGCTAGGAAGGAGCTCATGGAGAGGATTCATGACATGCCAGAGTCTAGTTATGAGCTCTCTTTAAAGGATATTGTTGATGAGCAGCTTACTCTCAAGGGGGTGAACCAGGAGGATGCAACTGAAGGGACTAGCTTTCAGTTCAACACTGCTGAGACTCAAATCATGAAACAGAGAAGGAGAAAACCAAAGAATACTGATAAGTCAGCAAAGATTGCAAGAAGTAAAAGTATGGAAAAAGAAACCTTCATGATCAAGATGTTCCTACCTATTTCTTTCTGCTGGAAGACGAAAGTGAAAGGAGGAAATGGTTCCAAGGATTCTCCAAGGCCATTGTTTCATGGATCTGAGAATCAAGTAGATAAAGAGTGGGGCGTACAAAAGTTGATGGCTGGAGGAGACGGTAAAAAAAGCAATAGAACTAACAGCAGTAGCAGTAGCAGCAGTACTAGCACTGGCAGTAGAAACAGTAGCAGCAGCACTAGCAGCACTAGCAGTACTAGCACTGGCAATAGAAACAGCAGCTCGAACAGGTAGGTTGTAGATTTTTTAAACTTCACATTTAAATGCTAATAACGGGGATAAGTTTACCAGTTCCATCTCCTGCAGAACTATTTTATCGTCTTTTCTTGAATTCTTGCATTTTTGTTCTCTGGGAAAGGCATTTGATTATAGAATCCTGATTCATTGAAACTTGTTGAATCATTCAGCAGTTTCTCCCCGGGATGCTGGCCTTTTTCCTGCACCAAGAAAACCAAACACAAGAAACATACAGGACGCATCTTCTGAAAGAGCACAAAGATTGTTTTCATGACAGCACCAACGGAAGCTTTGCATGGGAAATGGTACAAGCAATAAAAATTAACAGGAGGATCAATTTGGAAAGAAGTGCAATAAATATCACAGAAGAACTCTCATGGAAATAGAATTTTGATGGTATCCACCTTCCAAAAGATGCAAAAAGTTTTGCAGGAAGCAGATAAAAATTAACTCATGAATAGACAATCTGTATAAATGCATTTTTCTGTAATATCTCCAAATTGCCTGGGCAATGAAGACAATCACCCAACCCCTTTATCACAAAGCATGTTACCTCCTTTCCAGTTTTCTATTTCTAGCTGGTTTTTGGGTCTTTCAACTGTTTCTAAAATTATTCCTTTCTAGCCAAATGTAACAAGAAAATAGCCAACTCACTATTCCCAAATACAGGTAGCCAATCTCATCCCATGCATGCACATTTACATGAATTTTGCATCATTTGCATATATCGGTGATTAGAAGTATCTACACAAACCAGCAAATTCAATTACCTGACCTTAAAAATTGAATGGCAAGTACATTAACAAATCCATGACTTACATTTCCACTTGACACCTGCAAACCCTAGACAAGTGTATTTTGTTGCCTAAGTAAAAATCCTAAGCTATTACTCCCTCACCATTTTCTTTAAATGTGACTCCATTCTTCTTGATATGTATACATTATATGAATTTCTATTCTAAACTGAAATGTTTAATTGCAGAACATGATGTGAAACAAACTGTCAGCTTATTTCTAGTTATCTTTGTCATCTTCAGTATCCTGCAGAAGTGCACCCCTCACTTTTGCCCTGTACAAACATTTTATGTGTCATTGACAAGAGAAACATAGGTTCATAAGAGAAATAATATGCACAAGTACCTGCGATATGCAGGCACAACACGGTTAGCAACTTTCTTTGAGACTGGATCTCGAGCTGATTGCTTGTCTGTTGAAGAAGATGCCAGAAAACTGTAATTTCCTCCCTCTAGAAATTATCAAAGTTAACTTGCAAAATTGTTCCAGTTTTAGCAGCTAGCAAAAATGTCAAGACATGCAAATGCAAAAATCAAGACCAGTTTGGACTTAAAGAAATTATGCAGCACAACAACAACAATATTGGAACAGCAGCTGGCTCATGGTTAACCAAATCCAACCAGCAAGACAAGTCCTGGTCTAAGAACATTGCCACTACAATGTGTACATTGACTAGATTATAGAAATAACTCTTGGTCCTGGTTCATATATTCTTTGTGGATTCTCTTATTATTTGTTAGATTCCACTAAAATATGCCACTTGCAAGCAAACTTCTAATTCAATGTGAAACCAAATCCAGTTGAAAAGATATCCAGTATAATTTTCCAGTTTTTATTTTTGATGCACTCGCATTGAGTTGCATCTACAAAAATAGTCCAACATACAGACTCAAATAATGGAGATGTAAGTGGAAGAGGGCTATGTTTGTTAGGGTAATCAAACTTGCAATGAAATTACAGTACACGGCTCACCATTTTGTTTGGTTGCATAAAAAAAATTATATTATATGTAATGCACTGTCAAATGTCAATTACATTATGTAATCACCATTAGTTGTGTTAATGTCATTCTAAATACATACAAAAACGCATATAATTGTCATTATATCATTTAGCCTTTAGTATTTTTTTTTTGTACCGCTGCCACAATCACTGCCCTTATTCCTGTTGCTACCTCTCATCCACCATGACCACCACTGCTGCTGCCCACTGGCTACCACCATGGACAACAACACAGCCACTACTATTGAATAAGTTAAATATATGAATGCAATTTATTGTTCAATTATTTTACTTTTGCTACCAAACCTAGGATTAGGCTGAGCATTCCAATACTGTTTTCATTACATTGCATATTTGATTACATTACAATCAGTTAAATAATACCAACCACGACCTTCGTTCACTTTACAGATTATTTGATTATCTCAAGCAAATACTTCATAACTGATATGCTATGAACATCAAAAAGATGCCAAAAAGGATGCACACCTGGGGAATTTGATGAGCCATTATTACTTGGGGCAAAAGCACCTGTCTTATCTGAAGAGTTTGTCTTTTGTAACTTTTGCCTCTTCTCCAGTTGGCTATGGATAGTTCCACTATCATCCTGATAAAAAAAGTAATTTTCTTTTTGTCAAATATATAGTGTGTGGTCATTTTCAAAAATATCTCTGATAATCTTTATGTATTTTATCTTGGCAAATCAAGACATAAATGATCAACATAACTCCAACAAATTTGTCTATGAAACAATGACATAGAGATGAAAAGTAACCATCAATAATGATTAACCAGACTTCAATATATCAAAATAAAACAGCACCATCAATTTTTGGCATTGAGCCGCGATCATAATTAGAACTAGTAGAAGGTTTATCTATTATCTCATATAGGAGGCATAAAAGCAGAATCTAGGAACTACTTTAATGTCAATTACTTGCACAAAGTTCAAAAAAAATAAATTTGGTTTGGTGTGTTGACACTTCCAGGAAAGAGTTTCATGTTTTAATCAATTCAGTTGACAAACTTCTTTCCATTAGTTGGTCGTGTATTTTTGTTAGAACTTCTATTAAACAGGTATTTTAAAAAAAAAAAAGGAAAAAAAAAAAAAAAAAAAGAGGACATTAAACAAGAACCCATAGACCAAAAACTTAAATTTTTTTCATGAACTAAACATTCACCCTTCAAAGTTTTAATCCCCTCTCTTCCTCTACTATTTTGCCACTTTCTCCCTGAAGGTTTCAGCTTCAAAATTTTCCAGTGTTTCACACGCTGGAGCTTCACTTTCTCACAACAACAAATAGATGATAATCCAATCAATGAACAAGAAAAAAAACTTCACTTGAAGACTGTGATTGGTGTTATCCCCAGAACATGGTGAGATTGGTGGAGTGTTCCATGTTTGCTGCTGCAACTAGGGGCATGTACTTCTTGATCAATTCTATCTCAATTTAGGTTTTTTTTTTCAAAAAATAAAATGTTGAAGTCAATTGCCAAGTTGATTTTTGTTGGTTATATGTGTTATCATAGTTGGTTAAGTTTATCCTCTTTTTGATGCCTAAATTTTTATTTACTGTTCATGGGTACAGCTTGCACTGTCCACCGGTATGATTCATATGTAACTGTTCATAGGAATTGTTTATGATTCCAATAATTACTGAGCACTTTAGTCAATCAGCAAGCTGTCCTACTTCATAACCAACAGTAACAGCAGCAGGTAAATGATGTAATTTTAAGCAGAATGACGCAGACACTACATCAGGTTGTTCAAGGCTCCAGTATATATGTCAAATTGGAGAGTCCAGAAAACCAATAGCAATGGCAACATTCCCACACATTAAACATATATAACAATAAAATAGAATAGTATATGTCTGAAATTAGTGATGACAAGCATACCTTTTCAATGGCTGTCACTTTTGTTAATTGTGAGGTGCACCCTTGCTCTGAAGACACAATCAAAGAAATAACTAACAATTAATTCCAGGAAAATATCTATCATCTGTCTAAAGTGAAGAATAAAAATTGAATTTCTCAGACTTCATTGCTTCAGAGAAAAGACTAAATTCCTCAACCAAAGATTGTTAATGAAGTATGCTGGCAGCAGCCGCTAAAGGTCTTTAAAAGGCATGCTATGCTTGGTTAATGCTAAAGAGGGTTCTCTGAGAGACATTTTCCATTATTTATGATGACCTATGAAAAGGGTAAGTTCAAGATTAAGTTGATATTGAATGTTAGAGAACAAATAAGAAGATAAGGAACCATGGTTCAGAATTTCACACTCACAGTTACCTAAAAATTTTAAAGAGAGCTAAAAGCTTCTACAATTTTTCTAAATTGACTGTTGTTAATTGACAAAAGTAAAATTGATTTACAGAGACACAACCATTGGTGCTGATAATCTTCAAAGTATTTGGATTTTTTATTAAGATATCTAATGGATACAAACAAATAAATTAATAAGAAACATAAATAGAAAATAGAAGACAACCTTGTAAAACCAAATTCTGCAACAATTTAAATGCCTTGAAGAGCTCAAAAGACATATTTTCCATAGCACCATTTGCAGCAGAGTCCACAAGTTTTGCCAGAGAGATGGAAATCAAAGGCATCCCTTTTGATTTCTGAGCAATTAATTTTGCATGCATTGGATCTAAAATGCAGATTACAAACAACACATGAATCTAGCATATTCTCACTGTAATTCCTAGCTTCAGATACTTATATTTCTATAAGAAAACAATATTAAATAACAATATTCAGAAGATAATTTAATATCATCCTCCATGGAAGGACCATACAGAGTATAAAAAGGTTCCAGAAAATATTAGTTTCTGCATCAATGATATCACTACAACCACAAATCTTCAGTCTTCAAACCAAAGCCAATTATATTAACAATCAGCCATTGAATCTCTGCAGTTCTGCTTTGCCATCCACAAGCTCCAGGACCATGAACCAAAACTAGGAATCGGATTTGGATCAAAGGAAGACATCCAAAATTTGTAGCAAGCTTTAAGGATTGTTTATCTATCTCCAACCATATCAATTTCAAATAAGAACCACTTAGTCATATTGGGATTCACTAAGACTAACATGTATTGGTCAGGTATTCATTCAGCTGGATACCAAAAAAAAATCAATTTTATAAATCAAACCAAGTATAAGATTTTATTGATTACATAACAAAATTAACATTAAGGGTTGAAACTTCCTTTACTTAGAATAATCCACATAAAATAGAACCAAATGTTAAAAAATTTATGACCACCAAACAAATTAAGGCTCAAAGCTTGTGACAGTTGTTAGTGGATCTACTTCACCTTACAGCCTCATTTAAATTCAAAACCAACAGCAGACACTAACACTTTGAAACTTACAAATCAGAACCCTCAATTTCAGTAAGGTAGTAGGACTAACACACATTTCTCATTTGAAAATTACTTAAACATGAAAAAATACAAGATATAGCAAAATTAAATAAGAAATAATCAATTCCAAGAAAAGAAATATATAACACGAGTCTCATAGAAAGTGGGGAGATCAGAAAACAGATTATCAGTCACCATATGCGTGTGAATGTTTCTCCAGAACAAGCTTTACATCTTCAGATTTAACAGAGGCCACAAAGTAGTCAACAAAGTCAGACCAGGAGCCCCCAATTCCAATGCTATCCCTCTGCATATTAGATTAATAAAAATAAAAATGAAGTATTACTAGGATGTCAATCCTGACACAACTATCAGAATACAGAAACCTTTTCATGATTAAATGTTAAACCAGCTCAAACTAATGATATCACTATAAATAAAGGAAGGAGGAAAATTGACAAGAACTTTCCACAAAAAAAAAAATACAGCTGCATCTTCTCTGAAGAAGTATATTCTTCTTTTCCATTTTAGCATTCCACTGGTGCAGGCTTGCAGCAAAAAATCATTGGACGCATAATCAATCAACCAAATATAAAGTTAAAATTTTAATTAGTGTGCAAGGCCTCACAGATTACAGATGACAAGGAGGGTTGGATGTAAGCAACCTTCTCCTTGGATAGCAAGGTGGCTATTCCTAGGGTTTAAACCAATGACTTCAAGGGCATAATAGAGCTCACTGAAGCTCAGGTTCATACCCAAAAAAATAGAATTAAAAGAATAAAAAAGCTACAAAGCTGAAATATACACAAGCCAAAATTGAGGTTCGAAAAAGAAATAGTACCTCTCAAGCAAGTCCAAGGATACACAGCAATAAAACAAAGCCATTTCAACTAGAGATATTCCCTTAACTGATGAAATTTTAAGAAAATTAAGAAAAAAAATCATGTCGAAACGTTTTGCCATTTATGAATCTGAAAATGGAGAGAAAAAAAAAAGAGTGAAAACCAGTTGCCACACTCAAGGAACCCATGCACAACTAGTTAGCTCAGTGAAGTTTTATCTCCTCATCTACAAGCAACAAAAAAATTACGACAAATGTGTTCCTCAGCAATGAACAAAACCCACAACACATTAAGGGAAAAAATGGTTCAGGAAAAAAAAGAAGATAATTTGCTTGCTTTTCATGGGATCATCTCAGCAACAGTATAATGCGAATTAGCATACAGAAACAGAGCATGCTTTAAACTCAAAACAGAGGAACAAGCAGAACTGACCATATCCTCAAGCTGCATAATCGATTTCACAGACGCGAATGTGTTAGAGTGATAATCAGTTACTTGAATTTTGAGGTTATAGTAATCAGGGGCAAAAATCTGCATCAAAAATCGACGCAATGGAACTGAATCCGAATCTGAGGTCTTTGCCCATTCGACCTTGGGTTCTCCATAGATTGGTTCAAACGCTTCAAAACCCATCCTTCTCTTTCACTAGAGGGTTCGAAATCAGAGTTCTGCGTTCAAAAGAAAGACTACGCCTCGCTAGCTGTATTTACTCGCAGAAAACAAAGGGAAAGGATGATTTTCTGAAAAAATATTTTCCGTCTTTCACCCTTCAGCGAGGCTGGACTTTTGTTTTTGTATAATTACTATCGTATCCCCTTCTAATTAAGAAGTATGATACACCCCTCCCGTCTCTATTTCTCTCGCAGTCTCTCATTTTCCCTTGCAACCATTTCTGACCTTGTAGTTCTAAAGCAACTGTTTTTATGCCTTCCCTTGCAACCCACAGTAAGTTCATACCGACTTTTCTTTTAAATCTCAGCAATGACAGAAACTGGTAAGTCAATTCTCGTCTTCTTCTTTGTCTTATTATTAATCATTCTCATTCTAGCATTTGCAAGACTAAAAAACTTAAGGTCCAGCTTCTCTTGAAGGCGTCTCCCTCATATCTCCTTGCCCATTTATCAATGTCGAACTCAATGTCACCCTTAACGCCATGCTTCGTGTCCCCAACCCAAATCACGCAAAAGAGAGTAAGTGAGAAATATAGAGCTACAGAAACAGCGAGGGAGAAAGGGGTGGATTATATTTGTTAGTTTAGAGGGTAATTTCGTCATGCGAATTATTCTTCTCACTTTTGATGGAAGAAAAAGAGTGACTAACGGTCAAAATTACTAAAAAATAATGGATATCCTTTTCTATTAATATAATTAATTATAAAAATATTTTAATATTAAAAATATTAAAATAATTTAATTAATTAGACTGAAATGCAATAGTAATTATTTATTTTAACTCTATGCACTAATTATTCTTTTTTGATATTATTAATATTTTAATATACTTCCATTCAGCATATTTTAAAAAGTTATTATGTTTTTCAAAATAAATTTTACTATTTTAAAAATAATTTAATAATATAATACCATAAGTATATAATATATTAAAAATACAATATAAAATGTATTAATGGCATCAAACTCTTAAAAGTTTGGCAAGAGGTTCACTCACAAATCTTCTCATCCAGTATTTAAGTTTGGTATTATCCCGGAACTATAGAGCAAAATGCAATATAGATCCAACTCCTCCATGCTTAAACTCTGTGTATTTTATACTGCCGTTATCTGAGATGACTAAATATATTTCATGAGATTTTAAGAGTTTTTGGGGTTTTACTTACTCCTGATTAAGCAGTTGAGCATAAGTTGTTACTTTAAGAGAAAGCTTATCCTACTTAAAACAACTTAATATTGTAGGTTGATTTTGGAATAGATTTTAAAATGGTTGTTGATACTTTGTTTTTTTTTTTTAAAAATAATTACTCTAAATTTGATCAACTTATTAATAATTGCAAAATTTTTTTCATTAAAGTACCGATTGTGCCTTATCTTCTTGGTGACAAGACAACATAATTATTTATAGGCAGTCTAAAATAGTTATACATTATATTAGTTCTATTACGTGATCTATTTTTTATGATGTTTTCTATTGTAATTTAATATAATTTAATGAGTTTTTAAAAAAATGAGAGCATATGATAATTGATACTAAGAGTCTAGAAGTAAGTTCTGTCCAGTTATTGTTGTACAGTATATACTGATGCATCAAATCTTTTTCACATCTTGATAAATTAAATTATTTTACAATCAATTAATATTGTTTATGAGTTACAATTATTTCTAGTTACATGATACATGATAGTTGTTTATAAATATTGGCCTCCCTATCAATTATTGAAATTAATAGCATTGACAATACTGATTTTAAAATACATAGTAGTGGTTTATGATTGTTTTAATGTTTGATTATTTGTTTGGAAAAAATTCGATAGCATAGTGTTTGATAAAATTTTTATGAAAAATTGAGTAATATATGATTATTGTGTGTATTAGATTTTTTTAGTGATTTTTCAATTTAATTTGAGATGTTATTGATGTTTTATATTTTTTTAACTATTATTTTAATAAAAGAATTTTTAATTTAAATGAAATTAAAATTAAAAGTCTTAGAATTTTATTTTAAAAATAGAAATATTAATTAGAAATTAAAATATAATTTATCAAAAAATTTTATATTGTCATAAATTTTGTGAATGAATATCAACATTGCCCTATTATAATAACCATAACAATAAAACTCTAATTAAAAAAGAGAGAGAGAGAGAGAGAGAGTCAAAGCAAGCATCATTTACATCTCAACATGGCTGTCAAATCTTTAAAAAATGTCTCCGTTGTGAACAGAAGCACTCCATTCTGCATGACATCAAACCACTCCATTTATTTTTCATTTCTTCAACAAACAATCCTTATTTTAAAAAAAGAAAAGTAAAATTCTTCCTTTTTTATTTACCTAAATTGACCCTTTTTCTTCTCAGATACTATATTTTAGAGCATTGTTAGCGTCACAGCGAGTGATGAAGATGATGCATCTGGACCGTTGATATTTTCGGGGTCTAGACTTAAAAACTTGTCCGGATTCATTTACTCGCTTCACCCACCAGTGACAGTGAATTTTTAAGACACCATTGGAGGACTTTATGGTCATTTTCTTCGCCAGAGAAAATCCCGCGCTTCCAAAACTACAGCCGTCATTTCCTATAATGACAGAAAACTCCTTGATTTACACGTCTCCCAATATAATTGGATCAATTTTGGTGTTACTGATTGCTGGGAATTTGGATAATTCCCCCCTTCGCCTCTCCCTTCCCGGTTTCTATTTGTGTGTGTGGATCGTGGGTTCCATTCAGCAGATCCATCATCGTTACATTGGATACCCACGAGGAAATACCAGAGGTTCCTCCATTTTCCATTGGATCTCAGGCACTGATTTTTCTTCTTTTACTTCCATTTTCATGCATTTTTTTTACCTTGTTATATTTCGTTTTGTTGAAATTGCAGTTCTTGCTAAATGATTGTTAAGAAAATCCCAAATTTGTCGTGTTTTATGTGTAAGAATGTGATCAGGTGCAACTGAATCATGCAAAATGTCTTTGAAGTTCTGGGTTTGGTGGATTTTTATTGGGATTTTGGATTTCTTGCTTTTTCTGTGCTTGCCTTGGAATTTAATGTATATTTCAACACGAACTTGATTTAATGACAATTCATATTTTCCATGGTGAACTTTCATTGTGCACTATTTTGTATGATTTTGTTGTTTCCATTGAATTGGTGAGGAGAAGGGCTGAGGAAGCTGTCTATGCCTGCAGTTTATTCAACTTGTTTTTGCTCCTTTTTTCTTTTTTAGTTATTTATATGCAAAAAGGCAAAAATGGAGCTTCAATGAATAAAACCTGTCTACCGACATTTCCTCCATTGTCCTATACAAAATATAGAACTTAAAACAGAAAGTCCAAGAGAGATTTTCATTATAAAAGACCCTCAATACTTGATGTAGGCTATTCTTTGCAAATTCAAGTAGCTTTAGTTTCAGATTCCATTAGCAATTTTTTTCTAATTTTTTTTCTTCTGCCTACAGCCAGCTGAAGTTTCCAAGCAGTGAAAGTATTGCAGGCTGAAGATCTTCACTTTCATCTATTCCAATCCAACACTAGGAAAGAGTAAAATGTGCTTTAGATTTTGAGAGATCATATGTCTTATCTTGTGTAACTAGAAATGAAAGGAGCAAACAATTTTAGATTGAGGGGGAGGCATCTTTCTATTGCTCTGCTCGCTCTTACTTTTACAACCATATTTCTTTGGGCTTGGGAGAAGAATCCTTTTGTTACTACTCTGCAGTCAGCACAAGAGCAGTTTAGCTTTCATTCTTCTGGTATGCTTTCTGGTCCACATGGATATCCATTTATCTATCTACCTAAGATTTCCCCCCTTGTTTAGTGATGCTCAGGAATTCTAACTTTTATTAAGCTTCAAAAGAAATTTTGATATATTTGAGGTCTGAAATTCTATGTATTTAGTTGCCCTAAAGAATCCTAAGTCTTGCTTTCTGCACTTCAAAGTACCAAATCTGCAATTCAAATAGTCCATGTTACTGTCTTTTTGTGTTCTTTTATGATGCCTATCGATTCCCTTTACCAGTCTTACTTGTCCACAGAACTTCCGACCTTTTTGAACCTTTAATAAACATAGAAACAAGTTTTTAAATAAAATCATGCAACCTTTACTCTTCCCCTTTTGTTAGTAACAAGTGAGTTCATCTGGATGAGGATGATGGCCATAAAATTGATGAAGTGCAGAAATGCCTCTAGAAAGTTGTTTGATCATGATATATCTACTAGTTTAAAGATGAAGTCCTGCAGGAATGCTACTTCTGCCTTTTTTTTTAAAAAAAAAAAATACACGCAGAAAGGTTTATCAGCCAGCTAACTCTGATGGCCTTCCCTCTTTTGCTTTTATGGCTCAGAATTCCTTGTTGATTCCCCAGAAGATTCCTCCAGTCCATTGTCTTTGAACCAGACAGAACATGTTGAAGAAGCATATTCTCATTCTATAAGTTCAGAGGACCTTGAAAAGCAAAACAAAGACTCTGGTGCTTCAGCTTTGAATTCTACTGCCTCGTTTACCTCTGAAAAGGAAGATAATGATGGGGATAACATGTCCTCTTCCAAGTTGAAAGGTGGAGTCAATTCCTTATTTCAGCATAAGGATTGGTATTTATGATGAATTTATGCAATCTACGTATTTTGTTTCCTTTCTAATTTTGCATACAGTTACAATTTACTTCCATTTGCAGACATTAAACCTGTGGTAGAAATGTTTCAATAACTTGGCTAATACTTTGCTTGGCTGTCAGAACACAGCAAGGAATTGGTTTGTTTGTGCAATCAAAAATTAAAACAAAGAATTAATTGAAAAAGTTAAAAAAAGGATTTTAACTGATTTTGCTGGTACTAGGATGAAATTTAAATCTTTTTTTTTTTTGGTTTCAAGTGATTGATAGATTCCCTCCCGTTCTTTGTCCAAAGGGTTGCTGATGGCTCCCTACGTTTTCTATATTTCTTCCTCCCTTTGGTGCAGAACTACGTTGTAATTAGTACAATGTAATGTATGAATCTAGGATACGTATGTTCCATGAAAGCACAAAGGAAGATGGTATAATTTACCTAATGATTTATGGAAATAATAATAATAATAATAAATTGTAATTCAGACTTGAAAAAATGGAGAACTTGTGTTATGTGACAATTGCAGATGGAGGATGTTTTAGAAATTTGCATTTAGTCGCAAAAAGGAGTTAAAGGAAGGGTTCCTTGTTCCTAAGGTTTTCTGTATTATACTCTTTTATATGCTCTGTTTTTAAATTAGCAATTTTACCTATGGTTTGTTAATTGCTCAGTAGTTTAGTTCTTAATTATAACATCATGATCTTTTTACTAAATTTGAGTCCTTAAATTTTAAATTAGATTACAATTTGATCTATAAGCTTTTGAAATTTAGTGCCACTTAGTCCTTCAAAATCCGGTACTATTTGCTTATGGCAGGATGGGATTAAAATTGCTAGACCAAAGTGTATTTTGTGACAAATATAAGGGTATTATCTAATAAAGCTAAGAAAAATAGAACGTAAAAAAATTTTGGGATGTCTTTAAGAGCTTAAATTTGTGAAGCTACAAACTCTAAATTGAGAAAACTTTGTGGCATGGGACAACTACACATCCAAAGAAAAGCCGACTAGTCCGTCTATAAAATCTATTTTGTCCTAAACTATCCATGGATACGGTTTATGCATGCACATAAAAAATGTCTCCTTAAGTGTATGTTTATATATATTTTTATGGATGTCTATCTGTCATGTTTGCAGCCTGCAATTATGCCAAGGGTAGATGGGTGGCAGACAGCAGGCGGCCCTTGTACTCTGGGTTTGGATGTAAACAATGGTTATCAGGAATGTGGGCATGTAGACTCACCCAACGAACTGATTTTTCCTACGAGGGATACCGGTGGCAGCCTGAAAATTGCAAAATTACAGAGTTTGAGTCATCTCAATTCTTGAAAAGGTTGGCTTCCAATTTTTTTTAAGTTTGTCTTTTTAAATCTTGGATTTTCAATACAAACAGTAACAATGTATGCCCTCCAAAAAAGAAAGGTCAGACACGCAGATGAGAGCATTCCAAGATGTTCAGTACTCTAATCATTTTTACATTCCAGGATGCAGGATAAAACAATTGCATTTATAGGAGATTCATTGGGCAGGCAACAATTTCAATCAATGATGTGCATGGCCACTGATGGGGAATGGAGGTTAGATGTTGAAGATGTGGGAGCTGAATACGGTCTTGTCAAGCCTCGTGGAGCTATCCGTCCTGATGGATGGGCTTACCGATTCTCAAACACTAATACTACCATTTTATATTACTGGTCAGCAAGCCTTGCAGATCTTGAGCCTTTGAACATCACAGACCCGTCCACCAATGTGGCCATGCATTTAGACCGTGCACCAGCTTTTATGAGCCGATTCCTCCATAGGTTTGATGTGCTAGTTCTCAACACAGGACATCACTGGAACAGAGGGAAGCTTAGAGCAAATCGTTGGGTGATGTATGTGAATGGAAAGCCTGTTGAAGATAGAAGACTTGCAGAAATTGGGAACGCTAAAAATTTTACAGTAAATAGTGTTGTGAGGTGGCTTGATTCACAACTTCCTTCTCATCCCCGACTTGTAGCTTTCTTTAGGACTATCTCACCAAGGCATTTCCGTAATGGGGACTGGAACAGTGGGGGTCACTGTGATGTTACTACTCCATTAACTCAAGGAAGCGAAGTGACACAGGATGAATCAAGTGATCCAGTTGTTGCAGGTGCTGTTAAGGGGACAAGAGTAAAGCTTTTAGATATTACTGCAGTGTCTGAGCTCAGAGATGAGGGTCATATTTCACGATACAGTGTTAAGGCAACGCCGGGCGTGAATGATTGCTTACATTGGTGTTTACCTGGCATTCCAGACACATGGAATGAACTTCTTGCTGCTCAGATATAGAATATGCCACACCAATTTCTAGGCATCTGTGAAATATAGAGACCAAAATGGAACTCCTGTTATTGAAGACTTCTGTTAGATGAGCTTTTTTTTTTTTTTGACTGAATGATCTTATTGATTGGAGAATCCCTTTAATCATGTACTAGTTATGATTCATGGGGTTGCCAGAAAAGCTGGACAAGCCCAAGGAAATACTTCCTATAACATGCTGAAATTCAATAGCTTGTAAGGATGTTCATGGTTGTACGTAAATCAACTTAGCTATTTAAGTACATAATACGATTTGTGTTTTCAACCATTTCTATATTGCTTGTTATCTTGGCAGGGAAACTTTTTGTAGATGTAGAGTATAATGGACCTAAAGAGGGGCTAACAGGGGGTTTTAAGTGGAGGTAGGCCGAGCATGAATATGTTTTTATTACGAATTTAAAAGATTGTGTTGTAGATTGTTGCTTGATAGGAAACCTTCGACCTAATATTAGAACTAAATTCAATGGAGAGAGCTCATTACTTGAGACTCGTTGGAAAGAGTCTTATAAGTTATTTCTCGTAAGATTAGGATAAATTTCTTGATTATCTTTTATTGAAATTGAAAACTCCTTATATAGAGATTATAGAAATTGATCGCTCTATCGTAAGGATATACAATCAAGATTTAAACTGAAGGAAGAGTTGTGTTAAAATATAAATTCTTATCAATCTTAATCTAATAAAAAAAAAAGATAAAAATCCTAATTTGCTGTAACGATAAACTTTAATTCTAATATGATAAAAAGATAAATCCTAATCTGCTGCAATGATAAACTTTAATCCATTGAATAATTAATCTATTAATTGCTAATTAGACGTATCTCTACATCTGCAACCAACTTACCCCTATGCTTTTGAATATAATATATATTTAAAATATAATACCTCGAAATTCATAAATATTATTATAAAAAAATATATTTAACAAATTAGCTATATAAAAAAATGATAAGATATTATTCTCGTTATTAAAATTAAATTAGTTTAAAATTTAATTACATATTTTAAAAACTTTTTTCTATTGAAATAAATTCAGTTAAATATATTTTATGCCATCAGGCATGTGATGGGCAAGGCAGAGTGATCTGCACGTTAGCTTAAAGCAGTGGTGAGATTGAGTTTTCTTATTTTAATTTATAAAAAGAAATTAATAGGAAAGAGTTTGTGCTAAGTCGGTGCGTTTTGGTTCTTGCACATGGCGCTTCGTGCGGTCTTTCTCCGCGGGAATAGTTTCCTTATTAGGAAACTATTAATTAAATTTAGGCGTCACACCGACACGACGCGACGCTTGATTTGTTTCGGTCTTAATCTCACAAATTACCAAATTACCCTTTTTAGATGAAGTGGAGAAGTCAATTATGGAACGCATTGATTCAGACATTATACCATAGATATGAACATAGAATTGATAAATTTATGATATTTATCATTTTCAAAAAAAAAAAATTGTGATATTTACAGTAAATTAAAAATTATCAAATGGTGTTTAAATAAAATTAAAATTATGGTAAATTAATTTTGACCACTTTGACAAGATTTTGATTAAAAATTAATTTTCATTTTTCTGAAACTAAAAAAATAAAATTTAATATGTAATTATCAAATTCAAAAAATCTGATTAGATCCAACCAAAATGAAATTTGAAATCGAAATCGAAATCATAATGAAAGGAATCTTTCAACTGAGTTTAAATTTCAGCTTTTGAGATGGAAAACTATTGATCTAATTTAGATTTTAATACAGAATCAAATGATACTCATAATTAGACTTAATTAAAATTAATTTTTTAAAATTATATTAGCTTAACCTCGAAGCTTTGAGATTTAATCCCATCTTCCGTAATTATAGTTTCCGCGTCGCTTTCTCTCTACCAAATTCTCTCTACTTTCCTTTTCTCTCCATTCTCACTCGCTCATTATTCACAGGAATTTTGTACATAAAATAAATAAATAAATGAAAAAAATCAAATCCTCACCGCATTTAGATAACTGAACCAGCTCCTAACTTCATCTTCTCTCCATATCCATCCCGCATCTCTCCGTTTCTCTCTCGCTCTGACTCTCTCTACGAGCAGCAGAAGAGAAGAGAAATGAATCCCTAACGATTAATTCTATTTCCGTCTCCTTGCGTTCACTTCCATTTCCTATCAAGGTACTCACACTCACCTGATTTGCCTCGGATCTCTCTCTTTTCATTTCTATCTGTATGGTTTTTGTGCAGATCTATTGTAATTTTTGTTGTGTTCCTTTCTCATTTCAGTGTTGAATGTAATTTGACATGTATGTACTGACAAGCTAATGAGCTTTTGTTGTTGAGCACAATGGAAGTGATTGATGGAAGAGGATAATGTTATTTTAGTGATTTCGTGCAGATCTAAAACAATTAGATTTGGGCTAGGTGATTCGTCATTTGTTTACTTGTGGAGTTACTTTTGTTTTTTCTTCCTACATTTCTTTAAATGCTAATCGTATATTATTTTGCTTATTTTCAGCTTTAGGTTAGTGTTTTTATTAGGTTTGTCTTTTTTTTAAAAAAAACTTTTGTTTTCTTTCTCCTCTTTTGAGTTAGTTGCTCTAAGTTGAGTCGCGATCTGGCTATTAATAGTTATTTGTGGCTTCAAATTGTAACAAGGGAAGACTTCAAACATCTGGATAGGTTTCTTTCCTATTTTGTTAGTTATTAATAGTTAATTCGATTAAGGCAACTGCTTCCCACAAGTAAACTTGTGCTGACAATGACAGTGTAAGACTCCTCAAGTCCTGTGAGCTGTGAAACTAGAGTGGTGATTTCTTTTCATTAGTGTCACTGTGATGTAGTTGTAATTTTATTGGATATCTCAAAGTTGGCTGTTGCTTTGTACGATTTATCTAAGTTGGTTTGATCTCCAGGTTAGATTTTCAAGAATTGATTGAAGAAAGTAAAAGAAGAAAAAAAAAACAATGGCTTTAGGAAAATATACGAGGATCGACACTAGAAGGCAATCAACAAATTACTGCTCAACAGTGACAATTGTTGTCTTTGTCGCACTCTGCTTGGTTGGGGTATGGATGATGACATCTTCATCTGTGGTTCCTGGTCAAAGTGTAGATGTGCCTGCCCAGGAGAACAAGCACGACGTGAAGGAGCCACTGCCTGAGAGCAAGGCAAGCAATCCTAAGCAATTTGAGGATAGCCCTGGTGATTTACCTGAAGATGCAACTAAAGGGGACACCAATGTTAGTCAAACTCGGGGAGAAGACAACTCTAATACACAGGAAAATCAAGAGGTGAAGGTGGGAGAGAAGCAAGAAGAGAAATCTGAGGAAAAGCAAGATGAAGGAAATAAGTCTGACGATGTCTCAAATAATGAGAAGCAAAATGGAGAGAATAATACGGAAGATGGAGATTCTAAAACCCCAGATGGGGAAACAAACACAGATTCTGGAGACACAAAAACTAATGATGGTGAAAATAATGGCACTGGACAAGGAGATTCTGAGGAGAACTCCAAAGAGAACAAATCTGAATTAGATGAGACTGAGAAGAATCCGGCTACTGATGAGACTGAGATGAAATCAGATGAGAACTCTGGTGGAACAGAGAAGAAATCCGATACAGATGATACAGAGACAAAACCAGATGAGAATTCTGGTGATATGGAGGAGGAGAAAACAGAGAATCAGACGAATGAGAAGGTGGATGTAAAAGATAACAAGGAGTCAGAGAAAACCTCTGATGAGCAGGCCAACAACCAAAGTGGTGGTGAGGTATTTCCTTCAGGGGCTCAGTCAGAGATTTTGAATGAAACTGCTACTCAGAGTGGGTCATGGTCAACTCAGGCAGCAGAGTCGAAAAATGAGAAAGAAGCTCAACTATCTTCTAATCATCTAGACACGTATAATTGGAAAACGTGCAATGTCACTGCTGGTCCTGATTACATCCCATGTCTTGACAATTGGCAAGCAATTAGGAGACTTCGAAGTACTAAGCACTATGAACATCGTGAAAGGCATTGTCCGCAAGAACCTCCGACTTGCCTCGTTCCACTTCCTGAAGGATACAAACGCCCAATTGAATGGCCCAAAAGCAGGGAGAAGGTATGCAAAACTAGTTTATACAAGTTCAATCTCTTTACTTTTGTTCTTACCTTGATGAATTGATACATTTTTGTTTCCACAGATATGGTACAATAATGTTCCCCACACCAAACTTGCGGAAGTTAAAGGGCATCAAAACTGGGTGAAAGTTACTGGTGAATACCTCACTTTCCCTGGTGGTGGAACCCAGTTTAAGCATGGTGCTCTACATTACATTGACTTCATAAATGAGGTGAAAATTGAAAAGAAATTCAGTTGTTATTTGAGCCCTGTTCCATTATATGCAATTTTGTGATTTTGCTTGTTTTGTGATTTGCATATTCATCACCTTTAGCATGTGCTATAATCTTCGATTTTAGATTTACACTCTTCAACTTTCTCTACATTCAGCATAATTGATGATTCATGTTGAAAAGATTGTATCATAATTTCCCTTCCAATTTTTAATGGTATTTATCTGATACTGGAGAATGATTATCGCTAATAGTTCTTTTGATCGGCATGCTTTCATCCTGTTCTTGATATTAAGATATCTGTATGCAGTCTGTGCCTGATATTGCATGGGGAAAACGCACCCGTGTGATATTGGATGTTGGATGTGGTGTTGCTAGCTTTGGAGGCTTTCTCTTTGATAGGGATGTTATCACAATGTCATTTGCCCCTAAAGATGAACATGAGGCCCAAGTGCAATTTGCTTTGGAAAGAGGAATCCCTGCTATATCTGCTGTGATGGGAACACAGAGACTTCCTTTTCCAGGCAGAGTCTTTGATATTGTCCACTGTGCTCGATGCAGAGTCCCATGGCACATTGAAGGTAGGTTTGCTTGCTTTACTCAGATGATTTAGAGCTCGTCTAGATTTGTGATTTGGTGCCTGTGTACTTTTTTTTTTTAAAGAAAAGGAAAATTATGTCCTGAGCTTACCGCTTTTGAATGCTAAATTTTATAATTGGTGTTCTTAGATTTAGATTTATTATTTTAACTGATGTATTTTCTGATTAACAGAATTGAAAGAGAATGAATCATATAATTTAACCCTTATCTTCAATGAAAACAGGCGGCAAACTTCTTTTGGAGTTGAATCGAGTGCTGCGACCTGGCGGTTTCTTTGTGTGGTCTGCTACTCCTGTTTATCAGAAGAAGGTTGCTGAAGATGTTGAAATTTGGAAAGGTAGATGGTTTCACAAACAAATACATAATGATACCCAAAGAGGTGATTAAGACTAACCACTGAGTGCATTTTGCGGGATTCTTTTTGCAGCTATGACGGAGCTAACCAAAGCATTGTGCTGGGAGCTTGTGTCCATTAACAAGGATACATTAAATGGTGTGGGTATAGCTACCTACAGGAAGCCTACTTCCAATGACTGCTATGAAAAAAGATCTCAACAAGAGCCTCCATTGTGCGAAACATCTGATGACCCTATGGCTGCCTGGTAAATTTTTCTTCAACTTGATGAAAAATCTCTTTGTAATTGTGGATCTCTCTTTCATGGTTGGCAATTGGATATGTGTAATAAATTATCTTGTGAGAATCTCTATTTCTTTAATAAAATGCAAAAAATAAAGTCAAGGATATATTTAATTAATTACTCCACTAACAGATTGCTATCAGTCTGGAGACGCTTATGCTTATCAATGTAGCCCACCCTAACTCTTAGTTTTTGACCCTTGTGCTCAGGAATGTGCCGCTGCAAGCATGTATACACAAGGTTCCAGCAGATTCAGCAGAACGTGGATCTCAATGGCCTGAGCAATGGCCAGTGAGGTTGGAGAAAACACCTTATTGGATGTTGAGTTCCAAGGCTGGAGTTTATGGTAAACCAGAACCAGAGGATTTCACTGCTGACTCTGAGCACTGGAAGCGGGTGGTATCTAAGTCTTATCTGAATGGAATGGGAATAAAATGGTCTTCTGTGAGAAATGTCATGGACATGAGAGCTATCTATGGAGGGTAAGCATGACTGTCCACGTTTCTAGTACAAAAACTGTTAATTATTTTACAACTAATTTTTTCTGTTGAGCCAACAAATAAAAAATGCTATGATCCTTTATGGTTCATATAATTATTATTCCAATTACTTTCTTCCTTGATTATTTTTGTATAATGATTCTGATGACATGGAGAAGATATTTTGAAAGGCTGTGCTCTACTCGAGTAGGTTTAAGGTTCTTAAACAAACACACGACACAAGAGACAATATCTAGATTGCTTGGTTGTCTCTTTGATCTGATGTTGCTCTACTTGCAGGTTTGCTGCAGCTCTGAAGGATATAAATGTGTGGGTCATGAATGTGGTCCCAATAGACTCCCCAGATACTCTACCTATAATTTATGAACGTGGTCTTTTTGGCATTTATCATGACTGGTGTGAATCATTTAGCACCTATCCTAGATCTTATGATCTTCTCCATGCAGATCATCTCTTCTCAAAGGTTAAAAAGAGGTGTGTACTAACAATTCTTGTATTTTATTAGTTCTTGCTGCATAATACTTGCCATCATTGGATTGTGCAGTGCTGCTTCCAAGTCCATGATCTGATGTTTTGTCATTGTGGTTTTGATAGGTGCAATCTAGTGGCTGTAGTTGTGGAGGTTGATCGGATACTTAGACCAGAAGGAAAGCTGATTGTCCGTGACAATGTTGAGACTATTAGTGAGCTGGAGAACATAGTGAGATCTATGCATTGGGAGGTCCGAATGACCTACTCGAAGGACAAGGAGGGATTGCTTTACGTTGAGAAGTCCATTTGGCGACCCAAAGAGGTGGAGACAATCACATACGCCATTGCTTAAGAGCATGATTTGTGCCATAGCCCCTTTCATTATCAAGGCGGTGTTGTTGGTGAGAGTAGCTAATTCTTTTTGTTCTTGTTGCTAATTGCAATGCTGAGCAACTGTTATCTCCTAGTTAGCTGATGTACTATGTCAATTACAATTAGGGCCTTCCTCTTAATTTTTGTTTTTTTATTTTTGCACACACTCGATTTCATCCATCCCAAGATTGGAGCCGTAGATTCCTCCATTCTTGAAGTGTAAAGTCGGCCATCAGAAAATGGACCGACATCAGAATTTGAAAATTTGTCATAGGATGATGATTTGTGTTGCTGAGATGGTTTTATTGTATTCCCATGAACAATGCTTTTATACTACATTCAAGATTTTGTTAATTTTTTATACCGTTAATGATTTCTTTAGGCTTATGCATGACCATCGTGTCATGTGCCTGATTTCCAGGAGGTTAATAATCAAACCATGCCTTTTCTTGTTGTTTTATTATTAGTTTGGTTTTTCTGATATGGAGACGATTTTAGACACGACGCGACTACATCCCCAAATATAATTCAGTTTATTTATGGATATAAATCTGAAAGGAACATAAAATGAAAATAATGTTTAAGAAAACGCAATGAAATTGTTACCTGCATATTGTTGCTGCCCAACAATAAGGTGCCTGTGAGAAATTTTTTGTTCAAATTTAATTTAACAATTACATTTTTTTTAAAATTTAATTAAAGTTTTATATTATAATAATGAAGTATTTACTAAAAGGACAAATAAATATTGGATGCATAAAATTAAAATTGTAAGTATGGAATTAGATTTCTAGTTTTAGAAATGCATCGGATTTACATCACCTCAAGTGGGCAAATTGTTAGATGGTTTTGTTCATAAAGAAAATTTGGGACTCTTTTTACTTTCATTTCACTTCATCTTTCTTGCTGTGATTTGCACCGTAAACAATTTCACTTTTAAGGTTAGACATTTCATTTTTCCTGACAACCGGCTTTTTTAGGGTCAAAGACAACCGGTTATAGGTATTGCATAAGTTATGTTAGTACAAAATTTTGATTTTAATTCCGGCTTAATTTGTTGAATTTAATAAGCTAATTTTATTTAGAATGAAAATTTCAATTTTAATAGAAACTAAATTGGTTGGTTTCAGTCAAACTCGATTATAATTAAAATCAACATTTGGTTCTAATTTCGAGTCTATTCAAACTTAAGGTTAGGCATCATCTTGTAAAATAAATCTTTGTCGCTCAAGTAGTTGTAGGATTTTGGTTATTATTTTGCATTGGATGCAAAAAGATTAAATTTCAGTTATTATTGTAAAAGCAATTTCCTATGTATTGAATTCTAAAATATTATTTAATGAAATTGAAATTTCTATCAAAATTGGACTAACCCAGGTGAATTAAAAAGAATTAAACCTTGGCAAGTAATAAATCATACCTTCTCTACATTGAGAGCGAGTCCCAAGGCTTAGCTGATTAACAAGAACCAAGTTATTTTTGTTAATCCCCTCTTGATTTGCCTATTTTCATGCTTTTCTTTTCCTTTATTTGAATCAATAAAACTCCATAATCACCACCAAAATTCAATACCCAATATTCTTGAAAATATTTTAGAAAAACGTACGTCTGTGCAAGAGAGTGAATGTGTGGAAGAGAGAAACAATGGAAGATGAGAGCCATGGAAGTTGTCCAAATGTCCCCAGTAGAGGAAGCCCAGAAAGTCCGTGTTTAAAGAGCACGAGTACCAACAACAACAATAACAACAACAAAGAGCAAGATCGATTCCTTCCTATAGCAAACGTGGGAAGAATAATGAAGAAAGTGATTCCAGGAAATGGGAAGATCTCAAAAGATGCAAAAGAAACAGTTCAAGAATGTGTTTCTGAATTCATCAGCTTTGTCACAGGAGAAGCTTCTGATAAATGTCAAAGAGAGAAGAGAAAGACCATTAATGGAGATGATATCATCTGGGCTATTACAACTCTGGGCTTTGAAGATTATGTTGCTCCACTTAAGTTATATCTCAGCAGATACAGAGACATTGAAGGAGAGAAGCTTAATATTCCTAAGCAACAAAGAACAACAGATCAAAGGTTGCAACAAACTCCACAAGAACAAGATCAAAGTTTACCATCTTTCAACTCTGTATATTCCTCAACTACATCTCTTATCTCTCAACCATCATTTGTGCCTGCTGATCAATCATTTTCCTTAAACTTCTCCCCTAATTCCATTCAAAAACAACTACAACAGCATGATCAAATTGATTCAGTTGGCCATTGGTAAGACTTCAGATCATTCTGAATTCAACAAAAGAGAGTCAAGGATTTTATATATAATTTCTTTTTCTTTTTTTTTTTTTTTTGCCAGGTGGGTTTTATGGGTTTATACAGTTTTATTAAAAAAACTTAGTGTGTGATATCATATTACCATAATTATATTAATTACTTGATTTATACATATATTACATGTAAAGCATACATATTAATTAGCTTTGAATTGCATGAAATGGAGATTCTTCATAAGATTGAAATTAAAGAAACAACATTACTAGAATAGTCTTTCGGTCCGAGTATTCTCGAGTTTTAACACGGCTACTAATTGTAAGGAAAAAACAGAGAAACTAAAAGTTAGAAGGATTTAGAAGATAGAAGCCATTGGAAGAAGCTTTGGAGGGTAGCAACATCAGCTCTGTAGTGGTTTTGTGTGAAGTCCAATAAATCAGACCATGTGAAATCTGGGTACTTTCTTGTCCCTTCTCTGCGAACAAGATCTTGTGGTGGTCTCACTACTTTGTCTTCTTTTGGACACACAAAGAAAACCAATGATCTTCTTTCTCTCTCTCTATTCACAACTGCTCTATGCATGCAACTCTTGTATTTCCCATTGGATAATGCCTGCATACACATCAATAATCATATCATTTCTCCTTACCCGATTATATCCTTCATCATTTTTAAAATCTATATCAGACAAAGCTTACCATGAAGGTATCTCCAATGTTAATCACAAACGCATCAGGACGAGGTCGTATTGCCTGCCATTTGTTATCAGCAAACACTTGAAGGCCACCAACTTCATCTTGGTGAAGAATTGTTAATGAAGTTGGGTCACAATGAGGACCAGTTCCAAGTGTTAGCCCTGGACTATTGCAAGGTGGGTACAAGTTACATCTCATTATTGAGCTTCCACCTTCAAAAAATTTCCTGTAGTGAAAACGTTCAACTCCCAGGCTGACTTCCAATAGCTCCAAAATTACTAGAGATAATCTCCTCATCTCTTCGCAGTACCTTTGATAAACCCACCTGTCAAAAATTCAAAAATATTCATTTTACATAATCAAAACGAAAGTTGAAATGGAAAAATTTAAGAATGATTAATAAAATCGATACCCAGTTGGTTGAAAATCTTCCCCCAAGAAGTTTTTGAAGTAATCAACAACAATCGGGTGAGAATCATTCTCATGGTACCCAAATGTGAACGTTTCCTTCCAGGGCAACTTGGAAGAAAACCGATCAGCATGAGCACCGGAATAACCATATAGGCCGCCGGATTGCCTCCGAAGGCTGAGCTTCTTATGTAGAGGGAGGTTGAAGATTGTATCAATTTCTTGATGCGCAGCTCGAATAAGGGAAGGATCAACTCCGTGGTTGGTGACCTGAAAGAAGCCATGGTTTAAGCAAGCAGCTCTAAGAAGCTGAGCTGCATGGGCAGTTTCCATCTTGTCACCTTTAAAGAAGCCGTTCAAATCTATCAAGGTTTCATTCAGCTCGTCCTGGTTGGGCACTAAATCACCATTCGGCCAAATGTATTGAGTCGGCAAATTTGGCTGTTTCTGCAAGAGTGACGAGTCAAAAACATGAAGCCCAGCAAGTTCATCATCTCTTGCAATATTCATTTTGAGACGCAAAGACTGCAATCAATCCAAACTGATTATATTAGATTGCATCCATGTAGGAAACACATTTCTCCGGAGCTTCCTATTTATAGCAAAACCTCCATGCTAGAAGACTATATAATATATATATATTTTTATTTATAAAAATATATATATATAAAACTGTGAAATTATTAAATTACTATAAATAAAATTTAATTACTTATATACGTATATATTCATATTTTAAAAAATGTGTGTTATATTTAATAAAATTATACCTTTAATAATAATTTTTATTTTACGTTAAAAAAATAAAGTAAAATATTGTTTTAAGTCATGAAAATTTATTTGTTTGCTAAACTCTTTTAAAAAGGTCGGTAGATGAAAACATTTCTAATTATAGAATTTTATTTCATCCTGCTTATTATACTTTTACACGAGATTTACAATTTAGTCTATAAATATTATCATTATTAACATGCTAATTTTTACATTTTCAGAAATCTATTAAAATACCGTTATCTTTTTTTTCCATCAACAAAATAGTCATTCTGTCTATTTCTGTCGTTAAAAATATAGCAAAATATCAAATTATCTCATTCTTTTCCTCCTCCTCCTCCTCCTCCTCCTCCTCCTCCTCCTCCTCCTCCTCCTCCTCCTCCTTCTTTTTCATTGATTCTTTCTCTTCTTCTTCTTTTTTTGTTCTCTTTCTTCTTCTTCTTTGATTCTTCTTCAATTTTTCTTTTTATTCCTCTTTTTTAAGGAAGGGAGGAGATTTTTCTTCTTTTTCTTTTTCTTCTTCATCTTCTTCTTCTCTTTCTTCTTCTTTTTTCTTATTCTTTTCCTTCGTCATCATCATCTTTTTCTTCTTCTTTTTTAAGGAGGAGGAGAAAGAGGAAGGACTATTTCGTTGATGGAAAAAAACGATAAAAACGTTTTAATAGATATGAGAAAATATAAGTCGTTTTAATAGATTTTTAAAAATATAAAGATTAATTTATTAATAATAGCAATATTCAATAACTAAATAAGAGGTTTTATTTGAGGGTAAAATTAAATTTTAAAATTTTTTTGTCTCATTCTTTATCTATTTTTAATGGAAAAGATAATAAAATAACTATTTTGTCGACGAAAAAAAAATTAAGAATATTTTAATAAATTTTTAAAAATACGAATCGACTTGTTAATAATGATAATATCAAAAAATTTAAATCTCTCTGTGTAAATCAATTTTAATACATATTAATAAATTATTTATAAATATTAAATAAATCAATTCAATAAATAAATATAAAATACAATAATAATAATAAGTATATACATCTAAGATAAATTATATTTTTTATTAAGAATCATATTTTTAAATCTTATATATATAAAGATAGGATTATTTTTATATATTTTAATAATAAATAATTATATTTATTTTTATATGCTATTTTATATATTAATCACAATAATTATATATAATTTAATAAATATTTAGTTATTTCTCATTATGATTATTTTTTTTAAATGAAAATAAAAAATTAAAAAAATAGAATTTAAAATCTCACAATTTTATGAAATGTGGTGAGTGCAGCAATCGATTGTAATTTTAAAATAATTTTAACAAAAATATTTACTAGATGCCGTGAGTGCAGCGATGGATTGTAATTTTGAAATAATTTAGCAAAAGTTGCGGCAATCAGCCATGGGTATCAGTGATACCTTTAGGCTATCGGTTATATTTAAATATCAAACTAAATACGTCATAAAAAGAAAGCCAAAGGAAAGGAAACGTCAAGGCGGTTAGATATTATAGGAGACAACAGCTGATGGAGGCTAGGGGACGCCCTTTAACCTTGTCCTTAGGTCCATCGGCTGGGGGTCATTGTGGGCGGAGAAAAACAAAAGCAGAATGAAGGATGCGGTGCGGTGCTGTTTCCCAGCTAGACTTGAAACTCGGCTCTTCCCCATGTGCTGATTGTCTTTTTCTGTCTGGTTTCATATCATATCCCTTGCCTTTCATTTTCACTTTTGATTTCCTAGTTATCCATTATTTCTCTATATTCAAGTAAATTAAAATAATGAAAGTGAAGAACACGAAGAGATATAATTGTTTGCGTTAGGGTGAAGATGTCCAAAATCATGGGAAATAGAAGTATTGGAATACGTTCATATTCCCAGGAGAACGTCAACTCAGAAACATCACATGGGGCTGCTGCTGCTCTTAATTATTCCTTCCAAACAAACCACAACTCATGCTATGCTGGAAGGTGACTCAACATTCAAATTTTGTTTTTATTAAGTTTGATGTGGTTTGATTTATGGGTCAAAACAAGCTTTTTGATTGAATTTTCTCTATCCAGACAGATCACTAGGTGTGTTGAAGCTCTTCCAAATTGTTTTTGTAGTTGTCCCATTAGTCAAGCACTGCCATGTGGGCTGCACGTGAATGAATGATCAACTATCTCAACAATTTCAAACCTTTTTGGTAATCAAATAAACCATGACAAACACAAAACACTTGGACTTTGCATGCATGCATGCATATGGTGATCAATCACTTGTAAATAATTTTATTTTCATTCCTATGATCAGTCACATATGCATTAAAGACTTTCTTCATTCATCACCATCATGTTCTATGGCCGGGATATTTAACCTCCACCTCCATCTTTCTACTTTAGAAAACCTAATTTTTTTTCAAGGCTTAATGTTGTAATATATATATATATAAATAAGAAATTTCAGCATTCGAAATCAAAATTAAATCCTCAATCCAAGTATAGAAAGAAGGAATGCAACTTGTAGCTTAATATTAGATATTCTCATTGGTATTGAAATAAATATATGATAAATTTCAAACTTTTATAACCTTTTTGTTATTTGGAAATAAGGAAAAGACTTATTTATTTTAAACTTTAAAAAGGTTTTCGATTATTATTTTTTAAGTAAAAATTTTTTTCAAATAAAGGTCGGATAGCACTCACAGCCTTAGTATGATAATAAGTACATCTAAATAAATCTGAAAAATTTTTTAATCTTTAATTTTTATTTTAAAAATTAAAATAAAATAAAATAAAAGTCGGTTAAAAATACGTTAATTAAAATAACAAGGTGTATTGAGAGGGTAGTGGTTATTGTACATAAATGAGAGAGACTAAGAGGTCAATGTTGAAGATAAAAGAATAGCAGTGCATTCTCTGAATTTACCTTTTACAATAAAAAAATAACTCTTTCTAAAAAATTTTTTACATGTACGGGTTGTTTATACATTCAATAAATTAAAATTCATAAATATATTTTTATAAATAAAAAATTTATCATGATATTAATCTATATAATATCTTTATATTCGTAAGTGGTGCTGAGTATAATTATAAAATTTACTGTAGCTAAAAAAAGTTTTTGAAATAAAATTTGAAGTAAAAATTTTATTATTTAAAGATAAATTTTATATTTTTATTATTTTTTAAAATTTTTTAAATATTTTTTATATTAGAATTTTTGATATTATAAATAATTTTTTTATAATATTTTTTAATTTTAAAAATTTAATAAAATATTTCAGTTTTTAACTTTTTATTTTTTAAATTTTATGTTAATCAAATATTATTGATTAGCACTTTTTACGAGTCTAATTAATTTTATCAATCTTATTTCACGAAACTTTGTAACCTATTCTGCTTGAGAGTGAAAACCTACTTTTGAACCTGGTAAGGTTAGTTACATAAAATCTGAAATGCTGTCACTTTAGCGTAGGATCTCCCTATGTGTAATGATTTTTTTGTTTTAATATTTTCATGTAGTAGAGATGGGATCAGCTCATTTTCAGATAAAATTAGTTTGAAGACAATTTCTTGAAGATAATTAGAAATGGCCCTCTTCATGCATTATACTAATAATAATAATCTCAGCACGATGTCCCCATATGTAAATAATTCCAAAACATACCAACCCCAGTGGGACCCATTAAAGCCATTCCACCAACTCCCACCCACCCACCCACCCATCCATCCAGTTGGTAAAACTCTTATCTCCTCTCTCTTCAACTACTGTATCTCCACCTTTAAAAATCCACCCACTCCTTTTCCACAAAACAAAACACCTCTCTCTCTCTCTCAACCAGTTCTCCCAGGAGGCGAAGGAAAGAGACGACCGCAAAAACCATGGCCTCCGAAACCCAGTCGCCGGAAACGCCACCGAACTTCTGGGGACACATGCCGGAGGAGGAGTACTATGTATCACAAGGGGTTACCAATACAAAATCATACTTTGAGACGCCTAATGGGAAGCTCTTCACGCAGAGTTTCCTACCGTTGGATCAGAAAGTCAAAGGCTCGGTATACATGACCCACGGCTATGGATCTGATACTGGTTGGTTGTTTCAAAAAATCTGCATCAACTATGCAACCTGGGGTTATGCAGTCTTTGCCGCTGATCTTCTCGGGCATGGCAGATCTGACGGTCTACGTTGTTATATGGGTACTTTCCACTAAACTTAAAACTTCTAGTCAGAGTACCAATTCCCTAGCATACAACTGACTCAATCATACCTGTGTAGGTGACATGGAGAAAATCGCAGCCACGTCCTTATCATTCTTCAAGCATATGCGCTACAGCGAACCATACAAGGATTTACCAGCATTCTTGTTTGGTGAGTCCATGGGTGGGGCCACAACGATGCTAATGTACTTCCAATCGGAACCCAACACGTGGACGGGTTTAATTTTCTCGGCCCCACTTTTTGTCATCCCAGAGCCCATGAAACCCAGTAAGTTACGCCTCTTCGTGTATGGGCTGCTCTTTGGATGGGCTGACACGTGGGCGGCGATGCCAGACAATAAAATGGTGGGGAAAGCAATTAAGGACCCAGAGAAGCTCAAGATAATAGCATCAAACCCCAGAAGATACACAGGCAAGCCAAGGGTGGGGACCATGCGGGAAATTGCAAGGGTGTGCCAATATATTCAAGATAATTTCTCAAGGGTAACGGCGCCGTTTTTGACAGTCCATGGCACCTCGGATGGGGTCACGTGCCCTACATCATCCCAGTTGTTGTATGAGAAGGCTTCTAGCGAGGATAAGAGCTTGAAGTTGTACGAGGGGATGTACCATTCTTTGATACAAGGAGAGCCAGATGAGAATGCTAACATTGTATTGAAAGATATGAGAGAGTGGATTGATGAGAGGGTTGAGAGGTATGGCTCAAAAAAAGCTGATGATTAAATGAAAATTAAAAAAATAATAATAAAATTGTGATTATTTAATCACGGAAAGGAAATTGTTGTAATTGAATAATCATTATTTGAAGGTTTTTTTTTTTTAAAATTATCCAGCAAATTAATTCAGTTTTTTCCTTCTTTACCATAACTTAATTTTAGCACACAAATGTAACTGAAAATTATTATTTCTAGGCGTCAGAACTGTCATTGAAAATGTTAGAAACATCTAAAATGAGAATTATTAAAAGGCAACAACACTGGAAAAAAAAAAAAAAAAAAGGCTTTGAAACTTGAAAGTGAAAACTTAATTAACTTTTCCTGCAAGCATGTAAGTCTTGAAGATGACAGTTCTGACCAATTCCGGGCCACCCCAAGCCTTCTCAAATTCCTTAACAACATTTTCAGACAACAGATCCACGCCTTGTTCCTTAGCAATATTCACAGCTGACCATGTTCTTACAAGTCCCAGAAATCCCTGAAACGATATCTCCTTTGTCATCTCCAGTGTCTCAGGTTGCCCCTCACAGCCCACACCTACGCTTTCAAAAGGGAATGGAAGTGTCCTGTAACAATCAAATGCATATTTTGCTTTCGGATTCTGGAAAGGAAGTGATTTCTCGTGGAATGCCCACATGAGCGGATCAAATTCTGAGTTAACTTGGATGACATTATATGTCCAAACTGCAATCACGCCTCCTGGCTTTCGCAGCAGACGCTTCACCTGAGAGTAAAATCTTTCCAGGTCGAACCAATGCACAGCTACAGAGACTGTCACTAGGTCAACCGAATTGTCACCGCCGATTAAGGTCACCAGTTCATCATCTGACATTGATGCTGAAGTGTGCAAGTATCGAACTCGAGGGTGCTCTATACAATGCTTCAATTGCTCTTCACTTATATCAGTCGCAATCACTTGCTTGTAGTGCTCTGCAACCTGCACAGAATATATACATAATATGTGAGTAGACAAAAAGTTGAAAGACAAGCGATCTCGGCCAAGATAAGGATTAAAAAGAGAAAGAGACAACTAACGCTGATAGCTGCCTGGCCATTGCCGGTGCCGGCATCCCAAGCTAAAGAGTGATGAGGGGTGAGAGAAGCTAGCATCGAAAACCATTGACTTGGAAAGGTTGGCCTGGCATCTACATAAATAGCAGCCTGCTTGTCGTATAAACCTGCCATTTTCTTTTTTTTTTTTGGGTTGTTGAGATCTGATATTTTATGCTACGAGTTTTTTTCTGAAGCAGAAGGATGAATTTATATGTGTGGGTCAAGTTACTGTGCGGTCAGCAATTGATATAGATCACGGGTCAACCAGTTGGCCAAGGCAGGCAAATAAGACCTGCAACCTTGGGAATCTTCTACTTGATGCAGCCGTCTAAGATTCGATCAGTTTATTAATTTTAATTATATGATAAGTAAAGTGATAAATTTTATATTAAAGAAAAGAAAAGTCGCATGGGTAATTAGTTTTAAATTTTATAATAAATACATATTTAATTTAATTTTTTTTACCATCGTCTATTGAAAGTTTATTATAGATTTTTAAAAAAAAAATTTTGAGAGATAAAATTTTTAAAAGTGTAACAAAAGATCACAAAATTTGAAATGAAAATTTGATCATTTAAGGGTTGAATTTTGTATTTTTATTATTTTTTAAAATTTTCATAATTTTTCATATTAAAATTTTTGTTATTATAAATAGTATTTTTTGACTTTCGAGAATTCAATAAAAGATTTCAGTTTTTAACATTTCGTTTTCTAAATTTCGTCTTAACTAAACGTTATTAGTTAAAATTTCTGACGGAGTCTAATTAGTTCTATTTCAGTTAGTATCAAAGCAAACTTTATTCATGGCCGACAATCAAGAGGTGTGACTCGCTGCAATTGAGGCATCCTTGGCAAAATTGAGAGAGATGATCGGACAGCTAGTACTACAATAGGGTAACAACCAATCCGCCGCAGTCGAATACCCACAGCCAGATCCAAATCCTATGATCGCAAATCCTGTGGCCGCAAATCTCCAATAGGATTATCACGAAAGTTACAAGATAAAATAGACTTTCAAAATTTTTCTGGTTTGTTGGATGTATAATCTGTTTTTGATTGATTGGCAGAGGTTGATCGGTTCTTTGAAATTATGAACATGGAAGAGGACCGAAAGGTTTTGATTGTGGCTTATAAATTAAAGGGTGGTGCAGCAGCATAGTAGAATTCTGTTCAAAACGAATCCTATCACAGGAGGCTGGAACCTATGCGAAATTGGTTGTTGATGAAGCAGATGATTGAAGAGCGATTCTTGCTTAATGATCACACTCATATTTTGTATAACTGATATCATTACTGTATTTAAGAGAGTCGAAGGGTGGATGAATATACAGAGGAGTTTTGAGGTTGCAGGCAAGGTATGAAAACTGTGAGAACAAAGCCAATCAAGTTGTTCATTATCAGAGGGGACTGAATCACAAAATTCACTGTATGATGGAATTAGTTGCGCTTTTCACTTTGGCAGATGCCATTGAGATGGCAAAAAGAGCGGAAGAACATGTTGATTAACAGCCTCGACCTCAGTCTAATCGAAATTTAATTACAGAAATTTTAGTTCTATAGAAACTCAATAGTATAGAAGTGATTATAGTGGATAGCCCTCTAAAATTGTAAATTCTAGCAACCCTCATAATACTGTAGAAGAAAGGAGAGACAGTAAGTGAAAAGCAGTCACCACTACAACAGACAAAGGAGGCAAAACCAATCCTTATCAGAAACTAACGGGAGACATATGTTAACGTTGCAGGAAACCTCGTCATCAATTAATAATTGTCCAGAATGTAGATGAGTTAATAATGATTGCCGACAAGTTAATGTGGTTGAGCAAGTAGTTGAATCTAAGGAGGAAGTGAATGGCGATGATGGATCTATTGCTAGTTCTGAAGATGGAGATGTCACCTATGTGGTGAAAAAATTTCTATGCTCGACGAAACAGGAGGATGAGATGCATAAGAGGAAGATTTTCTAGGCAAAATGTCGAGTGGGGGAAGCGATTTGCAGGCTAATTATCGATAATTGCAATTGTGAGAATCTGATAGCTAAGCAATTAGTGGAGAAGCTGCAGTTGCCTACGTAGCCTCACCCTTCACCATACAAAGTTGGGTAGATTAAGGAAGGTCCAAAAATTAAAGTCAACAGAATCTGCAGCGTGCCTATTTTGATCGGTAAATCTTACACTGAATCTGTTAATTGCGATATTATGGATATGGATTGCTGTGAAATTTTGTTAGGTCGTCATTGACAGTTTGATGTTGATGCATTGCAGAAGGGGAAGAAGAATTCATACATGTTTATCTAGAATAGAAAAAATATTATCATTTTGCCTTCTGGTTCTACAAAACATTCTAAAGTGGAAGGAAAAACTATTATTACTGTTTCTACGGGGGTGCAAAGGCTATCAGGCGCAGTTGAGAAATCTGGAGGCACACTAGCTTTTCCCTTTCAAAACCCAATTCCTTTGCATTCAAAACCATAAAACACTTAAAAATATTTTAAAAACCTCTTTTAAACCCTTCTAGAAGGCTCCTACATCCTCGAATTCCAGATTCCAATGGAAATTCCGTCGGAAAGTAAGAATTCCGATGCCGGCGTCTAGCCGGGTATTACATGCATGGCATAATATGTGGTTGATGTGGATGGATATTGGAGGAACCTTAGCCCTCAAGATGATATGAGAAGACCAGGTGTAGTCTCATCGCCCCTAGTACAGAGCATGAGCAGACCAGGTGTGGCCTAATCGCCCCTAGCATAGATTATGAGAAGACCAGGTGTGGCCTAATCGCCCCTGGCACAGAGTTTATGATTTGTAGAGGGTTATTGGTGACAAGTCCATCCGTGATATGATTTATTTGTGATGTGATGCATTTCATGGCAGCATGTTTTATTAAATGATTTTATTGGTGCTCTACTCACTGGGCTCTAGTAGCTCACCCCTCTCCTTAACCCCCAGGTTTGCAGGGCCGGAGATAGCATGGAATAGCTACAGGGAAGAGTTTATGTATTAGTCATAGTGGACATGTATTGTAAAATGATGTAAGGTCATGTAATGTGTAATGATGATAGAGTTGTGCTTGGCCCTAGAACTGGTTGATCCCTTTTGTACATGATTTGTATATTATTATGTTTTATAATGATATATGTTGATGACCAAGCTTAAGATATGAAATGATGACCCAATTAGAGCATTTGATGAAGGCTCTAGTATGGGGTTTATGTTTACAGAGATTGAGTACATGCACAGGGTAAGCTTGGTAGATGTAAAGTTTCAATTTTTTTATGAACATTGTTGATCATGTATGGGATTTACCAAGTTTGCAGAATGCATAGTAGGCTTGCTACGGGTCCCGGCGGCCTTACGCCGACCTGGATCCTAGCGCCGGTAGCGGTCCGGTCACCGGATCGTTATATTTTCAAACAGGTACAATAATATCTTATGAAAATTAATGACAAGTATAAAGCTGCTGTAACGACCCGGAAATCCGACCCGTTACCGGCGCTAGGATCCAGATCGGCTTAAGGCCGCCGGGACCCGTAGCAAGCCTACATACCTCCTGTAAACCTGTGGAATCCCATACATAACAACATATACATGATCTGTAAAAATTTTTCTTTTCTCTTATCCAAGCAAAACCTGTGCATGCACAAAATCATACATAAACCCCACACTGGAGTCCTTATCAAATACTCCAATGGGGTATCATCATCATACATATCAGCTTGGATAATCATGATCATTAACGTCATTACTCATTAAACACTCTGTACATAATGGGGATTCACACACCTCTAGGTCAAGCACTACTATAATCCTCAATACATCATCAAATCATTCATTACATTACATGGTCATAATTACTCATTACATCATATTCATGTCCACTACTATCTATTACAACATACATGTCTTAACTTCACTCTAGCCGACTTCCTGATCTATCCTGTACCTGCAACTCTGGGGATAAAGGGAGTGGGGTGAGCTACTAGAGCCCAGTGAGCAGAATAATAAAACATCAATTTAAATCATGCTTTCATGTATGCGCCATAACACAAACATTTCACAACAAGGATGAACTTGTCACCATTTAGCCCCTATCTTTCTTACTTATACATGCCGGGGGCGTAGAGCCGTAGCAGGCACACCCGGACTTTCATAATCAGTCATAGTGCCAGGGGCGTAGAGCCGTAGCAGGCACACCTGGACTCACATAGGCTATCATGACATACAAGGGCTAATGGGTCATTCAACATCCATCCACATCAACAACAAAGTATGCAATGCAACATATTCGTGAATTCTAATGCATACAACCTAATATATCTCATGGCATTCATGATGCGTGAATCATGCTAAAACATTTCATTAATTTGCTTTAAAACTTAGAGTTTATTCCACTCACCTCTGGCTAGCTCTGAAGAGACTCTGAAGCAGCTGGCTCACTGCTGGGGTCTCGGTTCCTCGGGTCCGAACCTACACAGGTGGACTCAAATGAGGGACCAAACATACATGAATATGACTCTAAAATACTCCCCAAAAACCCCCTAAAACATCCTGAAAACATCACATGAACACATGCAAGAAATGGCTGAACAGGGCACTTTCGGCGGCAGGTTCGGCGGCCGAAAGTCCCTCTGCAGCCGAAAGTCATGCAGGTTCGGCGGCACTTTCGGCGGCCGAACCTCCCAGACAGAGACGAAACTTGAGTTTCGGGGGCAGGCTTCGGCAGCCGAAACTGCCTCCACAAGGGGGTTCGGCGGCCGAAAGTCACTTCGGCGGCCGAACCTGAGTTTCTGCCGAAGGGCAGAAACTTGGCTCCCTTGTGTCCACAGCCTCCAAAACGCCTCAAAACATGCATAAACTTGTTTCTACACATGCATACACATCATACATCACACCTAGGGGTCTCAAACTATAATATACCCCAACTACAACACTTCAAACAACACATTTCCAACATACATTGTTCAAATCACAACATAAACCCATAAACCTAACAACAAGCCTAAACATGCATTCTACCCCATCAACTTGCATAAAACTTTCATAAAACATAAAAGAAGCATAGATCGAAGCTTACCTCTTGAAGATCGAGAGGAAGAACGACCCTAGCTCGGAAAATGGAGGGATTTAGCTCCAAGACTTCCAAGCTCCAAACTTGCTTAAAAACACTCAAAAACTTTTGTGGAACCTTAAAACTCAAAGAAAATGGTGGGGATTGAAGGAAAAACACAAGATTTAGGAGAGGGAGGTCGGAAGCTTGCTGCGGCTGAAAATGGGAGAAAACTCTCCCATTTCGGCTAAGTGCCCCTTTTATAGGTGGCTGGCCAGGCCACGTTCGGGGGCCGAAAGTGCCTCCGCATGCATGCAAGGTTCGGCGGCCGAACTTGGAGTTCGGCGGCCGAACCTGCATTTCCCTCACTCAAAATTTTCGGGCGCCTAAAGTCCCTCCGAAAGCATGTATGTTCGGCGGCCGAACTTCGGAGTTCGGCGGCCGAACCTGGGTTTTCCTCCAAAGATTTTTCATGCAAAAACTCATTTAATTTCTTACTTAAAAACATGAAATACATGAAAACATTTCATAAAATCATAGTTTTACCCTTCTAGAGGTTTCCGACATTCGAGGTCCCACCGGATGGTAGGGATTCCGATACCGGAGTCTAGCCGGGTATTACATTCTCCCCCCCTTAAGAACATTCGCCCCCGAATGTTCCTCAACTAACATACAAAGCATGGCATCAATCATAACATACAACATAGCATACAATATATCATACATGCAACACATAGAACAACTAACACTCACCTCAAAACAGATGGGGGTATTGCTGGAGCATAGACTCCCGTGTCTCCCAAGTGCATTCTTCTATGTTGTGGTGGTTCCAAAGGACTTTCACCATTGGGATTTCCTTGTTCCTCAGCTTTTTGATCTGAGTGTCTAGGATTCTCACTGGCTGTTCTACATAGGTGAGATCCTCTTGGATCTCTACATCAGGCTCACTAAGAACCTTGCTCGGATCTGACACGTACTTCCGTAACAGAGAAACATGGAAAACCGGATGGATTCTCTCCATCGAAGCAGGCAAGTCTAGCTTGTACGACACATTACCGACCCTCTGAAGCACCTCGAAAGGACCGATGTACCGTGGAGCTAACTTACCCTTCTTCCCGAACCGAACCACTCCTTTCATAGGAGACACCTTGAGCAAAACCAAATCCCCCTCCTGAAACTCTAGCTGTCTTCTGCGGGTATCTGCATAACTCTTCTGCCGACTAGCAGCAGTCTTGATCCTCTCTCTGATTATGGGTACTACCCTGCTGGTAAGCTCTACTAACTCCGGACCCGCAAGAGTCCTCTCTCCTACTTCCTCCCAGCAGATAGGTGATCTGCACTTCCTCCCATACAAAGCTTCATATGGAGCCATCCCTATGCTAGCATGATAGCTGTTATTGTAGGCAAACTCCACCAAAGGTAGATGCTGCCTCCAAGAACCGCCAAAATCTAGCACACACATTCTGAGCATATCCTCTATTGTCTGGATGGTCCTCTCTGACTGTCCGTCTGTCTGTGGGTGGAAGGCAGTACTGAAGTCTAATCTGGTACCCATAGCGTTCTGCAGACTCCGCCAAAACCTGGAGGTGAACTGGGGCCCTCTATCTGACAGTATAGATACCGGGACCCCATGCAGTCTGACAATCTCATCTACGTACACCTGCGCCAACTTGTCCACCGAGTAACCACTCCTGACAGGGATGAAGTGAGCAGATTTGGTGAGTCTGTCCACAATCACCCATATGGAGTCCACTCTGTTGGACGCCGCCGGTAACCCCACTACAAAGTCCATAGCTATATTTTCCCATTTCCATTCTGGAATCGGTAGTGGATTCAACATTCCAGCCGGCTTCTGATGCTCTAGTTTCACCCTCTGACACACATCGCAGGCTGACACGAACAGTGCCACGTCCTTCTTCATAGCTGGCCACCAATACACTCTCTTCAGATCCTGATACATCTTGGTGGCTCCAGGGTGAACACTATACCTGGTATTATGGGCTTCCCCCATAATATCTCCCTTCAGACCAATGTCATCTGGCACACATAATCTGTTCCCGTAGCGGAGGATCCCCTTATCATCAAACTTGAACTCATTACTCTGGCCTGACTGAACCGTTCTGGCTATCCTGACCAACTCTGGGTCCTCATGCTGTTTCTGAGCTACCTGTTCCAGAAACACGGGTGTCACTCTCATCTGAGCCACTAAGGCACCTGTGCCAGACAACTCCAACTGTAATCCCTCACTCATAAGTCTGTGGAACTCCTTCACCACCGGCCTCCTCTCTGCTGAAATGTGGGATAGACTGCCGAGTGATTTCCGGCTTAGGGCGTCTGCCACAACATTCGCCTTACCCGGATGGTACTGAATCTTGCAATCATAGTCACTCAACAGCTCTACCCATCTCCTCTGCCTCAAATTCAAATCTCTCTGACTCAAGATGTGCTGCAGGCTCTTATGATCTGTGAAGATCTCACATTTTACCCCATAGAGGTAATGCCTCCACATCTTGAGTGCAAAGATGACTGCTGCCATCTCAAGATCGTGTGTGGGGTAATTCAGCTCATGCTTCTTCAGCTGCCTAGAAGCATAAGCGATCACCCTCTCATTTTGCATTAGCACACAACCCAGTCCCACACGGGACGCATCACAATATACTGAGAAGTCATCATCACTTTTTGGCAGAGCTAACACCGGTGCTGAAGTCAACCTCCTCTTAAGCTCCTCAAAGCTTTCCTCACACTGATCGGTCCATATGAACTTCTGATTCTTCTTTGTCAATTTGGTCATAGGAGCAGCAATCTTTGAGAAGTCCTGAACGAACCTCTTGTAGTAACCTGCTAAACCCAGAAAACTCTTGATCTCGGTCACTGTGGTGGGTCTAGGCCAGTTAGCTACAGCCTCTACCTTCTTGGGGTCTACTTCAATACCCTGTTCTGACACAATGTGCCCCAAGAATGAAATGCTCCTGAGCTAAAACTCACACTTGGAGAACTTGGCATACAAGCCATGCTCTCTCAAGGTCTGCAAAACTGTCCTCAGGTGATGGGCATGCTCCTCTGCATTTCTGGAATACACTAAGATATCATCTATGAAGACAATAACGAAGTGATCCAGATACTGACTGAATACTCTGTTCATGAGGTCCATGAATGCTGCAGGGGCGTTGGTCAACCCAAACGGCATCACAAGGAACTCATAGTGCCCATACCTGGTCCTGAAAGCTGTCTTCGGTACATCTTCATTCCTTATCCTCAACTGATGGTACCCTGATCTCAGATCTATTTTGGAGAAACAACCTGCTCCTGCCAGCTGGTCGAATAGATCGTCGATCCTCGGCAAAGGGTACTTGTTCTTGGTAGTGACCTTGTTCAACTGTCTGTAGTCGATACAAAGTCTAAGGGATCCATCCTTCTTCCTCACAAACAAAACCAGAGCACCCCAAGGTGAAGTACTCGGTCGGATGAAACCCTTATCTACCAGCTCTTGCAACTGTTCCTTCAGTTCTTTCAATTCAGCTGGTGCCATCCTGTAGGGAGGGATAGAGATCGGTCTGGTACCAGGCATTAACTCAATCTCGAACTCTATCTCCCTAGCAGGTGGTAAACCTGGCAGCTTGTCTGGGAAAACATCTAAGAACTCACTCACCACAGGCACTGAGGCGGGCTCTCTGACATGACTATCTAACTCCCTCACATGAGCTAGAAACCCCTGACATCCCCTCCTAAGCAACCTACGAGCCTGAAGAGCTGAGATCAGACCTCTAGGTGTACCCCTCTTGTCTCCTCTGAAGACGACCTCTGACCCATCCTGATCTCTGAATCTGACTACCTTGTCTCTACAGTCCAAGGTAGCACCATGGGTCGATAACCAATCCATCCCTAGAATGACGTCAAAATCTGTCAAATCTAGAACCACGAGGTCGGCGGAAAGGCATCTTCCCTCTATGAAAACTGGACTACATTGGCAGACTGCCTCTGCCACTGACGGGTCACACTTGGGTCCACTGACCCATAGGGGACACTCTAACCCAGAGACCATCAATCCTACCCTCTCCACGACTCTCGGAGCAACAAAAGAATGAGATGCACCCGGGTCCATTAAGGCATACACATCAGAACAACCAATGATGAGATTACCTGCCACCACGGTGTTGGATGTGTTGGCCTCCTGCTGAGTCATAGTGAAGATCCGTGCCGGAGCTGATGGACCTTCACCTCTGTATCCTGCTGATGAAGAGGCTGACCCTCTCCCTCTGCCTCTGCCACTGGCCTGTGTTGCGGCTGGAGCTACTGGCTGTACCACACTGCCGGAGGCTGTCTGCTGAGACGGTGCTGCAAAGGCTGCTCTAGGACAATCTCGAGCCAAATGACCCGCCTGTCCGCACCTGAAACATGTGTTTGTCCCTGCCAGACATACTCCCTTGTGTGGTCTCCCACATCTCATACATGCTGTAACCTCTGCGCCAGAGCTTGAGCCACCGCCTAAACCCAGACCTGACTTGATCTTGTTCCAGAACTTATTCTTCTTAGATTTTCTGTGGCCTTTGTCCCACTTCTTACTGCCTGCAACCGCTGCACTCAGAGAAGAAGAGTCTAACCTTTCCCCACCTGGGGTCTTGGAACCAGAAGACTGTGCCACTGACTGTTTTACCTTCCCCTCAACGATAGCACTAGCCTCCATTCTCCTAGCCATATCCACTATGGCATGGAAACTCTCCCTCTCTGCTGACTGTATCAAAGAAGAATACCTGGAGTGCAGCCTCATAATATATCTCCTTGACTTCTTTTGATCTGTGTCCAAATTCTGCCCAGCATATGGCAGCAACTCCAGGAACCTGTCTGTGTACTCCTCCACACTCATCTGTTCAGTCTGCCTCAACTGTTCGAATTCTATCATCTTCTGCTCTCTAGAGCTCTCAGGGAAAGCCCATCCTGCAAACTCATTTGCGAACTCCTCCCAGGACATACTGTCCGCTCTCGGGTTCACGTAGTTCTTAAACCAATCTCGTGCCTTCTTGCACTCCAGTGTGAACCCAGCCATCTGAATGGCTCTACTGTCATCAGCCCCTATCTCATCTGTAATAGTCTTGACCCTGCTCAGATACTCAAATGGGTCATCGCCTGCTCGGTACTGAGGAGCACCCAACTTCATGTAATCGGTCATCTTGACCTTGCTCCCTCCAGATGAGGTAGGTTTGGGTACTTGTGTTTCCGGGACAGTAGGTACTGGTGGTGGTGGAGGTGCAACATCCCCTGGGTTAGGGTTTGCTGTACTGGTATAGGGAGGTGGAGGTGGGTACGTGGGGTACTGAGAGTATGGTGGGTAGTAAGGTGGGTATGGCATATGTGGAGGATAAGGGCTAAAACTGGGGTAATCCGATGTACCTCCCATCGAATACCCTGGATGGTGTGAATAGGGTGGGTAGTGATGTGGCTGGACATAACTCGAGGCCTGAGTGCCTCCTTCTGATTCTCCCATGCCCTCTTCCGACATGTTCACACCAAGACTGCCATCCCTCCTCTGATCTACTTCCATATCCTCAGACATTCCTCCCTGCACTGTTCCCCTTACTGATCTGCTTCTACCCAGATCCAAAGACCTTCTAGGGTCTCTAGCTACTCTGTCTCTGTTGGACCTACTGGACATTGCCCTAGGCAAAGCTGAAGGACGGGCATCAGCGCCCTCGTCCTGAGGTGGCACTCCAGTCAATCGTGCAGATCGACGAGTTCCTCTCATTCTATCTTCTGAAAAACAGCACATAGCATAAGCAATCATTAGCATCATATGGTTCATGTGGAAACACATGAACCCTCATCACATACATAGCATCACATCATAGCATTTATGCACATGCATATCATCATGGCATATCATATCATCATATAGACAGGACTCTACATCCTATCCTAGTGGACATGATTTTCCTAGTGTGCTTGACCTTCTAGAACATCTATGAGCCCGACACTCTAGGTCCGACCATATGAACCTAGGGCTTTGATACCACTCTGTAACGACCCGGAAATCCGACCCGTTACCGGCGCTAGGATCCAGATCGGCTTAAGGCCGCCGGGACCCGTAGCAAGCCTACATACCTCCTGTAAACCTGTGGAATCCCATACATAACAACATATACATGATCTGTAAAAATTTTTCTTTTCTCTTATCCAAGCAAAACCTGTGCATGCACAAAATCATACATAAACCCCACACTGGAGTCCTTATCAAATACTCCAATGGGGTATCATCATCATACATATCAGCTTGGATAATCATGATCATTAACGTCATTACTCATTAAACACTCTGTACATAATGGGGATTCACACACCTCTAGGTCAAGCACTACTATAATCCTCAATACATCATCAAATCATTCATTACATTACATGGTCATAATTACTCATTACATCATATTCATGTCCACTACTATCTATTACAACATACATGTCTTAACTTCACTCTAGCCGACTTCCTGATCTATCCTGTACCTGCAACTCTGGGGATAAAGGGAGTGGGGTGAGCTACTAGAGCCCAGTGAGCAGAATAATAAAACATCAATTTAAATCATGCTTTCATGTATGCGCCATAACACAAACATTTCACAACAAGGATGAACTTGTCACCATTTAGCCCCTATCTTTCTTACTTATACATGCCGGGGGCGTAGAGCCGTAGCAGGCACACCCGGACTTTCATAATCAGTCATAGTGCCAGGGGCGTAGAGCCGTAGCAGGCACACCTGGACTCACATAGGCTATCATGACATACAAGGGCTAATGGGTCATTCAACATCCATCCACATCAACAACAAAGTATGCAATGCAACATATTCGTGAATTCTAATGCATACAACCTAATATATCTCATGGCATTCATGATGCGTGAATCATGCTAAAACATTTCATTAATTTGCTTTAAAACTTAGAGTTTATTCCACTCACCTCTGGCTAGCTCTGAAGAGACTCTGAAGCAGCTGGCTCACTGCTGGGGTCTCGGTTCCTCGGGTCCGAACCTACACAGGTGGACTCAAATGAGGGACCAAACATACATGAATATGACTCTAAAATACTCCCCAAAAACCCCCTAAAACATCCTGAAAACATCACATGAACACATGCAAGAAATGGCTGAACAGGGCACTTTCGGCGGCAGGTTCGGCGGCCGAAAGTCCCTCTGCAGCCGAAAGTCATGCAGGTTCGGCGGCACTTTCGGCGGCCGAACCTCCCAGACAGAGACGAAACTTGAGTTTCGGGGGCAGGCTTCGGCAGCCGAAACTGCCTCCACAAGGGGGTTCGGCGGCCGAAAGTCACTTCGGCGGCCGAACCTGAGTTTCTGCCGAAGGGCAGAAACTTGGCTCCCTTGTGTCCACAGCCTCCAAAACGCCTCAAAACATGCATAAACTTGTTTCTACACATGCATACACATCATACATCACACCTAGGGGTCTCAAACTATAATATACCCCAACTACAACACTTCAAACAACACATTTCCAACATACATTGTTCAAATCACAACATAAACCCATAAACCTAACAACAAGCCTAAACATGCATTCTACCCCATCAACTTGCATAAAACTTTCATAAAACATAAAAGAAGCATAGATCGAAGCTTACCTCTTGAAGATCGAGAGGAAGAACGACCCTAGCTCGGAAAATGGAGGGATTTAGCTCCAAGACTTCCAAGCTCCAAACTTGCTTAAAAACACTCAAAAACTTTTGTGGAACCTTAAAACTCAAAGAAAATGGTGGGGATTGAAGGAAAAACACAAGATTTAGGAGAGGGAGGTCGGAAGCTTGCTGCGGCTGAAAATGGGAGAAAACTCTCCCATTTCGGCTAAGTGCCCCTTTTATAGGTGGCTGGCCAGGCCACGTTCGGGGGCCGAAAGTGCCTCCGCATGCATGCAAGGTTCGGCGACCGAACTTGGAGTTCGGCGGCCGAACCTGCATTTCCCTCACTCAAAATTTTCGGGCGCCTAAAGTCCCTCCGAAAGTATGTATGTTCGGCGGCCGAACTTCGGAGTTCGGCGGCCGAACCTGGGTTTTCCTCCAAAGATTTTTCATGCAAAAACTCATTTAATTTCTTACTTAAAAACATGAAATACATGAAAACATTTCATAAAATCATAGTTTTACCCTTCTAGAGGTTTCCGACATCCGAGGTCCCACCGGACGGTAGGGATTCCGATACCGGAGTCTAGCCGGGTATTACAGCTGCAGCTGATAAATATAGGCGTTTCAAATCCTTCAATGCCGATGATCAAACTATAATGTATTTGCACAAAGAACGTGGTGGAGCAAAAAAAAAATTTAACCCAAAAAAAATTGGTCCATTGCGAGTTATGCAAAAAATTAATGATAATGCTTATAATTTTTACCTATGAAATTATATGAAAATTTTGCGAATTTATTTTAGTATTATCCTGTTGATTACAACTCGAAGTAGAGTTTTTTATAAGTGGAAGGAAATGATGCGGAGCAATTAATTTTAGATTTTATTATAGATTTGAACCGGACTTAATTTATACTGTGGACGTTTATTGAAAGCCTACGATAACTTTTCGAAAAGAAAATTTAAAAACACACAACTTCCAAAAGTGTGATGAGCGTTGCAAACTTGATTACAAAGTTAAATATAAAAAATATATTTTATATTTTATAAATTTTATATTTTTAAATTTTTTATTTTTATTATTATAAATAATCAAATTTTTTTTACTACAAAATACTTTTCCATTTCTGAAAATTTAATAAAGATTTTATTTTTTAAATTTTATCTTATCAAAATTAAAATTTTTGAGAGAGTCTAATAATCCTATTTTAAAAAGTTATTAAGATTTAGTCAAACATACATGAATAAGTTGTATTTTATTCTATCAAATCCATTAACGCGTTTTCTTTTAGAAAATCGCATCTCAGCTACTAGTACAGGGTTGAAGATGTACCAATGATCTCTGAAAACACTCTGGACCATAAGAATGCCAAACCCTTCCACATCACAATTTATGATTTTTTTTTTTTATGATATATATTTTGTTCATAAAAGCTTTGCTACATTTCAGTCGGTAGATATGGCAGTTTCCATGCCATAGAAACTTGCTTGTCTTTTAATAACCAAGGCAAAGAAACAAGTATCATGTAGATTAAAATGACTCACAAAATTTTCTCTCAATTTATAATTTTATATTTCTTAAATAAATAACTAAATATTAATAATTAATTTGAAATTTTTTATTTAAATTCTCACGTTTTTCAATTTTTTATATAAATTTTACAGTGTTCCTTATAATTTACTATAAAAACTTAAATGCACATTAAATTAATACTAATAGAATTAAGCTTGTGATTTATAAATTTTTAAATTAGAACTTGGTAAAAGAATTTTTAGTATAAATTGAAATTACTAATAAAATAATATTAACTTTTCTTATAAATTAATTACTATAATATTAGAAATTAAAAAAATTAATGATAAAAAAGTTTCTACTTTTAATTTTGTTTTAATTATATTTATATTTTTTTTATCAATTAAATTTTGATATTTTAAAATTATTTCAATCATCCCATTAAAAAATTAACAAAATTACCATATTCATTTATCAAATTATCATCATATCACTATGTGATATTAGTAAAATTTAAAATTAATTATAAAAAAATTCTATATTCTACTTGTATAGCTTAAAATTTATAAAATTATCAAATTAATCTTTTCACTGTCAAATATATTTAAAAATTATTATTATTATTAATATTTATTTATAATTTTATTAATAATTTTATAATAATAATAATTTATCTTAATTTTATTTTAATTAAAATAATTATCAATCAATTTTTTTAAATTTATCTAATATATTTATTATTTAGTATTACTTTTAAAATTATCGTTAAAAAAATAATTTTATTAAATATATTAATTATAAATTATTAAAAAATAATTTAAAATAATATTTAATGTAATTCAATTTGAAATATTAAAAATAATAAAATATTTTTTTACAATATTTTTTAAATTATTCTTTTAATTCTAAAATATAATGTTAATTCATATTCTTTTAAATTATATAATATTTAGGGTGAATTTTAAAAAGTAATAAAATAAATAATTTGCTAAAAAATTTATACTTTTAATTTTATTTTAAAATTTTAAATTTTTATTAATTTTATTTTAAAATTTATTAATATGGTATGTAGTGAGTCATGTAATAATTCTGTTAATTTTTAAGGGTAAAAATAATAATATAGTATAATTGAAAAATTTTTTAAAAATTAAATTTTAATTAATAAAATATATATAATATAATTATAATAAAATTAAAAATATAAAATTTTTTTGCCATTATTTAAATTAGAATGCGAATATTTAATTTATCAACTACATTTTCATTACTAAAATTTATTAACGAGGAATTATTTGTCGTTAAAGTTATTAGCGATTTATACTTCTAAACTTTTTATAAATTTAAATATCTATCATTAAAAATAGTATTACTTTTACTAATTTTTTAAAAAATACAAAATTTTTCAAGATTGGTTAATTATTTTTACAATTTTTTTGTTTTAGATTATTGTAAAAAATAAATTAAATAGATTTTACATATATTTTAAAAAATTTAATATAATAATAAAATATTATTATCTAATTTTTTATCCAGTTAAATAAAAGGACAATTTATTATTATTAAATCCAAACATGAATATTTTTGATAATTTTATTATTCTCTACTTATTTTCATTTTTATATATATATATTATATATTTTAAATATAATAAAATATTATAAATGGATTAATAATGTGAATTTAAATGAATTAAATTAATATTTAAATAATTTTTTATTTATTTTATTATAAATTTCAATTATCTATATATTAAAGAGTGCTGAATTTTATTAGTATTATAAGTTTTTGAGTGTTTTTATTTATTTATTTTATCTATTTAAATTTTTTTCAATAATATTTAAAATTTTCAAATTTATTCAAGATATATTTCCTCAAAAATTATTATTATTGTTGTGATCACGGAATTGAGGCCAACCCATCTAAAATTAATCCCATAAACCTTACATCATGGGTGAGGCTCAGCCCCGCCACATAGCAATGGCGGCCCCTCTACTCCCAATTCACAAATTACTGCTAGCTAGCTAGCAAATACACTAACCTATAAAATCCTCCCAAGACTCAAAATCTCTATATCGCTAAACGTTGACACATTGATACCAGCCAGGAGCATGAGCATCGAACCTTTCAATCGGTAAAAACCTCAATTCATCAAAGTTCCTGCGATTCTGAATCTGACTTAAGCTTTTTTTTATTTTTAAAATTGATAACAAATTGAAAATCACTCAGGCTGGTGAAGCTTGCCGCTCGTGCGTTTTACGATGATGTGACGACGAAAGGGGAAAATCAACCCAAGATGGGGAGGAGTGATAACAGAGGGATTGCCGTGGTGGTGCTTGACGCTCTTACGAGGTTGGCATTGGAAAAAGAGAGGATGATATTATGTAATTTTGTTTTTTACATTGTGTAATTTTTAATTTGATGATGTGGGCTTCCAATTTTGAATTGCATATGGGAATTGGTACTGCCAACTTCTGATCACTGTTTTTTTCTCTTTAAATTGTGTTCGAGTATGGTTCAAACTTGTTGTTACCATTTGCTTGCTTGCTTACAAGTGCTATATTGGCATCTGGATTCAACTGAATACTCTAATGGGCAACAGCCCCGCCCCGTTTTTGCAATTAATAGCACCCCCCCTTTCTCCTCTCCGTCCTTCTCTCTCTCTGTCTTTTGTTGTTTGGGTGGGTGGGTGTGTGGAGATGTGATAACTGTGAAATGAGTTTACTGTTTGTGTATATTGGACAGTGACATGGTCTCAGAAGCTTGACTATTAAGTGGTGTGTTATATTGCATTTCTTTAAGAAAAAGAGTTGTATTGCAGACGGCAGTGGGTCAGAGAAGAAGATTTAGCGAAAGATTTAAAATTGCACTCGAAGCAACTTCGTCGAACCCTGCGTTTCTTTGAGGAAGAAAAACTAATTGCACGAGATAATAGGAAAGAGGCAAGCGCTTTACTTATTAATTTGCTTATTCCATGGATTTTTTAATCAGTTGTTCTTTGCTTAGCATAGTTTACCAATGCTCCTTTCACATCATCTGTGGGAAGGTGCTTAAATGTCTAATATAAAATGTTGATACAAGGGATTGCAGATAATGGAGTCAGGAGCAATGAGAAGGTTGTATTTTTATAAGTTCTGGAATAAAACCTTTCTTGCTCCTGAAGTGCTGCTGAAACCTTTTTATGTTCATTTTTTGGCTGACTGAATCCTAAACTCTATGATTTATTACATTTTGGTCAATTCCAATAAGAAAGACAAACCAAACATTATTCTTTGCTCTGTATGTGCATGGTTCTAACTATTTATCCTTAATATTTTTCAATAAATGATAAATAATTATACCACAATTTTATTTCTTATGTACTGCCATCTAAATGTTAATGAGTGGCAACCTTTATCAGTGGAAATAACATTGTGCTTTTCTTTCATTTACTCATTCCATGGAATGTCAGTCTTACATATATCTTAGTGGCCCAGGTAGATGACCTACTCTCATGGTGATATTTGTGCTGCTTGGTCTTATGCTTTCCCCAATCATATGCACGTTCCCTTATAGTCACTTTACCTACATCTTACAACTGCTCTTTGACTTTTGCAGACAGCAAAGGGAGCAAAGATATATAGTGCTGCCGTAGCTGCCACTGCTGAAGGTCAACAGGGTAGAAAAGAAGGGGATGAGAAGATAAAACTACACACTCATTCTTACTGTTGTCTAGATTATGCACAGGTTTTCTTCCTCTTACTCAATGGCGAATGTTTAGTTTGATAGCTTTTTAATTGTATTTTGGATTCTTTTGCCAAGTTTTCAGCTGGCTTTTCATGAAAGATGCCTAAATCAATTTGGATTCCAGATATATGATGTTGTTAGGTATAGACTGCAGCGCCTGAGGAAAAAGCTAAAGGATGAACTGGAAAGCAGGAACACTGTTCAAGAGTACATATGCCCCGACTGTGGGAGAAAGTATATACCAGTATTTTGTTTTCATTATGTACACTCTTCTTTTCTATTTTTGGGTTGGGGGGTATTTTCTACAGGTATCTTCATAAATTTTATGTTCTTGTAAGTTGAAAATTGAAATATTTCCTTATTGTAGGTACAATGCCTTGGATGCGCTGCGATTGATTTCTCCAGATGATGAATGCTTCCACTGTGAGAGTTGCAATGGGGAACTTGTTGCAGAGAGTGATAAGTTGGCAGCTCAAGAAGTAGGAGATGCAGATGACAATGCAAAGAGGCGTCGACATGAAAAATTAAAGGACGTGCTTCAGAAAATGGAGGTTTGTTATTTGTTACGGCTAACATCCTTCTTATCAGGTTTACTGGTAAATTATTCCCCGCCTCTCTTTCTCTACACATACACACAAACACAAACACCCATCTTAAATGCCAATTATTTGCATATGGGAGTTAGTGGAGAGGAATGTGATAGAAGTGCTAATTAGATGACAAGAATTTAAATTCATTGTACCCACTAGCATGCTTTGAGTTGAAGTTAAGTTATTAGTTATGCGATTAAGTTGAAAGTCAATAGCCAGTAGCTGCTTCAGCATATTGTTTCCTACGTTTACCTTCCCAGTTGAGTTCCTCCAATTCACCGGTTTTACAAAATGTGAAGGGATGTGATGGTGGTTTTGTGCAACGCTTCACTTTTTAAGTTAACTCCCTAGTCATTCTCAGATCTCAGATGCACATAAGGTGTATATGCAGATTCTCTATGAAAAAAAGTAGCTGCCTGCACCAAATTGTAGTATTGCACATATTTTATGAAGATTTTACCGCATGTTATATTATGCCTTCTTCCACTTCAAACTGTGAAAAGTCTCGCTGATATGTAGAATTTGTTCAACTACATACTTTCATATGTTGGTCCTTTCTTAGTGGACAAAATCATGGGGCTGCAGGTGCAACTTAAGCCATTAACAGATCAACTAAGCAGAGTCAAGGACTTGGCTATTCCTGAATTTGGAACGCTTCAAGCATGGGAAGCCCGAGCAAGTGCTGCTGGGCGTGCAGCAAATGATGGATCTAGTTCTAATGATCCCTCCAAATCTTCCCAGGGGTATGGTGGAACAGCGATGCCATTTTTTGGACAAACAAAGGTAATATTTTTTTTTGGCTTTCTCCTCTCCCATTCTCTTTCTTGTATGCAAGAAGTTTGAGATGTGAGTTGGAGTGCATAAATAGTATTAATTGCTGGAGAAATCGTAATTTATTTTGTCACACTTGAAACAAAAGAGATATTGACCGAGTGGATTTGTTAGTTGGATGCTTATACTTTATCCAAAACAAAGCCCCTTCTGCTATTAATCTGTATTATGTGGCCCCAAATACCATATATTTTCAGCCAGGTAGACTATAATTTAGAATTGATGAGCTTGTTGGCTGGAAAAAGTTTCTTTTTTCCTTTTTTACAAGCTTATTTTTCATCATGGCGCTTCTGTTTCTAACTTGGTTGAAATGTTGAAATACTTCTGATTTCGAAGAAGTTGTCACCATGAACTTAGTAGAGCTAAATGCATTCCCACTGTTATGCTATGTAATTTGACCGGAAAGAAAATTGGCAACATTGTTTTTGTGGTTCCAATATATTGTCTTATAACTGGTGTCTATTTTCATAGAGAAAATAGCATCTTCAGGCAATATTTTGTGAATCGCTTTCCTACTACCAGAATTGCATGTCTGTGTTAGTAGTGCCATGGACCAAATCTTTCCAAGTAGTTTTATTCAGTTCTAAATAGCGCCATGTTCTGGGCCACTTGGATTTTTATTTCACAATGCTGTTATAGCAAGTTACTAGACAGGTAATTATTGCAAAGGGCCAAACTTCTTTCCCAATTTTCCTGGTGTCCAACACTTGGGGTTCTTGAGAACATTTAACTTTCTTCTCTTCTCTTGCTAGTAAAAGCTTAATTTTGTCTCTCTTTGCAACTGCCATAGTTTTCAATTATCAAAATGCCATTTTCCTATATCTTCTTTTCTCTTTAAATATATTTCAAGGGACTTCCAAAGCTCAATAAAAAGCATATATACCTAAAGGTAATGTAATATTCTTGTATGCTTGATTATTTGGAAACTAAAAAGAAGCTGAAATTAGTGGATGCTGATCTGTGATTTTATTTTCTTATTGATTGTTGAAACAAGAAATTTGATAAAGTGCATTAGGTCTCTATACAATGAGGTGCAATGTTCTCTAAAATTTGTGAAATGGCATATGAAATTCCCCTTAGCTCTTGAAACCTTAAAAAACCTTTTGATTTTTGACTTGGCAATTGCTGCAAATGTAGGAAAAAGAATGGCTAATGGAAGAAAAATATTTAAGAGAAGGTTCAATGTGCACTTCTCATAGCAAAAATGAAGTGAGATCTTAATTTTGGAGCTACAGAGTCTTACAACCTTTTACAAAAGGAATCAACCAAATCAGTCAATTTGTATCAATTCATTTGACTCTATAAATTCTTCCGATTCAATCATGATTCAGGCACATTTGTGATTCATGCCATATATTCAAACCGCTAGGATGGGGAATCAAATTAATCGCACAAACTGAATCGAGAACTATACGGCTCTAAAACAGTGATCTTATCATATAAATTATAGAAAGCACAACGAAATTTTTAAAACAAATATATCAATTTTATGAACAATTCTATTTACAGTCTAAATCTATTGAGAAGAATTAGGCTCAATCAGATTTGTCGGCCACATAAGAACGTAAGTGCATTTGGCTTTAGTTGGCTCAGGTTATTTAATAGATGAGCCTAGCCCAAGCCTACACTTAGGGCTTTATTTATAAATGAACCAAAGTTGAATTAGCCAAAGCTTGGTACATTTGCAATGCTAAATAACACCATTAAAAGTATTTCTCAGTTGTTGTTGGATGATGGAATTATAATGACTTATTGTGGACATTTATTTTTTCCTGAAACTTTGCTTGTGGTGGTAACCCAACATTTTTTTGTTTTAAGTGACAATTCCACTAGTGGTGATGTATAAACTTGTGTAGTATTTTTTTCCTTTTGCAAGTCTTGTTCCTTTCTTTGGTCAATCAGCTCTTTCATTCAATTTGCAGGAAATTGAAAATTTGTATTCAGTATTTTAAATTTTAAGAATTTGTGATAGGCCTACTCAATAGGATTGTTTGGTCCTAGTTCAAAGAGTGGGCACATGATTGTATCAGTATGGATCATCTATTATCACTATTACTCTTGGCAGGTTGAAGTTGCGTTTTCTGGTGTTGAATGTAAGGAAGAGGATGTCAAACCTGAAACTGGAAGTTCAGGTCTGAAAGTTTTGCCACCGTGGATGATCAAGCAGGGAATGAATCTTACAAAAGAACAACGTGGAGAGGTCAAGCAGGAGCCTAAGATGGATGGCAGTTTAGCAGCAGAATCACAATTCTCAGATGACAAAAAGTCCATCAATGATAATGATGATAATAAAAGTTTACAGGTCTGAGGAATGACATTTTTCTTTTTTACTTCTTTTGATCTGTATTATATGTTGTTTCTCTTCCTCCTCTCTCTTTTCTCTATCTGATTACAGTTGGCTTAATTTCTGCTCTCCTTTATGTCCTCTCTTCTCCTATTATTGAATGCTAAATTTGGTTTGTGCTCACTAATTCTCACAGGATGAGTATGTTAAAGCTTATTATGCTGCTTTGCTTAAGAAGCAAGAAGAAATTGAAGCTGCTAAGAAGCAAGAGTCTACAGATGCATCCATCTCAAATGGTATTTCTGAATCACTTTCCAATCGTCAAGTGGGCATGAAGTTCAAGCGTGAGGAGGATGAACCAGAAGATGATGTTGATTGGGAAGAGGCACCTACTGGAGGTAAGTGTCGATAATCATGTTATGGAAATCATCTCCAATCCTATAGGAAGACTTGCAGGAGCTATTATATCTATGCATGTCTGTCTAGTTTATATTTTATGAATCCCACAATCACAACTCTCTTCTTTCTGCGATATTCATATGTGAATCTCATGATATATATTTGGCATACACGGAGATGGAGAGCTTGGAGTTATTGTACTTGTAGGGTTGAGAGGAAATAAAGCCTTAGTGAAGTGCAATTTGGTTTCAACTGGGAGACACTATTTTGGTTTTTAGGTTGAGTGATTAGGGAAGTTGGTTGCCTATTTTTTCAATTTATTTTTTTACTGCACCCTCAAGAAGCTTTATATATATAAATATAGTGGTTTCCTTCGTAGTCAGTTGTATTGTCTTTGGTGTTTATTTATTATGTGTTGCTTACAAACCTTGCAGGCAGTACAAGTGAAAGCTACAAGGTGAATGACTTGAATGCAGAAGCAGAAGCAGAAGCAGAAGCAGAAGCTTCAGGAGAGGACGAGGAGGACATAGATTGGGAAGAAGGCTGATTGCTTTTAATCTTACCCTCTTCCTTATCTCTGTCTGTATTCTACAAGTGAAAACTGCTTCTTTAATAAGCACACCCAGAAGACGCCAAATGATCTGGAAAGCCTTAAGGCCGAGCTTTAGGAATGCCAGAATTAAACTCGTATTCATTTGTTTTGTATCATGGAAGATAGGTAGAGCTGTCGTTTTTTTTTTTGTTGTTGTTGTTGAGGATACTGTGTCATTTTCAATATTAATATTTTGAATATGAAGAATTTGAAGTTGGCTCCATTAGACATCCAATGCTATTAAATACCCCTTTGCATTGATTTAGCTTGATCTGATTTTGATTTTTGAATTACTAATATAATTCGATATGATTAAACTAACTTGACAGAATTGAGATAACACATTGCGTGAGCCCTATTGCTTAACTAGAGGTTTAAAATAATAACTTGAAAAAGGTAGGAAAACGGGACTTGTGACTTCTATATTATTCATACTTTACTGAAAAAAAAAAAAAGTTTATGGAAAATTTTTTATTTTACTTCAAATTTTTTATTTGAACTCTAAAAAAATGGTTTTTATTTATTACTTTAATTGACAAAAGAAATCAATATAAATATAAAAAACAACATTAGTATATATATATAAGTTTTAAATATATATATATATATATATATAGCCTTGACAAGCGTGAGCTATTAATGGAGTTCTTGAGTTGGTAGCTATGAGCTATTGAGCTAGTTGCTAGGAGAGATGGCAGAATCAGAATGGCGACGAAGGAACTGCACATTCCTTTTGTTATGCAAAGCCCCACTTGCTACAGCATCAGCAGCCAACAGGTGTTTGATAAAATTTAAATTAAAATGGACTTTTCAGTTCAATCCCAATTAATTCTAAGCCTTAAAATATAACTGAGGGTTCCTATTCTAATTGATTGTACTATATGTTAGTTATTAGTTTTATAAATTATAGATGTATCAATAGATATTATATATAGGGTGACTATTAGTTAGATTATCAAGTTGTGCCTTTATAAAAAGATTCTACCTTACCAACTTAGGCTTGTAAAAATAAATAAATAAATATAAAAGTAAAAAATCCAAAGCGTTCTTCTCTCTTCCTCTTTCTTTCTCCTCCTCTCCTTACAGAGTGTTTTCTTTTGAGGAAAAAAGAAGCCATATTTTACGGAAATGGGATTTGAATTTGTCCATCCTCTGAGAAGGAAAAAAAATTAAAAAAAAAAAATTATTCTGATGAAGAGATAGATCTATGAGCTTCTTCATGATGAACTCTTCAGAAGAAAAAAAACAATCTTTCCCAATGAACCAAAATGGAAGATGACAAAGATGATATCTTAATATTATTTCTCATTCTTTGATATTTAATTCCCTGTTTTCATGCACAAATGCCTGTTGCAGACCCCACTTCCGGGCCCTTGTTTATATGGCTTGTCTCTTGTTTCTTGTTTACCTGTATTACTGCTGGTGGCATCTTCCTCCTTCTCTACCTTGTCCTCCCTCAGAATGAAGCTACATCTTGGCTTCCTATTGCCGGTGTAACCCTAGTTTGCCTCCCTTGGATTTTTTGGTTCATCACTTGTTTTTACCGTATTGTTTCTCGGGCCCTCGGAGTTAGGATGGTTCTCGGTGGTGGCAGCAACAGCGGTGGCAATGCCCGTGCTCGTTCAAACGTTCTTAATACATCAGCGAGTGTAGCATCGCGTGAGCCTGAGACAGCCGACTCGCCATTAGAGTCTGCAGCTCAAGAAGGAGATGGAAGGCATGTCCAATTTGGAGAAGCACTGGTGTTGGGAGAGGGTGATGATGAGCATGAAAAGAATGCAAATTTGAGGAGTTTATCAACTAGCATTTCCAGCAATAATTTGTCTATTGATCCTCATAAAAGTGAAATGCCTTTGACCTCAGATAAGGCCTCCTGATGATTTCCATTACTTTGAAACTGAAGAAATTCTCCTAATCCATGAATAGGGATTTCATTCGCTATTTGCTTTTTAGCCCTTCCTCCATTAGATTAGAACAACTGATGCATGCATATACAGATTTTTTCAACAGTATTCCATTAGATGAAATGTAGATTCTATCCTGAGAATTAATGGTCTTTGGAGATGATCAATTCCATTTCTCATCCATAGATTTTCATAGGTTATACAGTAGATCATTTCATATAAAGTTCAAATATGACTTGTTTTTTTCTTTTTACTCCTTTTTGAGATTGCAATACCCAACTAATTTGGGATTGAAGCTTAGTTGTTGTTCGAGATTACAATAGACAAGTAGCACTGTAAGATATCTTACATTTCTCAATAGACAGACGAGCATTCTCCCTCTCTCTCTCTCTCTCTCTCTCTCTCTCTCTTTTGTTTCTTTTTCTTGTGGGGTGAAAGAGTTGGCTTAAAAGGACCACAAGATAATGAGAAATCTAGAAGTTAACAATCACATTGCTAGTGATGTAAAGCTACTAGGCAATTACCAGGAAAATGTAGACTTACACCCAGGGAAATGCAGCGCCTTCACAATCAAGAGGACGGGTCTGAATCTACACAAATTGGTTTAAATATGATGGCTCATGTTTGTTCATTCAGGCAGTCGGATTCACATAGATGTCATCATTTTCCTAAATTTTGAATCTTTTAAAACTACGACCATCCATTTCATGTTCAATGGTTATGATGAAAAATAAAATGAATAGCCATGTTCTAACCACCATGAGAAGACCTCAATTTTCCACATGCCAACATAATAAAGCGCCTTCAGATACATACGGCAATTTGGAGGTCATCACAGCCCATTTATCATCCTCCTCATCTCAGCAGACCTCCTGGCATCTGGCTCCTCAATCGCTCTCTCAGTAAGTACTTGCTTGATTCGACACATTGACTTCCTCACCTGAATTTCAATGTTCATAGGCAAAGAACAAAATAAGCAACAGGGTTCTAGGAAGAGTGTGAGAGACCCATACATACTACGAGGTATTAAATTCAAAGAGATGTAATTCTCAAGAAATGTCTTATCCTTTGTCTTCTCACCAATAATAATCACAAAAGTGAAGATAAATAAAGTAATTCTAATTATACACTTCGGATGCATGCAGTAAAAACATCCATATGCATATGAGAGGAGTAATCCTGTAGCTAAAACAGACAACTATCACACAGAAACTGGGCCCATCAACAAATTCCCCGTATCCAATTGGTTCTGAGTCTGACAATAGAGTTTAAGCGTCATATGCCCAAGAACCAATTCATAAGACTTGGAGTTAAGCCAGAGCAAGCAATCCATTGTCACTTGATGAACCGTACTCATATTTAGCATATGTCAGTCCAGCAAAATGCAGAGTGTAAAAAGAAGTGCAATTTAGATATTGCATCTCAAGCTGATCATAGTACTCATTGGCATGCAATGACAAAACAAATTATTCACATATTACAGTTAAGAAAATTACACATCTGCTTCCTACCTACTGTTTAGGTGGCAAATGGCAACAGCATAATCCAGCTAAGAAACTTATCACTTTTCACAAGCAAAACCTGGGGCTGACTATCATACATAATACACTAGAATATATCTATAATATGACAGCAAATTTCAATTAGGTATAGAAGAGTGAAACATTTGATATTCTTCAACTGTGTATATACAACATTGTTGTTAAGTTTTCCAATCAGTCAGTCCAACAAAGTCACAAAGACAGTGCCTCTGCTTATAACATGACAAAGGATGGAATATACCTACAAGTCAGATCCAATATTTAGCAACCATTTCTGAACTACACCAAATGATTTTTGTGTTGCACAATTGAATGCAACGGTAAGGTTTCTAAGTTGTAATTTGGAGCTATAAGCTCATCACAGGGAGAAAACCTTCTTGCAAAGCAAGGGAAGGTTGCTATATTTAATACTCTCTAAAGCCATGACGTGTTAAGCCTCATTCAACCTTCAACTAGTGATTCAACAGCCAACATAAAAAAGTCATAGAACAATAGAAAGCCCCAAACATCCTTCAATTCATGTACATAAAATCATTGTTAGTTTTCATATGATGAAGAAGCATCCTCATATAGTGGAATAAAACAAGAAGCAAACTCTCCTTTGGGTTATGCAATGGTAAAAGGGCAGCCTGACCAACAACAAATTCTATTTTAGCAATTCACTATTTTGAACAGTAAATTATCATCTTATTCAAATTAGCTATAGACATTGGAAGATCAAAGCAATGTTTAAAGAGCCAAATTTGGCCATAGTCGCAAGCTGTGTCAAAGTAAAAGCAAATGTAAGTAAGTTATACCTTGGGCAAACGTTCTGGATTTGGGAATTTTAGGTTCTGGGAATGAAGCATCTGGCGTTGAGTCATCAGCATGTTTTTCTCCTTTAATAAAACATACCACAGCTTATGAAGATCATCCCAAGACTTCAGGCGCAGTTCAGAAGCTTTCCAACTTCGACCTGGTGGCAGTAAGTTTAGGAATGAACACAGATACTTAATTCAATCATTTAAAAATTACCCATTTCCTCTTCTCGTCTGTAGCAAAAGGAGAGGGATTTATCATTAGTGGGATTTCAATTGGCACCCGACACATTTACATTAGGCTAAGGTATTAATGTGAATTCATTGTTTTCTCTAACATGAGGGATTGTGAATTTTTCAGATAAAATTTGCAATTCAGAGCCTATAAGAAATATAAACCAATGTGCAAAATGACTAACACTAAAGCAGATACATAATTAACAAGGGAACCAGTCTGAAATTCAACAGCTTCATTTCTTTTTTTCTTTTATCCTGTTATCATTCCTCTGAAAATTTCAAGGTTTGTTTCCTTCTGGTATAAGCACAGTTGTTTCAATGCTATAAGCTAAACAAGTGCTTCTTTGGCACATGCTAAATGAAAAACCAATCCGCGTTGAGACTGATAAGGCTCAGGATTATCCATTGCAACTGCAGATCTTAAAATGTATCCCAAGGGCAATCACAACTTTAAATCCTAAATAAAATGGTTGACGCACACTTCAGTGCTTTCAATTGTAGACGCATTATCCTTTTATTTAACCTATGCATGTTTTTTCTAATTCCCACCATCACTCATTTCTCTCCAATTCCCACCAACTTGGAGAGAAATGTTTTGGGTTAAAAATGAGGAGTTGAGAAATATCAATTCCCCTCCTTTGACTCCATCTCCCTCCTTTTCTCTCCTCTATTTAATGTCCAAACAAGAGAATTTTAGGAAAATTAAATTTCTTTTCTTTTCTCTTCTGTCCATTTCCTTCCGTCCAAACAAAGCATAAAAGAAAGAGCAGTCTTTTTTTCCAATAACCAATAAAATAATCTCACTAGAGGCTACTAAGCAATTCCTAGTAGTTTAGGGAAAAAAAGAAAAAGAAGAACAAGAACAAAGAAGAAGAGTGTTGTACCATAGCCAACAGGTTTATCCTGATCCTGGCTCCTATCTGCCTCGAAGAACTCCTCAAGAGGGTTACGAGCATACCCAGTAGCTGCTGCCGCCGCTGCAGAAGTTTCAGATTTAACTGCAGCAAAGAGAGTTCTCCCAAAAAATCTTGTCGTAAACATGGTTGAATCAGCGACCTGCTAATACAGATAGAAATTCGAAGTTCATACACATGATGACAGTAACACACTGCAAGAATCTCGAACAAAAGAGGAAGTGCATTACAGACACGTACACTCACAGTTTCCTAAAGGTCAGGATAAGCCAAAGAGCAGCGAACGCACTCACCTCCCAAATGAAGGGAAATTTATGCTGGATAGACAAGCAGCTGGTGGATTGCTCCTCGGCAGAACAGCAGTGGCAGTGAACAACGTCGGAAGGAATACAGGAAGGAATATCAAAGCCAAGATTAGAAGAAATCAAAGCTTTGGGAGTTGGGATTGCCTTCAAGCTAAAGGACTTGGAGAGATCAGGGGTGCGGCTGCAGAAGTGAAGACATAGGAGAGGAACCGAGGGGAAATAATAGAGATATTAGGTTGTCTCCGTTTAAACGACGTAGTTTAGCATGAATATGCAAGTATAAAATGAAGTTCCAAAAAAACCACCACCACAGCCCATACCAAGCTTTGACTCTTCTCTTCCAAGACATCCATGGCTTTGATGGTGATGGTGATCAGATGCCTCTGTTTGTTGCTTCTGCAAAGACGTCGTCTTTGCTCCTCCTGATATCGAATTCCAATCATAAAAATAGCAATGAGAATATTTCAATACCGTACCTTCTTCTCTTCCCTTCCTCTCCAAACACACCGTCTCTTCTCCTCTGCTTCTTCTCTCCCTACACTTCAACCATCAAACGACGCTCAATTGCTTTCCCAAATCTTGCTCCACCATCACAACCCATTCCACGCCATGGAATCGTCTCTTCAGCTCCACGGCTTCTCTCTTACCCCTCATCTCCTCCACCAGACTCTCCTCCGTCTCTGCCACCACTCCAAAATTGCCCTCTCCCTTTTCCAATATGCTCTCTCTATCCCTTCTTCTTCTTCCATCGTTACCTCCGTTACCTATAATATCATGATCGACATTCTCGCTAAGGTCCATCAGTTTGACGTATCTTGGCAGCTTATTGTCCAAATGGAGCAGACAAACGTCCAACCGACTTCCCATACTTTCCTTATACTCATTCGCAGATTGATTGCTGCTGGTCTTACCCGTCAAGCTATCCGTGCTTTTGATGATATGGAATCTTTCGTTGCGGAAACTGTGGATGAGACCCATTTCTGTTTCTTGCTTGATACCCTGTGCAAGTATGGCTACGTTAAAGTGGCCGTTGAGATTTTTAATAAAAGGAAGTCTACTTTTTGTCCTAGTGTGAGAATGTATACAGTTTTGATTTGTGGTTGGTGCAAGATTGGTAGAATTGATATGGCAGAGAGATTTCTGAGAGAGATGGACGAGAGAGGGATTGGGCCTAATGTTGTTACCTACAATGTGTTGTTAGATGGTATTTGCAGGAGGGCCAGATTGCACCCTGAGGATAGGTTTGAGAGGACAATAATGTCAGCTGAGAAAGTGTTTGATGAAATGCGCCAAAGAGGGATTGAACCCGATGTCACAAGTTTTTCTATATTGCTTCATGTGTATAGTAGAGCTCATAAGCCTCAGCTAACACTTGATAAGTTGAAGTTGATGCAAGAGAAGGGGATTTGCCTTACTGTTGCCACTTATACTTCTGTGGTGAAGTGTCTTTGCTCCTGTGGCTGGGTTGAGGACGCAGAGGAGTTGCTTGATGAGATGGTCAGAAATGGGATTAGCCCTAACGCAGCAACTTACAATTGTTTCTTTAAAGAATATAGAGGAAGAAAGGATGCAGAAAGTGCCCTGAAGTTGTATAGGAAAATGAGGGAGGACAATCTGTGTGATCTGAGCACGCACACATATAATATACTGCTAGGCATGTTTATGAAGATGAATCGCATGAATATTGTGAATGAGATATGGAATGATTTATGTGCAAGTGGTTCAGGGCCAGATTTGGATTCATATACAATGCTTATACATGGGCTATGCGAGAAACAGAAGTGGAAAGAAGCATGTCAGTTTTTTGTGGAGATGATAGAGAGGGGGTTGCTTCCACAAAAGGTTACTTTTGAGACTCTTTACAGAGGGCTAATACAGTCTGATATGTTGCGAACTTGGAGAAGGCTAAAGAAAAAGCTTGATGAAGAGTCAATAGCATTTGGTTCAGAATTTCAAAATTACCACTTAAAGCCATATAGGCGATAATACATCTTTGCTACAATGTGACTAACCGAATGATTTTGCTGAGGTAATCTCCACCTATTTGAAAATTTTTAGTTGTTTCTGAAGTACGATAAGTGTTGTTTTATGTTGAATCATGCTTACTCATGTTCTTTTTGCTGTCAAAATTCAAAAAATGCAAGACCAGTGATTATTCACGTCTTCAAACATCAGAGTCTTTTGATAATTGATAGTATGCAAATTACCAATCGTTATAAGTATTTTAGTAGCGAGGTTTTTAACTTGGCAACTGTTTTTTTTTTTTGGACAAATATATTAAAGACTTTCTCTAGCACATATTGAAAATTGTGAATAGAGTTTGAGGTAGGCATATAAGTTGGAGCCACCTGTGACCTGCAAAGATAGCATTAGTATATATTTTCTTTTACTGATTTGTGATTTAGTCTTTAGGTGCTGCCATTATTTATAAGCAACTCTTGCATTTTTGGAAACTCATTAAAACATTCTTACCTTTTGTCTCTATCAAAAAAAGTCCTCCTATCCAATTTTGTTCTTTCTTTTACTGATTTATGATTTAGTCTTTAGGTGCTGCCATTATTTATAAGCAACTCCTGCATTTTTGGAAACTCATTAAAACATACTTACCTTTTGTCTCTATCAAAAAAAGTCCTCCTATCCAATTTTGTTCATTGCTATAGTTAAAAAACTGTGAAAATATCAAATTGCCCTTATTATTTAATTAATTCTCACTTCTCCTTCTTTGACTTCATCTCTTCAAACCTCTCAGATCCTATGTTTTTTTCTTGAATAAGAGACAATTAGAGAAATTGTGATTGATAACTTCTTCTTCTGCTCTTACTATTATATGCTTCAGCAAAAGACAAATTCACTCCAAGATCTCTGCCCTTTTACAACAAGTAGTACATCAAAAATCAAAATGCCAGTCAACTTTGCACGTGTGGGATTTTGCCATATATTTTTCTGGTTTAGTCAATTGTTTTGTGCGTTTCTCAAAATCTCTGTACTTTTCCTTGTATTCTAGTTGTTTATCTCTAATATGGACTCAAATTAATACACATAATGGAAGAAATCAAAGAAAAACAAAGCATGGCCTGTTGACCAATGGTGTCTTTATATTGAAGTCCAAGGTCTTGATCGTAATAAAATACAGGTTATGACCTTCGCTATTTTCACCTCTCTAGCTTAATAGCTTGGCCTTTATGTTTCATGGTCCTTCAATCACCAATCTGAGTATTAATCACTCAATCATATCATCCTCTCTCTCCAATAAAGCCTCTTTTCTTCTCTTGTTTTCCTTCTGCTGCTGGATAAACTTGGTGCTTGTTGGTTTTCTATTTTCCAGCAATCCTCTCAACATTAAACAAAAGCAAAGAAACCCAATACATCCTTGGTCTTTCATTCTAAAACCAAGAAACTATAACACAGAGTTGAAAGAAGAGGAACAGCCTTTCCATCAACATCATGGGACCAAGAGAACAAGATTCTCTTTCAAGATCTTTCATTCACCAGTGATGTACATTATCCTGTTTAGCCTATGCCCTGGATCTTCCTAGCTCCATCCCCCCAGCTTCCCTCCACTCTCATCTCTGGAGCATGCGGAACTCACCATTACTGAAGCTACTGGTATGGGAACTATATTTGCTATTCCCTCAAATTGGAGAAAAGATTGTGAGAAAAAAAATTGGGGAAGGGATGCGATAAGGAAGAAACAAAGTGGTGGGAGTTAGGGATATTGTTAGGAGAATGAGGGATTTTGTTATGAGCCAAAGACTGACAGGTTTTAAAAATACTCTCTCCTTTTACCAAGATTTGTAACAGCAAAAAAGGCTGAAAATGGATGGAAGGATTGTTTCACTGATATAGAGGGACCGACATGTAAAGAATAGCAATACCTTGGGACTAAATTGTAAAGCTCCCTTTCTTTTATGAGGATAAAATGGTTGGCTCCATATCAGAACAACCATGTCATTTATAACTGATACTGATTTAGTGACCCTTATACATAAGTGAGCTAAAAGAAACGAAACAATGTGGTTGACAAACATCTCATTCCTAACAGACTCAGTTTGTACCCACTCTAGTATAGAATCATTACTGTCCAAAAAGATAGAAATGATGATGCAAGGGGCTTTTGTTAGAGAAGCTTATATATAAGAGAACTTGCAGGCTTGTTTTGCCTCTAATCTTTTACATCAAAGGAATGCATGCATATGCATTGTTCTTGGAGTGGGATGAGGGGAGTTTGGAAGACCATTATAATTTATGATGAAGTTACATGATTAAAACATAACGTGCTGTACAGGATTGTTGATTGTTTTGAGGAGATGATTAGCGTAACTCGCCAAGACATCAATTGGGATAAAGTGTGGTGCTGCTGGAGGCAAGTTTGAAATTCAAAAGTGTTGTCTACTCAACTCCAGGGACACATCCCCAAGGAGCAGTGCATGGAAATGTCAAAATGAACTTGGCTAGTTTCCAAGTAATGATGTTAGTGTATTTATGCTTACAATTATTGGCAGATAGACTGTAGATGGTGTTCACTTCTTAATGAGAAGTCCATGCATGCACACACAAAAAGAGAAATACAGGGGAAATGCGGAAGGTTTCAGGAAGCAACATGAAAGTCAGTTGGTGAGTCTGTTTTATTTGGCTTGTACAGTTTTACATGGTTGCTTGTGATGCCAATTAAGTTAAACAAGAGTAATTATGTTGTATTTTCTGTATGCATGCGTGGGTATACAAATATATATTTTGTATGGTTGCTTCTGATGCCAATAAAGTTAAATGAGAATAGTTTGTGTTGTGTTGTATTGTGTATATATATGCTTTTAACATACTTTATCCCAGGAGGGAAGTGGGGTTTGTGGGGTATCTACAAACACATGCAGTTTTAGGAGAACCGGTGTTGTCATTGTATTTTGGAGGCAAAGCCATTTGTAGGACATTATTGAATCAATTGGAAAGAAGATTGATCCTTCGTTCCATTATGAGTTGGCATGAAGCTTTTTGGGTTCCACTGTACATATACCAACTTTCTGCATTAAATAATTATTGTACTTAATTTTCGTGCCAAACTAGGATCAATGTAATCTGACTAGGAAATCGTGCATAATGCATGAACTAGGAATTCATGTGTTGTATTATGATGCCCAACAAATATGTAACATGGTAGCGCTCTCATTGTAATTATTGAATTTGATAATTAAAGTTTAAATTGATTGCTTGAAGGTTATAAACTTATAATTATTAATTCATAGGTTTCCACCCAATTCAGTTTTATAATCTAAATCTTTTTCAAGATCGTGAACTTAAAAGAGGCAAGCAATGTCACCCTCCCTAATTTGGTATTTATTCAAATCCAAGTCCAAATGGGGTTGAACAAACAAATTATGAAAAATTGGAGAAAAAGAATGTGGTGGCTTGTCTAGAGACGCGAGGGGTGCATGGTTTAGGGGATTCACTTATCTTGGCAAGAATTCTGTGCTAGGTGCTAAACTTTTTGGCTATATTGGAAAGTAAACTGGCTAAATCTCTGGGATTTTAGATTACTAATAGTGAAAAGTGAAATCTTAGTGCTAGCTAAATTTTATTGGGCAAGTATTAAGCTCCTTGGCGCTTAAAGGAGTCATTGCAACGATCAAATGTGTGATGACGTTGAGTAGGTTTTTTAGTCTATCGTGAGATAAATAGCTATGCATATAATTTGATGCATAGAATCTTCAATTTTATTTTTGGAGTGTAAATATTTAATATTTTTATTGACAGTGTGAGAATATAGATCTAGAATGATGCAGTTGGTAGCTCTGATATTCGTTGAAGCTTCTCTTAGTTTAAAAAAAAAAAAAGTAGTACTGTTTGAATTTTGCTTTTCTTTCTCATTTGGTTGCATTTAATTTACTTATGATAACAGAGTTTGAATTTTTTTTTTTTTTTTTTTTTTTAATTTGCACAAATATCAGACGGAGTTGAACCAACAGTCACTTGCCACTAACATTAAATGCGGAATGGAGGGGAAATTGAGTTTTTCTTTCTTTTGCCGAATATAAAAATTATTTTAAAAAGTGCAAATACAAGCCAGACCCAAAGTCTTATAGAAGGGGAAAATTAAAAGACAAATCTACATTATTAATTCAAGCGCAGCACAAAGAAACTATAAAAAATAGAGGAACCAGTCCAACCGTAAAGAGAACCCGGCACTTTGGCACATTTATTTGGATCTGATTGTATGGAGAAATACATTTTTTTTATTTGAAAAAAAATAATTACTATGCCTTTATTTTTTCCCATCTTTAAGGGCATTTAAAAATAATTATAATAGACGTAACACCTTAATTTTCATATATCTCAGTCAAATAAAAGGATTGGAGAATTAAGATCTCTTTTATTTTTCTCTTTGCTTTTCTGTAATTAATTCCAAGGCTCCTCTCTATGATCCAACTAAAATATGTTACGTCCAAGCCCAAGCCCCGACAGCTCCTCCCTTCCCTACCGACAAGTAACTACTAGCGTACCGCGGGTCGTTTATTTCACAAGCTTAGTAAGTAGAAACTTCCTTGGAAGAGCATCAAAATACAATAAGAAGTCTGAGTAGCATACTTGCCACTTATATTTTTTGAATGTTTAAAAATCCGCGGAAATTTAGTTAAGAATAAAACTCTCGGAGCATTTACAGATTGCCACCGGAATATTGAAAATTCCCACCCACTCCTACCTTCTATACAAAAATGCTTGAACACCTTAATTTTACAGAGCTGGTTTACCACGTAAAGACCAACTCTCCATATATAGTCACACTGACTCTTGGAATTTACTAATCAAATTCAAGTTCCAGTACCACTTTACCAGGAATTAACTTTTTGTCTTTTGCCTCGTGAGCCTCTCTCACTTGTGTGAAGGGAAATGTTCTCTCAACAGGCATCTTCAGCTTTCCAGCTTCAAATAAACGTCGGATCTCATCTAAACCATCTGGATCAGCTCTCATGTATGTCCACCAATATTCTGCAGTCAACAACAAAAGCATCATTTTCATAACTTTTGGGATGTATCGACGCATGCAATTTAGTGGTATCTCCCTTTAGCTTGTGAGGACATATCCCTATCTCATATCCCTAATTATCACTATAAACCTAGGCTATTTACAGAAAGAATCTCAACAAACTTATTAAAAGAAAATCATTTTCGAACAAACTTATTAAAAGAAAATCATTTTCGAACGAATCATCTATTCAAAATATGATGTAATGCACAAATTTTCCATACCTATTCCATGAGAAGATCGATATTGAATCTGTTTCTTCAGTAAAATAGCTGTCGCAACAGGAAGTCCAACTGCTAGTCCATACCTATCAGTCAAGGACGCTGCCTCACCCTGTAACACAGCAGAACAAGGATCCAAAGGTGGAAGCTTTAGGAAAGTAGCTTCTAAATTTTCCAATGAAAAGTTATGGCTCCTACTCTTCTTCATTTTTTCAGATAAAAGAAAAAGGATTCCATTTCTTGCCTGAAGAGTCATATAGTGTCCACCTCTCTTCAGAAAATTGATGCCAATTCTTTCAGTTTCTGGTACACCAATAGTGTCCAAAACAGCATCAAACTTCCCCTTTATTGCTAGTTCAACATCCTGCATAATACACAAGCTAGTTTATCAATTAGAAAGAAAAAAATCACCAGCTTATATTCCAAATAGCTGCCCACATCTGCATGTTTCCCCAAGTCAAAGAAACTATTTATATGATTTAACTTTTAGCAGTGTAAATAAATCAGATTAAGTAATGATTATGTCACCACCTCAGCAATGTAGTCAACCGCCTGCTCAGCACCAGCTTTCAGCACTCGGTCTATGCTTTGACTTCCACATGTTGTTGCAACATGGCAGCCTGCAGCTACACCAAGCTGAATTGCAGCAAAACCTACTGCTCCACCACCACCCACTACTAACAGTCTTTGCCTGTAAAAATGAGATTCAAAATGCTGTTAGAATATATTACGATCAATGATATCAAGGCATTGCCTTAGGCGAGACACGATGCCTTTTTGAACTGAGGTGCCATACTCATATATATATATATACATATGTGTATGTGTGTGTGTGTATATATATATATTATTAATTCCTTCTTAATTAGTTAGCATAATTAAATACTGAAACCCATCAATTACATTAATAATCAAGTTCGTTTCAGAGAGATCTTTACCATAGATATTGAAGGAATCAAAAACATATTACAAAAATTGATAACTCCACAGAGCAATCCATATCTAAACAAAGTGGGAAGAAAGCAATACCTTGACCACAAGAATGTCCATCACGATGCATAATTCATAAGCTAGATACAAGTATAAAGGAAAGAGAGAAACTGATAAACCAGAAAAAAAAAATAGTGCTGAAGCAAATCATTCCAAATGTCATAAAGTCATCTATCAATTGGCAGCTGTCCACTGCATAAATCATTACTAGCAAGTAGCAATTCTTTATATGCAAAATATTGTCAAATTTTTTCCTTTTCTAATCTGTAATCACTTCTTCTATTTGAGAAGTATATACTGCATCAGTCGTGTTATACAATCTACTTGGTACCAGGCCTGAAGAAATGTATGGATTGAATCGAACCCTTATTGAAGAAACTGTCCATTGCATCAATCATCACAATTCTTTATATGTGAGATCTTATGTCAATTGTCAAAGTTTCCTCTTTCCAACCAGTAGAAAGATAATCTTTGTTATATGTTACAATAGAGATTACTAATATATTTATACATGAGAGACCGTATCTAGATCATACAATCCCTAAAATTAAGCAATTAACACATCTATCGATATTTACTTCCTATATTAACATATTTACTTCTTATAACACTCCCCCTCAAGTTGGAACATAGATGTTAATCATGCCCAACTTGTTATATATATAATCAACTCGAGTCTCATTTAGAGTCTTAGTGAAGATATCTCCTAGTTGTTCTCCAGTTCGGATATGTCCTGTTGAGACCTTCTCACGAACAAATTGACAGTCAATCTCGATGTGTTTAGTCCTCTAAAGAAACACTGGATTGGAGGCAATGTGGATAGCTGCTTGATTATCACACCACAACTTAGCAGGCAGCGAATTTGTGAATCCAACCTCTTCCAACAGTTGACGCACCCACAAGACTTCACATACGGCTTGTGTCATGGCTCTATATTTAGATTCAGCACTAGAATGAGATACCATATTTTGCTTCTTACTTTTCTATGAGACCAGTTTACCTCTTACAAAAATACAATATCCAGTAGTTGACCTCCTATCAACCTTCGAGTCTACCCAATCAACATCATAAAAGCATTCAATATTTGAGTATCCATGGTTACCATAGAAGAGGTCTCGTCATGGGCCCCTTTTCAAGTAGCAAAGAATCTATCCCAGAGCATCCCATTGAGCAACAGTAGGAGAGGACATAAACTGACTTGCCACATTCACCGAATATGCAATATCAGGATGAGTCACCGTCAAATAATTCAGCTTGCCAACTAATATTCTATACATTTCAGGATCTGTAAATGGCTCACTGTCTTCTGTGGTAAGTTGAAGATTAGGGATCATTGGAGCACTACAAGGCTTAACACCCAATTTTCCTGTTTCTGCCAACAAATCAAGAACATATTTTCTTTGAGATAAGAAAATACATTTCTTACACTACATAACTTCGATGCCAAAAAAATATTTCAAATAGCCCAAATCCTTTGTATGAAACTGTGTTTTAAGAAATTCTTTTAGGGATGTGATGCCAGCAACGTCACTTCCTGTGATAACGATATCATCCACATATACTACAAGCATAATTACTCCACTATCAGAATTTCTATAAAACACTGAGTGATCACACTTACTCATCTTCGTTCCAAACTATTGGACCACCTCACTAAACCTGTCAAACCATGCCCGAGGACTTTGCTTCAAGCCATAGAGGGATTTTCGAAGTCTACAAACCTTGCCTAACTCCCTCTGAGCAACAAAACCAGGTGGTTGCTCAATATAAACCTCCTCCTTAAGATCACTATGGAAAAAAGCATTTTTAATATCCAGTTGATGTAAAGGCCAATCGTGTGTAGCTGCCAAGGAAATAAACAGTCGAACAGATGCGAGCTTGGCAACTGAAAAAAATGTATCAGAATAGTCAAATCCATAAGTTTGAGCATAACCTTTAGCCAAACGGGTCTTGAGACGAGCAACAGATCCATCAAGGTTTATTTTCACTGCAAACACTCATTTACACCCAATAGACATCAACTCCCAAGTACCATTAGCGTCTAGGGCCATTATTTCCTCTTCCATTGCAACACGCCAACCAAGATGGGATAAAGCCTTAATAACAGTTTTGGGGACTGAAATAGAATTTAAAATAGTGGCAAGAGGATAATTGACCATAACAGACAAAAGACAAAATAGGACGAGTGCAAGTACGTTTACCTTTGCGAATAGCAATGGGAAATCCAAACCAGACGATGAAGGATTAGTGGGAGCAGGATCTGTCGACAAAGAAGTGGGTAGCAAAGCAAAGTCAGAGTCCTCTAAGCGTCTAGAATAAACATGAAAGATGGGAGGGCGACCTCGCACATGAGCGGAAGATGCAGGAATAGTCTGAAGAGACAGAGAGCGAACAGTATATAACAAGAGGTCATCTTCCTCTCCCTAAGTGTCATAAATAGATGATGGCGGAAAAAACAGAGTGGACTCAAAAAATGTTATATTAGCAAACACAAAGTACCAATTAAGATCAGGAGAAAAACAACAATACCCTTTTTGACGTTGAGAGTAGCCAAGAAAGACACATTTGAGTGATTTGGGATTCAATTTAGTAACCTGTGGACGAACATCACAAACAAAACAAGTCCAACCAAAGATATGTGACTCAATAGAAAATAAAGATTTAGTGGAAAACATGTTATAAGGGATATCACCATGAAGGACGGAGGAGAGCATGCAATTGATAAAAATTAAACAGTGGATACAGCATCAGCCCAAAAGCATTTAAGTACTTTCGTTCGGAATAAGAGGGCTCTGGCTACTTCAAGAAGATCTCGATTTTTTCTTTCGACAACTCCATTCTATGAAGAAGTGTCAATACAAGAAGACTGATGAAGAATCCCTTTTTGTAACAAATAAGATTGGAATTCCCCAGAAAGAGAAAGATACTCTTTAGCATTATCACTTTGCAATATTCGAATGAAAATATTGAATTGAGTTTGGATTTCAGCATAAAAGGCACAAAAGATAAAGAATAATTCTGAACGACTCTTCATTAAAAATAACTAAGTAGTGCGAGAGAAATCATCAACAAAAGTAACAAAGTACTTAAAGCCAGACTTAGACACAATAGGGCAAGGACCAAAAACATCGGAATGTACTAACTCAAAGGGAGACAAAACTCGTTTATTGACTCAAGACACTGTAGGTAAACGGTGATGTTTGGCAAATTGACAAGACTCATGATCTAAAACAGACAAAAAGTGAAACTATGGATATAACTTCTTCAAAGCCGAGAAAGAAGGATGCCCCAAATGACAATGAACATCAAAAGGTGTTAAATGCGTGGAACATGCAAGAGATCTAGGTAGTTGCTGATCCAAGACGTAAAGATCCTCTGACTGACGCCCTCTACCAATAATATGCTTCCTTGAACGATCCTCAAAAACACAATGATCAGAAAAGAATGAGACACAATAATTCAGTGCACGAGTGAGTTTACTAACGGAAAGCAAATTAAAGGCGAACTTAGGAAGACATAACACAGAGGATACAGAAAGGGAAGGGGTTAAGTTGACATATCTAGAATCCATGACAGAAGATTTAGTGTCATCAGTAAGAGTAACATTAGAAGACGATGCATGAGACTTAAGAGTAGACAAAAGGGTAGAATTACCTGACATATTATCAATAGCACCAGAATCAATAGCCCATTTGGAGGATGAAGACACAAAACATGCAGTAGAGTTACTTGACTCAGCAATTGCAGTGATAGAGGAGTTAGAGGATTTCAGAGATACCTGGTATTGGGTGAAATGTGTATACTCATCTACAGATATCAAAATTCCCTGATCAGAAGAGGCCTCAACTGCCGTATGCACCATTTGTGAGCGCTGATTCTTATTCTGAAGTTTCTGGCATGTCTTCTTTGTATGTCTAGGTTCACGGCAGTAATAACAAATGATTCCACCGGAGTCAGAAGTAGGAACTGCTTCCCCAGGTCGCTGAGATCCTCTACCACCATTAAAACCTCCACTATGCCCATGTCTGTTATGCTGTTTGCCATTATCATTGCGACTAACAAGAGCACTAGGGGTGTGTGAAAGACTTGGAGACTCCGTACGCAACACCCTAATGAACACAATCATGTAACGATGATATTTCATAATCAGAAAGGATATGAGATTTAGTTGTCTCAAACTCTAGAGAGAGACCTGCAAGAAAGCTCATAACAACCATTTGCTCTCGTTGAGCTTGTTGAGTTTTCACATCTGTACTAAAAGGCATCAAGACATTAAGTTCCTTGTACACTTTTAAAATCCATAAAATAGGAGGTCAAAGTTCTATCATTTTTCTCAACTCGATAAAACGACTTACACACATCATAAATGCGAGAAATATTCCCTTTGCCAGAATATAAAAATTCCAAATACTTCATTAATTCTTTAACAAATTTACAGTGATTAATAAGGCTGATTACCTCACTGTGAATAGAATTTCGGATCTGCAAAAATAATTGAGTATCATCCCTCATCTAATCTTTCCTAGTTTCATCAATCGAAGGATCCTTGATAAGATGATTATCCATTCCGATACTTCGTAAATAAATACAGATAGTCTTACTCCAATCCAAAAAATTAGATCCATTTAATTTGTATTCCGTGATTTTAGTCATCACATAAATCACATCAGCAACGGTGGTTTTAACCTCAGCCATGAAAACAACTAACCCAAAACGATAGCAACAAAAGAAACACAGAATCAGAAAACAGTACCCAGCGTGAACAGTATCCAACGTCCTCTCTAGGAGAGCGGTGAGAGACAAATATTACCCTAGATGGATAACCCAAAAGAACAAGAGTCCTAAGTCTCCAAAAAAATTTAAAACTCAACGGAAGAGAAAGAAAAAATTAAATCTCTACGGGAATGGCTCTGATACTATATAGAAAAGTAATCTTTGTTATCTATTATAATAAAGATTACAACATATTTATACATGAGAGACCATATCTAGAAAGGAAAGGAAATCAAGCCTATGATCACGCAATTCCTACGATTAAGCAAATAACACATCTGTAATACCCGGCTAGACTCCGGCGTCGGAATTTCAACCTTTCGATGGAATCCGGAATCTCGGATGCCGGAACCTCTTAGAAGGGTAAAATAAGGTTTTTATAAAATGATTTTTATGATTTTATTGCTTGGATTTTGAATTAAGGGTTTTAAAAAGAAAGAAAAATGTTTTTGGGGGGCAAGCCTAGGTTCGGCCGCCGAACCTTATGTTCGGCCGCCGCCGAACATGGTGTTGCCGCCGGAGCTCTCCTTTCAGCCCCCGAAGGTGGTCTGGCCAGCCACCTATAAGGCCATCTACAACGCTGCGCTAAATTCTATTTTGGCGTTGGAGATGGCCCTCCAATGCTGCGCTAAAATCCTACGGGATTTTGGCGCTCGCTACAGTGTCACGCCCGCCATTTTCCTTTTTTTTTTTTAAAATTTATAATATAATTAAAATTTTTTATTTTTTTTTTATTTTTTTAATTTATAATATAATTCAAAATTTATATATATTTTCAATTAAGTTTAATTTTTTTTACTCTCATAATTTATTATATTTTTAATTTATTTTATATTTTTATAATTATTGAAATTTAATTTCAATTAATATATTCACAATTATAAATAATATTTATAATAAATTAATTTATTTATAATATATTATATAGAATAATATAAAAAAATAATTTATTTATAATATATTATATAGAATATTTTTATTTTTTTATTGATAATTTAATATGTATGACTTTATTTTATTTTTAATTTGTTAATTAATGTTTAATTAATGTATGTTTATAATTAATGTTTAAGTAGTGTTTTTTTATAATTATTAGTTAATTAATACATTTTTATAATTAATATATTTTTATTTATTTATTTATAAAATAATTAAATATTTGAATATTGGATGGAAATATAAAATATACAAATATTTAGAGTGAATATATAAAATTATATGAATTTTTTGAGTGAAATATATAAATAAAATTAAAGTAAAATAAATAATATAATATTAAAGAGAGAATAATATAAATAGAATATTTTTTTTGGTGTTAAAAATGGTGCAGAAGGTTGGAGATAATATTGCACTATTTTAGTGCAAAGCACCAAAATGGTGCAAAAAATAGTGCATAGGGTTGGAGATGGCCTAAGAGGCCTCCAGTCCGAAAATGGGGCAGTTTCTCTCTCCACTTTCAGGCAAAGGTAAGTTCTTGCCCTTCCATTGTTGATTTGTTGTTTTCCTTCAAAATATTCATGAGTTTTACCTTGTTTTTGAAGTTTTAAGCTTGAATCCAAGATTTTAAAGTTTGGAGACCGTTTCTCCTCAACTCCAAGCTTGGGTCGCATCTACCTTAGATCTTCAAGAGGTAAGCGTAGATCCTTATCTTTCCCTATGTTTTAAGTAAGTTTTAAAAAGGGTTAAGGATTAAAAATGCATAAAATGGTTAGATCTAATGCTATAGGGTTTGAGCTGTGTTTTTAATGAATGCTTGCTCTTGTGTTTTGTTGTTGTTTGTTGGGGTTTAGGCTAGTTTTTGTGCCCCTTATGCTTGATGAGTGAGTTTATGCATGTTTTGAGATGTTGGGTATGAGGTTTGGAGAGTTTTGGTGGCTGAGTGCATAAGGCAGAATCGGGCTTTGCCATTCTGGAGAACCCAGGTTCGGCCGCCAAAGCAGGGTTCGGCCGCTGAACCTGCCTGTGGAGGCAGCCTTTGGCCGCCTAACCTGCCCCCGAAAGGATGGACTTTTGGATTTGTGAAAAGGTTAGGCCGCCGAACCTATCACCGAAGGTTAGTGACTTTCAGATCTGTGAAGGGTTTCGACTGCCGAACACGCCCCCGAAAGTCCCCGACTTTCGGATCTGGAAGGGACCTTCGGCCGCCGAACCTGCCGCCGAAAGTCCCCTGCCCAGCCTTCCTTTGCTTGTTTCCTATGCATGTTTTGTTATGTTTAAGGGGTTTTTTGGGAGATGTTTAGGGTCTTGTTAGAGTTGTGTTTGGTCCCCCATTTGAGTCCATCTACGTAGGATCGGACCTGGGAGACCGTAGAGGCCAGCAGTGAGTCAGCTGCTACAATTTTAGTCAAGCGTCAGCCAGAGGTGAGTAGAACTGAACTAATTTCTTGTTCTAAAGTAATCAAACTTTTTGAGCATGTTCATGCATCACGAATGTTATGTTATATAATAGGTTGTATGCATTAGAATTCACGAAAATGATGCATATTTTACTGTTGTTGAGGATGGATATTGAATGACCCACTAGCCCTCGAGCAGGTTATGTTATGACGGATACGGAAGACCAGGGCTGCCCATTCTACGCGCCTTGGCACCATGTAAGAGAAAGACCAGGGCTGCCCATTCTACGCCCCTGGCATTTATGGATATGCTATGTTATGTTTAAGAGGAAGTCTTGAGGAGCTCTGTCGAGGGCCGGGCATTATTTGGTAAATGTGGAGGGTTACTGGTGACAAGTCCATCTTGTTGGAATTGTTTGTGCTGTGACGCATTCCATATGAGCATATGTTTATTAAATTGTTTTTATGTTCTGCTCACTAGGCTTTTGTAGCTTATCCCTTTCCCCTAACCCCAGGTTTGCAGGGTCAAACATAGCTCGAGAGAGTTGGCTTACGGCTAGTATAGTTTTTGTAATAGAATAGTCGTGGACATATAATGTATAATGGATTAGAATTGTGCTTTGCCCTAGTTTTTACCTTTGTAATCCCTGTTGTTCATGATCTTTATGTAAACGTTTTTAATGATGAGTTATGTTTGAACCAAGCTTGAGGCATGTGTTGGTTACCATACTAGAGCATTTGATGATGGGCTCTAGTGTGGGTTTTATGTATACAGTTTATGATGCATGCACAGGTCAGGCCTTGGTTCGTGAAATGTTTAAGTTTTATGAAAATGTATGATCATGTATGGGATTTTATCAGGTACACAGGATATATAGTAGTCTTGCTATGAGTTCCGGCGACCTTAAGTCGATTTGAATCCTAGCGCCGGTAGCGGTCTGGTTTCCGGGTCGTTACAACATATATCAATATTTACTTCCTATATTAACATATTTACTTCCTATAACCTATAACACAACCATTTCTTCTTTTTCATAAATAACTTGCACTCCATTACTGATGTTACAAAGTCTACTTGATACTAGGCCTAAAGTGTGGATGAGCCCTCGTTGATACATAGATGGCATCAGGTCCTCATTCCACTGATATTTTAATCATTGCATCCAAGCTATAAATCCTGATATTGTCCTCTTGAGCAGGCATGTTACCATACATCCATTCCCTAAACTGTATGTGTTATTGCTTAGAACTCGATGTCTCATAGCAACTTCCATATCTCCCCACAAACCAAGAAAAACATAATGTGATTGTTGATATTTTCCCCTCTAGCCTCTGGAAGATGAAATCTTCATTCAACATTCCACTAATATCATCTAAAAGCTCTTCAGACTATGTATTCACATTTTATGACCAATTCCTTATAATAAAAAGCATGTTTAAATTTCAATTTTCATTAAAAATAGCAACTTGAAATAAAATTATTATCTTTTAAATAAATCTCTCCCGTACAAACTCCCTCCAACAGGGGGAAAACTACAAAAGTAATTAAGGGAAAGATCTCCAGGCTCTCACTCGAGCGTCCCTGTTCATCCCCTTTGAATCCCACCAGTTTATGTAACTCAAGAAAAAAAAAAAGGGATGACTTTTCCTAGTCTTTAATACCACAGAAAAAAAATAAAGCATTAAAACACCACATAAATGGAATGTATTGAAGACAACGAACATGATGCTTTTAGAAAAAAAAAATAACAATAAAAATAAATAAAAATACAAGTCCATTTGCAAATACAAACTACATAGACAATGGCAATGTGACCATACCCCTCAGTTATTCTAGCGGTGCTTTTTAGTGCACGCCATGCAGTTAGCGCAGCAAAAGGAATTGCACTTGCTTCCTAAAGGAGAAATTTATTTGAAAAAAGAAAAAGATTATTTTCTGTAGTGAAACAGGAGAGGGAGGAAAGTAGTCATAAATGTAGAATGAACTAAAAAGAATGCTGGAAATAAATACTTCACAGATTGATTACAAGGAAACATATATTGTTACTGAGAAGCAGTGGAAATACAAGTTAGGGGATTTGGGTTAAATTCCTACCATTGATTAAGGTATGCATGAGCACAAATATTTACATTTATATATGATAAGTAGACAAAGAAAAGCACAAAGTAAGCACCATGCCTGCGATGACAAGCCTATTTTGAGCAAGGAAAATAGCTTTATTACCAAATTGCGCATTATATGGTTGAATAATAATACAAACAATTTACCTATAGAGACAAAGACAATTAAACAAACAAGAAACCAAAAGAACGCTGCATTTGTCACAAAGTAATTGTATACCTAAAATCAACAGAGATCATAGTACATACCACATGTGTAACTGATGCTGGTTTTGGGGTAAGCTCATCTTCTGAAAGAATTGCATAGTCAGTATAAGTACCTCTCACAGCAGTTGGATGCAATGCACCAAAAACTTCTTGCCCAACACTCAGTGAATGCACTTTAGTTCCAACAGCTGTAACTTCACCACTAATATCACGACCCAAAATGAGAGGTAGCAGAGGTTCAAATATGGAACGGCCATAACCTGATCGCATCTGAAAGCATTAAAATTTGCAAATATTCAATATCTTATTATACTTATCCATTACAGACATGTCATACATTTTCTTTCCCTCTTTTATTCAATTTTCTTCTTTGTTTTATGAACAATGATAATTCACTAAAGTAAGCTTAGTTAAGGGAAGAAGACGCTAGGAACATGATGACTCCTTGAGCGTTTACTTAATAATTTTTTTAAAAAAAAACTTCAGAAAAAAAAGGCCATAATTCCCTGACTTTCATTTCCCATGAGAGCTAGTTAATAAATAATAGGAATGAAAGAATGAAAATGAGTTAGCAGTGACTGGAACAAGACAAAAAGGCCTTGAGTTCTATCTATACCATGTCGAAGATAGGGATCTACAAAATCTAAAACAGTTGAACATGAATACAGTACGCTCTCTACACCCAATATCAACATTTATATTATCATTTGCCTCAATCACACATAAATTCATCAAGCACAGGTCCTTCATTAAATAAATGAACAAACAAACAAAAAGGAACAGAATCAAACAAGTGTATCCATAACACTAGATCATTCCTTGTGAATAGGAAGAAATAACTCACTCTAGTATCAAGGGGATTTACAGAGACAGCACGAGTTCGAACAAGGACTTGATTGGGCTTAAGCTGGGGGACCTCAACATCGGAACATAGCTCCAGCACCTCAGGCCCGCCGAAGCGAGGCAGAAGCACCGCCCTACAAGTGGTGGCGAAAAACCTAACAAAGCCAAACTGGAAGGATTGGCAATCACAGTTAACAGCAGCCTTTTTGAAGGAGTAAAGTTTGAAGAATTGCATTGCTGGTGTGTTAGTGTAGAGAGTGGAGGTAAAATGCATGTGTTTGTGTTCTAAAGTGTTTGGTTAGGGTTTTGGAATGAATAAATGGAGAGCTAGGAGAGCGGAAAGGGGAGAACGTGTCCCTGCTACCATCCGCAAATTTGTTGGTTGAATAATGTTTTGTTCTGTATTTAAGTACGCAACCATAGAAAGGTAATGTTGGGCGTTTTAATCCACTCCAGACGGTTTTTTTTTTCCTCAAATACACTACTATCTACCTCTGTTTGTTTTTTTTTGTTTTTTTAAGTAATAGAAAATTTGTTTAGCAGAAGATAAGGTTTTTAAAGTGAGATTTTTGAAAGTGGTTGAACATCTTTAAAATTTTTAATTTTAATTAGTAGATTGATAATACTTTCTCTTAATTCTTTTTAATTTTAATGAGATTTTTGAAAGTCTTTGAACATCTTTAAATGCCTTAATTTTAATTCTTTTTATTTGATCTCTAACTAGACCAATTAGGTGTACATTCAGTCGGTTCGGTTTAAAATCGAACCGAATCGAATAAACCAAAAATCAAAATTTTAGTGTTTATAAAAATCGAATCGAATTGATTTTGATCAGAAATCGAATCGAACTGAAACGGTCTGATTCGGTTCGATTCGATTCAATTTGATCGATTTTAATTTTTAATAATTTTTTTATTTTTTACACTTTATTTTTAATATTTTAAAATTTAATTAAAATATTTTAATTTTAATATGATTTAATTTCTCTATATTATTCAAAAAATATATTATTATCACTAATCAGTTCGGTTTGGTTTTTTTAGTTTTTTTCTCATCAAAACCGAACCGAACCGAAATAACTAAAATTTCTGAAATTAAAAATCGAACCGAACCGAAATATATAAAAAATCAAATCAAATTTTTAAATCAATTCGATTCGATCAGTTTTTTTGATTTGAACCGAATATTGGTCACCCAAGACCAATCGTAAAAGGTAAATTGAAGATTTATAACACTGTATCCAATGAAAACTTTAGAAAGTAAAGTATGGATTTATAAATAATAGTCACATTAAGAAAGGAAAGTTGTTAAAGGTTTTAAAGTCTTTTGCATCAGAGTAATTTTAGAGTATTACGATTATATATAATAATAAAGAATCAATTGAAAGGAGGTATAAAAAGAATAGATATAAGTAGAATTAAATTATATATTTTTATTCAAAATTTAAATAAACTGAATTTAATTTTTATGCCAATTAAGTTATGACCTAATTATATATTATTTTAATTATAATAAAATATTTTTATTAATAGAATTTTATTTTTATAATTTTTAAAATTACTTACTATTTTTATAATTTTTTAAGTTAATTAAAATATTAAATTTTTAGTTTTTGAATTAAAAAATAATATTTTATTATTAAAAATAATTATATATATATATATATCAGGACTTATTATGGTCCTTACAGATATAAAGGCTTAATTATTAAAAAAATTAAATTAAATTTATTTAGCTCTTAAATCAAAATCCTAATGATTTTGAGATCCAGAGATTACATTGCAATACTTGACTTAGGGCAACTCAATTAAAAAAGAGTAAATGAATTGAGTTTGGCAGGTAGTAAATAAGAGTGATGAAACTGTATGATATATGACAATAGAAAAAATGTTCAGAAGATGTCATTTCTGATGATTTTGGCAAACATTTTCAATCCCCTCATTAATTGCGCGTAATTAATTAATTAATATTTAACTAATTTCAATTATTTATTTTTGATGTGCACAATATATCAAAATTATATCATATAATATAGAAATTAAAATAAAAATGAAATTTAATATTTTTAAATATTCAATCCAATTAAATTATAATAGAACGAATTTAAATAATTATACTTGAGTTTGAGATGAATTTAAATTTTAAAAAATAATATTTATCATGAATTTGAATAGAATTTCAATTTTATATACAGCACATTTACTATTTAAAATTATTTATATAAATAATAATTTTAATATAAAAAATATATTTTATAATAATATTTATAATTTTTTATATATTTTTATTTAAAAAATTAAAATTTAAATATTTTTTAAATAAAAATTATTAATAAAAATTTTTTTTTATAAATTATTAATTAAAATATATAAAATTAAATAAATTTAAATTTATTCGAATAATAATAATTAAATTTAAAATGAATTGCGCCGAACTCCTTTTTTCAATGTCTTCACATTAGTCCTGCATCCAACAAGAACATTTCCCCGTTAAGCGTAAGACTCTGTTCCCGTGCCAGGCCGGATATCAAATAAATAATTTAAATTAATTTTTAATTAAATTTAAATTTAAATATTATTAATATAAATTAAATTTAAATTTAAATAATTTAATTTTTATAGTTATCTACTCGTTTACATCCCTAAACTAGTAGCTCAGTGGCTGGATACTTATCTAGCAAGAGATTCAATGGCTGATATTTGATTAGGACCTCCAAAGATAGTACATATTGAAAGGTTTAAATTGTTAGTTTGTAGTTAGTACCTCATATGCGTGTCTTTATCTTAAGGGAGCACATTTTATATATTAATTTTGATAATTATAATAGAATATAGGATGAATTTAAATTTAAAAAAATAATATTTATTGTGAGTTTAACTTTTATGTATTTACTATTTAAATTATTTTATAAAAATAATTAATTTAATATAAGAAAATATATTTTATAATAATATTTATAAATTTTTTTATGTATTTTTATTTAAAAAATTAAAATTTAAATATTTTTTAAAAATATTAAATTTTTTAAATAAAAATTATTAATAAAAAATATGTTTTATATAAATTATTAATTAATATATATAAAATTAAACTGATTCAAATTTATTTAAATAATAATTATAAATTTAAATAATTTAAATTAATTTTTAATATTGCTAATATAAATGGTGAAGGGATTAGGAAAACAGCCATTGCGCTACTACCCTTGTACGGTGTGGACCGCCTCTAACGCCGAAGTAGCAGCAGCCTAACTCCTTCTCCCTCTCTTCATCACCAACATCTCCTGAAGACGGCGACGGCGACGACGACGAAGACTGTCACTACCACCGCCATCTGCACCTTAATCTCTAACAGCAGGTTCTCCCCTTTCCAAAACCTAGGATTTAATAACCCACCAATGCCTGGAGATTAAAGAGTATTAATGGACAATTTAACAAGTGAATTGTTAGTTCTCGTTATAATAGGGGAAATATTGCATTTTTGTCCATGACTATTGCTAATAAATTTTTAGCACATCTATTGATGAAAATTATGTCTGCGTGCTTTTTCATTTTAGCTTTTGTTAGGATCTCATGATATAGTGAGTATGTTTGTTGTTTGAGCTGCTCTGAGAAAGCAGGTTGAGTATGATAGTTTGATATTAAATATTGTTATTTAGGAATCATTAAAATTGATTTTGTTTTGATTACTATGCTTGAAGAACTGATAAGTCATAAGAAAGACCACAATCAAGTTGTGTTAGACTGACTTGTTAATAATGTTAATATACAGGGACTAAATAAGAGGTTTTATTTGAGGGTAAAATTGGATTTATCTCTCATTCTTCACCTATTTTTAACGGTTCTTTGACACAGAGAAAAGATTTAATAATGGCAATACTTAGGACGAAATAGTAAATCTCCTATAAATAAAATAAAACACATTTTTGCTTATTATTTGTTTTAGTTTTTGATTGCGATGGATATTTAGATTATATTTTGTCTGGTCTGATTTCAGGCCATGTGGAGATCACCAGCCATTTCTTCTCTTGTAAGTCTCTCTCTCTCTCTCTCTCTCTCTCTCTCTCGATTATTGTATGTTTAGTTGTATAGTTGGAGTTTAATTTCTGATACTGAATTTGAGCTAGTTGATGATTTTACAGGTTGGCCAATTAGCTCGAGCAGGTGATGCTTGGATAAGGAGTCCTAATTGCAGCTACAATACAGCGGTGCAAGCTCAAATTTCTAATATAAATGCAATAAGATCTACTTCAATATTAGAGGTGCTTTAACAAATGCATCACTAAACTACCTTATTGTTTGGTTATTAAATTTGACATAAAATAACAGCGTGTTGGAAAGTTAATGGGATTATGTTGAAGTCAAAATTTGGTATGTGATAGAATATCATGAGATCCACTTATAGTGATTTCATTGCAACCTTGGAGCTCGCATGCACAAAGGGTTATAGAAGAATATGTTGTAGATTTTATAGTAGTCATTTGATCTCTATGTACTTTGGCAGTTTGATAAACAGACATTTTAATGCAAATCTGCGAGTGTTCTTGCATTTTAACTATTACATAGAAAGCCCAATTTTTGGAAGTTAAATATGATACTTTTGACTCCCTGTGAGAAATAGCTAGGAATGAGCTTTTTAGCTTTCCTTGCAAGTTCCAAGTTAGAGAGTACAAAGAATTTTTGGTGTAAAGCATCTTCTTCTTATTGGTGTCTTCCATGCTGAAGTCAAATGGAGATCTTGAAGTCTTCTCCAAGAATCAACCTGAGGATACTCATCAGCATCAGCACAGTTTTCCTAACCACATTGAATATTACTAGGGACAATCATGTTCTTTTCCTTTTTTTTTTTCTTTTCTAAATATGGTTTTCAAGTAAATGACTTGATGTTTGTTCCAATGCATAGCGTGCATGAATTTCAATTCTTAAGTGAAATTGGGTAAGAAAAATCACATTATAAATGCGTAATTTATGTTATTGATTTGGTTGTAACATTCTAGAATCAATATGATCGCAAAGCTGCATGTGAGATTGCAGACCAGAAAGCTGGACGAGTGCAGAAATTTCAGATTGGGGAGAATGTTTCCAGGAATGATAAGATCAAATTTCTTGTAAACACGGTATGCATATGTGAAGTTTCATAGTGTCCTTATCTACTGAAAATGGCGTGTTTGGAAAATAATTTGTGTAAGCAGAGTGCTAATAATTGTTTTAGCATTTCAGCTCCCGTTACTCTTCAATTCTGTGGTATGACTTTATGCAGTCGTTTGAATGTAATATGCTTATTGTAAATGAATACATCATTTTGTGGGAAAGCAGTCACATTCTTCTAGGAAATTAATCTTTACGCCCTTAAGCTATTCATGCTCTCCCCATGTAATATGCTTATTGTAAATGAATACATCATTTGTGGCGGCATTTCTGGTGACGGCACTTCAAGGAGGTGCCGATCGAAAACCGGCCAGGCTGGTGCCTGGGTGGTGAGGTTAACTGACTTCCAGAAAACCTCCAAATGAAGGTGGCAGATCTGCCACTCACAGATAGGCCAAGATGCTTGGCTCTGATACCATGAAACAGTGATGATTAAAAGAAAGAGAGAAAGAGATTTTGAGAGAAATATACTTGATTATGTCTCTTAAACCAATTAGGGTATATATATTACTTGCAAGAATAAATTAATTTCCTAATCATATACCTATCATATCACACAATCATATCTCTAATTGTGCACACAATCACTACAAATCAAGGCTATTTATAGAAAGTATCTCAACATTTAGCTTACCTTAGGTATCAGAAAATATACCAAGTTTTAGAGTTCCTCTGTGACATTGGCATTTGGATAAAATTCAACTTTGTTCTTTCTCATTCTTCATAGGAAACAAGTCTGCCTAAAGTCTTCTATTTAACTTGAAAGACCCCTCAAAATTTATAAAATCTATTTGTGGTTGCCTTTTGTGATTTTCATGGGTGTGTGCATTTGATTTTCATGCATATTGTTTTTGTCACTGACATTTCATTTTTCACTCTACATAGTAATATATACATGATGTGCTGATCTAACTCAAATAGGTTGTGTGTGTGCATTATTATCTTATAGATGAAATTGGGTGATGCAAAGTATATGCTAGGTTTTTGGATTCAATGAGCTCTTTGTACCCTTGTATTATTTGTATAATGAGGCATTGACTGGTTCAATTGTAAGATTACTTCTGACTTACAATTTAATATATGAACATTTACCTGGAATTTTTAGTGTCTTTTCCCTACAATGGGAGCCAAAAGATTGATCTTGGTATTTCTTTTCCCATACAAATCCGACTGATTGGGTAAGCTGATGAGAACTTTATCTGTGCAGCTTCTTGATCTTGACAATAGTAGAGAGGCTGTTTATGGTACTCTTGATGCCTGGGTTGCGTGGGAGCGAACATTCCCTATTGTGTCCCTTAAGAGCGTTTTGCTTACACTTGAAAAGGAACAGCAGTGGCACAGAGTTGTTCAGGTCTCTCTTTCTCTTCCTCTTCACTCCCCTTTCAAAAAAAAAAAAAAGAGCAGCAAGCCTGATCTTCCAGTCAAGCTGAATAATGCCAGAGGCACTCCACTGAGAAACACCTTGTTCTACAGTAGATTAAAAGACAAAAGTTGTTTCATTCATGCGTTCCTCCTATCTTCAGCATCTTTTCTACCATGAAACTTTCTTTTTAAAGAGAAAACCAAAAAGAAACAAAAGCATTTAAAGCCTAATGCATTATATATATATATATATTTACATATATATTAGAGAGAGAGGGGGGTTAATGACTAATCCCAAAGTAAGAAAATTTCTAAATGGAAAGCTTCAATTTTCTGAAATAAATCTGATGATATTGATAATTATAGTGACATAACGATATTAACATCAGTTACATAACATAATAACAAAAATAACGATATGAACATCAGCTGTATAACATAATAACAAAAATAACTATGAAAATAACTTCTTAAAAGGGCTAATCCCAAAGAGAAATTATAAATAGACAGCTTCAATTATCTGAATAAAATTTGATGATATTGACCTAACAATGTAAACATTATCCATGTATCACATAAAAAACAGTAAAATAACTTACAGAATGGCAGTTTAAGATAACATAATGCAGTCCCTTTTGTTATACTATGCCCACTGGATGTTGTTGTTGTTTTGTAATTTTTTTCTTATTTGTGGCTGTTTATTAATGTCCTCTAGGTAATTAAATGGATGCTAAGCAAGGGGCAGGGAAATACAATGGGAACATATGGGCAGTTATTGCAAGCCTTAGATAAGGACCATAGAGCTGAAGAAGCACACATGTTTTGGTTGAAGAAAGTTGGTACAGATCTTCACTCGGTCCCTTGGCAGTTATGCAAGCGCATGATATCCATATACTATAGAAACAACATGCTAGAGAGCCTCATAAAGGTATGTTTCCCATGCTTTGTGTAAGTTGAAATGGATTATCATATTGTGATTTAGTTCTATTGCTTAGATGCTAATCCATTTTATTTATACCTATCATAATTCCTAATTTAGGATCAATTTATTTTTCCTTTTAGAATTGAATACTTTATTCTTTAGAGGTCTTTATTTTTAATATCATGTATTATTTAAACTCTCATGAGCTTTCTGAAAGCTTGTTTGATTACATTAATTCCACAAAATTTTATGGAATTTATTTAAAATCTACACTTAAAATGTTTGGTTTTTAAAAAATTCCATTCGGAATTTTTACATCATTAATTACATGGAATTGGTTATATTTAAGCCAAATCCTGACAATATATATTTAATAATTAGGAAACTGTATATAAGAATCCATTCACAAACAAAATTAGGAAACTGTATAAAAGAATCCATTCACAAGCAAATTTTATTTATGGAATTCCCATCTTCATTTGATCAGTGTGATGTTAAAATCAAAATCCTTAAGAGTTAGTTTTGGAGCCCAATGTCTTGATTTAGGATGATCTTTTAGTCTATAAATACCTAGTTTATAATGCTTGTTCAATTTTTTCAATCAATGAAAATTCTTGTAAAGTTTGCTTCTTGAGTTGGATGATGCAACTCTTGTGAAGCAAAATTCTTTATTTATTTTCATCTATTTTTGATGGGTGTGGTTCCTAGTACCAATCTGCAAGCTGTTCTATCATTCTATGTGAATCCAATTTTACTTTTGGGGTGTATACATCTATAATGGTATGGTCTTACCTTTGGGATCTAATTTGACTAAGGTTACTTTATTGCTAACTTTCTAACCATAGTTTTAGAAAGCTTTTAAAATCTAGACTGAATTTGGTTTTTTGTCAACTTTTTCATATATTGCTGATATTTGCAGTGCATGTAGTCTGTTTTGATTATATTGATCTCAAAACTTTCAGGCTCTAGGACGGTCCTTTGTCACTCCAACATCCAGTTAACCTCAATTCTTGTCTCAAGTCTTAACAGCATTACATTATTGGAAAAGATCGTGCACCAAGGGTTATCCTTTTGTGTAGGATACAGTTGTTTAGGGAATATCCTAAACCAAGTTTATAATAGAGTCCTAGGTTCAAAAATTCTTATGCTCTCCTTGAATGGAGGAAAGATTAGATTAATTTTCCTCTAATGTGCCCAAAATGCTGGAGCATAATTTCTTGTTGATTTTCAATGGTAAAACTGAGTAATAAAAATAATTCATTTCTTGACATGCTTTTCGTGAAAATCTTTCCCTTAGCAAGTTGTGGGGAATCTATGTAAAGAATCCCAAAGTATGAGGACTACTAATAAATTCCAAATCTGAAATAAGAAGATTTGGTAATAATTTTATAATGTTGTATTAATTTGAGAAATTGGTTGCAAAGTTTAGCCATTTTGTCAAAATGAAACATAATATTTAGTATTTAATAAAATCGAAAAAATAGTTTCAATACAATGCTAGGATTATCCAATATGATGATTTTGTTACAGAAACAACAATTGATGTACATGTATAAGCATACAAATTTTTGTCCTCACGATATTCGTTTTTTGTTCAAAAGTTGCATGTAATAGAGGAAGGTTAATCTTATTGTAGCTGAATTTGCAGTGTTTAGGTCTTTTAGGGCTGTTATTGTGGACAGCTGCATGTGATATACATATAATTGTAATTTTTAATGGTTTGAAACCTTTTATTAAGTTACTACCATAAGTTGAAGTTGGAGTTATTCACTTCTTATTTCCTGATAAAATGATAAGTTGAAATTCTGTTGCACTGTACTAACTTTTGTTGTCTTGTCACTTGGATTTCATAGCTTTTCAAGAGCCTGGAAGCTTTTGATCGCAAACCTCCAGAAAAATCAATTATCCAGAAAGTGGCAGATGCATACATGATGCTAGGTATGCTCGAAGAAAAAAAGCGTGCACTGCAAAAGTATAATTATCTTTTCCAAGAAACAGAGAAAGGATGCCTCAAGAAATCTAGAAACACCTCATCTAAGAAGAAGTCGGGTAAGCCCTTCTTAAGCATGATCATTGATATGCCAATTTCATATCACAAACAAATCACATAACTTAAACTGTCCTAGTCATGCCAACAAACAAAGAAATTGTCTAACATGAAATTCATCATTAATTTGAGAACTAGGATAGTGGAGAGCTTCAACAAATCTAAAAGTTGACTAGCTGAAGTTTAACAGCAGCTACCTAATTAAATATATGATGTATCCTTTGGTTTGAGACATGAGCATATACCTTACCTCATTAAATATATGCCAAGTCAAGTTCTGCCTGTGCTCATGTCCAAAGCCGCATAAATAATTTCCATTTGTTAAGTTCCATGTCCTTGTTATCTATATATTAGCTTTCGGGTTCTAGTGGAGCTTGGCAGTGTATCTGTGTTGCTATATTCATGAAGAAAAGGAGCTCTTTGACTCGATTCATTTTTTGCTTCTTTAGGGCACAGAAAACACACATCAAATTCAGAAGCCTGTATGGAAAGCTTACAATAACCAGAGTTATCCCTTTTTCTCCTATGCATGAATACCTCTTCCATGGCTGAGCATCTTTGCTTCTCAGTTGCCATACCATGAAACACTTTGAATCTTTCAATGTACTTCAAGCATAGTTAGCCACTTGAATACCAATGCTTTGGGGCGTGCATTATATTGCAAAGCAGCAAAGATATATTGATTCACTTAAAAGTTATGCTACACCAAATCCCAAGTTTTCTTGCTTCCAGGATGATGGTAACAGTTTGATTTGTGGAAGATTATCCAAGGCTGGGATCTTGTACGAGTGCTGGATTGTTGTTGGTTGATGGTTGTGTTTATCGAGCACATTTCTTCTTTAACACTCCTCTTTAAAATGATCAAATGCTTTCAAGGTGCGAAGGAGATGCGATTTACAGGTAATATAATCCACAGTGATTCTCCTTGGTATTAAATCCGCCATGTTCTTTGTTTTGGCTTAAAACTGCCAGCGACTGTTAGAGTATTATTGTGAATTTGTTGTGTGACCTCCTTTCCTTTATATGTTCAGCTTCATCATTGTGTTTGGACTGTGATTTGTCGACTTCTTGGGAAATTCAAGGTGGAAAAAAAGAGAAAAAAGAACAGTACCTGTCTGTATTTATGTCTACTAAAAACAATGAAATGATGATTTTGCATTAATTTTGTTTTATTTTTTTTCTTTTTATTGTAAAAATGTTTAGAAGCTATTTTTCTACTTGGATCGACATTTTTATTTTTTTGATAATAAAATATCATTTCCAATTACTTTTAATTTAAGCAACATATTGAAGATCAAGCCTTCTTTTCCAATAGTGAAAATGATACTTCATAGGTACGCTTGGTTAATGTGTTAATACCGTGAAGTAAAGCAAGACCTATAAGGTGGCAATACGTTACAACTTTTATCTGGAAGAAGGTATGAGCAAAATGCAGAGAATTCTCCAGCTTCCTGCTGCCTCTCTCCATAGCCAGAATAGGTGGATTTTGCTTGGTCACCAGCCAGGTCCAATGTGTTTAACGATAATCTCAAAAGATAAGTAGTTCATCCCAAAATCCAGGATTTTGTGTTGATAGATTAAGGAATATTTCGGCAACTGAGGAAATCTCTATAAGCGAGGGAATTATTGAAGATCCTACATGTTATTCAAGTAGAGAATGTTTAGAGCAAATGAGTTTAGTAATGAGGGAGGGACTTGTGCATCGCTACAAAAAGTTATGATAGAGATACGTGGTTAAGGAAAATATGTAACAGCTCTGATACCACGTAGCTAGAATGATGCATTAAATCATTGCTCATACATTTCTTCCACATATCAGCCAGCAAGTTTCGTGCATGAGCTGGTGATAGCCGCATTGAGCATCACATCTTAAAGCACGAAGAAACCAATTACCAGGTTGTATCTTGAATTAGCTACATAAAAAAGAAAAAGAAAAAGAAAAAGAAAAAAGAAAGAAAGAAACAAAAAGTCTTGGCTTGTTTCTTGAGACACTAAGGTTGTATTCAGCATTTATTTCAAGCTAATAACAGTGAGCAATTGCCATTTGCAATAGAGATGGCAATGTCTTTGGAGGTGTTCTTTTGGCAAACTGTGGAAATGAATATAATTATAGTTCAGTTCCTTGTGTGTTTCAGCTGTTTCTGTTGTCAAGTCTCAATGGCAATGGAAGTAACCTCACAGTTTTGCAGATGGTATTGCAGATTGCTTTGCAGAAGTATAAGAAAATATCTAATAGCACTGAATAATCCCTTTTTTTTTCTTTGAATAACTATTAACTAGATATATTATAAATTAAATGCCTCCTATTCAGAAAACATTAAATTACTTACCAAAAAAATTTATTTTTGGTTATTGCTATTTATCTAAAAAATACAAATCTACTATAAATTTATCTAGTAAAATATATGAATCGTTCTATAACTAGAGTTGTATATTCATAGACAACATAAAATTAAGAAATTATATTTTAATTCTAAGATATTTAAAGTAAGTTTTATCTTTTGCTATTCTCATTGATTACCAATAATTTACAATCAACTCTCTGGATTTTGTTAAAATTAAGGATTTAATATTAAATCATTCAATAAGAACAACTATATATTTTATGAAATGAAATAAATTAAGATATTTTGTTGAAGAAACGTTAGTTAATTAAGTACTTAATTTAATTAACAATTAGAAACTAATATTAATTAGCAGTTAGAAACTAATATATTTTTAAAAAATAAGATGCTTTAAAATTAAAAATATGAAAGTTAATAGAAAACTATATATAAAAATATTCAATAAAAATATATATAACAAATAAAAATAATATCCCACACATATGAAAGTAGAAAGGAGGGAACAATAAAATTATCAAAACTACCCATTATAGTTTAATTTTATTATAATAAATAAATAAATTTAATTGGTTATTAAAACGAGAAAGGTGAAGAAGCAACCTCATTACACGGATTGATCTCCCTACGACCACTAAGTCCTACAAATTTATCCCTAAACAACAATAAAGGACATTTATCAATTAAATGTGAACCATCATAGGCTTCCTTGAGGAACACAGTACTTCTAGCACCTTTGTTGGTCATATAAAATATGCCATGATGCTTTATCAAACAAAGCAGTAATCTAGATGGTAACAAATACTCGGAATGAAATGCATCCAATTGTATAGAATTCAACCTCTTTTCCATAGTTAAGCTAAGAAGTTCATGAAGCACAGCCACAACACGTTTTCGTGCCTTTGGATCAGCAACTTCAAATCTCCTTGCATTCAGATATGGAGAAGGGAATTCCAGTCTATGCCACCTCTCTAGTTCATCAAGATAATTCGCATTTGGCCTAAAACCAGTAGGAAAACACATTTTAAAGGCAAATGGACCCAAGAAATTACCATCCTTTGATATTCTAACCTTCTTCTTGGGCGGATTGGAGAGAGTAACTCCTTCACTTGTTAATCTTTCCTCGCGAACAGTGACTGCTAACGTAGAATCCCAGTTCTCCAAATGAAGATAAGCTTTCCCACTGACATCTTTCACTGAAAAAAATTCTGGGTACTTTGGAATCAATGATTTCTTGAAATCTTGGGGCAAACCTAATTCATTCTCAATGAATTCAATCTTTTCTAGTGGCAACCTACAATCAACTGCCATCATTAACAACTTCCTCAAGTTCTTAACCAGAATGGGTTCCATTAACTCCCTAGCTTCAGCTTCCTCGTTGGCAACCTTCCTAGCCTTCTCAGTGAGTGTAACAAAAGGAGGCGCACGACTATCAGCACCAACATGGAATATTGAAGGATACTTCTCAATGACAGCCATAAAGTTCCATTTCTGGACAAAGCCAACTTGCTTCTCAAGGTTTCGTAGGAGGAGATGTTGGTGTTTTTGTGATTGAATAATGGCTTTAAGGTGTAAGATAAGAGATGGCTTCTTCTGTAAGTCCATGACTCGATCAAGCTCATGGACTCTATGGTATATCTTCTTTTTGGGTCTTCTTCCTCCACTTGATTTTTGCTTCAGTGATATCAACATTGCACTTGATTTTTGAAATGGAAATGGGAATGCAGAGACATCTTTTTTGTATAAAAGAAAGGATTTCGAAGATTGATGGAAGCAAGAAAAAATGGATGTTCTATGCATGTTGGAGGGAAAAAAACAGGTTTCAGTGAGAGATAAAATCAAACAGTTGGAGTGCAGTATGGCTATGCCTTCAGATGTGCTAAAAAATTACTACATAAGGTAAAATAAATACTAAGAATTCCAACAGCCAGGCATGACACTGGTTTTAGCATATAGCACTAGAAATTGAGATTTAAGAGATCACCTCCTGAAATCAACAGGAATAGGATGACCATTGAGAAGGAAAGGGGCCGATCAAAAAGGAATAAAGAATCCGTAGAAGTGAAACGCAGCATTTTCTTTTGCTTGTGTTGTTCCTGTACTTTCGTGAGAAATGGGCTTAATATAAAAAAGTTAACATTTACTTAAAGATCGAACCTCTAAATCTGTCTGCCATGAAGCACAAGAAAGAATTGTTTCCCATATGACTGCTGAGTTGTCCATGTGCAAGATTAAAATATTTCAATAATGATTTCAATCTTTACATAAATCTGTTTCTTAAATATTATTAGTTAAAAGTTCTATTTCAGGAAAAACAATTTTAAATGTTTGGGTTAATTTATAATTATAAGAAATTTTTTTCTAAATCTTTAATGATGAAGATTTTACAATTTGTTACAGCCAACAAATTAAATTGTATTTAAAAAAATTAACGATATATTATAATGTAGTCTTCAAAATTTTATTTAATTATTAAAAAAATTCTTTAAATAAATGTTTTTATTTCAACATATTTTTTTAGTCATTTGCACTATAAAAATTTCAAATATTAAAAACTTTAAAGATTATAATATTTTATTTAATATTCAATTAATTAAATATTTTATTATTTAAAAATTTTATAAATTAATAGATCATGTAATTATATTTTAAATGTTATCTAGAAAATAAAATTGTTCATTTTTAGAATTAAAAGGTTATAAATTTATTAATAAAAAGAAAACTTTAGAATCTTTATTATAATACATCACTTAAGTTTTTTAATTCAATTTATTCCTCATACTATATTTGTAATAAATTGCAAGAATTTTTTTTTTCTTGAAATAGGGGTTGGGGGAGTCGAACCTTAGACCTTTCAAGGCTACAGGATGCACTTTCCACCAGACTAAGCCTTGGAGTGCATAAATTGCAAGAATTTAATTTTATTATTCAATAGTTTAAAATTTTAATTATAAAAAATCAACATATTAGTTGCAATTTTCCATCGCATAAATGTGACGAGGATATGTTGTGGGATTGATAGTTTATTAATCTTTTTCTTCTTCACGCTCTCTATTTACCGTTGGAAACTATGATAGCAGTCCATATTTAGAGGATAATAATCACGTATCATGAAAAGGCACTTCTTCCAAACAATTTCTCATAAAGTCTGCTTTTCACGCGCAAAGAATTGAGTGACTTATTTAGACAGTCAAGGTATGAGACTGTATTTGAAAAGTTAAAGTTGCTAAGCTTATACAACTTGGCAAGTCAATGATTAATTGTGAAAGACGACATAAAGATTCTACTCTCATTGTGTGTTGGGGTTATGGAAGACATAAACCATCTTTTCAAATATTATCATAAAGCCAGATAGATATGAGGTCTATTCTGGGATTCGATTCCTTGCAATTTCTATATACTAGATCGATAAAGGACTGAATACTGGTGCATCAGATTTATGTTCATAACCAAATTTGATCTCTTCTTCCAAAATTTGATCTCTTCCTCCAACAAGTCTTATGTGTATTTTATATTTATTGTGAAATCATGTCTAACTTTATAGTTATTGTGAAAATGGAGAAATGATTGGACTTTTAATGGTTCAATCTTATTTTTGAATAATAAATTTGGTTAAATTAAGAGTTATTTGTGTTTGAATAATGCGACTTGAGATGAGTGATTTATTGTTAAGAATTATTAGACTATATCGATATCATGAAGTTTTTCAAAGGAGGATTGGATGAAATTAAATATTGATAGTGCTTTTAAAAATAATCCGAGTTATGTAGGTGGTGGTGTTGTTTTATGTGATAGCAAATATTTTTTGTTAGATAGATTTACGATCAAACTGAAGTTTTGTAATTCATTGCAATTTGCATATAGCTTAGACACATAATAATGCGTTGCAATTTGCGTATGGCTTGAATGTATGGCTTGAATGTATAATAGTCCGCGAGTTCAGATTAAAGTTAATTTAACATCAATATCACGTATTTTAAGTTTAATCTCTCAAATATAATTTTTTGACTTTAACAGACTGAAAAAAGATATTATTATTGTGAAGCGAATAAAATAACCAATGGATTGACCAATTTTATCATAGAAAACACCATATAGAGTAATAACCTCTGTATCAAAAAAAAAAATCTAACATAAATGTCTAGACTTTTTCGTCTAGAATAAGTACAATATTTAAATATTTAAAATGAATTTTCTTTTTCCTAAAGCTTTTCCTCCCTCCCAATAGCAAGTTCAGTTTTGAATGGAAGTTCCAATCTTTATCCGCAAGAAATGAAAGAACGAATAGGGGAAAAGGGAATACCTTCCAAATTAGCAACACAGAGTACACTCAACTCTATGCTTCAGGCAGCGGGAAGGAATACGGCATCTTTGTATATCAAGGCAAATAAATGAAACTGCTATCCCTATGACATTGTTTGTCAAAAGTAGAAATTTTAACTAGGCTAATGGTAATATTCAACATAGGTACAACTTGTAGAAGAAATAGGTTACTTAGGTGAATGGATATTCATACTGCCACTTTGGCTCACATGCGCTTTCCACAATCTTCCCAACAAACTTTCTGAAAAATATTTCTGAGTCAAGGAGGGGGTAAACCTCTTGCAAACAACCTCACTTCCAAGACCTAACCAACCAAATGAACTAAAAAAAAAATAAAAAATAAGAAGGAATATACAGAAACAAATAAACAGGAGATATCTTCACACCTCTACATTGCATTCCAACGTAGATGATGGTTAGTCAAAGCTTGACGTGCGGCTCCATCTCCCCTGTAAGTAATCCTCTATTGAGACACCTTGTTCAGTGCTGCTCATGGAAAGAGAATCATCATCTAAATCTAGCAACGCAAGATTAAGATGGGTTTGGATATTAGTAGGAAATGCTTCCCCATCCTCAGTATCAACTTCTTCTGATGCACTAACTTGTTGTCTCGCCCAATCTGTTACTTCCTCATCACCTTGAAGAAGCTTTAAAACCTGCGGACAACCAAAACAAATCCAGAGGAAATCATGTCAGTCTATAGAAAAGTGAAATATCAAACCTACAATAAACACAAAAACATAAAAACTACTATGAGAAACTCGGTAAAATAGAACTCACAAGGCTGATTTGTGGCCGAAATATGGGAGAACAACTGATGCAGAGGGTTGCAGCTAAAACCATTCTCGCAATCTGATCATCATCATACTCTGTTCTTATATTCGGATCAAGTAATTGGGAAACTTTACCACCCTCTAGAATCGGCCTTGCCTGTATCCCAGAACAATCCCATATTAAAGAAATAAATAAAATCTATATGAGTAGTAGACTTCCAGAACTTTCAGCTAGAATTCCTCAAACAATGACAGCAACAGAATCTCACAATTAGTGGAAGGAGAAAGATGTTCCTGACATGTCCTAAACAAGTGATGGAGAACTCATGACTTCCCTATGTTCTCTAACATGGGTTCAAAAACTCAATTATCCAAATTCTTCTTGACACTAGAAAAGAGTTTTTCAAGCTCAATTCATTGTAAGAAAAATAAATAGATAGGTAACTAAATAAAACAAACCATTCTACTGAGAATTTGCACATCATGCCATAATTCAGAAAGGAGAAATTGAAAGGTGGAAGTAGAAAATATTACCCACATAACAAGACTCCCCTGGCCCTTTGGATTTTCGTCATCAATTGGCATCCTACCAGTAAGAAGCTCAAGAAGCACAACACCAAATGCAAAGACATCAACTTTGTCACTCATTTTGCCATGCATGATATACTCAGGAGCCAAGTAACTGCGTAAAAGAGAGAACTATTAAATATACAAGTGACTGAGAAAATAGGTAGAGCTATGAAAAACAAGCAAATTACTCACCCAAATGTTCCTGCAACATCAGTGCAAGATGTTGAAACCCAGCTTGCTAATCCAAAATCTGATAGCTGGAGAAAGGAAAATATGAGCATCAGAAGCAACAAATAAATAAACAAAGTTTTAAATAACCTCAAGAGGTTGCACCTGTGGCTCAAAATCATCAGACAGAAGTATGTTTGAAGATTTCACATCCCTGTGGATCACAGGCTGATCATAGAGATTGTGTAGGTAGTCAAGTGCCTCAGCTACACCCACAGCCACCTTATATCGCTCTTGCCAGCCAAAAGCATTTCTGCCCTTCTTATTACCTAAATTAGAAAGTAGCAGTTAGAAATTAGGAATCAACCCTAAAGAATGAGAAAACAAAAATTTCATCAAATCGAAGACAGAAAAAGTCATTTACCGTGAAGGTTCTCTTCTAGGCTTCCTCTTGACAAAAAATCATAAACCAAGAGTAAATTGTTGTGCTCAAAACAGAAACCAAATAAAGAGATTATGTTCTTATGATGCAATTGTGTAATGATCTCAATTTCTGCAACAAACTCTTTTAACGCATCTTCAGATGGCTTCAAAATTTTCACTGCCAATTCTTTGCCATCAGGAAGACAACCTTTGTAAACATGACTACTACCGCCTTTGCCAACCATATTTTCTGAAAATTATAATTCAATAGCAAATTAGTGAAATTGAAAAAAAATCTGCCAAAATCAAAATTAATGCCATGAAATTTGGATCAAGAAAGCAAACCAGGCAAGAAGTTAGAAGTGGCTAAACAAAGTTCCTCATAGCTGAACAGTCTACATGATGATGAATACTTCTCATGTAGACCTTTCAACTCTTCAGGAAGGCCATTTGAACCATGGCATGGTGAGACGGGCGACCATGCAACCTTATGGCCCACCATTGGCACAATTGCACCATTCTCCCCTTCCAAATTGGAAGAGTGGTCTTCTGTAATGCTCAGAACAGTCTGCTTTTTATCAGGATACACTACTGATGAAGAATTCCAGCTTGGCAATTTCAATACACTTTTAACCACAGAATTCTTTTTTACTCTAGATTTCTCTGTGTGTCGATGCTTGGGTAGAAATATCCAGCGAAGAAATGACCAACCCTGTTTACTCTCCAGTGTAGAGTCAAAATTTGACACACCCTTTCTTGTTTGAACTGGTACCAAGGCCAATGAATTATCAACATCACCATCATTATGTGACTCATCAAGTAAATCAGTTCCAGAAGCATCAGGCAAGTTGTTGGATCTTTGCGAACGACTTTGACTTTCTTGCTTTAATTTATCTGCCACCACAAAATCAGATGCATTTGTTAAAACTACTATACTATTGCTCTAATATATGGGAAAAACAATTCATTCAAGCACAAAACAACAAAACTTAGCATATATATGAAATCACATGACAGAACCGATCATAAAATGAGCTTTGTTCTTGGATGAAAACAAAAACCATAAAAAAAATAAGAAAAAAATAAATAAATAAAGAAACAGGACAGATCAAATCAACCTTGTAAATGAGGGGTTGCTTCTCTTCGGAATATGATTTTGCCATTACTAACAGCATAGACCGAGAAACTCTTTGACAAATTTCTGGCGCAATACTTAGCTACTGAAGTTGAGGAACTGATTTTGTGATGGGTCTTAGAAGTTCCCACGACAATCTTAGCTGCACCACTTGATTTTGCTTCTCTTACCAGAATTTTCTTCGCTGATGAACCTCTGCACACTTTTAGCTTCAAATCTACCTGTAACGATTAATACAATTCAATCATGCCACTCCTACTTCCTTCTTCCATAACTAAAAATGCATATGCAAAAAAGATGAAAGATACTTTCCCTCTATTTACTGGTTATAAATAATGGGAGAGAAGGGCTAAAATAAGGAAAACGATCACAATAACAGGATGAATTAAATCTTAAAAGATAAATTTGGCGAGGAAAAAAGCTGTGGTCAACTTAAGATTATAATCATGAAATTGGTCTACATCCCATCATTTTCTCAGGAATCAAACAAGAGCTGGAGAGAGAAACCTGCTTCAAGTTGCAGAAACCTTCATACACTGCCAACAAAGAATCAAATGTCTTTACTAGAGACAGAAGCGATGTTGTGCCTCCTACAAAATCTACAAGAAAAATCCACATAACAAAATTATTTGTTCATTGAAAAAAAAAACGAGAGATAGAGAGGTAAATGCGAGTGACGATGAAGCCGGTAACCGTACCAGTAATAGATTCGAGAACGTGAACAGCAATGACATGGTCACCTGGCTTTGCCTCTTTCATTAGCGCCCACGTAAGCAATTCTCTGCTCTCCGCATCGAACTTGACCCCTACCACCAGCACTTCTCCTCCCTCCTCACCGTCGCCTGCCATAGCCACCGCCGCACCGACCGTCCTTTCTCTGATAAGCTTCATCTCTCTCTTTCTCTGTCTCTCTAAAGCGAAAAAGGGACAGAGATGCGTTGTTTCATTGGCAGGGTTGGGTCTGAGTTAGTGGCTTTTGTGCATATGGGGAAGCGAGAAATCGAATCATTCCTAGCGATCGTACATTACCCACAGCGACTAATATTTCATTCATTTCCTCTTTTTAACTGTTTCATGGAAATATTATGCTGTTACCAGCTCTATCATGCTTGTTACAGTCTCAGCCATTGGATGCCTTTCGCGCTTCTGATTTTGATTCGATGTGTCGAGATGCTGCGTTTTGGATTCCACATGCATTGCAGGACAGGAGCTGATAGAGGACAAAACACGCATGCCCAAACGAGGAGAATAAACTTAGACCACTACGCTACTCAATTTGAAGCTTCTCATTTATTGTGTTTTTTTTTAATCTAAATTACAAAAAAGTCCCACTAAAATGTGATTCTTTCATTCATTTTCTATATTCTAAAACAATTAACATGTGATTCACTAATACTTTTGATGTCAACTAAAAAATATTAATATATTTATTTTGCATTTTCTCTAAATACATTTATCATTTTGAGAAAAAAATAAAATTATTATTTTTTCTCTAGTGAGATTTTTTTGTGCAAAAAGATAATTATTATCGTCATTTATGAATTATGATGACTAATTAAATTTTTTTCCTTCTGTAATAAAGTAGGTGAATCATTTCTCTTCTTTATCCTTATAGATTTGTTGCGGGGGATTAATAGCACATAAATATTAATTAATTAAGAAACCATAAATCTTCATTACTCATATCAAAAAATCATTAAAATTAAAATATTGGTTGTATTTGACTGTATTTTTTATTTAAATAATATTATTTTTTAAAATTTATTAATTAAATTTTTATATCAATAAATTATTTAAAATTAAAATACATAATAAACAAATTAAAAGCTCTATGAATAATAAGTGAAATAGTTATAATATTATTAAAAAAACTTATACTTTTGCGTTTGTTTATTTTTTTTTTTTTAAAAAGAATAGCAAAGACATGAGAAAGAAATAGTGTTTAAGATGTGACAAAAGGAGAATTAATTGTTCTTTTTTGTCAAATTCATTTGGTTACATATATTTGTCAAATCTTTTAATATGAAAGTTGAACAAAATCCATTTGTTTGATGACAATGGACCCACAAATATCTTAGTGATCTAATGGATGTAATTAGTGAGGTTTAGATTTTTTTTTTTTATTTTAGAAAAAAAATCAGAAAGTGATTGTCATAAAACTTTTTAAAAGCATATTTTTCTTTCTCTAAATAAAAAAATCTAATATCAATTTAATTTTTATATGATAATAAATTAATCATTATTGAAATGTACGTAAAATTTTTATATAAATATGTAATGAAAAGCTTATTTTTATATTTAAAATTATAAAAAAATTTATTTAAAAAGTTATAAATTCTAATTAAAATGGTAAATTATGGATTAAATACATAAATTAATTTACGTATTTAGACGTAACTTTTGTAACAAGAAAACACATAATGAATGGAAGTATAGTTTTTTATGGTAATCATAAAATTCATGCCTGTGTGACAGAGCAAAAAAAGTTTGGTGCGTTATGAAATAGAGAGCTCAAATTTAGCATTTATTAATAAATATAAGTTTTTATTTTATTTATTATTATTATTAAAAAAATTTACAATTTAGTCGTTAGATATTATTATTATTAATAAATCAGTTCTTACATTTTCAGAATTCTATTTAAATCTCCTTATATTTTTCCTTCATCAATAAAATAATTTTTCCATCTATTTATACCATTAAAAATATAGTAAAAATACCAAATTATTCCATTATTTTCCTTATTTTTTTTTATTTTTTTATTTTTTTATCGATTTTTCTTCATCTTTTTCTTCTTCTTTGATTTTTATTTTTCTTCTTATTTTTCTTTGATTTTTTTTCAATTTTTTTTTATTTTTCTTCTTTAAGGAGAGAAGGAAACGATTCTTCTCCTTTTTCTTCATCTTCTTCTTCTCCTTTTTCTTTTTCTTCTTTTTCTTTTTTTTCTCTTTTTCTGCTTCTTTTTTTTTCTTTGTTTTAGAAGGATGAGGGACTATTTCATTGTTAAAAAAAAACGATAAGAATATTTTAATAGATATGAAAAAAGATAAGGTCATTTTAATAGATCTCTGAAAATATAATAACTCACTTGTTAATAATAGCAATATTCAATAATTAAATAAGAAGTTTTATTTGAAAGCAAAATTAGATTTTAAAAATTTTTTCTCTAATCTTTTATCTATTTTTAACAGAAAATAGGACAGAATGACTATTTTATTAATGGAGAGAAAAAAAACAAACATTTTAACAGGTTTTTAAAAATGTGGAGACTGACTTGTTAATAATAATATTTTAATAACTAAATGGTAATTCTCCCTTATTATAAAATATAATAAGAATAAATATTTTTAATTAATAAACTATGAATTTCAAAATGAAATTAAAAAAATACAAATAAATCATAAAATTGGGTTGTGGAATAATTGGAAGGGAATCAAATCATGTGTGAGCATGTGGGGTTTGCCTGATTTATGTGGACCAATGTGTTCATATTCACTAATTCCTATTTTGTTGTTTTTACTAATAACACTCAAATACTATTAATATTAGTGGGTTCCATTTCATCTACCCCTTCAAATCAAATCTATCTTTCTTATTTCAGTGCTGCTCTAAAACAACTTTTTTTTTTTTTAAACTCTAAATCTAAATGTATATAACTGTTTCTCTTTCGGAGAAAAAATCTTTTTTCTCATTTTTTAGACCCATGTTTCTGCTTTTTTTTTTACCGTAAATTAGTCTTATTTCTTATCGAGAGTCTTATTATTTTTATCTTCGATGTTAAAAAAATTTATGGATTTCTCTAAAATTTTTAAATTTTTATTTGATTCTTAACTCAGGTTCCTGATCCTTCAACCTATATTTCTTGCGCTTTCATTGTTTCTTCATTTTGAGTGTTGCATGCAAGACCGAAGCCTTGCCTTGATGGCTGTGTGTTTTTCTCAAGAGGAGTGGCGGAGCCAACTGCTCATGAGAAATTTGCCTTGTTGCTTAGGGTTCCTCTTCTATGGGCTTAGTTTATGATTGTTTGAGCTATGGTCTGCTGTTGTTAGATCTGGATTTGGATATTTAATGTATTGGGTCTTATGCTTTTTTTTTTTTTAATTATTTAAAAAAAAGGTAAAAAATGCACAGCCACCCACTTAGTAATCTCATTCTCAAACATCAATGTTTTCCATGCTGCTTTTCTCTCTTTGTCTCTTCTTTGATATATATTGAAAATTTATCAATTTTATTATGTTGAATAGATAGCTCCGTAAAAATATAATACAAGGGCAAAATACTTTTCATTGATTAATAAAAAAATATTTTTGTTTACATAATTAATTAATAAATTTTTTTACTATATTCAAACAATTATAAGTATTGAAATACTTAAAAAAAACCAACAAATTTAACATGAAAATTTCAGATTTATATATATTTTTATTACAAATATATTATTTAGCCCATTCAAATTTATTTTTATAATCATAAATAGAAAAAAATAGTCGAATTTAAGTATAAATATAATTATCTAAAAAAAAAAAACCTCCATTATGAGAAGCTCAATAATAAAGAAACAGAATGTCCCACCAAACAAGTAACAGGGCAAGCACCATATTCCAGAGTATGGACTGTGAAGCAAAAGAACCAATTGGGCTGTGGTGCTTTGAGAATAATGTTTTCAGTCTTTGGACTTTTCAGACTAATAATTCAAAATTGGTTGGCTGCCTTGCCCACATGCCCCATAATTTTTTTTAAAATTTTTTTTGGAAAATCAGATTTTAATTGCAATTCTAAATCCTCTCTCTCATCCTGCATGATTGATTCTCTTTGCTTTGAGAGGAAAATTGAGGCCTTGAGGGTGGACTTGGGTACAGTTGGTGATGATGACCTCACCCCAATCCTAGGTTCTCTTCAATTTCTTCTTCCTTGCTTTATATCCAATTACCTTTCTTTCTTCATTGCCTGTTTCATGTAAGCTCTAATTCTCATCATTAATCTGAAACAAACCCAATTCTGTCTCTGTGAATCTGAGGCAGGGGTTGTTCAATTTTGGAGAATCTGCAACGAGTTCCTGGTTGATTTTTTCTCTCTCTCTTTTTGTGCTGTGTAATTAGAAGCTACTACAACTGAAGAATCTTAGACAGCCATTTCAATTCCAGGTTTGCATCTGTTTGCTTCGCTTTTTCTGTTCGAGAAAGAGGATTATCTTGGTATTTGGATCGCTTTGCTTAAGTATGCCGTGGTTGTTGTACGCAGGGAAATTATTATTCATGCTCATCACTTAATTTTGAACTGCTGGATAGATTCGTAAATAATCAGTTAAGCTAGTATGCTGCCTGAGCTCTGTGGTTCAAGCTTGCTCCTAGCTCTGCCGGATGATGTGTTTGCGATTATATCTCGTTCACTTTCGCCTAGGGATATCTGTAATCTCAGTCTTTGCTGCCGGAGTTTATCTGCTCTCGTGGCCTCTGAAAAGGTTTGGCTAACCCAATGTGACTTAGTGGGTATTGTTCCTCATCGGGACCTTATTGAGTGGAGAAAGGGTGTTTCATCTTATAAGGCACTTTGTCGCTTCCTTGTTAGTGTTAAGCCGTTAATTGGAATTTGGGTTCATCAAAACCCTGAGCTAGGTAATGTGGTATATGTCATGCCTGGTTTTGTGTCTGTTGTTGGATGTCGGATAATACCACAAGAGCTTGGCCCTCTAGGAATTGAAGATGGCCCCATACTCTGGGCGCCAGTGTTTGAAATAATAGGAGACCTTGATGGTTCTATTTTATTTTTTTTACATGGAAGAGAAAAAGGAAATGACTATATTTATCCTGGTTCAGTCAAGTCTGTTGAACAGAATTGCAATGTACTATTGCTGGAGGTTGAGCCTAGGCTGCAAAAGAATGTGAATGCATTATTGCATAGTAAGAGCTTTGCTTACAATTCAGACAAGGAGACATCAAGAAAGATTTCTAGATCAAATAGTGGATTGTCAAGGTCACACAGGATGCTTGGACAGTGGGATGCTAAGGTTCCTTTTAGCCGCTTGGCTTTTTGTGACAGAAGAAAATTGATTGAGATTGTTACGAGCCAAGTTCATCAAACTGTACCTGATTCAGTAAATGGGCCACTATTTCCTCGGTTGAGGAGCGATGCAGACAACTTTCAGAAAGATATTCTGCTATTATTTGAAAGGAGATCCCTGCTTCTTCAAAATTATAAGCTTCGTGGAAGTTGTTTTGATTGGAAGGTAGCTCCGGAACTGCCTTCTGATCCTACTCAACTGCAGTTGAGTGAGATTAAGAAAAGCCTTGATCGCTCAAGTGGATTTCATAATTCTCTAAATGGGGATGGTCAAACAAAACCTATCATGAAGAAGACTCTTAGTGGGTACTTTAGGGCTAGCCTTAGACAAATATGGGGGAAGTCTCCCTCTAATGGTAGCCGCACACTTTCAAAGAATAGTTCTTCTAGCAGCGAGTCCAAGCATGCACAGCTTCATGAATTTTTAAGAGCAGGTGATACAATAGGATTGACATTGCATGCCTCTACTGTTAAGTTATCTTCTTATCGAGCATGGCCAAATATGCATGACACTCGGTTTGCATTATACAAGCTACCGATGCGGGCTCCAAGAGCTGACCAAGAGTATGCTGGTCTATGGGGTGGGACTTTTGGTTGGCCTCCTGGGAAGCCTACTGAAGATAAGCCTGGAAAGGCTTTGTTCTTTCTTTTGATCTCTTATGATGAATCTGAGGGGCAAAGACAACTTATTGCTACCAAAATATTGGAAGGAACCCACTATGTTCTCCATCCAAATGGCTCAGCAATGTTTATGGTGAATATTGATGAACCTTCAGAGGATCCATTTCCTTGGGATGTTGATGCAGATTCCATTCCTGTGAGCGTAAGACATGCATTTGCTGGTGAGGGTATTGCAAATGGGTATGGTTTCCGATATCCTGGCTCAAAGCCCGGTTCCCTTTTTGTAATTCAAAATGGTCTTCTGGCCTTCATCTGGAAGGAATCTAGAGCTGTCTTGACCATGCAGAGACTGAACTTGCAAGAGCTTCTGAAGAAAGGTGAACGGGTGCCTGCTCTACCTCCAACAGCCAACTTTTCGTATTTGACCAAGTCCTACTCAAATGTGTTTGCTGGCTTCTCAAATGCCTCAACTTGTTTGTCTTCACCAAGGTTTGCCTTCTTTAGTCTTTAAAAAAATTGTATATACTGCTTTTCTTTTTCTTTTTTCTGTTTGGTCAGTTATTGAAAGCCCTTATGCCAAGTTCATTTTAATTTATCTAATGTTCCTGTCATCTCCTATTCATTAGACCTTTTTGTCATTGACAGCTCTTTCTTCATGCTGATGTGATATGGATATCTTAGTCAGTGTAAAAGGCCTTGACATATTTATGGAATTTATAAAAAAAAATCAAATGTCCTAATAGAGGATAGGGCTGAACCAATATTAGTATATGGGAAGTGAAATGATGATATAAAATATGGTTCAGTTCCTGAATTAATAAGAGATTAACTGTTGCTGCAAGATCGTAGAGAAACAGCAAACAGGTTTCAAGATTAACTTCAGGGTCATTGCTGATGTTTCTAACTGAAAGCCATGATTTCATTACATTTTTTTTTTTCTAGGATTGAAATTAACTATGAATGTAATGAAAAATTTAGTAGACAACTCACTTATGCAGAGACTTCCCCTGTGTGTCTTTTAGATCGAGTCAACTGTTCGGCCACTACTGTTATAATGCAAAGATATTGAGTCCAATTTATACTACTTTATCTGGGTACTATGTAAATAACTAGGGGTATTGGTGGTGAAATTGAATATACTTGTTTCTCTTGTAATTTTACAGAGTTTATGCTGCCAATATTTTGTTTAAATATAATGTTATTAGTTGTAATTGGATGTTTAGTTTCTGAGATGCAAGTAGAGTCTAGTTGTTGGTTATCTTTTATGACAGCTACTAGCCTACTACTGTTTCTTTTTTACTTCTGGAAATGATGAACCATACAGTCATGACCTGATATGTAATATTCTCAGTGCCCATGAAAATGATATGGTACTATTATAAATTCTGCTCTTATATTCATAGTGCAATTTGTTGCTTATTGGCTGTTTCAATTTGCTAATTGTTATATGCTCTTGTGCTTGAGAGTGGATGTAAATTTGGAACTGTTATTGCATTTAAAATCTTCTATTGTATTATGCCACACAAGGTTTTACAAGAAAAGCAGAGAGAGAGAGAGAGAGAGAGAGAGAAAGAGAGAGAAAGAGAGAGAAATGTTGTGTAGTAACAAGTTCTCTGTTGGCTAATAATTTTTTATTAGTTAGGAGCCTTAATGAATGAAAAATGGAAGTCTCCAACCTAGTTTTGCTGATAGAATATTATAAATTCTGATGATGCACTTGTTAGCACCACAATAATGCAGTGTTCTATTTTCCATAAAATAACCCAAATTTGTTGAACCTTTTCTTCTTATTATTATTATTTTAATTTAACCATTTTGATAATCATGTTTGAATTTAAAATTGAAATGGCATTTAAAAGAAAAGAAACAAGAAGTTTATATTTGGATTACTTACAGTGTCTTTTCTGCGTCTTATTTTTCCTTGCTTCTTTCCTAGTGAAATTTTCAAATCCACCATAAGTTCACTAATTCCAAACTCAATTGTTTGCTGCTCTTTCACTCTTGATATTACTAATTTTGTTGAAAATTCACTCTTAACAACCAGGTAATCATTAAGATGGACGATCTCACCCAAAAAGACTGTAGTTTCTCCTGTGTAGTTTTTGGTTTACTCTCTTAAAATGGCTTTTTTGGCTTTTGATTTGTGTGGTTGCTGCTGTTTTGTCTCTTGGAGAATGATTGTAAATTTAGCGTTTGATTTGATTGGAGACTGGGAAGAGACTGTTATGGTCCCAGGTTGCGGATTGTGTCATGGGATGACCCATGATTGATAGAAAAGGAGCTCGTTGGAGGGAGCTTTTAACACCTCAAGACTCGAAAAGGAGAGAGTCTCAATCTCACAATTCTTAGAATAAATATACTAGTTTTATTGAATAAAATAGATTTAGGATAAAATAAATAGAAAATATGATAAGATAAGATAATGGGAAATCTGAAAAGAAACTACTAGATAAATAAAAAGGAGATTTACTAGTTAGTCTCTGAGTATTGCCATTATTAACAAATCAGTCTCTATATTTTTAAAAATCTATTAAAACATCTTTATATTTTCTCTCCGTCATTGAAATAGTCATTATATCCTCTTTTCCGTTAAAAATAGATAAAGGATGAGAGAGAAAATTTTTAAAATCTAATTTTGCTCTCAAATAAAATCCCTTATTTAGTCCTTGGATATTGCTATTATTAACAAGTCAGTCTCTATATTTTCAGAAATATATTAAAACGTCCTTATCTTTTCTTATATCTATTAAAATGTCCTTATCGTTTCTTTCCGTCAACGAAATAGTCCCTTCTCTTCCTCCTCCTCAAAAAAGAAGAAAAAAGAAGAAGAAGAAGATGATGATGATGAAGGAGAAAAAGAAGAAAAAGAAGAAGAAAAAGAAGAAGAAGATGATGATGATGAAGAAGAAGAAGAAAAAGAATCGCCTCCTCCTCCTCCTTCTCCTTAAAGAAGAAGAATAAAAAGAAAAATCGAAGAAGAATCAAAGAAGAAGAAGAAGAAAAAGAAGAATCAAAGAAGAAGAAGAAGAGGAGGAAGAATCGATGAAGAAGAAGAAGAAGAGGAGGAAGAATCGATGAAGAGGAAGAATCGATGCAGAAGAAGAAGAAGGAGGAGGAGGAGGAGAAGAAGAGGGGTAATTTGATCTTTTGCTATATTTTTAACTGTAGAAATAGACGGAATGACTATTTTGTTGATGGAGAGAAAAGATAAGGACGTTTTAATAGGTTTCTGAAAATGTAGGGACTGATTTGTTAATAATGGCAATACCCAGGGACTAAATAGTAAATCTCCCTAAATAAAATCTGTTTGTTATGGATTTTGTCTATCCATTATTTATAACATCATCAAGCTCAAATGTGAGATATGCAACATGAAAATAAAATAAAATAATTGATAGACTCTCTTGTAGTTTCAAATTCAAGACAACATTATCAACTAACTAATATTTTTTAAATTCGGGTGTCTGGATCAAAGGTAACTTCACTTGAAACTAAATCAAGTTCATTTGAAACATGATCTACTACGTCTACTCTTGTAAGTTTCAGAATGTAGGATGATAATGTACCATTTGTGCCGTCACACGATGAAAAGTTGAGTTTGTCATTTCGGAGCACCGTAGGTACTTCTATCTTCTCATTCGCTTATTGGCCAAAATTTGATTGGTTGCAGCTCGATTTATCTTGATTTTGGATTTTGGTTCAACCTCCTATTGAAGGTTCAGACTAGTTCAGAAATCTGCTGAGTTAAGTCATTAAGTCATTCAAACGTCCATCAAATTGTTGCATGAAAGAATTCAACTTATCTTCTAGATTTATTGAAATACCTGTGATGCTCTGATACTAAATTATTATGGTCCTAGATTGCGGATTGTGTCATGGGATGATTGATAGGAAAAGAGCTCATTAGAGGGAGCTCTTAACACCTCAAAGACTAAAAAAGGAGTCTCAATTTTATAATTCTTAGAATAAATATGCTTGTATTATTAAATAAAATAAACCCCTTTTATAGTGGCGGTTCTAATACTCCTAATTAAAGTAGAAGTCTAATACTAGTAACCATTAGATCTAGGATAAGATAATAAAAAATATGGTAAGATAAGATAATGAAAAATCTGAGAAAAAACTATTAAATAAATAAAATATGTTTGTTATGGATTTGGCCTATCCATAACTATAACATAGTTGTTATGGTCCCACGTTGCGGATTGCGTCATGGGATGATTGATAAGAAAGGAGCTCCTCAGAAGGAGCTTGTAACACCTTAAGACTCAAAAAGGAGAGAGTCTCTATCTCACGATTCTTAGAATAAATATGTTTTTTTGGCTTTTGATTTGTGTGGTTGCTGGTGTTTTGTCTCTTGGAGAATGATTGTAAATTTAGGGTTTGATTTGATTGGAGACTGGGAAGAGGCTTTCATTGCTATTGCTCTTACCATGGAAGAGAGAATGGAATACCATGAGTTATCGACTAGTGAGAATGATCAAATAAAAAGATATGAATTTTGTCTGATTGTGTGTTGCACCAGTTAAGATATGCAGGACCTTCTGTTTTTTCTAGTTATTTCTTACTTCTTTTTAAAATTATTTTACATCCCTAAGGTATGTTAAATTAACACTTATCTTCCTCTATTTTTTAAAACTCAACTATTTAATCTTTGTATTTTGATTCCTTCAAATTGGAAGTCTCTGTTTAAATTTTTTGTTAATCATCTTTGAACTAACCAAAATACCCTTAAATATACAGTATGCTTTAATACTTGGATTATATCAAAATTAACACATACAACCCTTAATTTCTCAAAAATAAATAGTTTAAAATAGTTTTCTTTTTTTGTGTTGCTATACACACACACACAGAGAGAGAGAGAGAGAGGTGGGGGCATGCAGATAGAATTATGAATTTTTGTATAAATGTCTAGAATTTCTAATTGTATTAGATTTTTGTTTATAATACTTAGGAATTGAATATGGATTATTTTTGCTGTTATCACCTTAACATCAAAATGAGTTCATAATGCAATGGGCATATCAACATTTACGATTTTACTGTTTGGTTTGTGAAAAGTCCATGGGATTTGGGAAGGTGTCGCATGCCATAGCAGTAGGAGGAGTTATTTTTCTTTTTACATTACTTTGTTTTTGCAGAACTAATATTTCTGTCTTTGAAACACAAAAAACAGTAAAATTTTGTTGGCTTCCATATATACACGCATAAGGTAGCAAAAGAAGTGATACTTTTCAGTATTGTTTCATCACAATTAATTTTGCATGCTTCATTCCTGATAATGCGTTTCTATATAACCTTTTATAGCCATTTAATTGATTCTACATTCTTTTTTTTTTTTTTTTTGGGGAGGGGGGGGGGGGGTTAAAATCTAGAATGATAGTTTGCAATGTCTAGGGATTGTACAGCAATTACTGTAAACATGTAGTTGATGAGCTTCTGAGATTTGTTTGTTGTCTGACAGGCAAAGGCATTAGCAGAACATTCATGGATGTCCAAACCGGAGCACAAAGATGAAAAGGTTTTAGCACCATTGATTTGGTTGGTCATGCAAGTTTCAGCATTCTTGATTGGTGCTAATGATCCACTTCCTTTATTGGTGACTGATGATCAAAATGCTCTTGAATGCCGCTCATTTCTCTAAAGAACCCTTGTTCTCTTGAATGACAAGGGTCATGGTGATTACTAAGTATCCCACATGAGAATTAGATTATTTTTATGACAAATAAACGTTAGGTATAAGGTGAAAGTAGATGTTTTCCTGGTAAAAGTGAGAAAGATAAAAGTATCTAAAAATGAAATGCATTTGAAATTAAAATAGGGAACAAAAACCTCCTTTTGTTTGAGGTAATTAATGGTGTATTGTACCTGAATTGTAATTGGTTTTTATCACAAATGGTGATTTGTTGAATACATTGCAGCTATGGTAATTTTGCTTTATTTATAATCTTTTCCTCTTTTTGACCACTCTCAACTCCTAGCTTTCGCTCGATTATTAAATAAAAATATTTAGATATTTTAATATGATAATATCATTTTTAAATAAAAATAAATAAAAAATAAAAAATATGCCTACATATATTGTTAAGTATATTATCAAGAGAATTTTGAGGCCTACTATAATTATAAAACAAAAATAATAAAACGTTTGTGTGATAGGGAATATGAGTTATGTCCTTTACCAATTATATTTGCTTTTTTTTTTTTGGTATATTTTTTTCTCTATATATTATTTATTTGAATTTAAATTTTAAAAATCTTATTCTCTAGTTTTGCTGTTTGGTAATTATTTTTAAAATTTATTTTTAAAGTGAGATAGTAAAATCTTTTGAACCGTAAATGCTATTAATTTAATCTTTTCTTCTATAAATACAATGGTTTATAAAAAAGGTTTTTAGAAGTAATGGGTAAGTAATGCTATTGTTTTGATAAAGAAAAATAAGGCTTTTAATTGGGAGAAATTTTTTGTATATATAAAAGTGAAAATAATTAAAGTCTAATGCAATTGTTAAATGTATCTATAATAATTTATCATTTACGGTAAATAATTAAAATTAATTGAGTTTATTATTCACATGAATTATAGAATTATACAAAGAATAAATTGATTTAGAAAAGAGTTTTTTTTTGTATAAGCTTCATTTGATGATAAATATATTTTAAAAAGTTTTAAATTCGAATTAAATCCCTTGTTTTTTTATAAAAAAGAGCTTTTTTTTTCTTTAAATTCATTGATTTTTATAAAACAAATTAATTAAAAATTCCGAAATTTATTTTTTTAAACCTAATATTTTTCATTTACCCGTTTACATTAATTTTTTTTTTTTTTTTTTTGTTTTTGGAGAACGTCCATTTGATTATATATATGTGTGTGTAAAGTTGCCAGTTTTTGTTCTTCAAACGTAAATTTTTGCGTCCCCTTCGAGAAAGCGACTCTGCAATTCGTCTTCACCTTCCTTAGAGCAGCGGACTTTTATATAAGGTAAAGCTCAATTGTCCATCTTGCGCAAATGCACAGATACATCTCAAAATTGTCAGCGTGCAGTTCTTCATTAATCTTACCCTAATTCTGTAGGTAAACTTAATCCCACCCATCTGTCCCCCTTTGCCCCCATCCCAAATTTTATGGGTTGTCTTGAGTTGATTGTTTCATTGTTTATGCCTTTTCATTTTTATGCAACTGCTTTACTTTGCACTCCATTTTGATGTATTGTCTGTTTTCTGCATTTCTCATGGGAGAGAATGAATCCGTTTAAATTATAATTGGCTTTTGTTTCTTGCTATTAATATAATAAGAGAAGACCATGTGTAATGACTATGATTGCATGGGATTGTGCAACTTCTTGAATTTTTTTGCCAATTTTATTTGAGACTTCATTTTTATTTTTTAATTCTTCGATTCCTAATTATAGAATCCATTGATAACTTTGCGTTAATGTTGATAAAATGAATAGATTACCTGTTAATTAGTTGTTTCTTACAGAGGACTGGGTTTGCTTCCTTTCTCACCACATATACCAATTTCTTATAGGTTTTTGCTTTCCTTCGTTTGCTGCATTCATCATCTCAATCCACAGCCAGGTTCTTCACTCAATCCCTCATCTCCTCCATCTATGCTTATTGCTGGCCTAAGTTATAAATTAATGGTTGAGTTCTCTTGCTTTGGGCTTTCTTTTATATATTTTCTAATATTATACGGAGACTTCTGATTGTGAATCCTGTTTTCTTATGATTTGTTGGCACGGGGTCTGTGTTCTGTTTCTTTTGCAGTGAAGAAGAATTGGGTTTTACAAGGTGGGGATACCTAGGAAAGAGAAGAAGTTGTCCTGCCCACAAGGTATTTGTATGTTTGTCTAGCTAGGCATGGGCGAATCTTTAGGCTTATAGCTGTTTGCGACTGTATTTTCTTTTTCTAGCTATGGTAATGGATGCTATTCATTTGCTTAATCAATTAATTGATTTTTTTTAAAGAAAAACCTATCTTTGCTTACTGGCCCTTCTTATTGAACCCTAGCGTTAATTGGATGGATCAATGATAAGTTTTGCTGGATTTTCATGATGATTTAAAAGTTTCTGATGTTGAATGGAATGGGGTAAATGTGATTATTAGTTCTTCATGTCATGTAATAATCTTATGCTGAATTGATGATTTCTTGCTCTCATATTTGTTAGGTATTGTCTACTAGTACTTGTTTTGCTCCATAGCTCCTATTATTTCTGCTTTTGAGGCTTTGCACAATTTCCCAATTGCATGATGGTTCAGCCCATGAGCAGCACCACAACCTGCACTGCCATAATGAGACAAACATCATCGTCTTCTTCCACTATCACCACCACTGTCACCATGGAAAATCCTGGCCAACAACAGCAGCAACAACAACCTCAATCTCTGGTTTTGCGGCTAAATGTCTGTTCGGATGGGAGTGAGGAAGGAGGAAGTAAGGGTAAGGGGGGAGTAATTCGGAAGAAGAAGAAGGTCACTTGGAAAGAGGGCACTGTTGACAATGAGTTCATGAAGAAGAAGAGCTCCAAAAAATGTTGCATCTTCCATAAGGAAAAGCCCTTTGATGAAGATTACAGCGATGATGATGATGATCATAATCATGATCACAAATCTGATGGCGCCTGTTCTTCCAAGGGCAATTGTGGCAATTTGAATTCAGTGGCTGGTTGATTGCATTTTTCTTTGTAAGTATTGAAATGATTTCTTTTAACAAAACAAGTATTGGGATATTGATTACTGTTGATATTAATTGTGTTGGTCAATATTAGCTTTCTAATATTTGGAAATGTTTAGGATTTTGGATTCCTTAACAAAAGATTTTCTTCCTGAATCTTTTATTAATTTAGCAAAATTGATTTGATGTTTGTTCAGAGGTTTAGATTACCCATAATGGCTTTAATTTGAATACAGCTTGCTCGTAACGGTTTAGCTTAATTCAACAAATTGATATTGGCATTCAATGGGAAGTCAATCCACCTAAAATGGACAATGGCTGAATCGGCATAAAAAAGAGAGTTTAATGGATCTTGTCTTGATTTATCTCAACCGCAAACGTTTTTAGATACAAAATGGACAGAACATATTTAAGATTAAGCCCTAACGAAGCAATGGGTCTCCATGTCTCAAGTGGGGCTCACTACGCCTGCCGACACTGAAATTATTCATTTCATATTTTTTATTTATTTTTATTACATAGAACATCTCATATCATCTTTGCATTGCTTTTATATGCTTCAGAATCATCTTAAATTTTCATCATCGGACTTTTCACTACCTCGGATATGTAAGTTCCCGGGGATAGCAAAATTTGGGGTTTACAAGTACCCTGCTTTATTATTATTATTATTTAAAAAAAAAGATGCATAAATTCTTTAGTTTGTGTAAAATTCTCATTCACTGCATCTTCTCCTTTGTTGACACTGGCTTCACTGTTTTCTTTCTTATTTTGAAACTTGAAATTTCATTAGTAGTTATCTGTAATTTGCATTTATTGCATTTAAAATTACAGTCTTTGATGTGTTCAATTTTTATCAAATGAGGTTTTGAGAATGAGATATGCCGTATTTTGTTAGAACTTATGACTTCTTCCCCTTTCTTGGGCCTAGCTCTTCCATGATATGCTCTCCTTTGTGACACTCACCCTCTTTGGTCTCTGACTTTGGTTATGAAAATTTTTTTACTAAGATTTTGGCCCTTGATTTTGAGTAGAAATCTCTAACTTTTGGTTTTCATTTTCTTGAAATTCCTTTTGCAGGATTTCTCATGTGTCTCTAGCTTTATTAATGCCAAAGATTCTTATGATAAATAGGGAAGTTGACAGTTTCTGGAATAATTCTATTGGGAGTTGTATTTTATTGTTATGTATGGTTATAATGCAAGTGGAGCGATGCCTATGATTAGATTGCTAACAACTGTTATCCAAAGCTCAGTATGATATTAGAAGAGATGAGTGATGGAGTTCAATATGGCACTGTAAACCTCATTTGTTAAGTAGTTTATCATGTCCAAAGGGCACTTGAGATTGTCAGCGCTTTTTCATGTTGGATTTGGTTTTGTTGTTATTTCAAATTGTATGATTTAAGTTGATAGAACCATTTAAACATGACTGATTTCTAATGTGAATAAATAATTAGTTAGTTACCGTTGTCAGCAAAAACTTTGAAATGGCATTGAGAAGTGGAGTAGATGAGCTACGCTGACCAAAGATGAAAACTTTGATCATACATTCCCCCTCCTGATTTAGACTTTCTGGCTTGATTTTTGTATTCATCCAGAATGTTAATTGTTTTTTCACTCGTTTGGTTGAAAAAAAAAAAACAAAGGAAGACAATGTTGCAGGCTCAGCATCTCAAATGTATTGGTATGATTGGTGTGATGTGAGTAGCTACTATTATGCTAAAAGTTGCTACAAAATGGTGGGTGGTAAAGGTTGCTTGCTAATGGATTTTTCTACACAACTGATTGACAAGTAAACTTCCTTGCCTTTCTTTCTGAGATGGGATGAGATCGCAGATGTTTATAAATAGCGATTGCAGAAAGCAAGATGATTATAAATAGCGAATGAAAACAAAATCAAATAATTTTTTTTTTTATAAATGGTCTTCATTTTAAAGAAAAAACTAATTTAAGGAAATTTATAAATTTTGGTTACCAAAGTCCTGTACATGTTTTTATATATACGTATGTTAGCGTGTGTAATTTCTATTTTTAATATTTGTACGTATTTTGATTTTGGTGATTTTGTTAGTGAGTTCATTTATTCCAGTTTGATCAAAGATGTTGGAATTGGTATAGAGGAAGGATGGGGAATTCTTTTGGATAGCCTGCTGTTACAGTAGGGAGGCCTTATATCTCAGAGGACATTGTGCACTTATTACAAAACAATCCTCCGAGGATCGACCAAGCAAAATGAATTTTTATTTTTAATTTATTTTAAAAAAAGAAGATTATCTTTTTATATTTGTTCCCGTATTCTCTGCTATGATTTTTTATTATGTAACTAAAAAATATTTCACCAACGCTTAGTTATTAAGATCAAACAAGAGATGCTCACTAATAACTAACTGTTCATCTTACTGTGCCTAAGTAGATGGAAGCTCTGGAACAGAAAGGGATGTTGCTGCTGCTGATAATTATTTATTGTGTTTAAGAAAATCATTTTTAAAAAATAATAATAATAAAAAAAAACTTGCTGTTGCTACTGAGTTGTGCAATGCGCAGCACAACCATTATTTATTTGTCAAAGTCAAGACTCCATGTTAAACCACGAGTCACGCTGCTCGGCTTAAATTGGAAATTAAATTTAAACGATGATTTTAGTTGTTCCCCTATTCTTCGTCTAGCACCAAATATGTCTTCCATACTCCCAATCATCATCTATCTATTTGCTCTCTTCACCCACTCCCACTCCCAATCCCAATCCCAATCCCAATCCCAATCCATTTCTTCCCCCACCATATGCATCATCGGCAGCGGCATCGCTGGCTCCTCCCTTGCTCACTTTCTCCGCAGTTACTCCCCTCCCAACTCTCCGTCTTCCGCCGCTCGTATACTCCTTTTCGAGCGAAACGACATCGTCGGAGGCCGCATGGCCACTGTCACAATCTCCGGTGAGACCTTCGAGGCCGGTGCCTCCATTCTTCATCCATTGAATTATCACGCCTCCAATTTCACTAGATTGCTTAATTTGAAACCAAGGACACCTCCCACTTCTGAGAGCTCTTTGTCTCTGGGTATTTGGAATGGTAGCAAGTTTGTGTTCAAAACAGTTACTTCTCATTCTAAGAATCCGTTTGTGCAGAAGATAGTCTCCTTTGCTAATTCTCTTTACATGTTATTGCGCTACGGCTTCTCGCTTTTCAAAATGAACAGCTTCGTTGAGGTTATTTGTACTAATGATGAGTTTATTTTCGTTTCTTTTGTAAATAAAAAACAAGCTATAGGTCATTGTTGTTTGTGATGCAGGTTACTGTGAATAAGTTTTTGAAGTATTACCAGAGCTTTGAAACGAGACCCACTTTCGAGACTGTAGATGAGATGCTTAAGTGGGCTGGTTTGTACAATCTAACTACTTGCACTTTACACGATGAATTGGTGAATGTTGCATTGACTCCTCTATTGGTTCAAGAACTTGTTACCGTAAGCATCGCAACGTTGTTTCCTTCAAATTAGCCTGGCATTTTCTTAGTTATAACGCTCTTTTGATTCATATTTTATTTTCTTTCCTCATTCCTATAAAAGTCACTTCGATTCTAAAGTAATAGAAAGCCTTGGGTCATAAAATCAAATAAAGAAAATTTTGAACTTGTATTTCTTTCACGATCTTGAGATGGAGAAAAGGAAAAAAAAATCCAGCAAATTATTAGAACCGCTGCTTTCGTTGTACTTGAGAAGCCTGAATACACGTTATCTAATAGTGGAAGGATCTAATTATAGGTTAGGGTCTTTGGGAAATGAGAGTTGAACTGATGAGGATGGGAATTGGGAAGATGCTCCAAATGGAAGAAAGGAGAAAGGAACTAAAGAAAATGGACGTGAATCAGATTCTGTTTTTTATATAAAGTAATTGTTTGCCTCGGTAGCTTGGGGGGTCATATTTCTAACCTCCTAGATAAAGGGCTGAAGCATTGTTGACAGTCGAGATGGTGTGATGATCAGCCATGCTATGATCATGGTGAGGCAATTGGACAAGCGAGAAGGTCATCTTTCCAAAAGTCAAAACTTATATGGGTGTTAGCTCAGCTCATAAAATTAGAAATGAGTATAAAGAAAAAAGTAATTTCTGTTTAATTTTTCCTTGAATGTGGGGATGCCTCTCCATACATTTGCTGGTGGAATTTTCTGTTAAAGTTCCAATCTTTTGCAACCAATTAATTTTTAATAAACTTCAGAGCGTACAGATTCTTACTTGTCCTGTTGTCAATTCAAAAGCACCAGCTTCTTTTTTGTTTTTTTGTTTTTGTTTTTGTTTTTGTTTTTTTTGTTTTTTTGTGTTTGTAATCGACACTGGGACCTCAGTTGTTGTTCTTAATACAGCATGATTTCTTTGTGCATAACATTGTTTGTCTTAGAACCTGCTTAAAGCTATACTCATTCGTGTTGGATATTGTAAGATTTTTTGGTGCCCACTTTTCAGATTTGTGTGCAGTGATTCAGTTGCAACTGATCAAAAATTTTTGTTAGCCAATCAACACGGATTGGAGTTTCATTATCAAACTGAAATAGAGTGAAGTACAGTATATGCTTGGAGCTTCTGGAACAAGATCCTTATTTATTTTGTGATATGGGATGTGTTGAATAGGCTTTTGGTCATAGTTGGTGATCAAGAGGTTTCTTAATGTAAGAAATTTTTAGTTGGTTTGGTTTGAAGGCTTTGATAAGAAGGAAGTATTCACTTGCTTTTTTTTTTAGTAATATGTGGCATTCTTTGGAGCATAATATGGTGTGCATATAAAAAGTTATATTTGCTTAGACATTTTAAATTATTTCAAAAGATATGTCTATGGTTACATGTCAGGACATTTTTTTTAAATAATGACTATTTTACATATTGGCTATATTGTAATACCCAAACTTGCTTTTTCTTCCTTCTCTTCTTCTTTTAAATTTTTAACAAATGGAATTTACCATTTATATTTGCTATATTTGTAACCCAAATTCACATTTTCTTCCTTTTCTTCTTCTTTTTAATGTTTTAACCTTGTTTTGGAATTTACAATTGCTTCTCATAGAAGGCTATGTTCCTTCTCTGTTGCCAGATGCCATCACAGCAGCATTAATGAGCAGAAAAAACCCATTCAAAAAGTATTTGATTAAAAAAAAGGGGCAACACTCTTCAGAGGCTTTGAGAGGATGAATATTGCATCAATTTTCCTATTTGATATTGTTAATAAACACCTAGCTAGTGCATGGCATTGTCACATGGTTATGAAGGCATTTAGGAATTTTTTTGTAAAAATTTCCATGTGGATTTTCAAATTATTGTCAATTTGAACATATGTTGTGATTGCACCAAGACATAGCCCATAGGATATGCTTTAACAATTGAAAAATTCTATGATTTATGATTACGGGTAACTCAATCGTTGGAATTTAGTTGTCCTATTACTTTTTCATTAGCATAAATTTAAAAAAAGGAAGATAAATTGCTGGACTCTATCAGTTCTTGTATTTGTTAGTATAACAGTATATAAGGAAAAAGGAAAAGAAAACAGCAGAAAAGGGGAAAAAAGATACTGTTGTTCTCAGCTTGTTTGTCAGCAGCAAGGAGAGGACAGATTTAATTTTTTACAATAAGTATATCTTCTTCTTGTCTTTGAAAGAATGTGGCATACATGATAACTGTTTTTCTGGGTTGGTCATTTTTCACTTTCAAACTGTATTTTTATGCATGTTTTCAATTTTTGGCCAAAAATGGAACCAATAAACATCATATTTTCTCAACTAGAGAGACTCCCTTTTGTTTGAATTCTTTTTTCATTGTCTGGAGAGTCTGTTTTGGTTCAAAGATAAGAACAAGACAAATATCATTTATTGCAGGTAGGCAACGGTATCTGTGTCCTCTTAGCAAACAGTTCCACACTGGCATGTAATATTATGTTAAAACTGAAATTTTGCTGACCTCTTTGTTTCTCGAGTTGTTCTTTTATTGAACTTGTCAAGGCAGAAGCACATGCAGCAATGAAGTAGAATACTGGTTCTTGTGCACTCTGAAAACTGAGAATGTTGTTGAAACTTATTGACATTATGCCAAAATTTGGAAATTGATCAGAAGTGGAATAGTTTTGTTGACAAAAATGTTATTACAATTTGATATTTTGTTGAATTATGTGCAGGTCATTACAAGAATTAATTATGGTCAAAGTGTTTATATCAGTGGACTTGCCGGAGCAGTTTCCTTGGCAGGGTCTGGTGGAGGTTTGTGGTCCATTGAAGGAGGGAACCGGCAAATGGCTAGTGGGCTAATTAATAGATCAGATGTTGAATTGCACCTCCATGAAGAAATATATTCCATCTTTAATCTGGGGGAATATTATGAGCTGAGCTCTACTAAGGGAAGGAGTTACATGTGTGAAGTCACAGCTATTGCTACACCACTAGATGAGTTGAATATTCAATTTACACCTCCAATATCAATTCCTGAGCGTCATTTACAACACACACATGCAACTTTTGTGCGGGGCCTCCTAAACCCTGTAAGTATCCTCTCAATTATGAATATTATAGTACCATTGAAACTTTCCATTAAAGAAATGCCTAATATTTTTTTATTGTTGTTTCACCTACAGCATTTCTCTGCATGCTTTAATAGATCCTATTTCCTTTATTACAAATTCTGATGTTCTACTGTGTACGAAGGGATACTTTGGCCTGCAAACTGTATCAGAAATTCCAGAACTGGTGGGCACCATTGAGGAGCCTGACCTTCCATTCTCAAGCATTTCTGTTCTCAAGCAACACAATGAGACTGATATGACTTACAAAATATTCTCTCGGAAAGCAATGCCTGATTCATTACTTGAGAGCATTTTTAGGTAGCGTTTTCAACATAGTGGAGATGAAACATTAAAAAGTTCCTTGAAATTGCATAAATAGCGTTTTCAGTTTCCAGAAGTTGTTTTATGCCATTGCAGAATATGCTTATTATTCCACTACTAACGCACTTCTAGTAAAATCAATATAGCTTGTAATCTGGGAGGATCTGTGATAATGACACTAGAAGTCTTACAAGAAAACTTATTAGGACTTAATTTTAAAAGGGGTATACATTTAGGACTTCTGGTGCCATTATCACAGTGGGGATTCAATTTCACTTCATGGCTTCTAAGCTTTAGGCCTTGCTTAAGACCCAAGGCATCCCTGGCAAAGATGTATTCAACATGATGCAGTTTTAAATTTTTGGTTTATCCTTGCAGAAGGAGAAAACAAATTTAAAAGACTTTGCATTTAAGCTTTTTGTCCTCTAAACCCAGTCTATAGTCACCTCTAGACTGCACCTAGGGCCAAGGATAGAACACCCTTGTTAAACTACCTATAGAAAACCTGTTTTAACTGTTATGTACTGATAATTTACTGTTGCTGCTTACAGTGTGAGGAAGGAGACTATAAGAATAAACTGGGCTGCTTACCCTCATTATAAAGCTCCTGAAGTATTTGCCCCTTTTATTTTGGATGGTAAGCAGTTGTACTATGCGAATGCCTTTGAGAATGCAGCTAGCACCATGGAAACAAGTGCCGTGGCAGCTGAGAATGTAGCACGACTCATCCTGTCCAGACATTTCGGCGAGGGATCCTCAAGGTCATCCAACTTAATGAGCTCCTTTTCTGATGATAAGTTGTTGCATTCAGATTTGTGATTGAAATGTGTAAACACAACGGGGCTGTGAATAAGGTAGGAGAGTGTAAAAGGGTTCTTCTATAATACACTCGGATACCCAGGTGTCGGTGCCCCGTTTGAGACAAAATCACCAGTAAAATTTATAAGATCTTATGGTGTGAGCAAAGAATTGTGTCAAAAGGCCTTTGAAGTTGTATCAAAGGATTTCGGATGTTGTGCCAAATGTAGAGAGTATGACATCAGAATACCTATGTGGTTACTTTGTTAAATAAAATTCTACTTAATCAAGCACTCGACTTTCATTTTTTCAATTTATTAAATTTAAATTAAGTTTAGAAATTAGTAAAGTAGGGAAATTGAAGGGGGAAATGATAAATATTTAAGTATTTTAAAATTATAGGAATTTAAAAAGCTTTTCTAAGTAATTAGGAGTATTAATAATTTATTTAAGCTAAAAAATAATAAATAACTAATGAGTTTTAACTTGTTCGTATAATAGTAAAAAAAGAAAAATAAAATTGTAATAAATGTATTTTATTTTTCATGAAATTATAAAATAGAATATACTGTTTTCTTTTTAACTCATTAGTTTAATTAAATTTATATCTAAAAATTTCACGATGAAAAACGAACAAAAAACATACTGGTTAAACAACTCAGATTTATAATTATTATTATTATTATTATTATTATTACTATTATTATTATTACTTAAAAAAACACCTAGGCCTTTAAACGACGCACCGCCGCGTGTTTCAATTTTTTTACATTTTGAGTCGGGTTTTGAGTTTGGCCCGTCAGGCTTTTTTTTTTTCGGGTGTGGGGTTTAGCTCCAAAATGTTTACCAAAATGCTGTTAAAGAGCGGAGACTAGACTAGACGGACAAAAGAGAGAAACAAGAGAGATCATTAGCAATGTCTGGCAGAGGAAAGCGGAAGGATGACGAGTGTGCATCGGATGATAACTCGGAGGGCCACGCTCCTCCCAAGAAATCTTCTAAGACTGAGTCTGCTGACGACTCTGACGACATAGTCGTTTGCGAGGTGCGAGTTTCTTTTGTTATTCCTCTATTTATGCACGCCATGGGGTGAATCTAGGGTCTATGATTATTTTTCTTGGTTTCTAGATATCAAAGAACAGAAGAGTGACAGTGAGGAACTGGCAAGGAAAGGTCTGGATAGACATTCGCGAGTTCTATATCAAAGATGGCAAACAATTGCCTGGCAAAAAGGGTACCTCTTTTATCTCCCTTTTTTCTTTAGGGTTTTAATAATATTTTAATCTAAATCAGACTTATGGCTAGGGATGTTCCTGGTGATGCTGAGCATAAACTGGTGGCAACTTATGTTTCGAATTCGATAAGACTTTTACTGACGTTTTAACTGAATATTGATTTGTATAATGTAATCTACCGGGTGTCTCAGTTACTTATGGAGGTTTCATCTCAATATTCCATACGATTTAGCAATTTTAGTTAATCATAGTTGAAGTCATACGTTTAAACATAGTTGCTAATATAGTTTTATTATACTTACAAGTTTTAAGAAGGAAAAGAAGGGTCCTTCAAATTTATCTTTTCAAAGTTCAACTTCAATTAAACTATGGAAACCGAAGATGTTATGATTTAACTTTTGATGATTCTCTGTTCAGTGCACTAACATGTGGACTAAGATTGAGAATAAGGCAATAAGACAATATATTTAGGGTTTATCTAATGGAATGTTCTTTTCCATGTGTGCAATATGTGCTAATGTAAATCTTTGAATTCTTAGTCCTGTATGTTTTATGAATTTGTCTATAATTGTGAATTGGATTGTGACTGAACTGAATGAAGGCAAAACATGATTCCATTTAATTTTTATCTAAAGAGATGCCCAAGATGTTAGAGTAATTAATTTGATGAGGTACATTTTACCAAGGTGATCTTAAGGTGAATTTGGAAAAAGAGTTGATTCTAGTGGTGAAGGCATTGATGAAATTATTTTGGTGAGAGCATTGGGTTGCATGGTAAAGTTGTTTCTTTTGACTTATCTAGATCTTCCTTTACATCAGTCAGGGAAAAATCTGTATAGGTCCTTACAATGGAAACATTGGGGAAGAGGCTAGCAGGATATGAAAGGCCATATACCCTTGAGGACACTCACTAAGATTACATGCTTTTATCCTTGTACTTTGTTATGTATCCCTTTTCGCAATCTTCAGTTTAATGACAAAGGGAAGATTTCTTACTGCTAGTACAGAAGAGCTGAAGTACATCTGTATTGCATGCAAGTTGATCATATATGAGGGGATGGAGGTTCTTTTATAAAGCATGGAACAGAGAAATGTTGGGTTCTGTTACAGGGAGCTCATTTCTTTGTCGAAGGCTTTGGTTGATGATTGATGTTTAAAAAATTTTTATTGGCTTCTTTAACCAAACCCAGTAATTTAGTTTTCTTCATCATGCTTGAGAAAGGTCAGGTTATTGATTCTAGCTGTGAAATATGCTATTGCTAAAGCATTTCATTACCACTAATATGATGAAGCCAAAGGCCTACATATTGGCATCAGGGCCTGCCTACTGTCTGTCTTAGCAGTGTTGTTAGATTCGTATGACTGTCAATTCATTAGTCTAGTGATATGAGTTGTGAATCAGGAGTAGCTAAGAATCATAAAAGAATTGCATGAACTAAATCTGGAAGTATTAAATGTTTATTACCTTTTAGTAAAGCTCATAGGAAATGCCTATGTGTATATTACTTTCAGATGATTTTTCAAAAGTTGTCTAAAGCTTACAATTTCATTCAATTCTCGATTCTTGATCAAAAAATTATAATTTTGAATTTTTGATTCTCAATTCGACAACTGTGTCTTAGTTCCTTGCTTTTCATCAACAAGACCTTGAGTTCTGTTAAATTCCCCCCACCTCTGAAGCTAGTTTTTGGAGGTGATTTAGGCACAGCCCATTTCTTATTAGGTCCTTTCATAGCTGAACTCAGCCGTAACCTATACAGTTTGTTTAAGAAGCTAAATTTTCTCTTGCAGTTATATGTGCAAGTTAGTAGTTTATATTCCTTGGTTTAATAATCTCATCTGAAGGTCTACATGTTGGGGAATTCCAGCATCATTAGGTTAGCCATTAAGTGCTTTTTTTGCTTTGGAAGCCTGGGCAGTGAAAATGATTTGCACATTTGGGTTGAGGTAGATAAGAAAAGGGGAAGAAAGAAATCTCATCATTTTTTTGGTTATTATTTTTATTTCCTTTCTTTATACCATGCCTTCAACATTCTGACACGCAGACATGTTTGTATTTTGATCCAGGTATATCGTTAAGTGTGGATCAGGTACAATCAATCAAATTTGATGCTTTTTCTGAATGATTCTAGTTTTAAAATAGTTGTTTTGATTTTTTTTGCCAGATAGTTGTTTTGATTTGGTTTTCTTCTTGTATAGTGGAATGTACTCAGGGATCACGTTGAAGAAATTGACAGGGCACTTGCGGATTCTTAGGATCGTTGGCGATGGCGGTAGGTTGTAGTTCCAAGGATTTAGGTTCTTTTTGTTTTGTTTGCAAGGATGTGGGATATAGTAGGCAGATGTCCTTTCTGTATTTGCTTGAAGTTGACAATTACGTTTTGCTTAGGCTATTAATCATGTAGTGGCATGTCAGAATACCATTTGACTAACGTATAGCCTAGTTGTGTTATTAATTACTTATCAGTGTTTTTGCCTTGATATGGTTGATGTGTCTCTGGATACTAGTCGTCTACCCCAGCGCCCAAAGTTTCCAGCAGCCACTTCTCAGAAATTAACATAAAATGCAATGAAATGCCCCATGCAGGAACTGCGAATAACCTATTGGAACTTGGAACCACGGTGAGCATTGAGGCTCGATTTCATTTCTTTTTAAGCAAAAAAAAAAAAAAAGTAATAATAACATTATAGGAATCTTGTATTAAATTAAATTCATTTAATTGTATTAATTTTGCACAACCTAAAAAATCTCGTGCTGGTGGTTGTGCATCTTGTAAAGACAAGGCCAATTCAGTAGCTAAATTATCAGGGATAAAGCATGTTCGAGTGATCACAGACCCTCAAAACGCTATGGACGATATTTTGTCTTTTATTGCAGCCAACTGAACTAAATTTAAAATAAGTCATGAAAAAGTTATGTTTAAGTTTTATTTTAATTTTTAAATTATACTTTGATATTTAATAATATATCTAATTAATATGTCCATAATAAATGTTATTTATTATATTTATTATTATCACCAGCCTCCAACGCTTACTAAAAATATAATTACTCGAATGAAATTTATTATTGAATATTAATAATATATAATAGTAAATATTAAAATTTTTAATTTTCTTTTTAATATAATTAAATTTGATGATACATAATTTTATATCTGATTAATATTTGAAATCTTTAAATTTCTTACTCTAAAATGAAAAATTATACATATTAATTAGATTTCTAATTTTCCTCTATAGTTTTTTTTTTCAATAGATTATGTATTTAATTAATATATAAAATAAGATATATTAATAAAATTAAATATTTTTCTATAAAAAATTATTTTTTCTTATATTATTTTGAATTTCAAAAGATAAAATAAGATATTGATCTATTTTCTATCAATCAATAATCAATAATTTAAAGTTTGAAATATGGATATAAAAGAGAAAATATTTTGCTTCTGTAGAGTGAATTCATGCTAAAAAAACATATTATTTTATAAAATAATAATATAAAATATTTTGATATCTGAACAACGACTAGTTTAAATATAATTCTTAACAGAGCCCGTATGTCTGTCTATAATTGGTTAATCAAGTCTAAACAGGCAACAAATTGAGGGAAAAAAAATCAGATCATACATTTAAAAATGGTCAATCGCTTTAGTACGCTTTTCAGCTTTCATAAATATAACATGAAAGAAACGCAATTACTGTGTAATGGCTACAGTTGCATCCTTCATTTGAAATCCTCATCTAGAAACAGAGAAAAACATGAACCATTCAATTCCTTGCACTTAGACAATTTTTATCATTTACTGAACTATTTTGAGGATAGAAAACAATGGAAGAAAATGAATTAGTCGTTATTACCTGGTTTCTAATATCATATCTAGAGGGCAGGGATGCTGAGGGATCCGATATCAATCACTCTAGGCAGTATCTACGAAAAATCCATAGTTATTAAAACAAAATGCTGAGGATCAACAAAAACTTGCACAAATCTAGCTCCCAAGTTGGTTTCCAAGGACCTTACCTCCCCCAACCGGGCATTAATTCTCAACGGCACTAAATTGTCAGCTCTACTCACTCCTACATTTACAATTGCCGTAGCAGCACCTGCCTCTTGAGCAGCCCTGTGACATTCAATTTCAAAAGCTTCATCACCTTTAACTTGCATAAATGAAAACAACATGCTTTAGTCTCGTCACTGTTTGTTAGTTAAACTAATAATAAAACAGATGGAAATAACTATTAAGGATTCCACATCAGAATCTAGGCACTAGTGCAATAAAGCTCTCATCACCAACAGCTTTTGATGAATGTAAATTGCTTTGAGATTAAAAATTGAAAAAAAAAAAAAAAAATTAACCGCACTATTGCAGGATGCATGATGCATATTCAGTTAATCCCACCTAGTGGTAAAATATGTTATTAATTTCTCTTTTTGCTTGTACACTTGCAACTGTTATCATTCAAGAATTAATATAACATAGCAAATTAAGTTTCCTAATCTATTTGCCCATAACAGTTAGGCAATAAAGACCGTAAAATGGATTCTTCTGTGAACAAAGTTGTCTGATACTCAGAAATTTTTAATTTTTTTTTTATAGCCTGATCCTACGAGGAAATGAAGCAATGTATATATCTACCTAACAAGTCGAAATGCAGACATGGTCATTAGAGATGATCCCAGAACAAGGAATGCATCACATCCTTTTGCAGCCTCCATTGCCTTGTCTGCTCTATCCTTTGGAACATTATCACCAAAGAAAACAACCTTCAACGGTTGAAAAAAATCAGTTAAATGTTTCAAATATTTGTCACATGTATAATTCACAAGTAAAAGAAGAGAGATCATAAAAACACACATGGAACATGAATGGAAGCGTATTGTTTGTCTGCAAGTACAAAGCTAAACTTATATCAACGAATAAAATATTAGAACCCTTATTACAAGCTTGTTCATATGAGTGACTAATTCCATCACTCGTTAATCAAATAATTAAAAATGAATCCATGTAAGCTACCATAAGCAGCCCACAATAACATTTCTCCATTTACAGCCATAAGCTTTAGATGACAATAATAACAATAACAATAACCCCTATATATATATATATATATTCACAAACTTGAATAAACAAACTAAAAAGGAACCAAACTCATAAGCTCAATAAATGAGCTAAATCTTAGCCAAGCTTGAGCCTGGCGAAAGCCTAACAAACTCTAAATAAGCCAAGATCAAGCTCTGTGAAAATCTAAGGAGCGGAACCCAAGCTCTCAAAGCTCAACCCAGATTGTTTGTGTACAAAAGTTGGTAGATACCTGCAGATTACCCTTTGAGATAGCCAAGAAGATTGTTAGTAAAAATTCGGGCTCTCAGTTATGCATCTCCTTCATCGTAATCACAATTAATGCAAAATGAGTAATGATTTTGCACTGGAATATCCAAAAAATAGAAGCACCCCAGACATATACCAAGCTGATAATTTTAATTTAGGAGATAATCATTACATCAGGTTTTAGCATTCCATTGCACTTTTGGCAGGTAGGTATGTGGAAATCTTCCGCCCAGAATTTCTCATCAATCTCTATATCGCCATCTGGCCTCTGCTTCATGCCAAAGCTTTTGTCTGATCCAGGACTTCCATAACCCAAGCTTTCAATTGCTGCAGCCCACTGCAGTAGTAGTAATTTGCTAGTAAGCCTTTTACAAACAACTCATTAAAGTAACATGACCAAAATATGAATTTGCAGACAACTAGGTAGATGAATGTGATAAATGAAATGATTAGGTTTGGTAGATAAAAGTTAGATGAAAATATGATAAATGTGATAAATAAGGAGAACTTAGATGAGCTGTAAGGAGACTAGCACTAAATTTCATTACTACAGATGAATAGAGTACTTATAAGAGATGAAATTAGGTAAAAATATCTTCAAAGTATACACAGTTACAGACTGCATGTAGCTCCCATTGGCAAGGGTGGAGGGATGTAAGCCGACCTTGAAGAGCCCTACTCTAAATCAAAAGCCAAATATCCCCAACCTTCCCATTAATTGAGGGTTTAATTATAAACCCTGCCAAGCTTATAATTAATCCTTGTCCCCAAATCTAATGTTAAAACACAATGTTCAATTTAAAAAATTATTGCCTGTGAGCTTTTCAAGCAGTATCTCAACTCTGTCTTAATTCCAATGGTCCACATCCTACAAACAATGACCGTCTTACAAGATGACATTAATCTAAAGCAAAAGTTAAACCCAAAAGTGCAAAGTCCTGTTCATCAAAACAAAAAAGAAAAAAATACAAAGCCTATGATGATGATCACTATGAAATAAGAGTCAATGATAAATTTACTTTTTAAGCTTTGATCAGAAGGTTGTGCACATACATGAGCATGGCTATTTTCACTGCCACTTTTCATACCCACTTATTATACCACTGATTGTACCACTACAATAAATTACACCTTAAATTTAAGGAAACAATACACTTTTCAAATTTCAAAACAGACTATAACAAAATAATGTCACATCAGGTCAGGAAATTAGTCAGTAAAAAATATTGGGACAAATAGCAATTTACTCATATATATGAGAAGTCCAAATAGGATTCCCTCTACAAAAGAAAAATTGCAGAAAACCAACCTTTGGATTAAGGGCCTTCAGCTGGTCCTGAAATAAGCTCCGACTAAAGGAAGAACCACAGTCTAGACAAATGACAGAATAGACAGTTCCATGTAATTCAAGTGGATTACTCCCAGCACGATGATGTAGTCTGAAACAGGATATTGATCAATTACAAAAGTTAGCCCCAGTAGACTTGCATATTATACCCTTAAAGCTTTCACAGAGAAGGGACCAGCTATACACTGCTATTTACCTATCAACATTTTGAGTGACCATAAAATTGATCCGGCCAGCTTTTTCTAGTGATGCTAAAGCAAAATGAGCTGCACCAGGCTGTGCAGCAGTAAACCGTCTCCATCCAGCATAGCTCCTAGCCCAATACCGCCTGCGGGCCCGACTTGAACGAAGAAATTCCTGCTCATGGAAAGTTACAAGGAAAGGAAAAGCATAGAAAAGGAAATGTTTACCCCAGAAATTTCTTGTTAACTATTATGATTATAATGCATCCATGCTGCATTATCTATCCACACTATTCCCTAAACACAACTAGTTAAGGATAAGGTTTTAGTTCATTTGTGTTGATAATGGTAAATTATTCATGATCACTGAAATCAGTTGAAGGCATAAAACACATATAGGAAGTTACTTCTCATTAATCAAAATATAGCAAGTTTCTAAGCATTTTGGTTTAGATAGATGATATCCAACCACTGTCAAATCAAAGAATTTTTTATTAAATTCCTGAAGAATTTAAGTTTTGCTTAGTGTCTATTGCAGAAAACTATCCTAGCAGTTCTCTCATGTTATCATTTCTCTACTTCCAGTCCTCCATCTTTAACATGAGTTTTTGTTGAACCCTTATCAATGGTGAACAACGGTAAAAGAGTTGGATAGTGTGCACATGCCTTCAGATCACCTGATGAGTAATTGGTTTGAAACCAGAACTGTAAGCTCCATTTGGGCTGCAACAAAATAAGAATGTGATATATTGAGTGCATATGGATTTTTTTTATTCAGCAGAGTTAAATTCCACTTTGTATGCATTGAGAAACAATCAGAAGAGGATTATTGAGTGCATAAAAAGGTTTAACTGCAATAACAACTCTAGGACTGGGAGGGAGAAGGGAGAAGAAGATGAACAAATTTTTTTACTCATATCCAAGACAGGTACAATAATGGGATAACAGGGTAATGGAGAAATTAAACATATAAAATGAGGGATTCGTTAGATCAATCAAACAACCAAGAAAACCTAGCCACATCCACAGTTGCCCTCATAACACGAAAATGCTGGTCATTGGCACATACTAAGCACAAGCTGAGAAGATAATAAAATACAGTTTCAAAAATCACTTACTGTTACTGAAGACAGTGTCAGGAAAACAATGCCCTTCTAGATGATAGTAGACATAAAAAAGATAAACTAGAGGCATGTAAAACTGTGAGCAAGTGATTAAATAGCAACTTGAGCAAAATTTCAAAAATCATTTTGTTATAAATATCCATCTTACTAATTTAAACCTATGATATAGTTTAAAAGAGCATCAAATAAACTGGACCTCATAACAATAAACATTAGAAAGCTAACAGACAGTTTGCAGAGAAGATACCAAACCTTCTGTAATCAGGAATTCCACACTCTGTACTAATTCCAGCTCCAGTCAATACCACAAGGTTAGTGCTACACAATTAAAAAAAAAAAGGAAAATCGATAGTTAAAATTACATAAGGAGCAAGCTCATGGACATTGCAACGCGAAGCTAGATATATAAGATACTACCTACGATCAAAAAATTGATACAAAAGATTCACATCCGTATTGGTGGGAGGGTCTGAATAAGGAACCATCTTCTTGTCCCTCAAGCAGCTTGAAGGCTCATTTTTTTCATTCCCAGGAACTGAGATACGGCATTTCGTTCGTACAAACTTTACATAAGGTCGAAAAGGAATTATCCATCTTCCTCTGCTCGGCGATTGAACAAAATCTTTAATCCCAGAAGATTTTAGAAGAAAAGAGATTATGTCAATCATGATGTGATGCTAAAATCGATAAAAGATTAAAATGAATTCATCCAACTTGCCCCTAATGAAAATCCCCAGAAAATTTCTTCCACTTGTGTATGCCTGCATATTAAATTTCAACTGCAAAAAGAATACAGAAATCAAAACCTAAGAACACAACACACAATCATTTTATTTTCGAGGAAGAGGGGGAGGAATACTCACAGAGAAGGGTGTATAGGAAGGTAAATGGAGAAGCATAGTGATACTGATGAGAGGAAGCGGAAGCAATCTTGTCAGACTTTGGCAGAGAAGAGAAATTTCCAAAGCTTGCTTTTTTTTTTTTTTGAATCACCAAAGCTTGCTTTGGAGGTGGTTGGCCTCAGAATTGGAGGAACCAAGGGGAGCACAGCACAGCAGTTAGCTGTTTCCGTTGTTCCACGTTTCTGTCTCCTGTGCCGTTGGTAAGACCACTGGCATGGAGAGGACTGTCACTCTCCTTTTCGGGCTTTTTACAAAATTAGGGTCGGCGGAATATAATTTTGCTGATTAAAATTTATTTATCGATTTGGAGCTGCCAAATTTGACCGCTTTTCAAGAGACGCCTGGCATCTCGGGAAGTTTATTTTCTTTTGTTTTTTTTCAATTGTGTTCTGGCGCGACTTTAAATATTTATATTATATTAATTTAATAATTAAATATATATAAAAGTATTAAATTAAATAATTAATAAAAAAATTAATTAATTAATTAATTAATATGAATATTTAAAATTATAAAAATTAAATTTATTTTTATTATACTTTTATTTAAAATTATAAAATAAAATTATACTATAATTTAAATAATTAATTAAAAATAAATAACTAAACTAATTAATATGAATATTTAAAATTATAAAAATTAAATTTACTTTTTATTAAACTGTTATTTAGAATTATAGAATAAAATTATATTGTGATTAAATATTATATGTGATCACTTAATTATTTATAATTTATTAAAAATAATAAATTTAATTAAATATTTTAAAAGCAAAATAATATAATAATTTTAAATATTTTATATAAATTATTTATAATTTATTAAAAAAATAAATAAATTAAATAATTAATTCAATTAAATAATTTTGTATAAATTTAATAGCATATTAATATTATAATTCTAAATATTTTTATGTGTATTTCTTTATTATTAACTTTTATAATATTTTTATATATTAAAAATATTTTTATAAAATATAATAACTATTTATAAATGGTTTTATTACTTTGCAGAATTATAAAATAATATTAAATGTGTATAAAATTATCGGTACTATTTAATTACAGAATTATTGTATTAATCTATTAAAAAAATTTTATTATTTTATAAATATATACTATAAAAAATTTAATAAAGTGATCTTGTATACAATAATATTATATTGTAAATATTTTTTAGGTTCAGTCTTTTATTATTAAACTCTTATATATTAAAATATTTTTATAAAATATAATAATTATTTTTAATTTATCTTAATACTTTGGAGAGTTATTAAATAATATTATCATGTGATTAAACGTATACAAGATTATTCATACTATTTAATCACAGTATTAATATATTAATTTATTAAAATAATAAAAAAATTTATCACTATATAAATATATATTATACGATAAATTATTTTTATACATTCAATTACAATTAAATTATTTTTATACATCTAATTACAATAAAATTAAACTTTAAAATTATATAATATCAATAATTTTTTATTTAAAAAATAATAATAAAATTTATTAAATATTACAATATTAAAATTATATAAAAAAATTATTATTATAAAAATATAATATTTTTAAATTAATATAATATAAATATTTAATTATAATATATTAATAATTAAAAATAAAAAATTAAATTCGGTTGGACCTGCGCCTGTCAAATAGACGCCAGGTCCTCTTTTCGCTTGCCATGTAGCAGGCGATCCCTAAATCAATAAATAAATTTTAACCGACTCTAAACCGATAAAATTATATTCACCCGATCCTAATTTTATAAAAACAGCCTTTTTCTTAATTAAAATAAAGTCGTGTTTTTTTTTTCACTTTAATTTAACTTTTTGCAATTGATCATTTTCATTAATTTCACATAATTCCCTTCAAATCAGCTAATAAAGCCATTACTGTCGACTTGTCTAGCGGATGAAATATGTCACATGTACGGTGATTTTAACCTCGAAAACCACCCAAGCGTGCGGCCGGCAACCTTCTCAGCTCATTTTTTCTCGAATTGTGGGGTTTCTTAGTCTCACCACACTTGTACCGAAGCAATTTAATTTCTTTCTGTATCAATGGCTTGGCAGACTTGCTTCGCCCTCTCGACTCAAGCTCCCTACCATCAAAGCAACGGCCCAATATCCTGTTTCCCCAAAACCTTACTTTCAATTTCATTGCCCCAAAGCTTCGCTATTTACGGGAAACGACGACCCACGGCCATTGTCATTTTGCTCAAGCAAGAGAAAGCTAAATCTTGCAATTCTTGCTCTAATCATTACTGAGTCTTTACCCAACACTTCCAAGACCATTTTGGCTGTGGAATTGGAGCAGCTGCAGAGGTACACGGATCCCAAGGAAGGATTCACTCTCCTCGTACCCTCTTCTTATGCTAAGGTGGATAAAGCAGGAGCAACTGTGTTGTTTGAGGAGATAAACAAGGCAAGTAACAATGTTGGGGTTGTGGTCACCAGCCTTGGTGAATTTGGGACTCCTCAGTTTGTGGCTGACAAGCTTATTCAAGCTGAAAAGCGTAAGGTAAGTGTTTAGTTCAACGCGACCAAGAAAAATGATGGGTATCGTCTATTCACTATATTCCGTTTGGCAATCGTTGAGCTCTTCTTCTTCTCGGTTAGGAGCAATAATTAGCTGCATTGATAGGTTCCCTTCCCATTCATAGCTCTCATCATAATGGTGAAAACTCCCACAAGGTTCTTTAATGCTTTTAATGCAGGGGTAATTGTTGAACTTTATGCTTTTCGTTTCATTAAAAAAAGTGTGCTTTTCCTGTTGATTTTGGAGATTTAGATTTTGTTTTCTTGAAGTGAATTGATTGAACTTATGTCTTCTATTGGTTGATTTAGGCAACTTTAAATCTACATTGTACAGTCTCTGTCTTCTGTCTCTATACTGACCTGCGAACTTGTTGGATGGTTCAATTTGAATCACTGTTTAGGGACTTTAAAAGAAAACGAAATAAAGTTTGAGATATCTTTGGTGCATGCTTGAAGAAAATGTAGGACTTCATCAAGTTTCATTTAGTAGGTGCTAAATCACAGAAAATAAGGTATTAACTGTTTGAGACAATATTACCTTCAAATTTTAGATAAAGCTTCTTCACTATAAATTATGCATTTCTCCACTTCCTTGTCGTTTAACTTCAAACTCAGTATTCAATATTAAGTTGACAAGAAATATTGATGAATTAGTTCAAAATCAGTGATCTTATGACAGTTTACCTGGTTCTCACCTCAGATATTTGAGCCATTACACTAGATGCTTTGTAGGAATTTATGTTAGTATGAAATAAAGTATAGCACCCTATAGAACAACAAATATTTGTACCTCAGAGATGGACATCTAGTGGCATGTCTCTTCATCCTGGATTGCTCAATGAGGAGTATTGTAAATCTGACTCCTCTCAGTTCATCTCACCCAACAACTAGAAGTCTAAGACAACAAAAGTTCTTTATTTATGAGAGAGTTTCCAACTTGGGGACTTGATTATGTAACTCTAATGCGCTTGAACATTTATGGAATAGGACCTCTCAGCCAATGGTTGTGTTCACCACTATTTGTCTTTTACTAGCACAGCAAGCACAGGGATGAGAAATCCATCCTTGACCTCTTCCCTGAACTTGTGCAGTGCAACTTTGCTTCTGGATGTGGAATTGTGGATTCTTGAACCAACCATCAGATTATTAAAGGATCAAATGGTGATGGGGAGGGAGTAGTGTGGTATGTGATTAAATTCCAACACAAATGTCTTGAGAAAACTATGCTTTAGGCGGCTAACTTGCTCTTGGTTGTAAAATGAACAGACCACTGGCTCTCTGTAGCAGCCCATTTAGCAGGCCCCAGATGGGGTCCATTGGCATCATGGTGTTGTGCTTGGCTTGAGACTATAGGACTCATTGCTGGTATTGGTACTCAGGTAGATTTCTTTCAAAAATCAAATGGGCATTGATTAATTCCACTTGATACTATTTTGAAATGGAATTCAGATTATCACTATTTTCTTTTCTTTTTTTTTTTTCCTTTGCATAATTCGTCTGAAAGGCATATGCAGGTTCACAAACACTGCAGAGTATAATCTTACTATCCACAGGCACAAATAAAGATGGTGGATATTTTGCTCCTAAATGGCTCTTCTTGTGCATGTACATGTATGGGCAGTTCTCAACACATTCGCCTTAGAAGTTATTGCTTTCATTGATGTAATCTCTATATGGTGGCAGGTACGCCTTCTATATGCTTTCTTTTATGATTTTCATGGGTGCAGTGTTGCTATCTAATCACTCTACTTAGCTGCATAAAATAATTTATTCTCTGTATGGTCAACGATTAAAGGAGAAACAGAAAGATGATTCATCTGGATTAGTAGTAACGGTCAATTCTGCATTAGTTATCAATTATGAAACCTAGCAGTACTAGATTTAGTTATGTCCAGTGATATATAAAAGTGAAAATATTTTGCGGATTGAATTCAGGCTAAAAAAACATATTATTTTATAAAATAATATAAATTTATTTTATAAAATAATAATATAAAATATTTTGATATCTAGTTTATATATAATTCTTAACAGAGCCTGTATGTCTGTATATAATTGGTTAATCAACTCTAAACAGGCAACAAATTGGGAAGGGGGGAGGGGGGGGAGCAAAAAAATCCAATCATACAATTAGAAATGGTCAATCGCTTTAGTATGCTTTTCAGCTTTCATAATTATAACAGGAAGGAAACGCAATTACTGTGTAATGGATACAGTTGCATCCTTCATTTGAAATCCTCATCTAGAAACAGAGAAAAACATGAACCATTCAATTCCTTGCACTTAGACAATTTTTATCATTTACTGAACTATTTTGAGGATAGAAAACAATGGAAGAAAATGAATTAGTCGTTATTACCTGGTTTCTAATATCATATCTAGAGGGCAGGGATGCTGAGGGATCCGATATCAATCACTCTAGGCAGTATCTACGAAAAATCCATAGTTATTAAAACAAAATGCTGAGGATCAACAAAAACTTGCACAAATCTAGCTCCCAAGTTGGTTTCCAAGGACCTTACCTCCCCCAACCGGGCATTAATTCTCAACGGCACTAAATTGTCAGCTCTACTCACTCCTACATTTACAATTGCCGTAGCAGCACCTGCCTCTTGAGCAGCCCTGTGACATTCAATTTCAAAAGCTTCATCACCTTTAACTTGCATAAATGAAAACAACATGCTTTAGTCTCGTCACTGTTTGTTAGTTAAACTAATAATAAAACAGATGGAAATAACTATTAAGGATTCCACATCAGAATCTAGGCACTAGTGCAATAAAGCTCTCATCAGCAACAGCTTTTGATGAATGTAAATTGCTTTGAGATTAAAAATTGAAAAAAAAAAAAAAATTAACCGCACTATTGCAGAATGCATGATGCATATTCAGTTAATCCCACCTAGTGGTAAAATATGTTATTAATTTCTCTTTTTGCTTGTACACTTGCAACTGTTATCATTCAAGAATTAATATAACATAGCAAATTAAGTTTCCTAATCTATTTGCCCATAACAGTTATGCAATAAAGACCGTAAAATGGATTCTTCTGTGAACAAAGTTGTTTGATACTCGGAAATTTTTAATTTATTTTTTATAGCCTGATCCTACGAGGAAATGAAGCAATATACATATCTACCTAACAAGTCGAAATGCAGACATGGTCATTAGAGATGATCCCAGAACAAGGAATGCATCACATCCTTTTGCAGCCTCCATTGCCTTGTCTGCTCTATCCTTTGGAACATTATCACCACAGAAAACAACCTTCAACGGTTGAAAAAATCAGTTAAATGTTTCAAATATTTGTCACATGTATAATTCACAAGTAAAAGAAGAGAGATCATAAAAACACACATGGAACATGAATGGAAGCATATTGTTTGTCTGCAAGTACAAAGCTAAACTTATATCAACGAATAAAATATTAGAACCTTTATTACAAACTTGTTCATATGAGTGACTAATTCCATCACTTGTTAATCAAATAATTTAAAATGAATCCATGTAAGCTACCATAAGCAGCCCACAATAACATTTCTCCATTTACAGCCATAAGGTTTAGATGATAATAATAACAATAACAATAACCCCTATATATATATATATATTCACAAACTTGAATAAACAAACTAAAAGGGAACCAAACTCATAAGCTCAATAAATGAGCTAAATCTTAGCCAAGCTTGAGCCTAGCGAAAGCCTAACAAACTCTAAATAAGCAAAGATCAAGCTTTGTGAAAATCTAAGGAGCGGAACCTAAGCTCTCAAAGCTCAACCCAGATTGTTTGTATACAAAAGTTGGTAGGTACCAGCAGATTACCCTTTGAGATAGCCAAGAAGATTGTTAGTAAAAATTCGGGCTCTCAGTTATGCATCTCCTTTATCATAATCACAGTTAATGCAAAATGAGTAATGATTTTGCACTGGAATATCCAAAAAATAGAAGCACCCCAGACATATACCAAGCTGATAATTTTAATTTATGAGACAATCATTACATCAGGTTTTAGCATTCCATTGCACTTTTGGCAGTTAGGTATGTGAAAATCTTCCTCCCAGAATTTCTCATCAATCTCTATATCGCCATCTGGCCTCTGCTTCATGCCAAAGCTTTTGTCTGATCCAGGACTTCCATAACCCAAGCTTTCAGTTGCTGCAGCCCACTGCAGTTGTAGTAATTTGCTAGTAAGCCTTTTACAAACAACTCATTAAAGTAACATGACCAAAATATGAATTTGCAGACACCTAGGTAGATGAATGTGATAAATGAAATGATTAGGTTTGGTAGATAAAAGTTAGATGAAAGTATGATAAATGTAATAAATAAGGAGAACTTAGATGAGCTGTAAGGAGACTAGCACTAAATTTCATTACTACAGATGAATAGAGTGCTTATAAGAGATGAAATTAGGTACAAATATCTTCAAAGTATACACAGTTACAGGCTGCATGTAGCTCCCATTGGCAAGGGTGGAGGGATGTAAGCCGACCTTGAAGAGCCCTACTCTAAATCAAAAGCCAAATATCCCCAACCTTCCCGTTAATTGAGGGTTTAATTATAAACCCTGCCAAGCTTATAATTAATCCTTGTCCTCAAATCTAATGTTAAAACACAATGTTCAATTTAAAAAATTATTGCATGTGAGCTTTTCAAGCAGTACCTCAACTCTGTCTTAATTCCAATGGTCCACATCCTACAAACAATGACCGCCTTACAAGATGACATTAATCTAATGCAAAAGTTAAGCCCAAAAGTGCAAAGTCCTGTTCATCAAAACAAAAAAGAAAAAAATACAAAGCCTATGATGATGATCACTATGAAATAAGAGTCGTTGATAAATTTACTTTTTAAGCTTTGATCCGAAGGTTGTGCACATACATGAGCATGACTATTTTCACTGCCACTTTTCATACCCACTTATTATACCACTGATTGTACCACTACAATAAATTAGACCTTAAATTTAAGGAAACAATACACTTTTCAAATTTCAAAAGAGACTATAACAAAATAATGTCACATCAGGTCGGGAAATTTGTCGGTAAAAAATATTGGGACAAATAGCAATTTACCCATATATATGAGAAGTCCAAATAGCATTCGCTCTACAAAAGAAAAATTGCAGAAAACCAACCTTTGGGTTAAGGGCCTTCAGCTGGCCCTGAAATAAGCTCCGACTAAAGGAAGAACCACAGTCTAGACAAATGACCGAATAGACAGTTCCATGTAATTCAAGTGGATTACTCCCAGCACGACGGTGTAGTCTGAAACAGGATATTGATCAATTACAAAAGTTAGCCCCAGTAGGCTTGCACATTATACCCTTCACAGAGAAGAGACCAGCTATACACAGCTATTTACCTATCAACATTTTGAGTGACCATAAAATTGATCCGGCCAGCTTTTTCTAGTGCTGCTAAAGCAAAATGAGCTGCACCAGGCTGTGCAGCAGTAAACCGTCTCCATCCAGCATAGCTCCTAGCCCAATACCGCCTGCGGGCCCGACTTGAACGAAGAAATTCCTGCTCATGGAAAGTTACAAGGAAAGGAAAAGCATAGAAAAGGAAATGTTTACCCCGGAAATTTCCTGTTAACTATTATGATTATAATGTCATCTATGCTGCATTATCTATCCACATTATTCCCTAAACACAACTAGTTAAGGATAACGTTTTAGTTCATTTGTGTTGATAATGGTAAATTATTCATGAAGGCATAAAACACATATAGGAAGTTACTTCTGATTAATCAAAATATAGCAAGTTTCTAAGCATTTTGGTTTAGATAGATGATATCCAACCATTGTCAAATCAAAGAAATTTTCATTAAATTCCTGAAGAATTTAAGTTTTGCTTAGTGTCTATTGCAGAAAACTATCCTAGCAGTTCTCTCATGTTATCAGTTCTCTAATTCCAGTCCTCCATCTTTAACATCTGTTTTCGTTGAACCCTTATCAACGGTGAACAACGCTGAAAGAGTTGGATAGTGTGCACATGCCTTCAGATCACCTTATGATTAATTGGTTTGAAACCAGAACTGTAAGCTCCATTTGGGCTGCAACAAAATAAGAATGTGATAAATTGAGTGCATATGGATATTTTTTATTCAGCAGAGTTAAATTCCACTTTGTATGCATTGAGAAACAATCAGAAGAGGATTATTGAGTGCATAAAAAGGTTTAACTGCAATAACAACTCTAGGACTGGGAGGGAGAAGGGAGAAGAAGATGAACAAATTTTTTTACTCATATCCAAGACAGGTACAATAATGGGATAACAGGGTAATGGTGAAATTAAACATATAAAATGAGGGATTCGTTAGATCAATCAAACAACCAAGAAAACCTAGCCACATCCACAGTTGCCCTCATAACACGAAAATGCTGGTCATTGGCACACACTAAGCACAAGCTGAGAAGATAATAAAATACAGTTTCAAAAATCGCTTACTGTTACTGAAGACAGTGTCAGGAAAACAATACCCTTCTAGATGATAGTAGACATAAAAAAGATAAACTAGAAGCATGTAAAACTGTGAGCAAGTGATTAAATAGCAACTTGAGCAAAACTTCAAAAATCATTTTGTTAAAATTATCCATCTTACTAATTCAAACCTATGATATAGTTTAAAAGAGCATCAAATAAACTGGACCTCATAACAATAAACATTAGAAAGCTAACGGACAGTTTGCAGAGAAGATACCAAACCTTCTGTAATCAGGAATTCCACACTCTGTACTAATTCCAGCTCCAGTCAATACCACAAGGTTAGTGCTACACAATTAAAAAAAAAAAAAGGAAAATCGATAGTTAAAATTACATAAGGAGCAAGCTCATGGACATTGCAACGGGAAGCTAGATATATAAGATACTACCTACGATCAAAAAATTGATACAAAAGATTAACATCCGTATTGCTGGGAGGGTCTGAATAAGGAACTATCTTCTTGTCCCTCAAGTAGCTTGAAGGCCCATTTTTTTCATTCCCAGGAACTGAGATACGGCATTTCCTTCGTACAAAGTTTACATAAGGTCGAAAAGGAATTGTCCATCTTCCGCTGCTCGACGATTGAACAAAATCTTTAATCCCATAAGATTTTAGAAGAAAAGAGATTATGTCAATCATGATGTGATGCTAAAATCCATCAAAGATTAAAATGAATTCATCCAACTTGCCTCTAATGAAAATCCCCAGAAAATTTCCACTTGTGTATGCCTGCATATTAAATTTCAACTGCAAGAAGAATACAGAAATCAAAACCCAAGAACACAACACACAATCATTTTATTTTCGAGGAAGAGGGGGAGGAACACTTAAGAGAAGGGTGTATAGAAAGGTAAATGGAGAAGCATAGTGATGACTGATGAGAAGAAGCGGAAGCAATCTGGTCGGACTTTGGCAGAGAAGAGAAATTTCCAAAGCTAGTCATTATTAACAAGTCTGGGAGAGTGTTGAGCAGGATCTCAAAGCATGATACGTTGGTATCATTTTGAATGATACCAACTCCTGTAGGCCCTGGCTTAGTACTTCTTCAGCTAAAATCAACAGGCCAACTCCTTAGGCCCCGGCTTGGTACTTTTCAGCTAAAATCAACAGGCTAGGTTTGTCGCAGCCCTCGATAAGCCGGAAAGTACCCATGTGGCACACCATTCACAAGCACTCAAAAGTGTTCATTACATAAACATTCATGTGTCAAACGCCCTCAAATAAATTTTTTATTTAATCTTTAAATATTATACGTCCTTATATTTTTAAAAAATTATTAAAATATTTTTATTTTTTTATATTTATTAAAATATTTTCATTATTTTTTTAATAAAATAGTCCAACTTCCTTCTATTTTAAAAAAAATTAAAAAATTAAAAAATAATAATGATGAATGAAAAAAAAATAAATAAAAATAAAAAGAATGATGATGAAGAAAAAAAATAACGTTTTCCCCTTAAAAAAAATAAAAAGAAGAATGGAAGAAATATAAAAAAATCTATGAAAAATTAACCTCGACTTGTCTAGCCGATGACATATGTCACATGTACGGTGATTTTAACCTCGAAAACCACCCAAGCGTGCGGCCCGCGACCTTCTCAGCTCATTTTTCCTCGAATTGTGGGGTTTCTTAGTCTCACCACACTTGTACCGAGGCAATTTAATTTCTTTCTGTATCAATGGCTTTGCAGACTTGCTTCGCCCTCTCGACTCAAGCTCCCTACCATCAAAGCAACGGCCCAATATCCTGTTTCCCCAAAACCTTACTTTCAATTTCATTGCCCAAAGCTTCGCTATTTACGGGAAACGACGACCCACGGCCATTGTCATTTTGCTCAAGCAAGAGAAAGCTAAATCTTGCAATTCTTGCTCTAATCATTACTGAGTCTTTACCCAACACTTCCAAGACCATTTTGGCTGTGGAATTGGAGCAGCTGCAGAGGTACACGGATCCCAAGGAAGGATTCACTCTCCTCGTACCCTCTTCTTATGCTAAGGTGGATAAAGCAGGAGCAACTGTGTTGTTTGAGGAGATAAACAAGGCAAGTAACAATGTTGGGGTTGTGGTGAGCCCAGTTCGTCTCACCAGCCTTGGTGAATTTGGGACTCCTCAGTTTGTGGCTGACAAGCTTATTCAAGCTGAAAAGCGTAAGGTAAGTGTTTAGTTCAACGCGACCAAGAAAAATGATGGGTATCGTCTATTCACGATATTCCGTTTGGCAATCGTTGAGCTCTTCTTCTTCTCGGTTAGGAGCAATGATTAGCTGCATTGATAGGTTCCCTTCCCTTTCATAGCTCTCATCATAATGGTGAAAACTCCCACAAGGTTCTTTAATGCTTTTAATGCAGGGGTAATCGTTGAACTTTATGCTTTTCGTTTCATTAAAAAAAAAAATGTGCTTCTCCTGTTGATTTTGGAGATTTAGATTTTGTTTTCTTGAAATGAATTGATTGAACTTATGTCTTCTATTGGTTGATTTAGGCAACTTTAAATCTACATTGTACAGTCTCTGTCTTCTGTCTCTATACTGACCTGCGAACTTGTTGGATGGTTCAATTTGAATCACTGTTTAGGGACTTTAAAAGAAAACGAAATAAAGTTTGAGATATCTTTGGTGCATGCTTGAAGAAAATGTAGGACTTCATCAAGTTTCATTTAGTAGGTGCTAAATCACAGAAAATAAGGTATTGACTGCTTGAGACAATATTACCTTCAAATTTTAGATAAAGCTTCTTTACTATAAATTATGTATTTCTCCACTTCCTTGTCATTTAACATCAAACTCAGTATTCAATATTAAGTTGACAAGAAATATTGATGAATTAGTTCAAAATCAGTGATCTTCTGACAGTTTACCTGGTTCTCACCTCAGATATTTGAGCCATTACACTAGATGCTTTGTAGGAATTTATGTTAGTATGAAATAAAGTATAGCACCCTATAGAACAACAAATACTTGTACCTCAGAGATGGACATCTAGTGGCATGTCTCTTCATCCTGGATTGCTCAATGAGGAGTATTGTAAATCTGACTCCTCTCAGTTCATCTCACCCAACAACTAGAAGTCTAAGACAACAAAAGTTCTTTATTTATGAGAGAGTTGCGAACTTGGGGACTTGATTATGTAACTCTAATGCGCTTGAACATTTATGGAATAGGACCTCTCAGCCAATGGTTGTGTTCACCACTATTTGTCTTTTACTAGCACAGCAAGCACAGGGATGAGAAATCCATCCTTGACCTCTTCCCTGAACTCGTGCAGTGCAACTTTGCTTCTGGATGTGCAAGTTTTGGATTCTTGAACCAACTTATTAAAGGATCAAATGGTGATGGGGAGGGAGTAGTGTAGGGGGCTGGTGCATTTTTGCATTTTTTTTTTGTGCATGTTTACGCTTGATGCTGGGGGTACATCCTTGTAGGGATGAATGAAGGAACTCAAAAGGTCTTGTGGCCCCTCCACATTGCTGTTTTCTGGTCTTCCCTGCTGCTTTCAGGAAACAGATTAATTGAAATTCTGAATGGGGAAAATTTTTACTTTAATAATTTTTTTTAAATATATTTAACGAATGATGCGGACTTATACTTTATGGAAGGAAGCTGTATAAAAAATATGTTGTCTTCTACAGGAAAGTACAAAAGAAGCAGAAGTCATTCGAGTAGCTGAGAGAACAGGCCATGGAAGTCTACAAGTATATGAATTTGAGTATAAAGTTGATAGCACAAGGGGAGGGATGAAGAGAATCTTCTCAGCTGCATTTGTGACCTCTAAGAAGCTTTACCTGCTAAACATATCACATGCAGACAAACCAGAGAATCCTCTTGATACTCAAACAAGAATGATGTTGGAAGAAGTGCTTCATTCATTTAACACAGCATAATGCATTCATAGCAGCTGCTTTCAAGACAGTCTGCTTGATAATGTACACTTCTGCCTGAGAAGACAAAGGTAACCTATGTGCTTATCCCATAATAACTTTATATCAAGTTGCAATGAAACTTATATAATATGAATAGATTCTTTTTTTTTCGTTCATGTATCATGTCAGAGTTTTTATAGGCTATAGTTGTTTCTCTCCAATTCATAAATGGTAAAATAGAAAGGGTTTTGTTTGAGTTTGCATATTCCAGCATCTGCTAGCTGACGTGTAAGTCTGCACTGTATGTTTTATTTGCTGGCTGTTTGTGCATGCAAGGTATATTCACGTAGGATGTCCAAGAATGTCATCATAGGCATTTGAAATAAATAAGGTGATAAGTGAATTGTGATCTTCCACAGCAATCCTGTTGTAAAAATGTTATTTTGACATCTCAGCTTGCCATTTCATCTTGGTTTAAATATATACCTTTTAAAGTAAAATTATGACTGATGCATATAGTTACGCCCTAAGATTATAATGTGATGCAAAGACTGGCTGGATAGCAAGGAATTGATAGTCCCTTAGCATTCTTGTGAAGATAAGGCTTCATGGTTGTCTGGCAGATTCTAACCTATACACTCATATGACAATGTAAATATAAGCAACAATCCTAGAGAAGTGCAAAATTCATTCAGAACAATGTTTCTATTTTATTGAAATTTTATAGGTATGTTGGCTTTCTGTTCTTTTCTCCCATTTCTTGTTACATTCCTTTTGTTTTTCCTCCATCTACATAAATCAGCAAGATTCTGGCTAATGCCTTCAGAAGTTGGAACCAATCCAGCTACTACTAAAATTTTGTTGTGTAATTGAAAATCTGTCTGCCTGAATTCTGAAGATTTTGTTGGAAGTTGGCGTGTAGTAGCAGCACAGCCCATAAAGGAGGAAAGAAAAAGAAAGTTGAAACATTAATCCATAGATATTTCTCATTTTCCGGCATTGCAAGCTCTGCGTGCCTGATGTTTTAAGCTTTTAATACTTGTACGGAAGGTTTTTCTTCCTTGAATTGGTCTATCATGAACTAAGAATTTTATAGGTTGAATCTACATGTCTTCTTATTTGTACATTTTTCTTTTCGTTTATAGTAAACTATCTTTCTGTGATGTAGTACCTGAGAATAATTTCATTTTAATATTTTAAGTTTTTGCTATTCATATGCTATGTAAATAGCTATTGGTAAAAAAATTTAAAATTTTAAAAATTAATGTAATTTAACTTAAATATAATTACAATAAAAATTTATAATTTTAAAATTTTAAATTAAATTATAAAATAGCAAAAAAATTTGAACTTTTTCATGCAAACACGCCTTAAATAAAAGGTAGAACTCCAAATTTTTAATTTTTTCATGTCTTACTGTTTGGTAAAAAAAACTATAATAGAATTTTTTTTCTATTTTTTAGTTATAATTCTCTTTTTTTTTTAAATTTTAATTATGTATACTCTTAATACAATATTTTAACAATATTTCTACTTGGAAACGTAACTTATACTATTAAGTTATAATAGAATATTAATAGCACAATTATAAAAAGTAAGACTATAATTTTTATTTTTTATTTATTATGTAATTATTTTTTTATAATAAATATGATATAATTTATTATTATAAATACCCAATAAAGTATTTAGAAAATAAAAAATTAATAAATATAAAATTTAGTTATAATTTTTATTAAAATTAATTGTAATTTTTATTGAAATTAGTGGTAAATTAAAAATTACTATAAAAAATAAAAATAGCTAAAAAATTTTAGATTTTTTATATCAATATTGGTATCCAAAATACATTATTTAAGTTTTAAGTTTAATAGGCAAACAAAAATTTTTTTTATTTTTAAGTCACATCAACAAATCGAATCAAATGTTATAATATTTTTTATTATATTTTTATTTAAGCTTGAATTTAAAAAATCAAATCTAATTTATAATAGGAAAAAATTCATTAACAAGTCTCTTATTTTAAAAAATATATTAAAATATTTTTAATATTTTAATATTTTAAATATTTTATTATTTAATTTTTATAATTTTAAAAAATTTATTAATTGATTTCTCAAAATCTACCAATTAATTTATCAACAACATTTTAAAATTTTTTACAATATTTAATAGTTAAAATTAATAAAAAGATTAATTAATAAATTTTTTAAAATATCATAATATTTTAATATATTTTTTAAAATAAAAGGGGCTACTAATGAGATTTTTTATATTATAAAAATTAAATAGTATTTTTTTTAAATTTTTTAATTTTATAGAGTAAAAGTAATTTTTTTATTTATTTATTAATTAATTATTATATAAATAGATTTAAAATAAAAAAAAATGTTTTAGTTATTTTTAAATTGATGCTATATTATTTATGAAAATCATTATTTTAATTTTTCAGTTTTATAAGGCGTAAGTAACGTGTTTTTTAAGATTTAGTTGAATTACAATAAAAAGAATTAAGAATTTTAAATATATATAAACTTTTTAAATAATTTAAATAAATAAAGTTAAAATAAATTTATTTTAACAGATAATTCAATTTAGTATTTTTTTATAAATAAAAAAAATATATCTATAATGGGTATTTCAATTAACCTTTTTATTCCCCTCTTGAATATGAATTATAGACTATAAAAAAATAGGCCAAGATAAAACATATAATTAAAAACAAATTGAGTTTCAATGTTAAATTTTTTAGAATATTATCAGCTTTTTTTGAAAAAACGTAAAATTTTAATTGTTGATTAATGTTTAAAATAAATTGATTAATTTTTGCCTAGAAGTTCATTTCTTTTTACAAATTCTAAATTCTTTTAATTATTTTTATAAAATTTTATCTCAAATTAAAATTTAATATAAGCTAGACTAACTATTTATATAAACATTAAAAATAAATTAATTCAAATAAAAAATACTATAATTATAAATAATTAAGTACATGAATTTTTTATTTTTGAAATGGAGATCGAGAATCGAAATATAGAATCTGAAACCAATCAAATTTATTTGAATATATTTACTTCGTATGTAATATTTTTTTTTTTTATGATTGTGGAGATCCAGACTTAATTTGGCAATAACTAAAAATTATATATAAAGTATAAAAATAAATTGGAAAAAAAAATTTTCAATTTTCCATTTGTGTGAAGACAAGCAGCAGCTTTTAAAAGTCAAAAAAGCTCGTTCACTTTGCTGAAAACCAAGTGGAGCCGTTTGCGTGGAGGGAACCCATTTAACGATAATTCAAACGTCGCCACAGCAAACACAGACTTGTATAACTTGACTTGCTTGCCTCCATTCAAATCTACGAATAAAATATGCATCAAGTCAAACCCTTCTTTTTGATGGACAAGATAACCATCCCCTTATAACTAGCGCGATTTCATCTCCAGCTTCAACTGACAATTCTCAGCAATGGATTCCGGGGAGAAGCGCCTCAATGAGCTGGGTTACAGGCAAGAACTCAGAAGAGAAATGGTATTACTTTATACATCTTTTTATCTTACTTGTAATTTTGTTTCATCTGGTGTCACTAAGTTGGGTTTTCTTTTTCATTTTTGCTTGTAGACTTTGTTCAAGACTCTGGCAATATCATTTTCCACGATGACCCTTTTCACTGGGATTACTCCCCTTTACGGTTCAAGCCTTTTATATGCAGGTCCTGCAAGTCTTGTCTGGGGTTGGGTTGTTGTTTCATTCTTCACCTGGTTTGTGGGTATTGCAATGGCTGAGATCTGTTCCTCTTTCCCAGTATGTTCTCTCTGATCTTTGCCAATCTTTTCATAACTTGTAGCAATTGTTCCATATTGATGAGGCCCGAGGGTTTTCTATTAAAGGCAGCTCGCTCTCCAGAGTGTTGTCTCTTTTGCCTTGACGTTATTGATCTGAAATTATTGGGGAGAACTTGGGTTTCTTTCTTCTATCCTCTTCTTTATTCTATGTTTTTATTTCTTTCATGTGAGTGGTATGTGATTAAATTCCAACACAAATGTCTTGAGAAAACTATGCTTTAGGCGGCTAACTTGCTCTTGGTTGTAAAATGAACAGACCACTGGCTCTCTATACTTCTGGGCAGCCCATTTAGCAGGCCCCAGATGGGGTCCATTGGCATCATGGTGTTGTGCTTGGCTTGAGACTATAGGACTCATTGCTGGTATTGGTACTCAGGTAGATTTCTTTCAAAAATCAAATGGGCATTGATTAATTCCACTTGATACTATTTTGAAATGGAATTCAGATTATCACTATTTTCTTTTCTTTTTTTTTTTTTCCTTTGCATAATTCGTCTGAAAGGCATATGCAGGTTCACAAACACTGCAGAGTATAATCTTACTATGCACAGGCACAAATAAAGATGGTGGATATTTTGCTCCTAAATGGCTCTTCTTGTGCATGTACATGGGCCTCACTGTTATATGGGCAGTTCTCAACACATTCGCATTAGAAGTTATTGCTTTCATTGATGTAATCTCTATATGGTGGCAGGTACGCCTTCTATATGCTTTCTTTTATGATTTTCATGGGTGCAGTGTTGCTATCTAATCACTCTACTTAGCTGGATAAAATAATTTATTCTCTGTATGGTCAACGATTAAAGGAGAAACAGAAAGATGATTCATCTGGATTAGTAGTAACGGTCAATTCTGCATTAGTTATCAATTATCAAATCTAGCAGTGCTTTATGGTTGAAATTCTTCACAAATTATCAATTAACTAGAGAAGACTTTGGATGGCGTATCCTCAATGTGGAGAGGCACTTATAGACATCAATGCTTTGTTTGATTCTTAAGAAAAATGTGGGGAAATTTTATGATATGGATTCTTATTGATCAAATGTTAATAGTAGTTCTAACTGTTCCAAGTCTGATATATAAAGGGCATCATGCAACTTCTTATTGATCAAATCTCTATTTTAGTTTTCAACTACTCAGACTAAGCAAATAGCTGAACTGAACTTGTTATAGGTAATATCTCCAGTGGTAATTTTGATGGCAATTTCTTATGATAGGTTATTGGTGGTTTGGTGATCGTTATAATGCTCCCCCTGGTGGCACTGACTAGAAAATCTGGTTCATATGTGTTTACACATTTCGAAATGGCACCCGAGTCAACAGGAATATCAAGCAAACCTTATGCAGTCGTTCTATCTTTTCTTGTAAGTCAGTATTCGCTATATGGATATGATGCAGCAGCTCATCTTACAGAAGAAACAAAAGGTGCAGATAAAAATGGTCCTATATCAATTCTTACTAGCATTGGCATCATTTCAGTATTTGGATGGGCATATATCTTGGCACTTACTTTTAGCATTCAGGTATGCTTCAACTCATCTTCTTAGTATTTAGTCATTTTGGAGTCTACTGAATTAAATTTTATGTAAATAAACTTGTATAAACTGCCATCTTAATCTGTTCAAAAAGGAAAAAAAACTAAGCACCAGTTGGATTATACCAAATCTATTATTTTACTTGCAATCTTCTCAGGACTTCAACTACCTATATGATACAACCAATGAGACTGCTGGAGCATTTGTGCCGGCTCAAATACTATATGATGCATTTCATGGGAGGTACCATAATTCTGCTGGAGCAATCATTTTACTGTTTGTCATATGGGGTTCATTCTTCTTCGGTGGGCTTTCAATCACCACCAGTGCAGCCAGAGTGGTAAGTATATTTGATTTTAAGAGGAGCTTAATTAGCTTGCTTTTGGACTTCTTAAGACTTATTTAGCAGCATCTACTGCAGCTGCCTTTTCAGAATGAAGGTTCTCTCTATTTTCGCAAAATTCAAGCATATTTGCTTTTTGATTGCCAACATAGAAGTTTCAAAGAAAACAACATTTTCTCTTTGCTGCACCAAGTCAGTGCAGACTTATTTTCTTTAACATATTTATGTTTTGCTTCAGGTGTATGCTCTATCAAGAGATCAAGGAATTCCTTTTTCATCAGTATGGAGACAAGTGCATCCGAAGCACAAAGTTCCCTCAAATGCGGTGTGGCTCTGTGCAGCCGTCTGCATTCTGCTAGGACTACCCATTTTGAAAGTCAATGTAGTCTTCACTGCCATAACTTCCATATGCACAATTGGATGGGTTGGTGGCTATGCAGTTCCAATTTTCGCTAGAATGGTAATGGCTGAGAAGAATTTCAAACCTGGGCCATTTTATTTGGGCAAAGCAAGAAGGCCAATTTGTTTCATTGCCTTTCTGTGGATTTGTTATACCTGTTCTGTCTTTCTTTTGCCAACTTATTACCCAATTTCCTGGGATAATTTCAACTATTCACCGGTGGCTTTGGGAATTGTTTTGAGTTTGATAATGCTCTGGTGGGTGTTGGATGCGAGAAAATGGTTCAAGGGACCGGTTAGGAATATTGAGATTCCAAATGAAAAGGTTTAACTTCAATTGCAAATTCAAACACATTTATCATTGGAACCCCCAAGTTCCATTTCAGGCTGTTCGACTGATTTTCAATTAGTGCTATAGTTTGTTTTCTTTGTCAATTGTTTCACCTTTCTATTGAATGACTCCTCTTATAAAGGAAATGTTTGTCCGGCTAATGGCTTCACACAATTTTTGAGCAAGATAAAAAATCATCACTCTGATGACAGAGCTCAATATTGTATATACCAAGTGTAAAAGCTACAAATGGTGATATTCGACATTATCCTTGAAACGAGAAGCTAAGAAACAACTTCCCTATCCATAATACTTGGAAACTGGGGTGCACCTACAAATTGTGATTTCAATTCCTCATAATCTCTCACCCATAGACAATAGCTTGAATTCTTTGCTACTACATCCTTAGAGACCTCCTTTCTTTCCACTAATTCACTTGCACATCTTGCGAAGTTATCAAGGTCGGACCATAGTCGAGCCTGATTTCTTGGATCCGACTCATCTCTCACATTATCTAGCCACTCTTTAGCTTCCTCCACCCTGGCCCAAAAACATGTGTCTTGCGTGGAACTTGCAAACTTGCTTCTAGTTTTCTGCTCTTCCTCTTTAATTGGTCTCTCTTTCCACCACCTTTCAAAAATGTGGTACCTCCTCTCCCTTCCATGCGCAATATAATGACCTTTCTTACGGTGCATTCCTGTTCTATAATACTCAGCGATATCTAGTGGCTCTACAAGGAGCATATAGAATTGAGATGCATTCACCCACTTTGCTCGCCTGCGAAAATCACGAGGAAGGTCATTGTTTTCCAGCATATTAATTACATTATCCCAAAAACGAGCTAGCTTGAGCCTGTTCATATTGACTTTAGAGTCCCTTTTGGAGGCTCCTCTTTGCTTGAAAGAGTCATAGTACCCCATTTGATCATCAGACTGGTCGCAGGATGCTTTATACCATTCTATTTCTGCCCTATAAGGTGCTATCTTAGACAATTTAATTGCTAGATTAGCACAGTTGAGGTTTGGTGTACGTCCTGTTCGCCTTTCCAATTTCAGGCAAGCTTTGGCTGGTGGAGCAACATGTTCATCCTACAGATTCAATTCATAATCTTAATGGCATAAAAAAATAACGACAGTAGCTTAGATTTGTGATAAAGTCAATTATAAAAGAATAACAGAAAACACCTACCTGGCAAGCTATTCCTGAGGACTGCAAAGCCAGTGCAACACCGGCTTCATAGCTTGATTCAGGAAGCTCCCTAGGTGGGAAACTCGTCCTCATCAGAACCTGCAGAGTGAGTTTCCGAACATAGTATCCATACTTAAGGTGATCCTCAATGCTACAGCTTGGCGAACTGCTCAGCAGCAGCAAGTGCATCATCTTGATAATAGATGTTGCATTGTCAATACAAATAGCTCCATCTTCAGAACAGAAGAAATAGTTCCCAAATGGCGAAAAGCCGCAATTTACCTTTTTCCCTTGTTCTGCTTGCGTCAAACCATTCAGGGAAGCTAATACAGTGTGGAAGATTTCAGCTTTGCTTTCATCAGGTAATTTGGCAGCAAGCAATGCAAAGTGCGGTGAAGTCATCGATAACTGCCAGAATTGAAGCAAGGAATGTAGCTGAGGAGTTAGGGGAGCAAGAGGAGCAAAGAGTAGCCTTGGAACCAAGTCATGTTTTGACACCACATGGCAAAAGTTGCCGGCCCATCCCTGGCGGAGAATGGCACGGGAAAGAGACTCATTACCCAGCAACGGAGAACCAAAAGTGATGCATAACACTGAGATGGTAGAAGAGATTGATTGAAGGTAAGACAGTAGCCAAAGAGCACAGAGTCCAGCAGTTGTTCCTCCTATGCCATGGCCTGATATCACAATTGACTTGCTTTTCTCCAGTATTTTCAACATCTGCATTTCAGAGCTTATACATATGAGTACATTTCATGAAATTCATTTGCAAATCCTTACTTGATATTTTCTACGAACAACACAATTAATTTAAATGAAATATCATATGAAGTACTTGGCTATTATAGGCTCAACCTTGTATAAAAATGAGTTTAATAACAATTGGCCAATTATTTGCATCTGATTTCATAATTTAATTAATTCTATATAAATAATTTGTAGAAGGTGATTTGTGTATTAATTTTCAAAAAAAAAAATCAATAATTTAACAATAATAATAATAATAAAGTTTCTTTGAGAAGTTTAGGTCCAAAAAATAATTAAAAAGGGTTGTTGAAGTGAATTGAGAAAGTGTAATAGTAGTTGATTTCAAACTTTGATGCTTTTAGTTTTTTTATTGTTATTATAGGGCCCACACGCATTTTTGCTTTTATAATAAAGCTACGAATCTCATCTTATCAGTCTGAAAGCTCGAATTATAGGTCAAACTAAAAGGCAATAAGAAAAAGATTGACCAAAAAAAAAAAAGAAAGAAAAATATATCAAATCACACCACGCGTAACAACGGGTCAACCACAGGATGAGATGAACACCAACGCAACCTAAATTGACCGCCACTCTTCTCTTTTAATAGTAAAATAATAATACATTAAATGTATGAAATTATGATTAAAACATGTGTTTTAGCAATATTGAAAAAGATTTATTATCTTTTATTTTTCTTATTCCATTTATATGTATAAATTTTACTAGTGTCAGAAATTTTTTTTCATAAAATGGTCTACCAAATTAGAAAAAAGAAAATTCTGAAACTAATGATTTTTTTTTTTTTTTAAAAAAGAAAAAAAAGAAAGAAAGAGAGAGAGAGAGACGTGTTTTAATGCAAGAACCCAGTCAATGATGTATCAATGTCTTGATGGCCAACTACAATGTAAATTAATCATAATAAGACTTTATTTTAATGTTTTGTACATTTTATATATATATAGTATTATTTTGCATAATGCATGTTTATATAATACTTTTTTAATTTTATTAACTATATACAAAACATCATTTTTTGTAATAGACAAAATGATAATTATTTCAATAGCTTTGTTTTTGTTTTTAATTATCATAAATAGTGTTAAAAATACCATTAATCAATTTTAATTCAGTAATAGTACTAAAATTATTTTTAAACTTATGATTTTTTGAGTTTAGTCCTCTACTGGAGCTGTTATATACAAAAAATAATGTGATAAATTGTCAGAGTTTAAAATATTTAATTTATTAATTATAGAGTTTAATTTTACCGCATGCTAGCCAATTAATTAAATCAATATTTAGAATAATTTTATATTTTTAATAAAATAAATAAAACTGCAATATGATGAGCTCATTGGTAATAAAGAAATGGTAAAACTGACCTGGTTTTGAAAACTTGGGTTGCTATAGACAGATAAGAAGACCCGCAAAAGCCCAGCGTGAACCATGACGGGCTCCTGCCCTTCTTCTTCTTCTCCATCAATTTGATGTTGCAAAGGAGAGAAAAGATCATTTGTAGAAGTAAGAAGCGGTTCCAAATTCCTGGCGGAGGTTGGGTCGGGCCCTGCCACCAGCTGAACACCAGAAAAGGCCAGATAACCTAGGCTTCCGGTCTGCTCTGCTACAAAACCTTGCGACGGCATCGTATTGGCTAGATCGCATAGCCTCCATGACTCAGATAGCAATGGTGTGGATGTGAGAAAAGAGGCTAGCATCTCGCTACTCTCAAACCTGCTCACATACCAACAATTGAAGATATATAAATATTTTTCTATGAATAGTCAATACTTTCTGTGGAAAGATCCATAGAAAGAAGAAAAATTTTTGTGGGTAACTTAGGATGAATCTTCGTTGTCCATGGCTTTTCTTTTTCTTCCCTTGGAGAGATGATGAATGATGATTGATGACTACTGCTGCGAAAATAAAGTGGGCTTTTGGGTGTTGAAATTTCTTAGAAGTGGCTTCTTTCTTTTCTGGTAGTTTTGGGTTTATTCAGAAATCAAAATGATGGCTATTGGAATGGGAATGGGAATGGAATTAGGATCCATAGATAGTTGAGATGCTTAAGGACCCACCAAGTCTGGTCTTTTATCTCAATTATGGAGTATCCAAATTGAAATTGAGAATGAATGGGTATTTTTGTTTTTAAAGGGAAATATCAGATGAGGGCCATCCCCTGTTTGCCTACGCGGTTGCGTTCAATGTGGGCAAAACATTTATATATTTTAATTAATAATTTATATAAAAAATATTTTCATTAATAATTTTTATTTAAAACATTTAATATTTTTAAAAAATATTTAATTTTTAAAAAATTATAAATATTATTATAAAATATATTTTTTATATTAAATTAATTATTTATATAAATAAATTAGACCAAATATTTATATAATATTATTTTTTTAAAATAAAAAAATTTATGAATATTATTATAAAATATATTTTTTTATTTTTTTAAATTCAAATTTATTTGAAACTCAATTATTATTATTAAATAAAATCTGAATCAGTTTAATTTTATATATTTTAATTAATAATTTATATAAAAAATATTTTTCATTAATAATTTTTATTTAAAAAATTTAATATTTCTAAAAAATATTTAAATTTTAATTTTAAATAAAAATATATAAAAAAATATTTAAATATTATTATAAAATATATTTTTTATATTAAATTAATTATTTATATAAATACATTCGAATAATAGATATTCTGTACATTTAATTCAAACCTGATCTAAACCTTGAATGAATAATTTTTTTTTAAATTTATATTCATCTTAAATCTGATTATAACTATCCAAATCAATCCTATTAAAATTCTATTCAGAAACGCCTTATCCATTAACATTTCTAATTATATGTTTTATTTTTTAAAAAGAATGTGAATATTCATTGTATTAAAGTGCCCAAAGAAAAAAAAAATATGAGTTTAACCAGATTACTACTCGAGAGCCTAGCCTACAAGCCCAGATGAAGGCACAAGCCAGCCAGAGAATGGCCCAGTCCATGAGGTTGCTAACCTAAGTACTCGGTCTTGCTCTTGCCACTGGAAGAAAGTGTCTGCAACACACAGCCTGAGACTCTGCCTCTGCCAAATTCAAGCAAATCTTGCCTTCAAGTAGCCAAAAACACCTTCAACAAAGAAATGCAAAGCCGTAAGCTTGAACTATGAGAAGCACTTTACTCGTAAACAACATTACCAGAAAAAAGCCTCTGATAACGGGAAGATAGCATGGAGTAGAGTAGTAAAAAAATAAATAATATGACATCTCAATTTCGTTTAACTAATGTAGTGTTATTAACCGACACTATATGCTCTTAACATCCTCATCAAGGTTCTCTAACAACCACTTCATCTACAACAAGAAGCAAACAAAACAATATAAATTCAATTTTTTTTTACAATTTTTGTATTCGCTATTAAATTTATAAAAGAAAAAAACTATATAATCAAATAAATTAAATAAGCACAAAGTGAAATTGTTCTAAAAAAATATCCAAAAAATTTTATCTTCAAACTTGAAGCACACTCGACTAGATAAAAAAAAAAAATTTTCTATAAAAGAAAAAAAAATACATCTAACGGCTGTAAATATGTAATTCAAATTTTATATATTCTTTCATATATTTTTTTTAAAATTTCAATTTGAATTCCTTGAGAAAAATTATAGAATTGGCCTCTATAATTTTCTTGACTTTATTTATATTTTGAAAAAATATTACCACATTGCTGCAGCAAATATAGTAAAATAATTAACTCTTAAAAAATGTATTTTTTTTCATTCATCAAAGTAAATTTATACACCTACTATACTAACATGTTATATTATATTATATTGCTCCATTAAAAATTAAATAATTTCATAATATAAGTTATTATAAGTTCTCAAGTGTCCACTTGATTTGATGGTCAAAACTGTCAGGAAAAGAAAAAGTTTTGTTTTTGAAAAAACAGTTTGGAAAACATTTTATTATTGTAGTGTTTATCAAATTTGTTTTTAATTATTTTTAGTACTTTATAATTATATATGTTAAAAAATGTTTTTCTCCCAGCCAAATACACCTTAGTTTTTTTTTTTATTTTTAGAATTCCAAATACACCTTAATTGATTCTTAAGGAATTCTTTTTTGGATTTGACTATTACCATTATTTGATTATTAATTTTTTTTAAAAAATTTATTATTTAATTTTTGAATATTTCATTATTAATTCTTATATTTTTAAAAATTTATTAAAATATTTTTATTCTTATATTTCTAAAAACTTATTAAAAAATTTTAATTTTTTTTCATCAACAAAATAGTTATTTCATATATTTTTTCTGTTAAAAATTTTTAAAACTCAATTATTTCTACGATGAGTGCAATAAAAACGAAATATAAGAATAAGGGACAAAAACGAAATAAACATAAATAAAGGTATTGTTAAATTATACTCTCTTTCTCGCTTTCCGTAGAGAGTCTTTCCTCTTGTTTTGCATAACACGTCTAGAATCCTAAAGTCATTTTAATGGCTTTATGTACGTGATCTATTCTTTTTCTTAATTTCTCTGCTATTTCTTTTCTCTTTGTTTTTTCTTATAAATCAAGCTTTTCTTCCTTTATCTTCTTTGTTTGATATGGAGCAATGAGGTACGGAGGATGATTTCATGGATGACCTTAATCGTCAATTGGTTTTGCATGAAAGTGGGGGTGGTCTTGAATATGCTGCTGAGTCTGAGGAATCACAATAAACTCTTCCGGGTTCAGATTGGCAGCACTGTGTGGTGGGTTGCGTGTTACAGGAGAGGCCAATCAATTTCAATACTTTTAAGACCATTATGGCTAATATTTGGCAGCCGCAAAAGGGTGTCAACGTTAAAGGACTTGGAAATAATGTATTCTTTTCAGTTTTTTCATGCTAAAGATGTGTACAATGTTTTTAAGGATGGCCCAAAGAATTATCAACAACATCCTTTATTACTTCGAGAGTAGGCTAATGAGAATCCTAGGGCTGTGGAATTTACTCAATACGAAATGTGGGTGCAGATTCATGATGTTATACCTGGATTTTTTTCAGAAAGGGTGGCTACTGATGTTGGAAATTTTGTTGGGACGTTTCTTGAAGCAGATCCTCGAAGTTTTTCTCCATTGTGGAAGGAATTTATGCGTGTTCAGGTGGCCATTGATGTTAGGAAGCCTTTGAAATGACGAATTCATATTAAGAAACCAGGGGGAGATTGGATATGGTTTAATTTTAAATATGAAAGATTGAACACGTTTTGTTATTTTTGTGGCATTCTGGGACACTCAGATCGGCATTGTCCACAACTGTTTGATTGGCCTAACTTTCCTAGAGACAAGTTTCCTTATGGGCCATGGATGCGAGTTGAGTATCATCGTTCAATGCAGATGGGATTGCCATGGTTAGTCTCTGAACGTGATTTTCCGATGGAGGATGACGGCGGTCCGGCTGGGGATGGAGAGTATTCCAAAGCGCAAAAAGAGAAGGCGGATGCAGCAAATAAACCTGCAGTTCAAAATTCTAATTTGGAAAAGGAGGTTGAAAAGGTTGTTAACAATTTGAATTTTGATCTACATGCAACAGTAAACCTTATCATTATGGAGACAAAACGCAGATATATTGAACTATCGTGGGCTTGAAAACCTACGTATAGTTCGAGCCCTTACGGACATTGAGTCCAAGAAGCATCCCACTTTTATTTTTCTTAATGAAACAAAAGTTAAACAGTAGAAGATATTGAAGGTGAAGCGGGCTTTGGATTATCAAGGCTCTTTTGTGGTTGATCTAATAGGGATTGGAGGCGATTTAGCTATGTTTTGGAGAGAATCTTCTATGATTAAGTTAATCAGCTATTCAAGACAATATATTGATATTTAAGTTTGTGTCAATGGTTTGAGGCCATGGAGACTAACATGGTTTTACGGCTATTCAGATAGAGGAGAACAAAGGTTAGGGTGGAATTTATTACTATCATTATTTGTCAAATTTGAATTGCTTTGGTGTGTGATAGGATTAAAAACTGCTCGAATTTTTTACATGATTAGGTTCGCATTAAGGATTTCAAAGATCAACTTGATTATGTTAAGAGGCATTTATCTTTTTTATGACAACAACCAGTTGTTGATCTTAATTTTTTGCAAACAGTTGAGGACCAATATAGTAATCTTCTCTGGTCAAAACAACATTAGTTAGCGGAGAGAGATGCAAATTCTAAATTTTTTCATGTTATGGCTTCTAACAGGAACAAAAAGAATTTTGTGTCTCCCTTAAAAAATGAGAATGGTGTTTGGGTGGATTGGGATTCTGGCTTGCCACAACTAATTATGGATTTTTATAGGAATCTGTTAACTTCTTGTCAGGATAATTTTTGTGATTTTGAATTTGGTTGGTGCTAAGGTTTTTGAACTGCACAGTAATTATCTCTTAGAACCGTTTACAACTGAAGAAATATGGAAGGCACTTTTTTCAATGCATCCAAAAAAATCCCTTGAACTAGATGGTTTTAATCCTGGTTTCTCTCAGCTTTATTAAGATGTGGTTGGGAGTGATGTCACTGCTGCTTGTTTGGATTATTTAAATAATAGAGTTGATATATAGGTAATAATCGTACTAATGTGATTTTAATTTCGAAAAAAATGTACCTGTGGTTGTGGCAGATTTGAGGCCTATTTCATTGAGTAATGTTGTTGATAGGATTGTTTACAAAACTTTAGCCAACCGGTTAAAAGTTATTCTACCTGATATTATTTTTGATACCCAAAGTGCATTCATTCCTAATCGACTTATTATGGATAACATTATTGTGGCCTATAAGTTATTTCACACTCTTAAATCTAGAACTCAAGGTAATAGATGCTAGATGACTCTTAAAACTGACATGAGCAAAGCATATGATCAGGTTGAATGGGGTTTTTTAGCTTCGATGATGGAGAGGTTGGGTTTTGCAAATAGATGGATTTCAAAAATTATGAAGATTGTCTGGTCAGTTTCTTTTGTTTTTTCGTGCGTGGTAATGAGGAATTTGGCCCTTTAATTCCTGAGCGTGGTTTGTGACAAGGAGATCCATTGTCTCCCTATCTCTTCATTATTTGGGCAGAAGGTTTGTCGGCTATTTTGCAAAAATTTCAGAGTCAGGGCTGAATTAATGGAGCTAGTGTTACTAGACAAGTTATGCCTATATCCCATTTATTTTTTGCAAATGACGCCCTTTTCTTTAATCGAGCTAATATAGATGAAGTTTTTGTTTTGAAGTCTTGTTTACAAGAGTATGAGTTAGTCTCTAGTAAGCAAATTAACTTTTTGAAATCTAGTGTTTCTTTTTCTCCAAATACGCCTTTTGATAGGCGGGAGTTGATTTGTCAAAGTCTTGGTATTCAGGAGGTAGCAAACCAGGGAAACTATTTGCGCATGCCGTCTGTGTTCATGGAGCTAGTGTTACTAGACAAGTTGTGCCTATATCCCATTTATTTTTTGCAGATGACGGCCCTTTTCTTTAATCGAGCTAATATAGATGAAGTTGTTATTTTGAAGTCTTGTTTACAAGAGTATGAGTTAGTCTCTAGTCAGCAAATTAACTTTTTGAAATCTAGTATTTTTTTTCTCCAAATACGCCTTTTGATAGGCGGGAGTTGATTTTGTTAAAGTCTTGGTGTTCAAGAGGAAGCAAACCAGGGAAAATATTTGGGCATGCCGTCTATTGTAGGCAAGAATAAAAGAGCAGTTTTTCAATATGTTGAGAAGAAGGTATCAAAACGTTTCCAGGGATGGAAGGCAAAATTGCTATCGAAGGGTAGTAAAGATATTTTATTGCGTACAGTGGCCCAAGCTATGCCTAATTATATAATATCTTTATTCCTTTTGCCAATTGAAATTTGTAAAGATATTGAGATTTTGATGAACGATTTTTCTTGGGGCAATAGGGATATTGGGGATGGAGGTTTGCAATGGATGAAATGGAGGATGTTGGCTACTCCTAAATCGTATAGTGGTTTGGGTTACCGAGATTTGCACAGTTTTAATAAGGCTCTTTTGGCGAAACAAGAGTGGAGAATTTTAAAGAGTCCTCATTCTTTGGCTGCTAGAGTTCTAAAGGATAAGTATTTTGCTAGTTCAAATTTTTTAGGAGCCAAAGTAAAACCAAATTGTTCTCAAATCTGGAGAAGCATTTGTGCATCTCATTTGATTTTGCGTACTGGTTATCAAAAAAGGGTGGGAGATGGTAGTTCAATCAATATTTGGAAGGACCTATGGTTGTTTGATGAGGCCAATCCATATGTTGAATATGATTTTCAAGAGGATTTGAATTTACTGCAGGTTTCTAATTTATTAGTTAATCAGACATGGGATGTGGATTTTATTCGTAATCATTTTTTGATAGAGATGCGAATTTAATTTTACAGATTCCTTTATCATTGACAAGTTGTGAAGATGATGGGCTATGGACTAAGAATCAAGCGAGTATTTACAAGGTGAAGGAGGGTTATCAAATGGTGATGGAAGCATCAGATGTGGAGTTTGCAGTAGATAATTATCCATGGGATAAAGTCTGGAAGTTGGATGTTCCCCCCCAAAGTTTGAATATTTTTATGATGAGTTCTTCGTGAGGTTTTGCCTTGTAAGAGTAATTTGCTCAAACGTCATGTTGAGCTTGATCCGACTTGTCCAGTTTGTGCTTGTCCAGTTTGTGCCACAGCTGAAGAGTCTGCATTTCATGTGTTATATAGTTGTTCTTTTGCTCATTCATGTTGGCTATTGTCTTCGGTTGGCTAGAATCCAAGAGCAACTGGTGCGAACTGGTTGTCTTCTTTGCTTAATTAGTCTTCTGTGATTCATACTGAGGAGGTTGCCATACTGTGTTGGAGCCTGTGGTGTTTTTGAAATGAGCTAGTATGGCAAAATGAACAATCTCAGCCTGCAATGATTCTTAGCCAGGCAAGGTCAGTTTTGCAGGAGTGGAAAATGGCTAAGGTTAGCAGTAGTAGACTACAATCTGGTTCAATATCTGCAGCGGCAGTAGTATCTTGGCAAAAACCAGTCTTTGGCTCTTTTAAGTGTAATGTTGAAGTGGCTATGTTGAACAATGGCAGTTATGGTTTGGGCATAATTGTGAGAGATGGTAATGGCCTTTGTTGTGCAGGAAAGTTAATGGTTATTTTAGGTATGGCTGATCCTCAACTTGGAGAAGCATTGTGTTTTCGAGAGGCTTTGAGCTGGGTAAAGAATTTTAATTTCTTTCCTTTGTGCATTGAAACTGATTGTCAGCCGGTAGATACCTGTAATACCCGGCTAGACTCCGGTATCGAAATTCCTACCGTCCGGTGGGATTTGGATGTCGGAAACCTCTAGAAGGGTAACATCATGTTTTTATGAAATGTTTTCATGTGTTTTAATGTTTTTAAGTATGAAATTAAATGAGTTTTTACATGAAAAATCTTTGGAGGAAAACCCAGGTTCGGCCGCCGAACATGCATGCGTTGTGGAGGCACGTTAGGCCCCCGAAAGCATGAGCGAGGGAAGTCCAGGTTCGGCCGCCGAACTTAACCTTCGGCCGCCGAACATGGCATGCATGCGGAGGCACATTCGGCCCCCGAACGTGGCCTGGCCAGCCACCTATAAAAGGGTCCCTTAGCCGAAAACAGGCGAGTTTTCTCCCCATTTTCGGCCAAGGTGGGCTCTCTGCCGCCCCTCACTGATCTTGAGTATTTTCCTTCAAATATTTCATATTTTAACAAGCTTTTTACCTTTGTTTTGAAGTTTTTGAACTTTTGAGCAAGTTTTGGAGCTTGGAGGTTCAAGGAACTCTCTCTCTCCCATTCCCGAGCTAAGGTCGTTTTCCTCTCGATCTTCAAGAGGTAAGAGCCGATCTTGAGCTCATTATGTATTTTAAGTAAGTTTTATGTAAGATCTATGGGGTAGAATGCATGAGTAAGCTTAGGTTGTGTTTATGGGTTTAATGTTATGTTTTTGAACAATGTGGCTTGAATGTGTGTTGATGATGTGTTGTAGTTGGGGTTTAAGGTATTTTGAGACCCTTAGGAGCTTGTTTGCATGATTTAAATGAGCTTTTGCATGTTTGGAAAGTTTGGGAGGCGTATGTGCATAGAGGAGCCAAGTTTCTGCCCTCTGGCAGAAACCAGGTTCGGCAGCCGAAGGACTTTCGGCCGCCGAACATGGCTGGGGAGGCAGGCCTTTCGGCTGCCGAAGTTACCCCCGAAAAGAGACTTTCGTCTCTGTCTGGGACTTTCGGCCGCCGAAGGTGCCGCCGAACCTGCCTGGGTTTCGGCTCTGGAGGGACTTTCGGCCGCCGAAGGTGCCGCCGAACCTGCCCTGTTCAGCCTTCCTTTGCATGTTTTTGCATGATTGTTTTGAGGTGTTTTAGGGGGTTTTTGGGGGATGTTTCTAGAGTTATGTTTATGATGTTTGGTCCCTCATTAGAGTCCACCTGTGTAGGTTCGGACCCGAGGAACCGAGGACCCCAGCAGTGAGCCAGCTGCTACAGAGTTGTCAGAGTCTTTAGAGCTTCAGCCAGAGGTGAGTGGAATACACTTTTAAGTTTAAATAAATGAAATATAAATTTTTGAGCATGTTCATGCATCATATATGCCATGAGATATTTTAGGGTGTTTGCATTAGTATTCACGAATATGTTGCATTGCATATTTGATGATGATGTGGATTGGTTATTGGATGATCCTTTAGTCCTCTTATGTTATGATATGATGTGGTTATGGTAGAGAAAGACCAGTGAGGCCCATTCTATGCCCCTGGCACAGAGTAAGAGAAAGACCAGTGAGGCCCATTCTACGCCCCTGGCATATTGGAATGTTATGTTACAGATATAGTAAGAGAAAGACCAGTGAGGCCCATTCTACGCCCCTGGCACGATTGGACTATGTTGAGGGCTATAGGTGACAATACCATCCTTATGTGACTTGTTTGTGATGTGTTGCATTACATGGAAGCATGAAATAAATTTTAATATACGTTTTTCTCTATTCTGCTCACTGGGCTTTGTAGCTCACCCCTCTTCCCTAACCCCAGGCTTGCAGGTACAGGGTAGACAGAGGAGTCAAGAAGAGTAAAGTTATGCTTATGTAATAGATAAAGTGTGGACATGACAAATTGTATTATGGTGTAATGTTATGTATTATGTATGGAGGATTAGAGATTGTGCTTGACCATATGAGTTGTTATCCCTTTTATTACATGATCTCAGATGTTTCCTGATGTGAATGTAAACCAGCTCAACACATGTATGTTGCCCATTGGGGCATTGATGGGATCCCTAGAGGATTAATGTATAGTTATGTTTATGCTTATGTAATGTACAGGTTGAGCTTGGTTGAGATATGAGTATGCTTACAGATTCTTTTGAGTTTGGTTGATCATGTATGGGATTTACAGGTTTACAGGTTATATGTCAGGCTTGCTACGGGTCCCGGCGGCCTTACGCCGATCTGGATCCTAGCGCCGGTAGCGGTCCGGATTTCCGGGCTGTTACAGAGTGGTATCAGAGCCCTAGGTTCATATGATCGGACCTAGCGTGTCGGGCTCATAGAGGTTATAGAAGGTCAAGCACAATAGGAAAAGTCATGTCCACTAGGATAGGATGTAGAGTCCTGTCTTGAATGATGATGTGATATGCCATGATTATATGCATGTGCATAAATGATATGCTTTGTATGCTATGTATGTGATGAGGGTTCATGTGTTTCCACATGAACCATATGATGCTGATGCTTGAGTTTTGTGTGTGCTGCTTTTCAGAAACAGGATGAGAGGAACTCGTCGATCTGCACGATTGACTGGAGTACCACCAGAGGATGAAGGCACGAGCGCCCGTTGTAATACCCGGCTCGAGTCCGGCATCGGCATTCCTGTCGTCCGGTGGAGTCTCAGGTGTCGGAACCCTCGAAAAGGGTAATGCATATGTTTTCCAAGGTATTTTCACTTGTTTTCATGTTTTGAAGGGTTAAAAGACTTGAGTTTTGAAAGAAAAGCAATAAGGGAGAAATGCAAAGGTTCAGCCGCCGAAGGTCACTTTCGGCCACCGAACATTGCATGGTTGCGGCTTCACGTTCGGCTGCCGAAGGTGGTCTGGCCAGCCACCTATAAAAGGGCCAAGGGTCGGTGGAAGGAGGTTATTTCTCCTCCACTTGCAGCCAGAGGTGAGTTTCAGCCTCTCCTACGTTGACTTTCATGTTTTCCATGATTTTCATCAAATCTTTCAAGAGTTTTAAGAGTTTTGGTGACTTATGAAGGTTTTGAGCAAAAGAACCAAGTTTTGAAGCTTGGAGCTTTGGAAGAGCTTTTCTTCATATCTCCACGTTAGGATCCTTCATCCTCAAGTTCTTTAAGAGGTAAGTGAAGATCCTGAGCTTCTTTGATGATTTTGAAGGTTTTATGAAGTTTGTATGGGTAGTATGCATGTTTAGGTTTAGGTGAGGTTTTTGGTGATTTGTGGTGTTCAAACATGTTTAAGTGTTATGTGCTATGTTTGTTTGGGGTTTTAGGGTAGTTTTAGACCCCTTTGTGCATATATATGTGTATATGCTAGTTGGGAGTAGTTGATATGCATGTTTGTAGGTTTTTGGGCAAAGTTTGCATGAAACAGAGCAGGGTTCTGTCCTTCGGGCAAAACCAGGTTCGGCCGCCGAACCCCTTGTGGAGGCAGTTCGGCTGCCAAAGGTTGCCCCCGAAAGCTAGGCTTTCGGTTTAGACAGAGACTTTCGGCCGCCTAAAGAGGGAGTTCGGCCGCCGAAAGTGTGTGAGTTTCGTCTCTGGACGAGACCTTCGGCCGCCGAAGGTGCCGCCGAACATGCATGAATTTCGTCTCTGGAGTGGGGTTTCGGCCGCCGAACCTGCCGCCGAAAGTGCCCTGTCCAGCTTTCTTTTGCATGTTTTCTGTGATGGTTTTAGGATTGGTTAGAGGGGTTTTGGGGAGTTTCTTAGAGATGTTCTTAAGTGAGTTTAGTCCCTCATTTGAGTCCACCTGTGTAGGTACGGACCAGAGGAATCAGGGAAGTCAGCAGTGAGTCCAGTGTCAGAACCTGCAGAGTCAGTTCAGAGATAACTAAAGGTGAGTGGAATTTAACTTAATGTTTTAAGATGAGACCTGACTATTTTATCATGCTTCATGCATCATGAAAATGCTATAGGGTGAGTGCATTAGTGTACACAAAGATGATGCATTGCATTTATCCTTGTACTTGGCACTGCTCCTTGTACATTGTTTCTATGAGACGGCACGGACTTCGTGAGGATTCATTAGCCCTCAGAGGAAAGACCTGGAACAGCCCTACGGGGACCAGGCACACAAAGACCTGGAACAGCCCTACGGGGACCAGGCACATGGTACTCCGGTACCCCAGATGAGATAGAGGGAATTTTGATCCGTCCGGCCGAGGTGATGTGCTTATGTGTTGCATTCCATGAGAGCATGTTTTATCACCTGTTATTTGATTACTATTCTACTCACTGGGCTATAGTAGCTCATCCCTCTCCCCTAACTCCAGTTGTGCAGGTTCAGGGGTCAGAGACAACTCAGCAGGGTACAGGAAGAGTACAGAGTAGTGTAATAGCTAGTGTGGACATGTAAATGTATTTATATAGTGTATAGAATGGTGTTTGACTTATAAGAGGTGTAATCCCTTTGTGGAGTCACATGATCAGTTTATGTATGTTTCTTTATTGTTGTATGTTTATGAGCAAAACCAGGCTTAACATGATGAGTTTGATCCGCCTAGAGCCATGAGGAGTTCTAGTAGGGATTAGTAGAGAACAGAAAGAGTGCATGCACAGATTAAGCCTTGGAATGAAGAAAAGTTTTATGTTTTTACAGCAGATGTATGATCATGTATGGGATTTCACAGGTATACAGACAGGATAGCAGGCTTACTATGGGTCCCGGCGACCTTAAGTCGATCTGGATCCTAGTGCCGGTGGCAGTTCGGTTTTCCGGGCTGTTACAGATTGGTATCAGAGCCCTAGGTTCATATGGTCGGACCTATAGAGAGAGAGTTGGGCTCATAGAGAGGTTTAGCAGGTCAAGCACCATAGGAAAACATGTCCACGAGGATAGGATGTTCTGCTGATGTGCAATGCCCTGAGTTATGTATGTGCATGTTTTTGATGTGTTGCTGATGTGTTATGTGATTTGTTGTTTTCCAGAGAGTGAAGATGTGAGGAACTCGTCGATCCGCGAGATTGACTGGAGTCCCACCTGTAAGTGAGGGTACAGCTGCTCGTCCACCTGCCTTGCCAAGGGCAAGATCTCACAGGTCAAGCAGGGAAGGAACCTCACGAGACCCTAGAAGGTCTTCTGACGAGAGCAGGAGAGGAGTAAGCAGAGGGGGAAGGTCAGTAGAAGAAAGAGGTGTGATGGAAGAGGATCAGAGTAGAGAGGTAAGCATGGGTGTAGGAAGGTCAGAAGAAGGTATGGGGGAGTCCCAGGGAGGCATGCAGGCCTCGAGGTTTGGCTATCCACCCTTTCCTCAGGGCCCATAGTATCCGATGGGAGGCACGTCGGATTACTCCAGTTTTGCCCCATATCCACCCTACATGCCCTATATGCCCTATCCTTCCTTTTATCCACCATATCACATGTATCCACCCCCACCTGTTCATCCAAGTCCAGTACAACCTGACGTGAGGGAACCAGTTCCTCCACCACCACCTCCTGAACCAGTAGCCCCTGTTGTGGAAGCACAGCAACCCAGTTCTTCAGGGGGAAGTAAGGTGAAGATGACCGAGTACTTAAAGTTGGATGCTCCTAAATTCAATCCAGGAGATGATCCCTTTGAGTATCTCAGTGCAGTCAGAATGATAACAAGTGAGTTGGGAGCTGATGACGGTAGAGCCATTGAGATGGCAGGGTTCACTTTAAAGTGCAAGAAAGCTAGAGAATGGTTCAAGAACTATGTAGACCCGAAACTTGAGAGTATGACATGGGAAGAGTTCGCCAACGAATTTGCTGGATGGGCTTTTCCTGACAGTTCCAGGGAACTAAAGGTTGTGGAGTTTGAGCAGTTGAGACAGACGGAGGAGATGAGTGTTGAGGAATATACAGATAAGTTCCTGGAATTGTTGCCATATGTCGGACAGGCATATGATACAGATCAGAAGAAGGCAAAGAGATATGCCACAAGACTTCATCCCAGGTATTTCTCTTTGATTCTTCATGCGGAGAAGGAAAGTTTCCACTCTATTGTGGATGCTGCTAGAAAGATGGAGGCCAGTGCCATAAGTCAAGGTGTAGTCAAGGCACAGTCTTCTGGTGTTAAACCAGGTTCCTCCTCACAAAGTACAGCAAGTGCAAGTAAGAAGAGATGGGAGAAATTCAAAGGAAAGAGAGGCAAGTTTTGGAACAGGCTTAAGTCGGGTCTGGGAATGAGTAGTGGCTCCAGTTCTGGCGCAGATGTTCCAGTGTGCAAGAGGTGTGGCAAACAGCATAGAGGAGCTTGTCAGTTGGGATCCACAGCCTGCTATAGATGTGGGCAGGAGGGACATTATGCACGAGAATGTAATACCCGGCTAGAATCCGGCACCGGAATTCCTATTATCTGGCGGAATCCGGGGTGTTGGGATTCTATCTAAGGGTTATGATGTGTTTCAATGTTTTAAGGTTAAGGGAAGTGAGTTTTGAGTTGAAATGACCTAAGGCAGTTGAGCCAAGTTCGGCCGCCGAAGGTAAGTTCGGCCGCTGAAGGTGTTCGGCTTCCGAAGGTGAGTTCGGCCCCCGAACGATTGCATGGTCTTGCATGTGATTGGGCAGCCGACGATGAGTTGGCTGGTGAGCTGAGTCATGGTTTTTGACAAGTGTTGGCCTCAGATTCTTGCCATGGAATGGCCACGTCTCTATGACTCACCTGTACATGTTTTGGGTGATCATACAGAAGCTTGAGGTGCTTGCAAAAGTGTTGAGAGTTGAGAGAAACTAAAGTTACGTTTTTGAGAGAGTTTGAGAGTGTGAGAAGAGGTGATTCGTTTTCCCTTGTTCAGAGTGTTTAGCTTCTTGCTACAGGAGGTAAGTGATGCACTTGAACATGTATATATGTTTCTGAGTTTATGGGGATAAAGGAAGGAGATGCATGCTTAGGGTATTAATAGTAGTTTTAAAGAGTTATGCATGTATACATGTTTATGTGTTATGTTTGATTTGTTGTTTGGGGTTATTAGATAGTTTTGGACCCCTGTGATCATATACTTATGTATATGTGTGTTGAGGAGTTGGTATATGCAAGTATGAAGAGCTTGAAGGGAAGGAGGAGATGGTTTGCCATTGAAACTGAGTTCTGGATGAACTCAGGTTCGGCAGCCGAAGGTTCATTCGGCCGCCGAACCTCTTGCATGGTGGCTTAGGCTGCCACAGCTTGCCCCCGAGTGTTTTGCATGTTCGGCTCTGTTTGGGGGATTCGGCCGCCAAAAGTGCCGCCGAAGGTGAGAGACTTTCGTCTCTGGAGTGCCTTGTGGCCTCCGAAACTTGCCCCCGAAAGGGTTCGGCCGCCGAACATAGAGATTCGGCCGCCGAAGGTGCTTGAGTTTCGTCTCTGGAGAGGACATTCGGCCGCCGAACCTGCCGCCGAAAGTGTTCTGTCCAGCTTTCCTTTGCTTGCTTTGCATGACTATTAGAGTGAGTGTAAGGGGATTCTTGGGGAGTTTAAGAGAGTTGGTCATAAGCTTGTTTGGTCCCTCATTTGAGTCTTTATGTGCTTATACAGACCAGAGGAACCAGAGAGAGCAGCAGTGAGTACTGCTCCAGAGATTCAGAACCTGCAGAGTCAGTCAGTCCAGTTAGCCAGAGGTGAGTGGAACTAAACGTAAGACTGATGATTTTTTAATTGAACTACAAGCTGCTTTTAGCATATCTCATGCATCATGTTTATGCCATAGGTTGCTTGCATTAGTATTCACGAATATGTTGCATTGCATTGGTATTTGATGATGTGAGTAAATGCTGAATGATCCAATAGTCACAGACAGGAAGTCCAGGAGCCTTTGACTACGCCCTGGCACGTATAGCAAAGACCAGGAGCCTTTGACTACGCCCTGGCAGGTATATAGCAAAGTCCAGGAGCCTTTGACTACGCCCTGGCAATGGTAAGTTCACAGGTGTTATATACACATATACATATATGACAGGAAGACCAGGTGCTCGATTCTACGCCCTGGCACAGAGTTACTGGGACTATGTGGTGACAGGTTTACTCTTGATGTGGCTTGTCTGTGATATGACGCATTCCATGAGATCATATTTTACTGAGATGTTTTACTGTTCTACTCACTGGGCTATAGAGCTCATCCCACTCCCTTAACCCCAGTTTTGCAGGTTCAGTATTCAGTGTACAGTGTACAGGAAGGGACAGTCCAGCAGAGTACAGGAAAAGAGAAGAGATCTGTAATAGCCTAGAGTGGACATGTAATATTAAAGAGATGTAATAGTTGTTGCTTGACCTAGACCTAGTGATGTATATGTTTTGTACATGATCTGTATATGTATATATGTTTTCCTGTATGTGAAAACCAGGCTTAACAGGTATGAGTTAACCCATCTAGAGCAAGCTCTAGTCAGGGATACAGAGTACAGAGTACATGAGTACAGAGTACAAAGATAGTGCATGCACAGGTTAAGCCTCGGTTCAGAAAAGAGCTTTATTTTCACATAAAATGTTTGGTCATGTATGAGGTTTACAGGTACACAGAGAGTATAGCAGGCTTGCTACGGGTTCTGGCGGCCTTAAGCCGACCTGAATCCTAGCGCCGGTGACGGTCCTTTTTGGGGTCGTTACAGATTGGTATCAGAGCCCTAGGTTCACATGATCGGACCTATAGAGACAGTGTTGGGCTCAGACAGGTTAGAAGTGGTCAAGCACAATAGGAAATCATGTCCACTAGGATAGGGTCTTGAGTCCTATCTGCTATGATATGCCATGAGTATTGCATGTGTATGAGTGATATGTGATATTTATGTGCTATGTGCTAAAGCGATATGTTATATGTTGTGTTTCCAGAGTAAAGATGCGAGGAACTCGTCGATCAGCTCGATTGACTGGAGTCCCACCAGAGAGTGAGAGACCAGCTGCTCGTCCTCCTGCATTGCCAAGGGCAAGGTCTCAGAGATCTAGCAGGGAAGGTATGTCAATAGACCCTAGAAGGTCTGTAGACGAGAGCAGAAGAGGTACAGCAAGGGGAGGTAGATCAGAGGAGGAGAGGGAGGCTATGGAGACTGATCCGTCTATGGATGAAGGTATGGGCGATTCCGAAGGAGGTGTTCAGGCCTCAGGTTATGGCTATCCATCCTTGTTTCAGGAGCAAGAGTATCCGATGGAGGGGATGTCGGAGTACTCTCGATTTGACCCATATCCTACATACATGCCATATATGCCATATCCTCACTATTACCCATCATATCCACCATATCCTATGTATCCATCTTCCCCTATACATCCAAGTGCAGCACACCTAGAGCCAAATGAACCAAATGAACCAGTACCACCACCAGAACCAGTAGTCCCTGTTGTTGACAGGCATGAACCTAGCTCATCTGGAGGTAAAGTTCAAATGACGGAGTACTTGAAATTGGATGCTCCGAAATACAATACGGGAGATGATCCATTTGATTACCTCAGAGCAGTTAGGATGATAACCAGTGAATTGGGAGCAGATGATAGGAGAGCCATTGAGATGGCAGGTTTCACATTAAAGTGTAGGAAGGCCAGAGAATGGTTTAAGAATTATGTGGAGCCTAGAATGGACAGTATGTCATGGGGAGAGTTCGCCAATGAGTTTGCAGGGTGGGCTTTTCCTGATAGTTCAAGGGAGATGAAGATAATTGAATTTGAACAGTTAAGACAGACAGACGAGATGAGTGTTGATGAATTTACAGATAAGTTCCTGGATTTGCTTCAGTACGTGGGTCAAGCCTATGATACTGATCAGAAGAAAGCAAGGAGATATACCATGAGACTTCATCCCAGGTATTCTTCTTTGATCCTTCCAGCTGAGAAGGAGAGTTTTCACTCTATTATAGATGCAGCCAGGAAAATGGAAGCTAATGCCAATATTCAGAAACAATCTAGGGCACAAGCTTCGGGTTCTAAAGCCCCCAGTTCAGGTTCTACAGGCAGTAAAAGATGGGATAGAGCGAGAGGAACAAGGAAAGGGTTCTGGAATAAAGTCAAGTCAGGTCTGGGAATAGGTAGTGGCTCAAGCTCTGGCACAGCTCCAGTCTGCAGACGATGCGGAAAACCACATGGCGGAGTTTGTCGGTTGGGATCTACAGCTTGTTTTCGATGTGGACAGGAAGGGCATATTGCTCGGGATTGTCCGCAGATGACTTTTGCACCATCCCAGCAGATGAGTTCAGGCAGTGTGGTACAGCCAGTTGTACGGCCAGTAGCTCCAGTCATGCCTCAGAGTAGTGGCAGAGGTAGAGGGAGAGGGGTAGCCTCTACTTCAGCAGCAGGTTCCCGAGGTGGAAATCCGGTAGCCCCAGCACGGATTTTCACAGTGACACAGGAGGAGGCTAACACGTCGAACACAGTGGTGTCAGGTAATCTCATCATTGGGTGTTCAGATGTGTATGCTTTGATGGACCCCGGTGCTTCTCATTCCTTTATTGCTTCGAGAGCCATAGAGAGGTTGGGTTTGATCAGTTCTGAGTTAGAGTATCCTCTCTGGGTCAGTGGACCTAGATGTGACCCATCAGTGGCAGTGTCAGTCTGTCGTTTCAGTCCAGTGTTTATAGAGGGTAGATGCCTTCCAGCTGACCTTGTGGTTCTAGACTTGACAGATTTTGATGTCATTCTAGGGATGGATTGGCTATCTGCATATAGTGCTACGTTGGACTGTCGAGAGAAGCTAGTGAGTCTCAGAGACCAGGATGGGTCAGAGTGTGTCTTCAGAGGAGACAGGAGAGGTACACCCAGAGGTATGATTTCAGCCCTTCAGGCTCGTCGTTTGCTTAGGAGGGGTTGTCAGGGGTTTCTAGCTCATGTGAGAGAGCTAGACAGTCAGGTGAGGGAACCAGCCACAGTGCCAGTAGTCCGAGAGTTTCTCGATGTGTTCCCAGACGATTTGCCAGGACTACCACCTGATAGGGAGATAGGGTTTGACATTGAATTATTGCCAGGTACCAGACCTATCTCTATACCTCCCTACAGGATGGCACCAGCTGAGTTAACAGAGTTGAAAGAAGAGTTGCAGGACTTGGTAGATAAGGGTTTCATCCGCCCTAGTACCTCACCTTGGGGTGCTCCAGTGCTTTTTGTCAGAAAGAAGGATGGATCCCTTAGACTTTGTATCGACTACAGACAGTTGAACAAGGTCACTATCAAGAATAGGTATCCCTTACCTCGGATTGATGATCTATTTGACTAGCTAGCTGGAGCAGGTTGTTTCTCGAAAATAGATCTGAGATCTGGGTATCATCAGTTGAGAGTCAGAGAGGCAGATGTGCCTAAGACAGCTTTCCGGACCAGATATGGGCATTATGAGTTCTTAGTGATGCCGTTTGGGTTGACTAACGCCCCTGCAGCATTTATGGATCTCATGAACAGGGTATTCAGTGAGTTTCTGGATCACTTTGTCATTGTGTTTATCGATGATATCTTAGTGTATTCCAGAGATGCAGAGGAGCATGCCCAGCATCTGAGGATTGTTTTACAGACACTGCGAGAGCATGGTTTATATGCCAAGTTCTCGAAGTGTGAGTTTTGGTTACGGAGCATTTCCTTCTTGGGACATGTAGTATCAGCAGAGGGTATTGAGGTAGACCCCAAGAAGATAGAGGCTGTAGCTAACTGGCCCAGACCCACGACAGTAACTGAGATTAAAAGCTTTCTGGGACTGGCAGGTTACTACAGGAAGTTCGTTCAGAACTTCTCAAAGATAGCAGCTCCTATGACCAAATTGACTCAGAAGAACCAGAAGTTTATCTGGTCAGACCAGTGTGAAGAGAGCTTTGAGGAGCTCAAGAGGAGATTGACCACAGCACCAGTGTTAGCTCTGCCTGTTAGTAATGAGGACTTCACAGTGTTCTGTGATGCCTCTCGAGTGGGATTGGGTTGTGTATTGATGCAGAGTGATAGAGTAATAGCTTATGCTTCTAGACAATTGAAGAAGCACGAGTTGAATTACCCTACCCATGATCTAGAGATGGCAGCAGTTATCTTTGCACTTAAGATGTGGCGGCATTACCTCTACGGGGTTAAATGCGAGATTTTCACCGATCACAAGAGTTTACAGTACATCTTGAGTCAGAGAGAGCTGAATTTGAGGCAAAGACGATGGGTCGAATTGCTCAGTGATTATGATTGTAAGATCCAGTATCATCCGGGTAAGGCGAATGTTGTTGCAGACGCCCTAAGCCGGAAGTCACTAGGCAGTTTATCCCATATAGCAGCAGAGCGGAGACCAGTTGTGATGGAGCTTTATAAGCTCTTTGACGAGGGATTACAGTTAGAGTTGTCTGGTACAGGTGCGTTGATAGCACAGATGAGAGTGACACCTGTGTTTCTGGAGCAGATAGTTCAGAGACAGCATGAGGACCCTAAGTTGATGAAAATTGCCAGGACTGTTCAGTCAGGCAACAATGCAGAGTTCAGATTTGACAGCAAAGGGATTCTTCGTTATGGGAGTCGACTTTGTGTACCAGATAGGGGCAGTGTGAAGGAAGACATTATGAGGGAAGCTCATAATGCGAGGTATAGTGTTCACCCAGGAGCCACCAAGATGTATCAGGATCTGAAAAGGGTTTATTGGTGGCCAGCCATGAAGAAAGAAGTGGCGCAGTTCGTGACAGCCTGTGAGGTTTGTCAGAGGGTGAAATTAGAGCATCAGAAACCAGCAGGAATGCTTAACCCATTACCGATTCCAGAATGGAAATGGGAGAACATAGCCATGGATTTTGTAGTGGGTTTACCAGTAGCGTCCAACAGGATAGACTCGATATGGGTGATTGTGGACAGACTCACGAAATCTGCTCATTTTCTTCCAGTACGGAGTAATTATTCTGTGGATAAGTTGGCACAGGTTTATCTGGATGAGATAGTGAGATTACATGGAGTTCCCGTGTCTATAGTTTCAGACAGAGGACCTCAGTTTACCTCCCGCTTTTGGCGGAGTCTGCAAAGTGCGATGGGCACGAGATTGGATTTTAGTACTGCTTTCCACCCACAGACTGATGGACAGTCAGAAAGGACCATCCAGACCATAGAGGATATGCTTCGCCTATGTGTGTTAGACTTTGGCGGTTCTTGGAGGCAGCATCTACCTTTGGTGGAGTTTGCCTACAATAACAGTCATCATGCTAGCATTGGGATGGCTCCTTATGAAGCGTTGTATGGGAGGAAATGCAGATCCCCTGTTTGCTGGGAAGAGGTAGGAGAGAAAGCTCTTGCAGGGCCAGAATTAGTAGACATTACTAGTAGAATGGTGCCCATGATCAGAGAGAGAATCAGAACAGCTCAGAGTAGACAGAAAAGTTATGCAGATGTTCGTAGAAAGCAGTTAGAGTTTCAGGAGGGTAATTGGGTATTGCTAAAAGTGTCTCCAATGAAAGGAGTGGTTCGTTTTGGAAAGAAAGGTAAATTAGCTCCACGGTACATTGGACCCTTTGAGGTGTTGCAGAGGATCGGAACTGTGTCGTATAAGCTGGATTTACCTGTTTCTATGGAGAGAATTCACCCGGTATTTCATGTTTCTATGCTCCGACAGTTTGTGTCAGATCCGAATCAGGTTCTGAGTGAGCCTGAAGTGGAGATTCATACAGATCTCACCTATATAGAGCAACCAGTGCGGATTCTAGACACGCAGATCAGACAGCTAAGGAACAAGGAGATTCCGATGGTGAAAGTCCTATGGAACCACCAAAACCTAGAAGAGTGCACGTGGGAGACGCGGGAGTCTATGCTCCAGCAGTATCCATATCTGTTTTGAGGTTAGTTTCCTCCTTGTGTTTTGTTTCTGTATGTTTTAGGAACATCCGAGGACGAATGTTCTTAAGGAGGGGAGAATGTAATACCCGGCTAGAATCCGGCACCGGAATTCCTATTATCTGGCGGAATCCGGGGTGTTGGGATTCTATCTAAGGGTTATGATGTGTTTCAATGTTTTAAGGTTAAGGGAAGTGAGTTTTGAGTTGAAATGACCTAAGGCAGTTGAGCCAAGTTCGGCCGCCGAAGGTAAGTTCGGCCGCCGAAGGTGTTCGGCTTCCGAAGGTGAGTTCGGCCCCCGAACGATTGCATGGTCTTGCATGTGATTGGGCAGCCGACGATGAGTTGGCTGGTGAGCTGAGTCATGGTTTTTGACAAGTGTTGGCCTCAGATTCTTGCCATGGAATGGCCACGTCTCTATGACTCACCTGTACATGTTTTGGGTGATCATACAGAAGCTTGAGGTGCTTGCAAAAGTGTTGAGAGTTGAGAGAAACTAAAGTTACGTTTTTGAGAGAGTTTGAGAGTGTGAGAAGAGGTGATTCGTTTTCCCTTGTTCAGAGTGTTTAGCTTCTTGCTACAGGAGGTAAGTGATGCACTTGAACATGTATATATGTTTCTGAGTTTATGGGGATAAAGGAAGGAGATGCATGCTTAGGGTATTAATAGTAGTTTTAAAGAGTTATGCATGTATACATGTTTATGTGTTATGTTTGATTTGTTGTTTGGGGTTATTAGATAGTTTTGGACCCCTGTGATCATATACTTATGTATATGTGTGTTGAGGAGTTGGTATATGCAAGTATGAAGAGCTTGAAGGGAAGGAGGAGATGGTTTGCCATTGAAACTGAGTTCTGGATGAACTCAGGTTCGGCAGCCGAAGGTTCATTCGGCCGCCGAACCTCTTGCATGGTGGCTTAGGCTGCCACAGCTTGCCCCCGAGTGTTTTGCATGTTCGGCTCTGTTTGGGGGATTCGGCCGCCAAAAGTGCCGCCGAAGGTGAGAGACTTTCGTCTCTGGAGTGCCTTGTGGCCTCCGAAACTTGCCCCCGAAAGGGTTCGGCCGCCGAACATAGAGATTCGGCCGCCGAAGGTGCTTGAGTTTCGTCTCTGGAGAGGACATTCGGCCGCCGAACCTGCCGCCGAAAGTGTTCTGTCCAGCTTTCCTTTGCTTGCTTTGCATGACTATTAGAGTGAGTGTAAGGGGATTCTTGGGGAGTTTAAGAGAGTTGGTCATAAGCTTGTTTGGTCCCTCATTTGAGTCTTTATGTGCTTATACAGACCAGAGGAACCAGAGAGAGCAGCAGTGAGTACTGCTCCAGAGATTCAGAACCTGCAGAGTCAGTCAGTCCAGTTAGCCAGAGGTGAGTGGAACTAAACGTAAGACTGATGATTTTTTTAATTGAACTACAAGCTGCTTTTAGCATATCTCATGCATCATGTTTATGCCATAGGTTGCTTGCATTAGTATTCACGAATATGTTGCATTGCATTGGTATTTGATGATGTGAGTAAATGCTGAATGATCCAATAGTCACAGACAGGAAGTCCAGGAGCCTTTGACTACGCCCTGGCACGTATAGCAAAGACCAGGAGCCTTTGACTACGCCCTGGCAGGTATATAGCAAAGTCCAGGAGCCTTTGACTACGCCCTGGCAATGGTAAGTTCACAGGTGTTATATACACATATACATATATGACAGGAAGACCAGGTGCTCGATTCTACGCCCTGGCACAGAGTTACTGGGACTATGTGGTGACAGGTTTACTCTTGATGTGGCTTGTCTGTGATATGACGCATTCCATGAGATCATATTTTACTGAGATGTTTTACTGTTCTACTCACTGGGCTATAGAGCTCATCCCACTCCCTTAACCCCAGTTTTGCAGGTTCAGTATTCAGTGTACAGTGTACAGGAAGGGACAGTCCAGCAGAGTACAGGAAAAGAGAAGAGATCTGTAATAGCCTAGAGTGGACATGTAATATTAAAGAGATGTAATAGTTGTTGCTTGACCTAGACCTAGTGATGTATATGTTTTGTACATGATCTGTATATGTATATATGTTTTCCTGTATGTGAAAACCAGGCTTAACAGGTATGAGTTAACCCATCTAGAGCAAGCTCTAGTCAGGGATACAGAGTACAGAGTACATGAGTACAGAGTACAAAGATAGTGCATGCACAGGTTAAGCCTCGGTTCAGAAAAGAGCTTTATTTTCACATAAAATGTTTGGTCATGTATGAGGTTTACAGGAACACAGAGAGTATAGCAGGCTTGCTACGGGTTCTGGCGGCCTTAAGCCGACCTGAATCCTAGCGCCGGTGACGGTCCTTTTTGGGGTCGTTACAGAGAATGTCCTCAGGCGACCTTAGTTGCACCATCCCAGCAGATGAGTACGGGCAGTGTAGTACAGCCAGTAGCTTCAGCCATACCACCAAGCAGTGGCAGAGGAAGAGGAAGAGGGGCAGCCTCTGCATCAGGGATGGGTTCCCGAGGTGCAGGTCCGTCAGCCCCAGCACGGATTTTCACCCTGACTCAGCAGGAGGCAGACACGTCGAACACGGTGGTGTCAGGTAATCTCATCATTGGGTGTTCAGAGGTGTATGCTTTAATGGACCCCGGTGCTTCTCACTCTTTCATTTCTTCTAGAGCTGCAAAGAGGTTGGGTCTGATGGTGTCTGAGTTAGAGTGTCCTCTATGGGTCAGTGGACCCAAATGTGATCCATCTTTGGCAGAGTCCGTCTGTCGGTTCAGTCCAGTGTGCATAGAGGGTAGATACCTTCCAGCTGACCTGGTGGTTCTAGAGTTGACAGATTTTGATGTCATTCTAGGGATGGACTGGTTATCTACGTATGATGCTACCCTGAACTGTAGAGACAAGGTAGTCAGTGTCAGAGACCAGGATGGGTCAGAGTGTGTCTTCAGAGGAGACAGGAGAGGGACACCTAGGGGTTTGATATCAGCCCTCCAGGCTCGTAGGATGTTAAGGAAGGGGTGTCAGGGGTTCCTAGCTTATGTGAGAGAGCTAGACAGTCAGGTTAGGGAACCATCCTCAGTACCAGTTGTTAGAGACTTCCCAGATTTGTTTCCTGAAGAGCTTCCAGGACTGCCACCGGATAGGGAAATAGAGTTCGAGATTGAGTTGATGCCCAATGCCAGACCGATCTCTATTCCTCCCTACAGGATGGCACCAGCAGAGTTGCGAGAGTTGAAAGAGCAGTTACAGGAGTTGGTAGCTAAGGGTTTCATCCGCCCGAGTACCTCACCCTGGGGTGCTCCAGTATTATTTGTCAGAAAGAAGGATGGACCTCTGAGACTTTGTGTCGACTATAGACAGTTGAACAAAGTCACTATCAAAAACAAGTATCCGTTACCCAGGATCGATGATCTCTTCGACCAGCTGGCAGGAGCAGGTTGTTTTTCTAAAATAGATCTGAGATCCGGATACCACCAGTTGAAGATTAGGGAAGGAGATGTATCCAAGACTGCTTTCAGAACCAGATATGGGCATTATGAGTTCCTTGTGATGCCGTTCGGGTTGACTAACGCCCCTGCAGCATTCATGGATCTCATGAACAGGGTTTTCAGGGAGTACTTGGATCGTTTTGTGATCGTCTTTATTGATGATATCTTGGTGTACTCCAGGAATGCAGAGGACCATGCCCAGCATCTGCGGATAGTGCTTCAAACCTTGAGAGAGCATGGCTTGTATGCCAAGTTCTCCAAGTGCGAGTTCTGGCTAAGGAGCATTTCCTTTTTGGGACATGTTGTATTCGAGGAAAGTATAGCAGTAGATCCCAAAAAGGTAGAGGCAGTAGCCAACTGGCCTACACCCACTACAGTGACAGAGATCAAGAGTTTTCTGGGTTTGGCAGGCTACTATCGGAGGTTTGTTCAGGACTTCTCGAAGATAGCTGCTCCTATGACCAGACTGACCAGAAAGAATCAGAAGTTTGTGTGGTCAGAGGAATGTGAGGTGAGTTTTGCAAAGTTGAAGAGACGGTTAACTTCAGCACCGGTGTTAGCTCTGCCGATCAGTGATGAAGATTTCACAGTGTTCTGTGATGCATCCCGAGTGGGATTAGGTTGTGTGTTGATGCAAAATGGCCGAGTGATAGCTTATGCTTCTAGACAGCTGAAGAAGCACGAGCTGAATTACCCGACACACGATCTTGAGATGGCAGCTGTTATCTTTGCACTTAAGATGTGGAGGCATTACCTCTATGGGGTAAAATGTGAGATCTATACGGATCATAAGAGCCTGCAGCACATCTTAAGTCAGAGAGAGTTAAACTTGAGGCAGAGACGGTGGGTAGAATTGCTCAGTGATTACGATTGTAAGATCCAGTATCATCCGGGCAAGGCTAATGTTGTAGCTGATGCCTTAAGCCGAAAGTCACTTGGCAGTTTATCCCACATTGCAGTAGAGAGAAGACCGGTGGTGAAGGATTTCTACAAGCTCGTGGAAGAAGGGTTACAGTTGCAGTTATCTGGTATAGGTGCTTTGCTCGCACAGATGAGAGTGACACCAGTGTTTCTAGAGCAAGTGGCTCTGAAACAGCACGAAGACCCCGAGTTAGTGAAGATTGCCAGGACTGTTCAGTCTGGCAACAGTGCAGAGTTCAGATTTGACGGTGAGGGGATTCTTCGGCACGGTACGAGGTTATGTGTACCAAATGATAGCAGTTTGAAGGCAGACATTATGAGGGAAGCTCATAATACGCGGTATAGCATTCACCCGGGAGCCACCAAGATGTATCAAGATCTGAGAAGGGTGTATTGGTGGCCAGCAATGAAGAGAGAAGTGGCACAGTTCGTGTCAGCCTGCGAGACATGTCAAAGGGTGAAGCTAGAGCACCAGAAGCCGGCTGGAATGCTTAACCCACTGCCGATTCCAGAATGGAAATGGGAGAACATAGCTATGGATTTTGTAGTGGGGTTACCGGCGACGTCTAACAGATTAGACTCCATATGGGTGATTGTGGATAGACTCACTAAATCTGCTCACTTCATTCCAGTCAGGAGTAACTACTCTGTGGACAAATTGGCGCAGGTGTATGTAGACGAGATAGTAAGGTTGCATGGAGTTCCAGTGTCGATCGTATCAGATCGAGGACCTCAGTTCACCTCCAGGTTTTGGCGGAGTCTGCAAAATGAAATGGGCACAAGGTTGGATTTCAGCACTGCTTTCCATCCACAGACAGACGGTCAGTCAGAGAGAACCATCCAGACCATTGAAGATATGCTGAGAATGTGTATGTTAGACTTTGGCGGTTCTTGGAGGCAGCATCTACCTCTGGTGGAGTTTGCCTACAACAACAGCCATCATGCTAGCATAGGGATGGCCCCTTATGAAGCTCTGTATGGGAGGAAGTGCCGAACACCTGTTTGCTGGGAAGAGGTCGGAGAGAAAACTCTTGCAGGGCCAGAGTTAGTTGAGATAACCAGCAAGTTAGTGCCTATCATCAGAGAAAGGATCAGAACAGCTGTAAGCAGACAGAAAAGCTATGCAGACATCCGTAGGAAGCAGATAGAATTCCAGGAGGGGGATATGGTATTGCTTAAGGTGTCTCCGATGAAGGGAGTGGTTCGGTTTGGAAAGAAGGGTAAACTGGCCCCACGGTACATTGGTCCCTTTGAGATCTTGCAGAAGATCGGACCTGTGTCGTATAAGCTAGATTTACCGACTTCTATGGAAAGAATTCACCCGGTATTCCATGTTTCTATGTTGCGGAAGTTTGTGTCAGATCCAGAGAAGGTTCTTAGTGAACCTGAGGTGGCAATCTTAAGTGATCTCACCTATGTAGAGCAGCCCGTGCGGATCCTTGACACCCAGATCAGGAAGCTGAGAAACAAGGAGATACCAATGGTGAAAGTTCTGTGGAACCACCACAACCTAGAAGAGTGCACTTGGGAGACTCGGGAGTCCATGCTCCAGCAATACCCATATTTGTTTTGAGGTTAGTTTTTCCCCTTTTCTATGTGTTTTATGTTGTGTTAGGGACATTCGGGGACGAATGTTCTTAAGGGGGGAGAATGTAATACCCGGCTCGAGTCCGGCATCGGCATTCCTGTCGTCCGGTGGAATCTCAGGTGTCGGAACCCTCGAGAAGGGTAATGCATATGTTTTCCAAGGTATTTTCACTTGTTTTCATGTTTTGAAGGGTTAAAAGACTTGAGTTTTGAAAGAAAAGCAATAAGGGAGAAATGCAAAGGTTCGGCCGCCGAAGGTCACTTTCGGCCGCCGAACATTGCATGGTTGCGGCTTCACGTTCGGCTGCCGAAGGTGGTCTGGCCAGCCACCTATAAAAGGGCCAAGGGTCGGTGGAAGGAGGTTATTTCTCCTCCACTTGCAGCCAGAGGTGAGTTTCAGCCTCTCCTACGTTGACTTTCATGTTTTCCATGATTTTCATCAAATCTTTCAAGAGTTTTAAGAGTTTTGGTGACTTATGAAGGTTTTGAGCAAAAGAACCAAGTTTTGAAGCTTGGAGCTTTGGAAGAGCTTTTCTTCATATCTCCACGTTAGGATCCTTCATCCTCAAGTTCTTTAAGAGGTAAGTGAAGATCCTGAGCTTCTTTGATGATTTTGAAGGTTTTATGAAGTTTGTATGGGTAGTATGCATGTTTAGGTTTAGGTGAGGTTTTTGGTGATTTGTGGTGTTCAAACATGTTTAAGTGTTATGTGCTATGTTTGTTTGGGGTTTTAGGGTAGTTTTAGACCCTTTTGTGCATATATATGTGTATATGCTAGTTGGGAGTAGTTGATATGCATGTTTGTAGGTTTTTGGGCAAAGTTTGCATGAAACAGAGCAGGGTTCTGTCCTTCGGGCAAAACCAGGTTCGGCCGCCGAAGGAAGGTTCGGCCGCCGAACCCCTTGTGGAGGCAGTTCGGCTGCCAAAGGTTGCCCCCGAAAGCTAGGCTTTCGGTTTAGACAGAGACTTTCGGCCGCCTAAAGAGGGAGTTCGGCCGCCGAAAGTGTGTGAGTTTCGTCTCTGGACGAGACCTTCGGCCGCCGAAGGTGCCGCCGAACATGCATGAGTTTCGTCTCTGGAGTGGGGTTTCGGCCGCCGAACCTGCCGCCGAAAGTGCCCTGTCCAGCTTTCTTTTGCATGTTTTCTGTGATGGTTTTAGGATTGGTTAGAGGGGTTTTGGGGAGTTTCTTAGAGATGTTCTTAAGTGAGTTTAGTCCCTCATTTGAGTCCACCTGTGTAGGTACGGACCAGAGGAATCAGGGAAGTCAGCAGTGAGTCCAGTGTCAGAACCTGCAGAGTCAGTTCAGAGATAACTAAAGGTGAGTGGAATTTAACTTAATGTTTTAAGATGAGACCTGACTATTTTATCATGCTTCATGCATCATGAAAATGCTATAGGGTGAGTGCATTAGTGTACACAAAGATGATGCATTGCATTTATCCTTGTACTTGGCACTGCTCCTTGTACATTGTTTCTATGAGACGGCACGGACTTCGTGAGGATTCATTAGCCCTCAGAGGAAAGACCTGGAACAGCCCTACGGGGACCAGGCACACAAAGACCTGGAATAGCCCTACGGGGACCAGGCACATGGTACTCCGGTACCCCAGATGAGATAGAGGGAATTTTGATCCGTCCGGCCGAGGTGATGTGCTTATGTGTTGCATTCCATGAGAGCATGTTTTATCACCTGTTATTTGATTACTATTCTACTCACTGGGCTATAGTAGCTCATCCCTCTCCCCTAACTCCAGTTGTGCAGGTTCAGGGGTCAGAGACAACTCAGCAGGGTACAGGAAGAGTACAGAGTAGTGTAATAGCTAGTGTGGACATGTAAATGTATTTATATAGTGTATAGAATGGTGTTTGACTTATAAGAGGTGTAATCCCTTTGTGGAGTCACATGATCAGTTTATGTATGTTTCTTTATTGTTGTATGTTTATGAGCAAAACCAGGCTTAACATGATGAGTTTGATCCGCCTAGAGCCATGAGGAGTTCTAGTAGGGATTAGTAGAGAACAGAAAGAGTGCATGCACAGGTTAAGCCTTGGAATGAAGAAAAGTTTTATGTTTTTACAGCAGATGTATGATCATGTATGGGATTTCACAGGTATACAGACAGGATAGCAGGCTTACTACGGGTCCCGGCGACCTTAAGTCGATCTGGATCCTAGTGCCGGTGGCAGTTCGGTTTTCCGGGCTGTTACACCCGTCCTCCAGCATTGCCTAGGGCGATGTCAAGTAGGTCCAGCAGAGACCGAGCAGTAAGAGACCCTAGAAGGTCTTTAGATCTGGGAAGAAGCAGATCAGTTAGAGGAACAGTTCAGGGAGGTATGTCAGAGGATGTGGGAGATGACATGGATGTAGAACAGAGGAGGGATGGCAGTTTGGGAATGAGTATGTTAGAGGAAGGCATGGGAGAGTCCCAAGGAGGCACTCAGGCCTCGGGTTTTGTTCAGCAACCTTTCTACCCATCCTTCTCACAAGATCCCGGGTATTCGATGGGAGGTACATCGGATTACCCTAACTATAGCCCTTATCCCACACACATGCCATACCTACCTTTCTACCCACCTTATGCACAGTACCCCATGTACCCACCTCCACCATACTATCCAGGTACAACAAACCCTACCCAAGGGGATGTTGCACCACCTCCACCACCACCAGCACCTACTGTCCCAGAAACCCAAACACCTAGACCTACCTCATCTGGAGGGAGCAAGGTCAAGATGACCGACTACATGAAGTTGGGTGCTCCACAGTTTGAAACGGGTGATGATCCCTTTGTGTACCTTGAGAGAGTCAAGGTGATAACTGTAATACCCGGCTAGACTCCGGTATCGGAATTCCTACCGTCCGGTGGAATCTCGGATGTCGGAGACCTCTAGAAGGGTAAGAACATGTTTTATAAAATGTTTTCATGTATTTTAATGTTTTAAAGTATGAAACTAAATGAGTTTTTTTGCATGAAAATAGCATTGGAGGAAAACCCAGGTTCGGCCGCCGAAAGTCAAGTTCGGCCGCCGAACATGCATGCGTTTTGGAGGCACGTTAGGACCCCGAAAGCATGAGTTAGGGAAGTTCAGGTTCGGCCGCCGAAAGTCAAGTTCGGCCGCCGAACATTTGCATGGATGCGGAGGCACATTCGGCCCCCGAACGTGGCCTGGCCAGCCACTATATAAGGGGCACTTAGCCGAAATGGGCGAGCTTTCTCCCATTTTCGGCCACAGCAAGCTTCCGACTTTCCCTTTTTCAAACCTAGTGTTCTTCCTCCAAATCCCCACCATTTTTCTTGAGTTTTAAGTTTGCATTGAAGGTTTTGAACTTTTGAAACAAGTTTTGGAGCTTTGGGAACTCAGGAGCTCATCTTCTTGGATCTCCAAGTTTAGGTCGTCTCCCTCTCGATCTTCAAGAGGTAAGAGCCGATCTTAAGCTCCTTATGTGTTTTCAATAAGTTTTATGCTAGATCGATGGGTAGAAATGCATGTTAGGTTATATGTGGAGTTATGGGTTAATCTTGATGTCTTGGACAATGTATGTTGTTTTTGTGTGTTTGAAGTGTTGTAGTTGGGGTATTTGATGTTTTGAGGCCCCTAGGAACTTGTATGCATGTTTTAACTGAGGTATATGCATGATTGGTGAGTTTGGAGGCGAAAATGCATTTGGGAGCCAAGTTTCTGCCCTTCGGCAGAAACCAGGTTCGGCAGCCGAAGGCACTTTCGGCCGCCGAACATGGCTGGTGAGGCAGGCCTTTCGGCTGCCGAAGTTGCCCCCGAAGGGAGACTTTCGTCTCTGTCTGGGACTTTCGGCCGCCGAAGGTGCCGCCGAACATGCATGAGTTTCGTCTCTGTCTGGGAGTTTCGGCCGCCGAAGGTGCCGCCGAACCTGCCTGACTTTCGGCTCTGGAGGGACTTTCGGCCGCCGAACCTGCCGCCGAAAGTGCCCTGTCCAGCCATTTCTTGCATGTTGTTATGTGATTGTTTCAAGATGTTTTAGGGGGGTTTTTGGGGAGTATATTAGAGTTATGTTTATGTATGTTTGGTCCCTCATTGGAGTCCACCTGTGTAGGTTCGGACCCGAGGAACCGAGGACCCCAGCAGTGAGCCAGCTGCTACAGAGTTTGTCAGAGCTAGCCAGAGGTGAGTGGAATAAACCTTAAGTTTTTAAATAAATGAAATATGAATTTTGAGCATGATCCATGCATCATGAATGCCATGAGATATAATAGGTTGCTTGCATTAGTATTCACGAATATGTTGCATTGCATTTATGATGTTAATGTTGATGTGGATTGGTTATTGGATGATCCTTTAGTCCTCATATGATATGATTGATGTTATGGCATGATATGGTATGGAAGTCCAGGTTGTACCCATTCTACGTCCCTGGCACGATGTAAGAGAAAGTCCAGGTTGTACCCATTCTACGTCCCTGGCACAGTTGGTCCATATGATATGTTATGATAAGGGAAAGACCGGTTGACCCATTCTACGTCCCGGCACAGTTGGACCTATGTAGAGGACTATAGGTGACACTACCATCCGAGATGTGATTTGTTGTGATGTGTTGCATTCCATGAAAGCATAAAAATTTTAATATATTGTTTTATACTATTCTGCTCACTGGGCTTTGTAGCTCACCCCTCTCCCCTAACCCCAGATGTGCAGGTACAGGGTAGATCAGAAGGTTAGCCAGAGTTTTGAAGTATGTCTTATGTATGTAATAGTTAGTATGTGGACATGACAATTGATGAAATGTAAAAATATTCAGAATGTTATGTAATGAGGTTATTGAGGATAGAGTTGTGCTTGACCATAATGTATTGTTAATCCCTTTTGTCTATACATGATCTTATGTTATGATGGTTATGTAAACTAACTCAACACAGGCTGTTTTGCCTTAAGGCATGATGAGATCCCACAGAGGGACTATGTTATGTATATGTTCAGGGTATGCACAGGTTGAGTTAGTTGATGTCAGTACGTATGAGGAAAAGTTTAAATTTTTATGTATGATTGTTGATCATGTATGGGATTAAACAGGTTTACAGGTTACATGTCAGGCTTGCTACGGGTCCCGGCGGCCTTAAGTCGACCCGGATCCTAGCGCCGGTAGCGGTCCGATTTTCGGGGCGTTACAGAATGGTATCAGAGCCCTAGGTTCATAAGGTCGGACCTAGAGTGTCGGGCTCATAGATGTTATAGAAGGTCAAGCACAATAGGAAGGTCATGTCCACTAGGATAGGATGTTGAGTCCTGTCTTGCATGATGATGTGAAATGCCATGACTTTATGCATGTGCATTAATGATATGATATACTATGTGATGTATGTGATGAGGGTTCATGTGTGCTCACATGAACCATATGATGCTAATGTTTGTATGTTGTGTACTGTTTTCAGAAAACAGGATGAGAGGAACTCGTCGATCTGCACGGTTGACTGGAGTGCCACCTGAGGATGAGGGCACGAGCGCCCGTCCTCCTACATTGCCTAGGGCAATGTCTTGTAGAGCCAACAGAGAAAGAGTGTCAAGGGACCCTAGAAGGTCTTTTGATGCTAGCAGAAGGGGGACTGATAGAGGAGGAAGTTCTTCAGATGTGAGGGAGGTTATGGAAGAGGATCAGAGGAGGGATGGGAACCTGGATGTGAGCATGCAGGAAGAAGGGACAGGGGAGTCACAGGGAGGCGTTCAGGCCTCGGGGTATGGTTTTCCACCCCATTATCCACCCTTCCCACAGGGTTCAGGGTATCCGATGGGAGGTACATCGGATTACTCCAGCTTTCACCCCTACCCTACCTACATGCCTTATCCACCTTTCTATCCACCCTACACACAGTACCCAGTTTATCCACCCTCACCCTTCTATCCAAACCCGGCAAACCCCACCTCGGGGAATGCTGCACCTCCACCTCCACCACCTACAGAACCAGCAGCCCCAGTTACTCAACCTCCTAGACCTAGCTCAGTTGATGGGAGCAAGGTAAAGATGACAGACTACCTCAAGTTAGATGCTCCCAAATACAAGTCAGGGGATGACCCCTTTGAGTATCTGAGAGTGGTGAAGACGATAACTGATGAGCTAGGGGCAAGTGACAGTAGGGCCATTCAGATGGCAGGGTTCACTTTAAAATGTAAGAAGGCACGGGAATGGTTCAAGTGTTATGTGGACCCGAGACTAGACGGTATGACGTGGGAAGAATTTGCGAATGAGTTCGCTGGATGGGCTTTTCCAGACAGTTCTAGAGAACTGAAAATGATTGAGTTTGAGCAACTGAGGCAGTCAGAGCACATGAGTGTAGAGGAGTTCACGGATAAATTCTTGGAGCTATTGCCTTTTTCAGGGCAAGCTCTAGATTCAGATACGAAGAAAGCCAAGAAATATGTTATGAAGCTGCATTCCAGGTACTCCTCGTTGGTTCAGTCAGCTGAGAGAAAAAGTTTCCACACTGTGGTGGATATGGCTCGAAGAATGGAGGCAAGTGCTATAGTTGAGGGGTCAGTGAAGCAGTCAGTGACCCAGTCTTCAGGGGTTAAGACCCCAGGCAGAGGAGGACCAGGGTTCTCTTCTCAGAGTTCAGGCAAGAAGAGGTGGGATAACACCACCAGGAAGTCGAAGAAGAATAAGTTTTGGAACAAGTTGAAATCCGGTTTGGGATTCGGCGGTGGCTCGAGCTCAGGCTCAGATGGTACAGAATGTCAGAGATGTGGAAGACCGCACAGGGGAGTGTGTCGAGCTGGGACTAACACATGTTTCAGATGTGGACAGGAGGGACACATGGCTCGGGATTGTCCTAGAGCACCTTTTATGGGCCAGCCCCAGCAGACAGCTTCTGGTAGTGTGGCACAGCCAGCAGTTCCAGCCACAACTCAGGGCAGTGGCAGAGGTAGAGGGAGAGGGGCAGCCTCTTCTTCTGGTTCCCGAGGTGAAGGTCCATCAGCTCCAGCCAGGATCTTCACCATGACACAGCAGGAGGCTAACACATCCAACACCGTGGTGTCAGGTAATCTCGTCATTGGGTGTTCTGATGTGTATGCATTAATGGACCCGGGTGCATCTCATTCATTTATTGCTCCGAGAGCCGTTGAGAGGTTAGGTCTGATAGTCTCTGGGTTAGAGTGTCCCCTATGGGTCAGTGGACCCAAGTGTGACCCGTCAGTGGCAGTGTCAGTCTGCCAGTACAGTCCAGTTTTTGTAGAGGGAAGATGCCTCTCCGCCGACCTTGTGGTTCTAGATTTGACAGACTTTGACGTCATTCTAGGGATGGATTGGCTATCTACCCATGGTGCTACCTTGGACTGCAGGGACAAGGTAGTCAAGTTCAGAGATCATGACGGGTCAGAGGTCGTCTTCAGAGGAGACAAGAGGGTACACCTAGAGGTCTGATATCAGCTCTTTAGGCTCGTAGGTTGCTTAGGAAGGGATGTCAGGGGTACTTAGCTCATGTGAGAGAGCTAGACAGTCAGGTCAGGGAGCCAGCCTCGGTGCCAGTTGTCAGAGAGTTTCAGGATGTCTTTCCTGATGAACTTCCAGGTTTACCACCTGCTAGGGAGATAGAGTTCGAGATAGAGTTGGTACCTGGAGCTAGACCGATCTCTATCCCTCCCTACAGGATGGCCCCAGCAGAGTTAAAGGAGTTAAAAGAGCAATTGCAGGAGCTGGTAGAAAAGGGTTTCATCCGACAGAGTACCTCACCTTGGGGTGCTCCGGTCTTGTTTGTGAGGAAGAAGGATGGATCCCTTAGACTTTGTATCGACTACAGGCAGTTGAACAAAGTCACTACCAAGAATAGGTACCCATTGCCAAGGATCGATGATCTATTCGACCAGCTAGCCGGAGCAGGTTGTTTCTCCAAAATAGATCTAAGATCGGGGTACCATCAGCTAAGGATAAGGGATGAGGATGTGCCGAAGACAGCCTTCAGGACCAGATATGGGCATTTTGAGTTCCTTGTAATGCCGTTCGGGTTAACCAACGCCCCTGCAGCATTCATGGATCTCATGAACAGAGTGTTTAATCAATACCTGGATCACTTTGTTATTGTCTTTATAGATGATATCTTAGTGTATTCCAGGAATGCAGAGGAGCATGCCCATCATCTGCGGTTGGTCTTGCAGACTTTGAGGGAACATGGCTTGTATGCCAAGTTCTCTAAATGTGAGTTCTGGCTGAGGAGCATTTCGTTCTTGGGGCATGTAGTGTCAGAGAATGGTATTGAGGTAGATCCCAAGAAGACAGAAACTGTGGCTAACTGGCCTAGACCCACTTCAGTGACAGAGATTAGAAGTTTCTTGGGTTTGGCAGGTTACTACAGGAGGTTCGTTCAGGACTTCTCAAAAATAGCAGCTCCTCTAACCAGACTAACCAGGAAGGGTCAGAAGTTTCTGTGGACCGACCAGTGCGAGGAGAGTTTCGAAGAGCTTAAGAAGAAGTTGACTTCAGCACCAGTGTTAGCTCTGCCATCTAGTGGAGAGGACTTTACAGTCTTTTGTGATGCGTCCCGTGTGGGACTGGGTTGTGTACTGATGCAGAATGAGAAGGTGATTGCTTATGCTTCTAGGCAGCTGAAGAAGCATGAGTTGAATTACCCCACACACGACCTTGAGATGGCAGCAGTAATCTTTGCACTCAAGATGTGGAGGCATTACCTCTATGGAGTGAAATGTGAGATCTTTACAGATCATAAGAGCCTGCAGTACATCTTGAGTCAGAGGGATTTGAATTTGAGACAGAGGAGATGGGTGGAGCTGCTGAGTGACTATGATTGCAAGATTCAGTACCATCCGGGTAAGGCGAATGTTGTGGCAGACGCCTTAAGCCGGAAATCACTCGGTAGTTTATCCCACATATCGGCAGAGAGGAGGCCAGTGGTGAAGGAGTTCTATAAGCTTTTTGAGGAAGGTCTACAGATGGAGTTATCTGGTACAGGTGCCTTAGTGGCCCAGATGAGAGTGGCACCCGTGTTTCTAGAGCAGGTGGCTCAGAAACAGCATGAGGACCCGGAGTTAGTGAAGATTGCCAGGACTGTTCAGTCAGGCAATGATAGTGAGTTCAGATTCGACAGTAAGGGGATCCTCCGCTATGGGAGCAGACTATGTGTACCAGATGACATTGGGCTAAAAGGAGACATTATGAGAGAAGCTCATAATGCGAGATACAGCATTCACCCCGGAGCCACCAAGATGTATCAAGATTTGAAGAAAGTTTATTGGTGGCCAGCGATGAAGAAAGAAGTGGCACAGTTTGTGTCCGCCTGCGAAGTGTGTCAGAGGGTGAAGCTGGAACATCAGAAGCCGGCTGGAATGCTTAACCCGCTACCTATTCCAGAGTGGAAATGGGAGAATATAGCTATGGACTTCGTAGTGGGGTTACCGGCAACGTCCAACAGATTGGACTCCATATGGGTGATTGTGGACAGACTCACCAAATCTGCTCACTTCATCCCTGTCAGGAGTGGCTACTCTGTGGACAAGTTGGCGCAGGTATATGTGGATGAGATCGTCAGGTTGCATGGGGTTCCTGTTTCGATAGTGTCAGATAGAGGGCCCCAGTTCACCTCCAGGTTTTGGCGGAGTCTGCAGAATGCCATGGGTACTAGGTTGGATTTCAGTACTGCCTTCCACCCCCAGACCGACGGACAGTCAGAAAGGACCATCCAGACTATCGAGGATATGCTCAGAATGTGTGTACTGGACTTTGGCGGTTCTTGGAGGCAGCATCTACCTTTGGTGGAGTTTGCCTACAACAACAGCCATCATGCTAGCATCGGGATGGCTCCATATGAAGCTTTATATGGGAGGAAGTGCAGGTCACCTGTTTGCTGGGAGGAAGTTGGAGAAAAGGCCTTGGCAGGGCCTGAGCTAGTAGAGATTACCAGCAGGGTGGTACCCATAATTAGAGAAAGGATCAAGACTGCTGCAAGCAGACAGAAGAGCTATGCAGACGTCCGCAGAAGACAGTTAGAGTTTCAGGAGGGGGAGTTGGTATTGCTCAAGGTGTCTCCAATGAAGGGAGTGGTTCGCTTCGGGAAGAAAGGTAAACTAGCCCCACGATACATCGGACCCTTTGAAATCTTGCAAAAGATTGGGAATGTGTCGTACAAGCTGGATTTACCTGCTTCAATGGCGAGAATCCATCCGGTTTTCCATGTTTCAATGTTGAGGAAGTTGGTGTCAGATCCGAGCAAGGTTCTTAGTGAGCCTGATGTGGAGGTCCAAGAGGATCTCACCTATGTTGAACAGCCAGTGCGGATCATAGACACCCAGATCAGAAAGTTAAGAAACAAGGAAATCCCGATGGTGAAAGTCCTATGGAACCACCACAACTTGGAAGAATGCACTTGGGAGACACGGGAGTCCATGCTCCAGCAATACCCTCATCTCTTTTAAGGTTAGATCCCTATGTGTTTATGTGCTTATATATGTTGTGTTGTTTGCTATGCCTGTGCTAGTTGAGGAACATTCGGGGACGAATGTTCTTAAGGGGGGAGAATGTAATACCCGGCTAGACTCCGGTATCGGAATTCCTACCGTCCGGTGGAATCTCGGATGTCGGAGACCTCTAGAAGGGTAAGAACATGTTTTATAAAATGTTTTCATGTATTTTAATGTTTTAAAGTATGAAACTAAATGAGTTTTTTTGCATGAAAATAGCATTGGAGGAAAACCCAGGTTCGGCCGCCGAAAGTCAAGTTCGGCCGCCGAACATGCATGCGTTTTGGAGGCACGTTAGGCCCCCGAAAGCATGAGTTAGGGAAGTTCAGGTTCGGCCGCCGAAAGTCAAGTTCGGCCGCCGAACATTTGCATGGATGCGGAGGCACATTCGGCCCCCGAACGTGGCCTGGCCAGCCACTATATAAGGGGCACTTAGCCGAAATGGGCGAGCTTTCTCCCATTTTCGGCCACAGCAAGCTTCCGACTTTCCCTTTTTCAAACCTAGTGTTCTTCCTCCAAATCCCCACCATTTTTCTTGAGTTTTAAGTTTGCATTGAAGGTTTTGAACTTTTGAAACAAGTTTTGGAGCTTTGGGAACTCAGGAGCTCATCTTCTTGGATCTCCAAGTTTAGGTCGTCTCCCTCTCGATCTTCAAGAGGTAAGAGCCGATCTTAAGCTCCTTATGTGTTTTCAATAAGTTTTATGCTAGATCGATGGGTAGAAATGCATGTTAGGTTATATGTGGAGTTATGGGTTAATCTTGATGTCTTGGACAATGTATGTTGTTTTTGTGTGTTTGAAGTGTTGTAGTTGGGGTATTTGATGTTTTGAGGCCCCTAGGAACTTGTATGCATGTTTTAACTGAGGTATATGCATGATTGGTGAGTTTGGAGGCGAAAATGCATTTGGGAGCCAAGTTTCTGCCCTTCGGCAGAAACCAGGTTCGGCAGCCGAAGGCACTTTCGGCCGCCGAACATGGCTGGTGAGGCAGGCCTTTCGGCTGCCGAAGTTGCCCCCGAAGGGAGACTTTCGTCTCTGTCTGGGACTTTCGGCCGCCGAAGGTGCCGCCGAACATGCATGAGTTTCGTCTCTGTCTGGGAGTTTCGGCCGCCGAAGGTGCCGCCGAACCTGCCTGACTTTCGGCTCTGGAGGGACTTTCGGCCGCCGAACCTGCCGCCGAAAGTGCCCTGTCCAGCCATTTCTTGCATGTTGTTATGTGATTGTTTCAGGATGTTTTAGGGGGGTTTTTGGGGAGTATATTAGAGTTATGTTTATCTATGTTTGGTCCCTCATTGGAGTCCACCTGTGTAGGTTCGGACCCGAGGAACCGAGGACCCCAGCAGTGAGCCAGCTGCTACAGAGTTTGTCAGAGCTAGCCAGAGGTGAGTGGAATAAACCTTAAGTTTTTAAATAAATGAAATATGAATTTTGAGCATGATCCATGCATCATGAATGCCATGAGATATAATAGGTTGCTTGCATTAGTATTCACGAATATGTTGCATTGCATTTATGATGTTAATGTTGATGTGGATTGGTTATTGGATGATCCTTTAGTCCTCATATGATATGATTGATGTTATGGCATGATATGGTATGGAAGTCCAGGTTGTACCCATTCTACGTCCCTGGCACGATGTAAGAGAAAGTCCAGGTTGTACCCATTCTACGTCCCTGGCACAGTTGGTCCATATGATATGTTATGATAAGGGAAAGACCGGTTGACCCATTCTACGTCCCGGCACAGTTGGACCTATGTAGAGGACTATAGGTGACACTACCATCCGAGATGTGATTTGTTGTGATGTGTTGCATTCCATGAAAGCATAAAAATTTTAATATATTGTTTTATACTATTCTGCTCACTGGGCTTTGTAGCTCACCCCTCTCCCCTAACCCCAGATGTGCAGGTACAGGGTAGATCAGAAGGTTAGCCAGAGTTTTGAAGTATGTCTTATGTATGTAATAGTTAGTATGTGGACATGACAATTGATGAAATGTAAAAATATTCAGAATGTTATGTAATGAGGTTATTGAGGATAGAGTTGTGCTTGACCATAATGTATTGTTAATCCCTTTTGTCTATACATGATCTTATGTTATGATGGTTATGTAAACTAACTCAACACAGGCTGTTTTGCCTTAAGGCATGATGAGATCCCACAGAGGGACTATGTTATGTATATGTTCAGGGTATGCACAGGTTGAGTTAGTTGATGTCAGTACGTATGAGGAAAAGTTTAAATTTTTATGTATGATTGTTGATCATGTATGGGATTAAACAGGTTTACAGGTTACATGTCAGGCTTGCTACGGGTCCCGGCGGCCTTAAGTCGACCCGGATCCTAGCGCCGGTAGCGGTCCGATTTTCGGGGCGTTACAATAACAGATGAGATAGGGGCGGATGACAGTAGAGCCATTCAGATGGCGGGGTTCACACTAAAATGCAAAAAGGCACGTGAATGGTTCAAGAACTATGTGAACCCAAGGGTGGACAGTATGTCTTGGGAGGAGTTTGCAAACGAGTTTGCAGGATGGGCTTTCTCTGAAAGCTCCAGAGAGCTGAAGATGATAGAGTTCGAGCAGTTGAGACAAACGGATGATATGAGTGTAGATGAGTACACGGACAGATTTATGGAGTTGTTGCCTTTTTCAGGGCAAAGTCTGGATACAGATCAGAAGAAGTCAAGGAGGTATATCATGAGGCTCCATTCCAGGTATTCCTCCTTGATACAGTCAGCAGATAGAGAGAGTTTCCACGCCATAGTGGATATGGCCAGAAGGATGGAGGCTAGTGCTATTATTGAGGGAAAAGTCAAACAGTCAGTGGCACAGTCTTCTGGTTCCAAGACCCCAGGTGGGGGAAAAGTGGATCCTTCATCCTTGAGTTCAGGCAGTAAGAGGTGGAGCAGTACCACCAAGAAATCAAAGAAGAACAAGTTCTGGAGCAAGATCAAATCAGGTCTGGGACTAGGAAGTGGCTCAAGCTCTGGTGCAGATAATGCTGTATGTGCTAAGTGTGGTAAGCCACACTGGGGAGTGTGCCAGTTTGGGACGACAGCCTGCTACAGATGTGGGCAACAGGGACATATATCACGGGAATGTCCTAAGGCAGTTCATACAGCACAGCCTCAGCAGACAACATCAGGTAGTGTGGCGCAGCCAGTAGCTCCAGCTGCTATGCAGGCCAGTGGCAGAGGTAGAGGGAGAGGGTCAGCCTCTTCTTCAGCAGGGTTCAGAGGTGAGGGTCCGTCAGCGCTAGCAAGGATCTTCACAATGACACAGCAGGAGGCAGACGCATCTAACACCGTGGTGGCAGGTAATCTCATCATTGGGTGTTCTGATGTGTATGCATTAATGGACCCGGGTGCATCTCATTCTTTTATTGCACCGAGAGCCGTTCAGAGGTTAGGGTTGATGGTCTCTGAGTTAGAGTGTCCCCTATGGGTCAGTGGACCCAAGTGTGACCCGTCAGTTGCAGAGTCAGTCTGCCAGTGTAGTCCAGTTTTCATAGAGGGAAGATGCATGTCCGCCGACCTCGTGGTTCTAGATTTGACAGATTTTGACGTCATTCTAGGGATGGACTGGCTATCTACCCATGGTGCTACCTTGGACTGCAGGGACAAGGTAGTCAGGTTCAGAGGTCAGGATGGGTCAGAGGTAGTCTTCAGGGGAGACAGGAGGGGTACACCTAGAGGTTTGATATCAGCTCTTCAGACTCGTAGGTTGCTTAGGAGGGGATGTCACGGGTATTTGGCTCATGTGAGAGGGCTAGACAGTCAGGTTAGAGAGCCCGCCTCGGTGCCAGTGGTCAGAGAGTTTTTAGATGTTTTCCCAGACGAGCTTCCAGGATTACCACCTGCTAGGGAGATAGAGTTTGAAATAGAGCTGATGCCTAGAACTAGGCCTATCTCTATCCCTCCCTACAGGATGGCACCAGCAGAACTGAAAGAGCTAAAGGAACAGTTGCAAGAGTTGGTGGACAAGGGTTTCATCCGACCGAGTACCTCACCTTGGGGTGCTCCAGTACTTTTTGTGAAGAAAAAGGATGGATCCCTCAGGCTATGTATCGACTACCGGCAGTTGAACAAAGTCACCACCAAGAACAAGTACCCTTTGCCAAGGATCGATGATCTATTTGACCAGCTAGCAGGAGCAGGTTGTTTCTCCAAAATAGATCTGAGATCGGGGTACCATCAGCTGAGGATCAGAGAAGAGGATGTACCAAAGACAGCTTTCAGGACCAGATATGGGCACTATGAGTTCCTTGTGATGCCGTTCGGGTTAACCAACGCCCCTGCAGCATTCATGGACCTCATGAACAGAGTGTTTAGACAGTACCTGGATCGCTTTGTTATTGTCTTCATAGATGATATCTTAGTGTATTCCAGGAATGCAGAGGAGCATGCCCATCATCTGAGGATAGTACTACAGACCTTGAGGGAACATGGCTTGTATGCCAAGTTCTCCAAGTGTGAGTTCTGGTTGAGGAGCATCTCATTCTTGGGGCATGTAGTGTCAGAGAATGGAATAGAGGCAGACCCCAAGAAAGTAGAGGCTGTGACTAACTGGCCAAAACCCACCTCAGTGACAGAGATCAGAAGCTTCTTGGGTTTGGCTAGTTATTACAGAAGATTTGTTCAAGACTTCTCAAAGATTGCAGCTCCTCTAACCAGATTGACCAGAAAGAATCAGAAGTTTGTATGGATAGACCAGTGCCAAGAGAGTTTTGAGGAGCTTAAGAAGAGGTTGACTTCAGCACCAGTGTTAGCTCTGCCAAACAGCAATGAGGACTTCACAGTATTTTGTGATGCATCCAGAGTAGGCTTGGGTTGTGTGTTGATGCAGAATGGTAAGGTAATCGCTTATGCTTCCAGACAGTTAAAGAGGCATGAGTTGAATTACCCCACACACGATCTCGAGATGGCAGCGGTTATCTTTGCACTCAAGATGTGGAGGCACTACCTCTATGGGGTAAAATGTGAGATCTTTACAGATCATAAGAGTCTGTAGCACATCTTGAGTCAGAGAGAGCTGAATTTGAGACAGAGGAGATGGGTAGAGCTGCTCAGTGACTATGATTGCAAGATCAAGTACCATCCGGGTAAGGCTAATGTAGTAGCGGACGCCTTAAGCCGGAAATCACTAGGCAGTCTATCCCACATCACGGCAGAGAGGAGACCGGTGGTGAAGGAGTTTTATAAGCTCATGAGTGAAGGTCTACAGTTGGAGTTGTCTGGTACAGGTGCTTTGATTGCACAGATGAGAGTGGCACCCGTGTTTCTGGAGCAGGTCGCTCAAAAACAGCATGAGGACCCAGAGTTAGTGAAGATTGCCAGGACTGTTCAGTCAGGCAAAGATAGTGAGTTCAGATTCGACAGTAAGGGGATCCTCCGCTATGGGAACAGATTATTTGTACCAGATGACATAGGGCTAAAAGGAGACATTATGAGAGAGGCTCATAATGCCAGGTACAGTGTTCACCCTGGAGCCACCAAGATGTATCAAGATCTAAAGAGAGTGTATTGGTGGCCAGCTATGAAGAGGGAAGTGGCACAGTTTGTGTCAGCCTGCGAAATATGTCAGAGGGTGAAGCTGGAACATCAGAAGCCGGCTGGAATGCTTAACCCGCTACCTATTCCAGAGTGGAAATGGGAAAATATAGCTATGGATTTCGTAGTGGGGTTACCGGCAACATCCAACAGATTAGACTCCATATGGGTGATTGTGGACAGACTCACTAAATCTGCTCACTTCATTCCAGTTAGGAGCAACTACTCTGTGGATAAGTTAGCGCAGGTGTATGTTGATGAGATTGTCAGATTGCATGGGGTCCCAGTGTCTATAGTGTCAGATAGAGGGCCCCAGTTCACGTCCAGGTTTTGGCGGAGTTTGCAAAGTGCTATGGGTACCAGGTTGGAATTCAGTACTGCCTTCCATCCCCAGACTGATGGACAGTCAGAGAGGACCATCCAGACAATAAAGGATATGCTCAGAATGTGTGCGCTGGATTTTGGCGGTTCTTGGAGGCAACATCTACCCTTGGTGGAGTTCGCCTACAATAACAGCTATCATGCCAGCATAGGGATGGCTCCATATGAAGCTTTGTATGGGAGGAAGTGCAGATCGCCCGTCTGTTGGGAAGAAGTAGGGGAGAAGGCCTTGGCAGGGCCTGAGTTAGTAGAGATCACCAGCAGGGTGGTGCCCATGATCAGAGAAAGGATCAAGACTGCTACAAGCAGGCAGAAGAGTTATGCAGATCTTCGCAGGAAACAGGTGGAGTTTCAGGAGGGGGATCTAGTATTGCTCAAGGTGTCTCCATTGAAAGGGGTGGTTCGGTTTGGTAAGAAGGGTAAGCTAGCTCCACGATACATCGGACCCTTTGAAGTCTTGCAAAAGATTGGGAATGTATCGTATAAGCTGGACTTGCCAGCATCTATGGAAAGAATCCATCCGGTTTTCCATGTTTCCATGTTAAGGAAGTTCGTGTCAGATCCGAGCAAGGTTCTTATTGAGCCTGATGTGGAGATCCAAGAGGATCTCACTTATGTAGAGCAGCCAGTGTGGATTCTTGACACACAGATCAGAAAGTTGAGGAACAAGGAAATCCCGATGGTGAAAGTCCTTTGGAATCACCACAACATCGAAGAGTGTACCTGGGAGACACGGGAGTCCATGCTCCAGCAATATCCCCATCTCTTTTAGAGGTTAGTATCTATGTGTTTAGCATGAATGTTATGTTTTGAGTTATGCTTGTACTAGTTGAGGAACATTCGGGGACGAATGTTCTTAAGGGGGGGAGAATGTAATACCCGGCTAGACTCCGGTATCGAAATTCCTACCGTCCGGTGGGATTTGGATGTCGGAAACCTCTAGAAGGGTAACATCATGTTTTTATGAAATGTTTTCATGTGTTTTAATGTTTTTAAGTATGAAATTAAATGAGTTTTTACATGAAAAATCTTTGGAGGAAAACCCAGGTTCGGCCGCCGAAAGTCAAGTTCGGCCGCCGAACATGCATGCGTTGTGGAGGCACGTTAGGCCCCCGAAAGCATGAGCGAGGGAAGTCCAGGTTCGGCCGCCGAACTTAACCTTCGGCCGCCGAACATGGCATGCATGCGGAGGCACATTCGGCCCCCGAATGTGGCCTGGCCAGCCACCTATAAAAGGATCCCTTAGCCGAAAACGGGCGAGTTTTCTCCCCATTTTCGGCCAAGGTGGGCTCTCCGCCGCCCCTCACCGATCTTGAGTATTTTCCTTCAAATATTTCATATTTTAACAAGCTTTTTACCTTTGTTTTGAAGTTTTTGAACTTTTGAGCAAGTTTTGGAGCTTGGAGGTTCAAGGAACTCTCTCTCTCCCATTCCCGAGCTAAGGTCGTTTTCCTCTCGATCTTCAAGAGGTAAGAGCCGATCTTGAGCTCATTATGTATTTTAAGTAAGTTTTATGTAAGATCTATGGGGTAGAATGCATGAGTAAGCTTAGGTTGTGTTTATGGGTTTAATGTTATGTTTTTGAACAATGTGGCTTGAATGTGTGTTGATGATGTGTTGTAGTTGGGGTTTAAGGTATTTTGAGACCCCTAGGAGCTTGTTTGCATGATTTAAATGAGCTTTTGCATGTTTGGAAAGTTTGGGAGGCGTATGTGCATAGAGGAGCCAAGTTTCTGCCGTCTGGCAGAAACCAGGTTCGACAGCCGAAGGACTTTCGGCCGCCGAACATGGCTGGGGAGGCAGGCCTTTCGGCTGCCGAAGTTGCCCCCGAAAAGAGACTTTCGTCTCTGTCTGGGACTTTCGGCCGCTGAAGGTGCCGCCGAACCTGCTTGGGTTTCGGCTCTGGAGGGACTTTCGGCCGCCGAAGGTGCCGCCGAACCTGCCCTGTTCAGCCTTCCTTTGCATGTTTTTGCATGATTGTTTTGAGGTGTTTTAGGGGGTTTTTGGGGGATGTTTCTAGAGTTATGTTTATGATGTTTGGTCCCTCATTGGAGTCCACCTGTATAGGTTCGGACCCGAGGAACCGAGGACCCCAGCAGTGAGCCAGCTGCTACAGAGTTGTCAGAGTCTTTAGAGCTTCAGCCAGAGGTGAGTGGAATACACTTTTAAGTTTAAATAAATGAAATATAAATTTTTGAGCATGTTCATGCATCATATATGCCATGAGATATTTTAGGGTGTTTGCATTAGTATTCACGAATATGTTGCATTGCATATTTGATGATGATGTGGATTGATTATTGGATGATCCTTTAGTCCTCTTATGTTATGATATGATGTGGTTATGGTAGAGAAAGACCAGTGAGGCCCATTCTACGCCCCTGGCATATTGGAATGTTATGTTACAGATATAGTAAGAGAAAGACCAGTGAGGCCCATTCTACGCCCCTGGCACGATTGGACTATGTTGAGGGCTATAGGTGACAATACCATCCTTATGTGACTTGTTTGTGATGTGTTGCATTACATGGAAGCATGAAATAAATTTTAATATACGTTTTTCTCTATTCTGCTCACTGGGCTTTGTAGCTCACCCCTCTCCCCTAACCCTAGGCTTGCAGGTACAGGGTAGACAGAGGAGTCAAGAAGAGTAAAGTTATGCTTATGTAATAGATAAAGTGTGGACATGACAAATTGTATTATGGTGTAATGTTATGTATTATGTATGGAGGATTAGAGATTGTGCTTGACCATATGAGTTGTTATCCCTTTTATTACATGATCTCAGATGTTTCCTGATGTGAATGTAAACCAGCTCAACACATGTATGTTGCCCATTGGGGCATTGATGGGATCCCTAGAGGATTAATGTATAGTTATGTTTATGCTTATGTAATGTACAGGTTGAGCTTGGTTGAGATATGAGTATGCTTACAGATTCTTTTGAGTTTGGTTGATCATGTATGGGATTTACAGGTTTACAGGTTATATGTCAGGCTTGCTACGGGTCCCGGCGGCCTTACGCCGATCTGGATCCTAGCGCCGGTAGCGGTCCGGATTTCCGGGCTGTTACAATACCGGCTACGCTCTGTCGCATCTCTCCCTATCGGAGTAGATCGAAATGCAAGTATTATTCTTGAGGCTGATTGTGTTTGCATGTTGTCGTTTTCTACTTTCTTGTCATCATCTTTGTGGGTTCCATTGTTGGCCTGTGTAGTCCTTGATTTTGTGCTGGACGGGATGCATGTTTGCTGGTGGTGGATGGTTGGTGTAACGACCCGAAAATCGGACCGCTACCGGCGCTAGGATCCGGGTCGACTTAAGGCCGCCGGGACCCGTAGCAAGCCAAACATACATTCTGTAAACCTGTATAATCCCATACATGATCAACAATATGCATAAAAATTTAAACTTTTCTTTTAACATCCAACTCAACCTGAACATACATGTACATAGTCTTGATCATAATCATGATCCCTCTGTGGGATCTCTTCAATGCCCCAACGGGCGATACTACATGAGATGAGTTGGCTTAAACATAAACATTATAAAACATTTCTATAGATTATGTATCAAAAGGGATTACAATACTCATAGGGTCAAGCACATCTATAACCTCAAAAATATATATATATCTCAATACACAACATACTGTAATCTCTTACATTACATCATAATACATTTGTCATGTCCACAATCTAACTATTACATCAACATACTTCAATAAACTCTGGCTAACCTTCTGGTCTACCCGGTACCTGCACATCTGGGGTTAGGGGAGAGGGGTGAGCTACAAAGCCCAGTGAGCAGAATAGTAGAAAATAATATATTAAAATTTCATGCTTTCATGGAATGCAACACATCACAACAAATCACATCTCGGATGGTATTGTCACCAATAGTCCTCTACATAGGTCCAACTGTGCCGGGACGTAGAATGGGTCAACCGGTCTTTCCCTTATCATAACATATCATATGGACCAACTGTGCCAGGGACGTAGAATGGGTACAACCTGGACTTCCATACCATATCATGCCATAACATCATCATATCATATGAGGACTAAAGGGTCATCCAATAACCAATCCACATCAACGTCAAAATCATAAATGCAATGCAACATATTCGTGAATACTAATGCATCAACCTATTATATCTCATGGCATTCATGATGCATGGATCATGCTCAAAATTCATATTTCATTTAATTTAAAACTTAAGGTTTATTCCACTCACCTCTGGCTAGCTCTGACAAACTCTGTAGCAGCTGGCTCACTGCTGGGGTCCTCGGTTCCTCGGGTCCGAACCTACACAGGTGGACTCCAATGAGGGACCAAACATACATAAACATGACTCTAATATACTCCCCAAAAACCCCCTAAAACATCATAAACAATCACATAAAAACATGCAAGAAATGGCTGAACAGGGCACTTTCGGCGGCAGGTTCGGCGGCCGAAAGTCCCTCCAGAGCCGAAAGTCAGGCAGGTTCGGCGGCACCTTCGGCGGCCGAAACTCCCAGACAGAGGCGAAACTCATGCATGTTCGGCGGCACCTTCGGCGGCCGAAAGTCCCAGACAGAGACGAAAGTCTCCTTTCGGAGGCAACTTCGGCAGCCGAAAGGCTTGCCTCACCAGCCATGTTCGGCGGCCGAAAGTGCCTTCGGCTGCCGAACCTGGTTTCTGCCAAAGGGCAGAAACTTGGCTCCTTTGTGCATTTTTGCCTCCAAACTCACCAATCATGCATAAACTTGTTCTAAACCATGCATACATATTCCTAGGGGCCTCAACAAGCATATACCCCAACTACAACACTTCAAATACACCCAAACAACACACATTGTTCAAAACATCAAGATTAACCCATAACTCCACATATAACCTAACATGCATTTCTACCCATATGTAACGACCCCAAAATGGACCGTCACCGGCGCTAGGATTCAGGTCGGCTTAAGGCCGCCAGAACCCGTAGCAAGCCTGCTATATTCTCTGTGTACCTGTAAACCTCATACATGATCATACATTTTATGTGAAAATAAAACTCTTTTCTGAACCAAGGCTCAACCTGTGCATGCACTATCTCTGTACTCTGTACTCATGTACTCTGTACTCTGTATCCCTGACTAGAGCTTGCTCTAGATGGGTTAACTCATACCTGTTAAGCCTGGTTTTCACATACAGGAAAACATATATACATATACAGATCATGTACACAACATACATCACTAGGTCTAGGTCATGCAACAACTATTACATCTCTTTAATATTACATGTCCACTCTAAGCTATTACAGATCTCTTCACTCTTCCTGTACTCTGCTGGACTGTCCCTGTACACTGTACACTGAACCTGCAAAACTGGGGTTAAGGGAGTGGGATGAGCTCTATAGCCCAGTGAGTAGAACAGTAAAACATCTTAGTAAAATATGATCTCATGGAATGCACCATATCACAGACAAGCCACATCAAGAGTAAACCTGTCACCACATAATCCCAGTAACTCTGTGCCAGGGCGTAGTCAAAGGCTCCTGGACTTCCTGTCATATATGTATATGTGTATATAACACCATTGTACTTACCATTGCCAGGGCGTAGTCAAAGGCTCCTGGACTTTACTATATACCTGCCAGGGCGTAGTCAAAGGCTCCTGGACTTCGCTATACCTGCCAGGGCGTAGTCAAAGGCTCCTGGACTTCCTGTCTGAGACTATTGGATCATTCAGCATTTACTCACATCATCAAATAACGATGCAATGCGACATATTCGTGAATACTAATGCAATCAACCTATGGCATAAACATGATGCATGAGATATGCTAAAATCAGTTTGTGGTTCAATTAAAAGTCATCAGTTTAGTTCCACTCACCTCTGGCTATCTGGACTGACTGACTTTGCAGGTTCTGAACCTCTGGAGCAGTACTCACTGCTGCTCTCTCTGGTTCCTCTGGTCTGTATAAGCACATAAAGACTCAAATGAGGGACCAAACAAGCTTATGACCAACTCTATTAAACTCCCCAAGAATCCCCTTACACTCACTCTAATATCCATGCAAAGCATGCAAAGGAAAGCTGGACAGAACACTTTCGGCGGCAGGTTCGGCGGCCGAAAGTCCTCTCCAGAGACGAAACTCAAGCACCTTCGGCGGCACCTTCGGCGGCCGAATCCCCCAAACAGAGCCGAACATGCACAACTCGCGGGGGCAAGCTGTGGCAGCCTAAGCTACCATGCAAGAGGTTCGGCGGCCGAATGATCCTTCGGCTGCCGAACCTGAGTTCATTCAGAACTCAGCTTCAACGGCAAACCATCTCCTCCTTCCCTTCAAGCTCTCCAAACATGCCTACCTCCTCTACTCAACTCACATATACTCATGTATATGTCCACAGGGGTCCAAAACTATCTAATAACCCCAAACAACAAATCAAACATAACACATAAACATGTATACATGCATAACTCATCAAAACTATCATTAAGAACCTAAACATGCATCTCCTTCCACAAATCCCCCTAAAACCTTCAGAAAACATATTCAAGAACATCACTTACCTCCTGTAGTAAGAAGCTGAACACTCTGAACTAAGGAAAACGAACCAACTCTTCTCAAACTCTCAAACTCTCTCAAACTCACTTTTTGCTTCAAAACAGTCAAACCCCTTGTGAAAGCTCAAAACACTCTGCATGAGCTGCTCAAACTCAGCAAATACAGCATAGGAGACGTGGCCAACTTCTGGACATGATCTGGTGATCACACCTGTCCAAAAGGCTGACTCAGGGATACAAACCTGCTGGCTAAGCAACTCAGCTTCGGCTGCCGAATCGCATGCAAAACCATGCCACATTCGGGGGCCGAACCTGAACTTCGGAAGCCGAACATTGGGCACTTTCGGCGGCCGAACTTATCTTCGGCGGCCGAACTTGGCTCCTCTGCCTTGATTCATTTCAACTCAAAACTCAAAACTAAAGAACTGTAAAACCAGAAAACACCTCATAATACTGAGAAAGCATAACTCCTACCCTTATATAGAATCCCAACACCCCGGATTCCATCAGACAATAGGAATTCCGGTGCCGGATTCTAGCCGGGTATTACATTCTCCCCTCCTTAAGAACATTCGTCCTCGGATGTTCCTAAAACACACAAAAACAAAACACAAGGAGGAAACTAACCTCAAAACAGATATGGATACTGCTGGAGCATAGACTCCCGCGTCTCCCACGTGCACTCTTCTAGGTTATGGTGGTTCCATAGGACTTTCACCATCGGAATCTCCTTGTTCCTTAGTTGTCTGATCTGCGTGTCCAGAATCCGCACTGGCTGCTCGATATAGGTGAGATCTGTATGAATCTCCACCTCAGGCTCACTCAGAACCTGATTCGGATCTGACACAAACTGTCGTAGCATAGAAACATGAAATACCGGGTGAATTCTCTCCATAGAAGCAGGTAAATCTAGCTTATACGACACATTTCTGATCCTCTGCAACACCTCAAAGGGTCCAATGTACCGTGGAGCCAATTTACCTTTCTTTCCAAAACGAACCACTCCTTTCATTGGAGACACTTTTAGCAATACCCAATTACCCTCTTGAAACTCTAACTGCTTTCTGCGAACGTCTGCATAACTTTTCTGTCTACTCTGAGCTGTTCTGATTCTCTCTCTGATCATGGGCACCATTCTACTGGTAATGTCTACTAACTCTGGCCCTGCAAGAGCCTTCTCTCCTACCTCTTCCCAGCAAACAGGGGATCTGCACTTCCTCCCATATAAAGCTTCATAAGGAGCCATCCCAATGCTAGCATGATGACTGTTATTGTAGGCAAACTCCACCAAAGGTAGATGCTGCCTCCAAGAACCGCCAAAGTCTAACACACATAGTCGAAGCATATCCTCTATGGTCTGGATGGTCCTTTCTGACTGTCCATCAGTCTGTGGGTGGAAAGCAGTACTAAAATCCAATCTCGTGCCCATTGCACTTTGCAGACTCCGCCAAAAGCGAGAGGTAAACTGAGGTCCTCTGTCTGAAACTATAGATACTGGAACTCCATGTAATCTCACTATCTCATCCAGATAGACCTGTGCCAACTTATCCACAGAATAGTTACTCCGTACTGGAAGAAAATGAGCAGATTTCGTGAGTCTGTCCACAATCACCCATATCGAGTCTATCCTGTTGGATGCTACTGGTAAACCCACTACAAAATCCATGGCTATGTTCTCCCATTTCCACTCTGGAATCGGTAATGGGTTAAGCATTCCTGCTGGTTTCTGATGCTCTAATTTCACCCTCTGACAAACCTCACAGGCTGTCACGAACTGCGCCACTTCCTTCTTCATGGCTGGCCACCAATAGATCCTTTTCAGATCCTGATACATCTTGGTAGCTCCTGGGTGAACACTATACCTCGCATTATGAGCTTCCCTCATAATGTCTTCCTTCACACTGCCCCTATCTGGTACACAAAGTCGACTCTCATAGCGAAGGATCCCTTTGCTGTCAAATCTGAACTCTGCATTGTTGCCTGACTGAACAGTCCTGGCAATTTTCATCAATTCAGGGTCCTCGTGCTGTTTCTGAGCTATCTGTTCCAGAAACACAGGTGTCACTCTCATCTGTGCTATCAACGCACCTGTACCAGACAACTCTAGCTGTAATCCCTCGTCAAAGAGCTTATAAAGCTCCATCACAACCGGTCTCCGCTCTGCTGCTATATGAGATAAACTGCCTAGTGACTTCCGGCTTAGGGCGTCTGCGACAACATTCGCCTTACCCGGATGATACTGGATTTTACAATCATAATCACTGAGCAATTCTACCCATCTCCGCTGCCTCAAATTCAGCTCTCTCTGACTCAAGATGTACTGTAAACTCTTGTGATCAGTGAAGATCTCGCATTTAACCCCGTAGAGGTAATGCCGCCACATCTTAAGTGCAAAGATAACTGCTGCCATCTCTAGGTCATGGGTAGGGTAATTCAACTCGTGCTTCTTCAACTGTCTAGAAGCATAAGCTATTACTCTATCACTCTGCATCAATACACAACCCAATCCCACTCGAGATGCATCACAGAACACTGTGAAATCCTTGTCACTAACAGGCAGAGCTAGCACTGGTGCTGTAGTCAGTCTCCTCTTGAGCTCCTCAAAGCTCTCTTCACACAGGTCTGACCAGATAAACTTCTGGTTCTTCTGAGTCAATTTGGTCATAGGAGCTGCTATCTTTGAGAAGTTCTGAACGAACCTCCTGTAGTAACCTGCCAGTCCCAGAAAGCTTTTAATCTCAGTTACTGTCGTGGGTCTGGGCCAGTTAGCTACAGCCTCTATCTTCTTGGGATCTACCTCAATACCCTCTGCTGATACCACATGTCCCAAGAAGGCAATGCTCCGTAACCAAAACTCACACTTTGAGAACTTGGCATATAAACCATGCTCTCTCAGTGTCTGCAGAATGACTCTCAGATGCTGGGCATGCTCCTCTGCATCTCTGGAATACACTAAGATATCATCGATAAACACAATGACAAAGTGATCCAGAAACTCACTAAATACCCTGTTCATGAGATCCATAAATGCTGCAGGGGCGTTAGTCAACCCGAACGGCATCACTAAGAACTCATAATGCCCATATCTGGTCCGGAAAGCTGTCTTAGGCACATCTGCCTCTCTGACTCTCAACTGATGATACCCAGATCTCAGATCTATTTTCGAGAAACAACCTGCTCCAGCTAGCTGGTCAAATAGATCATCAATCCGAGGTAAGGGATACCTATTCTTGATAGTGACCTTGTTCAACTGTCTGTAGTCGATACAAAGTCTGAGGGATCCATCCTTCTTTCTGACAAAGAGTACTGGAGCACCCCAAGGTGAGGTACTAGGGCGGATGAAACCCTTATCTACCAAGTCCTGCAACTGTTCTTTCAACTCTGTTAACTCAGCTGGCGCCATCCTGTAGGGAGGTATAGAGATAGGTCTGGTACCTGGCAATAATTCAATTTCAAACCCTATCTCCCTATCAGGTGGTAGTCCTGGCAAATCGTCTGGGAACACATCGAGAAACTCTCGGACTACTGGTACTGTGGCTGGTTCCCTAACCTGACTGTCTAGCTCTCTCACATGAGCTAGAAACCCCTGACAACCCCTCCTAAGCAAACGACGAGCCTGAAGGGCTGAAATCATACCTCTGGGTGTACCTCTCCTGTCTCCTCTGAAGACACACTCTGACCCATCCTGGTCTCTGAGACTCACTAGCTTCTCTCGACAGTCCAACGTAGCACTATATGTAGATAACCAATCCATCCCTAGAATGACATCAAAATCTGTCAAGTCTAGAACCACAAGGTCAGCTGGAAGGTATCTACCCTCTATGAATACTGGACTGAAACGACAGACTGACACTGCCACTGATGGGTCACATCTAGGTCCACTGACCCAGAGAGGATACTCTAACTCAGAACTGATCAAACCCAACCTCTCTATGGCTCTCGAAGCAATAAAGGAATGAGAAGCACCGGGGTCCATCAAAGCATACACATCTGAACACCCAATGATGAGATTACCTGACACCACTGTGTTCGACGTGTTAGCCTCCTCCTGTGTCACTGTGAAAATCCGTGCTGGGGCTACCGGATTTCCACCTCGGGAACCTGCTGCTGAAGTAGAGGCTACCCCTCTCCCTCTACCTCTGCCACTAGTCTGAGGCATGACTGGAGCTACTGGCCGTACAACTGGCTGTACCACACTGCCTGAACTCATCTGCTGGGATGGTGCAAAAGTCATCTGCGGACAATCCCGAGCAATATGCCCTTCCTGTCCACATCGAAAACAAGCTGTAGATCCCAACCGACAAACTCCTCCATGTGGTTTTCCGCATCGTCTGCAGACTGGAGCTGTGCCAGAGCTTGAGCCACTACCTATTCCCAGACCTGACTTGACTTTACTCCAGAACTTACTCTTTGTTCCTTTTGCTCTATCCCATCTTTTACTGCTTGGTGTGGGGGCTTTAGAACCCGAAGCCTGTGCCTGTGACTGTTTCTGAATATTGGCACTAGCTTCCATTTTTTTGGCTGCATCTATAATAGAGTGAAAACTCTCCTTTTCTGCTGGAAGGATCAAAGAAGAATACCTGGGATGAAGTCTCATGGTATATCTCCTCGCCTTCTTCTGATCAGTATCATAGGCCTGACCCACGTACTGAAGCAGATCTAGGAACTTATCTGTGAATTCATCAACAGTCATCTCATCTGTTTGTCTCAACTGTTCAAACTCAATTATCTTCATCTCCCTCGAACTATCAGGAAAAGCCCACCCTGCAAACTCATTGGCGAACTCTCCCCATGACATGCTGTCCATTCTCGGCTCCACATAATTCTTAAACCATTCTCTGGCTTTCCTACACTTTAATGTGAAACCTGCCATCTCAATGGCTCTCCTATCATCTGCTCCCAATTCACTGGTGATCATCCTAACTGCTCTGAGGTAATCAAATGGATCATCTCCCGTGTTGTATTTAGGAGCATCCAATTTCAAGTACTCCGTCATTTGGACTTTACCTCCAGATGAGCTAGGTTCATGTCTATCAACAACAGGGGCTACTGGTTCTGGTGGTAATACTGGGTCATTTAGCTCTAGGTGTGCTGCACTTGGACGGGTAGGGGAAGATGGATACATAGGATATGGTGGATAGTAGTGAGGATATGGCATATATGGCATGTATGTAGGATATGGGTCAAAACGAGAGTATTCCGACATACCCTCCATAGGATACTCTGGCTCCTGAAACAAGGATGGATAGCCATAACCTGAGGCCTGAACGCCTCCCTCGGAATCGCCCATACCTTCATCCATAGACGGATCAGTCTCCATAGCCTCCCTCTCTTCCTCTGATCTTCCTCCTCTAACTACTCCTCTTCTGCTCTCGTCTACAGACCTTCTAGGGTCTATTGACATGCCTTCCCTGCTAGATCTCTGCGACCTTGCCCTTGGCAATGCAGGAGGACGAGCAGCTGGTCTCTCACTCTCTGGTGGGACTCCAGTCAATCGAGCTGATCGACGAGTTCCTCGCATCTTTACTCTGGAAACACAACATATAACATACCACTTAAACATCACATATCATACACATACAATACTCATGGCATATCATAGCAGATAGGACTCAAGACCCTATCCTAGTGGACATGATTTCCTATTGTGCTTGACCACTTCTAACCTGTCTGAGCCCAACACTGTCTCTATAGGTCCGATCATGTGAACCTAGGGCTTTGATACCAATCTGTAACGACCCCAAAATGGACCGTCACCGGCGCTAGGATTCAGGTCGGCTTAAGGCCGCCAGAACCCGTAGCAAGCCTGCTATATTCTCTGTGTACCTGTAAACCTCATACATGATCATACATTTTATGTGAAAATAAAACTCTTTTCTGAACCAAGGCTCAACCTGTGCATGCACTATCTCTGTACTCTGTACTCATGTACTCTGTACTCTGTATCCCTGACTAGAGCTTGCTCTAGATGGGTTAACTCATACCTGTTAAGCCTGGTTTTCACATACAGGAAAACATATATACATATACAGATCATGTACACAACATACATCACTAGGTCTAGGTCAAGCAACAACTATTACATCTCTTTAATATTACATGTCCACTCTAAGCTATTACAGATCTCTTCACTCTTCCTGTACTCTGCTGGACTGTCCCTGTACACTGTACACTGAACCTGCAAAACTGGGGTTAAGGGAGTGGGATGAGCTCTATAGCCCAGTGAGTAGAACAGTAAAACATCTCAGTAAAATATGGTCTCATGGAATGCACCATATCACAGACAAGCCACATCAAGAGTAAACCTGTCACCACATAGTCCCAGTAACTCTGTGCCAGGGCGTAGAATCGAGCACCTGGTCTTCCTGTCATATATGTATATGTGTATATAACACTTCTGTACTTACCATTGCCAGGGCGTAGTCAAAGGCTCCTGGACTTTGCTATACCTGCCAGGGCGTAGTCAAAGGCTCCTGGACTTTGCTATACCTGCCAGGGCGTAGTCAAAGGCTCCTGGACTTCCTGTCTGAGACTATTGGATCATTCAGCATTCACTCACATCACCAAATAACAATGCAATGCAACATATTCGTGTATACTAATGCAATCAGCCTATGGCATAAACATGATGCATGAGATATGCTAAAAGCAGTTTGTAGTTCAATTAAAAGTCATAAGTTTAGTTCCACTCACCTCTGGCTATCTGGACTGACTGACTTTGCAGGTTCTGAACCTCTGGAGCAGTACTCACTGCTGCTCTCTCTGGTTCCTCTGGTCTGTACCTATACAGATGGACTCAAATGAGGGACCAAACAAGCTTATGACCAACTCTATTAAACTCCCCAAGAATCCCCTTACACTCACTCTAATATTCATGCAAAGCATGCAAAGGAAAGCTGGACAGAACACTTTCGGCGGCAGGTTCGGCGGCCGAAAGTCCTCTCCAGAGACGAAACTCAAGCACCTTCGGCGGCACCTTCGGCGGCCGAATCCCCCAAACAGAGCCGAACATGCACAACTCGCGGGGGCAAGCTGTGGCAGCCTAAGCTACCATGCAAGAGGTTCGGCGGCCGAATGATCCTTCGGCTGCCGAACCTGAGTTCATTCAGAACTCAGCTTCAACGGCAAACCATCTCCTCCTTCCCTTCAAGCTCTCCAAACATGCCTACCTCCTCTACTCAACTCACATATACTCATGTATATGTCCACAGGGGTCCAAAACTATCTAATAACCCCAAACAACAAATCAAACATAACACATAAACATGTATACATGCATAACTCATCAAAACTATCATTAAGAACCTAAACATGCATCTCCTTCCACAAATCCCCCTAAAACCTTCAGAAAACATATTCAAGAACATCACTTACCTCCTGTAGTAAGAAGCTGAACACTCTGAACTAAGGAAAACGAACCAACTCTTCTCAAACTCTCAAACTCTCTCAAACTCACTTTTGCTTCAAAACAGTCAAACCCCTTGTGAATGCTCAAAACACTCTGCATGAGCTGCTCAAACTCAGCAAATACAGCATAGGAGACGTGGCCAACTTCTGGACATGATCTGGTGATCACACCTGTCCAAAAGGCTGACTCAGGGATACAAACCTGCTGGCTAAGCAACTCAGCTTCGGCTGCCGAATCGCATGCAAAACCATGCCACATTCGGGGGCCGAACCTGAACTTCGGAAGCCGAACATTGGGCACTTTCGGCGGCCGAACTTATCTTCGGCGGCCGAACTTGGCTCCTCTGCCTTGATTCATTTCAACTCAAAACTCAAAACTAAAGAACTGTAAAACCAGAAAACACCTCATAATACTGAGAAAGCGTAACTCCTACCCTTATATAGAATCCCAACACCCCGGATTCCATCAGACAATAGGAATTCCGGTGCCGGATTCTAGCCGGGTATTACACCATAGATCTTGCATAAAACTTAATTAAAACATATAAGGAGCTTAAGATCGGCCCTTACCTCTTGAAGATCGAGAGGAAAACGACCTAAACTTAGAGATCCACGAAAATGAGCTCCTGAGTTCCCAAAGCTCCAAAACTTGTTTCAAAAGTTCAAAATCTTCAATGCAAGCTTAAAACTCAAGAAAAATGGAAGAGATTTGGAAGAAGAATACAAGAGTTGCAAAGGGAAGGTCGGAAGCTTGCTGTGGCCGAAAATGGGAGAAAGCTCGCCCATTTCGGCTAAGTGCCCCTTTTATAGGTGGCTGGCCAGGCCACGTTCGGGGGCCGAATGTGCCTCCGCATCCATGCAATGTTCGGCGGCCGAACTTGACTTTCGGCGGCCGAACCTGGGTTTTCCTCCAAAGACTTTTCATGCAAAAACTCATTTAATTTCATACTTAAAATCATTAAAACATGAAAATATTTTTATAAAACATGATTCTACCCTTCTAGAGGTCTCCGACATCCGAGATTCCACCGGACGGTAGGAATTCCGATACCGGAGTCTAGCCGGGTATTACAGTTGGGCAGTGATCAAGGGGTTCGGGTGATGTCTATTTGTCTTCTGATTATTAGTTTGGTTTTATTTTTGTAACAATACAAGGAATAGTTAGGCAATATTGTGTGTCTTTTCTATTGAAGTAAGTACATTTATATACAGATTATAAGACCTTATTAAGGCAACTCCTAAAAATCTTTTATTAATCAATTAATATCAATTAGCCTATGATTATGTAATATCCTTTGATTATGTACAGATTATGTTCACACTCTAACACTCTTACTCAATTTGGAGTATAAATGTTTATCCTGGCCAACTTGCTAGAAAGATATTATATTCGAGACCCATATAATGCTTTGGTGAGTAGATCACCTAGTTGCTCTCCTGTCTTCATATAACGTGAAAATTAAATTTTCTTGAATCTTCTCATGGATGAAATGGTAATCAATATAATACCCGGCTAAGCTTCGACATCGGAATTTCAACTTTTCGGCGAAATCTCCGTTGGAATCCGGAATCCCGAGGTCGAAATCCCTTAGAAGGGTGAAAATAAGGTTTTCACAAAATGTTTTCATATGTTTTATGGTTTTAATGAAGAAAGAAAATTGATTTTTGAAAGAAAAAAGCCTTGGAAGGAAAGCCTAGGTTCGGCCGTCGAACATGGTGTTCTTGTGGCAGCACCTTTGGCTCCCGAAAGTGGTCTGGCCAGCCACCTATAAAAGGCTCCCTGTTCGAAAATGGGCGAGTTTTTCCTCCATTTTCGGGCATAGGTGAGTTCTTGCCCTTCCATGGTTAATTTTATGATTTCCTTCAAATCTTTCAAGTTTTTGATAAGCTTTTACTTCGTTTTGAAGATTTTTAAGCTTCGATCAAGGTTCTAAAGTTTGGAGACCTCTGGAGATCGTTTTCTCCCTCTCCTTCAAATTAGGTTGATAAGACCCTTAGATTTCCAAGAGGTAAGCCTAGATCCTTGTTCCTTTTGTGTTTTAATCAAGTTTTTATGAAGTTTTTAAGAGTTTTAATACATGTGTTGGTTAGATCTAGAATGATAAGGTTTATATTAGCTTTATGCTTAATGTATGTTTATGTTGTTGTTTGTTGGGGTTTAGGTTAGTTTTATACCCCTATTGCGTGTTGAAATATATATGCATGTTGTAGAATAGCTGGATGTGTGTTTTGGAAAGTTTTGGTGGCTGGATGAGTAAGGCAGAATCGGGTTCTGCCAATCTGGAGAACCCAGGTTCGGTCGTCGAAGCAAGGTTCGACCGCTGAACCTGCCTGTGGAGGCAGCTTTAGGCCGCCTAAACTCGCTCCCAAAAGTTGGACTTTTGGATCTGTGGGGGAGTTTTGGCCGCCGAACCTGCCCCTGAAGGTTAGTGACTTTCGAATTTGTGAAGACCTTCGGCCGCCGATGTAATACCCGGCTAGACTCCGGTATCGGAATCCCTACCGTCCGGTGGGACCTCGGATGTCGGAAACCTCTAGAAGGGTAAAACTATGATTTTATGAAATGTTTTCATGTATTTCATGTTTTTAAGTAAGAAATTAAATGAGTTTTTACATGAAAAATCCTTGGAGGAAAACCCAGGTTCGGCCGCCGAACTTTGAGGTTCGGCCGCCGAACATGCATGCTTTCAGAGGGACTTTAGGCGCCCGAAAATTTTGAGTGAGGGAAATGCAGGTTCGGCCGCCGAACTCCAAGTTCGGCCGCCGAACCTTGCATGCATGCGGAGGCACTTTCGGCCCCCGAACGTGGCCTGGCCAGCCACCTATAAAAGGGGCACTTAGCCGAAATGGGAGAGTTTTCTCCCATTTTCAGCCACAGCAAGCTTCCGACCTCCCTCTCCCAAATCTTGTGTTTTTCCTTCAATCCCCACCATTTTCTTTGAGTTTTAAGGTTCCACAAAAGTTTTTGAGTGTTTTTAAGCAAGTTTGGAGCTTGGAAGTCTTGGAGCTAAATCCCTCCATTTTCCGAGCTAGGGTCGTTCTTCCTCTCGATCTTCAAGAGGTAAGCTTCGATCTATGCTTCTTTTATGTTTTATGAAAGTTTTATGCAAGTTGATGGGGTAGAATGCATGTTTAGGCTTGTTGTTAGGTTTATGGGTTTATGTTGTGATTTGAACAATGTATGTTGGAAATGTGTTGTTTGAAGTGTTGTAGTTGGGGTATATTATAGTTTGAGACCCCTAGGTGTGATGTATGATGTGTATGCATGTGTAGAAACAAGTTTATGCATGTTTTGAGGCGTTTTGGAGGCTGTGGACACAAGGGAGCCAAGTTTCTGCCCTTCGGCAGAAACTCAGGTTCGACCGCAGAAGTGACTTTCGGCCGCCGAACCCCCTTGTGGAGGCAGTTTCGGCTGCCGAAGCCTGCCCCCAAAACTTAAGTTTCGTCTCTGTCTGGGAGGTTCGGCCGCCGAAAGTGCCGCCGAACCTGCATGACTTTCGGCTGCAGAGGGACCTTCGGCCGCCGAACCTGCCGCCGAAAGTGCCCTGTTCAGCCATTTCTTGCATGTTTTCATGTGATGTTTTCAGGATGTTTTAGGGGGTTTTTTGGGGAGTATTTTAGAGTCATATTCATGAATGTTTGGTCCCTCATTTGAGTCCACCTGTGTAGGTTCGGACCCGAGGAACCGAGACCCCCAGCAGTGAGCCAGCTGCTTCAGAGTCTCTTCAGAGCTAGCCAGAGGTGAGTGGAATAAACTCTAAGTTTTACAGCCAATTTATGAAATGTTTTAGCATGATTCACGCATCACGAACGCCATGAGATATATTAGGTTGTTTGCATTAGAATTCACGAATATGTTGCATTGCATACTTTGTTGTTGATGTGGATGAATGTTGAATGATCCATTAGCCCTTGTATGTCATGATAGCCTATGTGAGTCCAGGTGTGCCTGCTACGGCTCTACGCCCCTGGCACTATGACAGATTATGGAAGTCCGGGTGTGCCTGCTACGGCTCTACGCCCCCGGCATGCATAAGTAAGAAAGATAGGGGCTAAATGGTGACAAGTTCATCCTTGTTGTGAAATGTTTGTGTTATGGCGCATACATGAAAGCATGATTTAAATTGATGTTTTATTATTCTGCTCACTGGGCTCTAGTAGCTCACCCCACTCCCTTTATCCCCAGAGTTGCAGGTACAAGATAGATCGGGAAGTCGGCTAGAGTGAAGTTAAGTCATGCATGTTGTAATAGATAGTAGTGGACATGAACATGATGTAATGAATGATTTGATGATGTATTGAGGATTATAGTAGTGCTTGACCTAGAGGTGTGTGAGTCCCCATTATGTACAGAGTGTTTAACGAGTAATGATGTTAATGACCATGATTATCCAAGCTGATATGTATGATGATGATACCCCATTGGAGTATTTGATGAGAACTCCAGTGTGGGGTTTATGTATGATTTTGTGCATGCACAGGTTTTGCTTGGATAAGAGGAAAGAAAAATTTTTACAGATCATGTATATGTTGTTATGTATGGGATTCCACAGGTTTACAGGAGGTATGTAGGCTTGCTACGGGTCCCGGCGGCCTTAAGCCGATCTGGATCCTAGCGCCGGTAACGGGTCGGATTTCCGGGTCGTTACAGAGTGGTATCAGAGCCCTAGGTTCATATGGTCGGACCTAGAGTGTCGGGCTCATAGATGTTCTAGAAGGTCAAGCACACTAGGAAAATCATGTCCACTAGGATAGGATGTAGAGTCCTGTCTATATGATGATATGATATGCCATGATGATATGCATGTGCATAAATGCTATGATGTGATGTTATGTATATGATGAGGGTTCATGTGTTTCCACATGAACCATATGATGCTAATGATTGCTTGTACTATGTGCTGTTTTTCAGAAGATAGAATGAGAGGAACTCGTCGATCTGCACGATTGACTGGAGTGCCACGTCAGGACGAGGGCACTGATGCCCGTCCTCCAGCATTGCCTAGGGCAATGTCCAGTAGGTCCAACAGAGACAGAGTAGCTAGAGACCCTAGAAGGTCTTTGGATCTGGGAAGAAGCAGATCAGTAAGGGGAACAGTGCAGGGAGGAATGTCTGAGGATATGGTAGTAGATCAGAGGAGGGATGGCAGTCTCGGTGTGAGCATGCCGGAAGAGGGCATGGGAGAATCAGAAGGAGGCACTCAAGCCTCGAGTTATGTCCAGCCACATCACTACCCACCCTATTCACACCATCCAGGGTATTCGATGGGAGGTACATCGGATTACCCCAGTTTTAGCCCTTATCCTCCACATACGCCATACCCACCATACTCTCAGTACCCCATGTACCCACCTCCACCTCCCTATCAAGGTACAGCAAACCCTATCCCAGGGGATGTTGCACCTCCACCACCACCAGTACCTACTGTCCCGGAAATACAAGTACCCAAACCTACCTCATCTGGAGGGAACAAGATCAAGTCAGGTCTGGGTTTAGGCAGTGGCTCAAGCTCTGGCGCAGAGATTACAGCATGTATGAGATGTGGGAGACCACACAAGGGAGTATGTCTGGCAGGGACAAACACATGTTTCAGATGCGGACAGGCGGGTCATTTGGCTCGAGACTGTCCTAGAGCAGCCTTTGCAGCACCGTCTCAGCAGACAGCCTCCGGCAGTGTGGTGCAGCCAGTAGCTCCAGCCGCAACACAGGCCAGTGGCAGAGGCAGAGGGAGAGGGTCAGCCTCTTCATCAGCAGGATACAGAGGTGAAGGTCCATCAGCTCCGGCACGGATCTTCACTATGACTCAGCAGGAGGCCAACACATCCAACACTGTGGTGGCAGGTAATCTCATCATTGGTTATTCTGATGTGTATGCCTTAATGGACCCGGGTGCATCTCATTCTTTTATTGCTCCGAGAGTCGTGGAGAGGGTAGGATTGATGGTCTCTGGGTTAGAGTGTCCCCTATGGGTCAGTGGACCCAAGTGTGACCCGTCAGTGGCAGAGGCAGTCTGCCAATGTAGTCCAGTTTTCATAGAGGGAAGATGCCTTTCCGCCGACCTTGTGGTTCTAGATTTGACAGATTTTGACGTCATTCTAGGGATGGATTGGTTATCGACCCATGGTGCTACCTTGGACTGTAGAGACAAGGTAGTCAGATTCAGAGATCAGGATGGGTCAGAGGTCGTCTTCAGAGGAGACAAGAGGGGTACACCTAGAGGTCTGATCTCAGCTCTTCAGGCTCGTAGGTTGCTTAGGAGGGGATGTCAGGGGTTTCTAGCTCATGTGAGGGAGTTAGATAGTCATGTCAGAGAGCCCGCCTCAGTGCCTGTGGTGAGTGAGTTCTTAGATGTTTTCCCAGACGAGCTGCCAGGGTTACCACCTGCTAGGGAGATAGAGTTCGAGATTGAGTTAATGCCCGGTACCAGACCGATCTCTATCCCTCCCTACAGGATGGCACCAGCTGAATTGAAAGAACTGAAGGAACAGTTGCAAGAGCTGGTAGATAAGGGTTTCATCCGACCGAGTACTTCACCTTGGGGTGCTCCGGTTTTGTTTGTGAGGAAAAAGGATGGATCCCTCAGACTTTGTATCGACTACAGACAGTTGAACAAGGTCACTACCAAGAACAAGTACCCTTTGCCGAGGATCGACGATCTATTCGACCAGCTAGCAGGAGCAGGTTGTTTCTCCAAAATAGATCTGAGATCAGGGTACCACCAGTTGAGGATAAGGAATGAAGATGTACCGAAGACAGCTTTCAGGACCAGGTATGGGCACTATGAGTTCCTTGTGATGCCGTTTGGGTTGACCAACGCCCCTGCAGCATTCATGGACCTCATGAACAGAGTATTCAGTCAGTATCTGGATCACTTCGTTATTGTCTTCATAGACGATATCTTAGTGTATTCCAGAAATGCAGAGGAGCATGCCCATCACCTGAGGACAGTTTTACAGACCTTGAGAGAGCATGGCTTGTATGCCAAGTTCTCCAAGTGTGAGTTTTGGCTTAGGAGCATTTCATTCTTGGGGCACATTGTGTCAGAACAGGGTATTGAAGTAGACCCCAAGAAGGTAGAGGCTGTAGCTAACTGGCCTAGACCCACCACAGTGACCGAGATCAAGAGTTTTCTGGGTTTAGCAGGTTACTACAGGAGGTTCGTTCAAGACTTCTCAAAGATTGCTGCTCCTATGACCAAATTGACAAAGAAGAATCAGAAGTTCATATGGACCGATCAGTGTGAGGAAAGCTTTGAGGAGCTTAAGAGGAGGTTGACTTCGGCACCGGTGTTAGCTCTGCCAAAAAGTGATGATGACTTCTCAGTATATTGTGATGCGTCCCGTGTGGGACTGGGTTGTGTGCTAATGCAAAATGAGAGGGTGATCGCTTATGCTTCTAGACAGCTGAAGAAGCATGAGCTGAATTACCCCACACATGACCTAGAGATGGCAGCAGTGATCTTTGCACTCAAGATGTGGAGGCATTACCTTTATGGGGTAAAGTGTGAGATCTTCACAGATCATAAGAGCCTGCAGTACATCCTGAGTCAGAGAGAACTGAACTTGAGGCAGAGGAGATGGGTAGAGCTGTTGAGTGACTATGATTGCAAGATTCAGTACCATCCGGGTAAGGCGAATGTTGTGGCAGACGCCCTAAGCCGGAAATCACTCGGCAGTCTATCCCACATTTCAGCAGAGAGGAGGCCGGTGGTGAAGGAGTTCCACAGACTTATGAGTGAGGGATTACAGTTGGAGTTGTCTGGCACAGGTGCCTTAGTGGCTCAGATGAGAGTGACACCCGTGTTTCTGGAGCAGGTAGCTCAGAAACAGCATGAGGACCCAGAGTTGGTCAGGATAGCCAGAACGGTTCAGTCAGGCCAGAGTAATGAGTTCAAGTTTGATGATAAGGGGATCCTCCGCTACGGGAACAGATTATGTGTGCCAGATGACATTGGTCTGAAGGGAGATATTATGGGGGAAGCCCATAATACCAGGTATAGTGTTCACCCTGGAGCCACCAAGATGTATCAGGATCTGAAGAGAGTGTATTGGTGGCCAGCTATGAAGAAGGACGTGGCACTGTTCGTGTCAGCCTGCGATGTGTGTCAGAGGGTGAAACTAGAGCATCAGAAGCCGGCTGGAATGTTAAATCCACTACCGATTCCAGAGTGGAAATGGGAGAATATAGCTATGGACTTCGTAGTGGGGTTACCGGCGACGTCCAACAGATTGGACTCCATATGGGTGATTGTGGACAGACTCACCAAATCTGCTCACTTCATCCCTGTCAGGAGTGGTTACTCTGTGGACAAGTTGGCGCAGGTGTACGTAGATGAGATTGTCAGACTGCATGGGGTCCCGGTATCTATAGTGTCAGATAGAGGGCCCCAGTTCACCTCCAGGTTTTGGCGAAGTCTGCAGAACGCTATGGGTACCAGATTAGACTTCAGTACTGCCTTCCACCCACAGACAGACGGACAGTCAGAGAGGACCATCCAGACAATAGAGGATATGCTCAGAATGTGTGTGCTAGATTTTGGCGGTTCTTGGAGGCAGCATCTACCTTTGGTGGAGTTTGCCTACAATAATAGCTATCATGCTAGCATAGGGATGGCTCCATATGAAGCTTTGTATGGGAGGAAGTGCAGATCACCTATCTGCTGGGAGGAAGTAGGAGAGAGGACTCTTGCGGGTCCGGAGTTAGTAGAGCTTACCAGCAGGGTGGTACCCATAATCAGAGAGAGGATCAAGACTGCTGCTAGTCGGCAGAAGAGTTATGCAGATATCCGCAGAAGACAGCTAAAGTTTCAGGAGGGGGATTTGGTTTTGCTCAAGGTGTCTCCTATGAAAGGAGTGGTTCGGTTCGGGAAGAAGGGTAAGTTAGCTCCACGGTACATCGGTCCTTTCGAGGTGCTTCAGAGGGTCGGTAATGTGTCGTACAAGCTAGACTTGCCTGCTTCGATGGAGAGAATCCATCCGGTTTTCCATGTTTCTCTGTTACGGAAGTACGTGTCGGATCCTGGAAAGGTTCTTAGTGAGCCTGATATGGAGATCCATGAGGATCTCACCTATGTAGAACAGCCAGTGCGGATCCTAGACACTCAGATCAGAAAGCTGAGGAACAAGGAAATCCCGATGGTGAAAGTCCTTTGGAACCACCACAATATTGAAGAATGCACCTGGGAGACACGGGAGTCCATGCTCCAGCAGTACCCCCATCTGTTTTGAGGTGAGTGTTAGTTGTTCTATGTGTTGCATGTATAATATGTTGTATGTTATGATTGATGCCATGCTTTGTATGTTAGTTGAGGAACATTCGGGGACGAATGTTCTTAAGGGGGGGAGAATGTAATACCCGGCTAGACTCCGGTATCGGAATCCCTACCGTCCGGTGGGACCTCGGATGTCGGAAACCTCTAGAAGGGTAAAACTATGATTTTATGAAATGTTTTCATGTATTTCATGTTTTTAAGTAAGAAATTAAATGAGTTTTTACATGAAAAATCCTTGGAGGAAAACCCAGGTTCGGCCGCCGAACTTTGAGGTTCGGCCGCCGAACATGCATGCTTTCGGAGGGACTTTAGGCGCCCGAAAATTTTGAGTGAGGGAAATGCAGGTTCGGCCGCCGAACTCCAAGTTCGGCCGCCGAACCTTGCATGCATGCGGAGGCACTTTCGGCCCCCGAACGTGGCCTGGCCAGCCACCTATAAAAGGGGCACTTAGCCGAAATGGGAGAGTTTTCTCCCATTTTCAGCCACAGCAAGCTTCCGACCTCCCTCTCCCAAATCTTGTGTTTTTCCTTCAATCCCCACCATTTTCTTTGAGTTTTAAGGTTCCACAAAAGTTTTTGAGTGTTTTTAAGCAAGTTTGGAGCTTGGAAGTCTTGGAGCTAAATCCCTCCATTTTCCGAGCTAGGGTCGTTCTTCCTCTCGATCTTCAAGAGGTAAGCTTCGATCTATGCTTCTTTTATGTTTTATGAAAGTTTTATGCAAGTTGATGGGGTAGAATGCATGTTTAGGCTTGTTGTTAGGTTTATGGGTTTATGTTGTGATTTGAACAATGTATGTTGGAAATGTGTTGTTTGAAGTGTTGTAGTTGGGGTATATTATAGTTTGAGACCCCTAGGTGTGATGTATGATGTGTATGCATGTGTAGAAACAAGTTTATGCATGTTTTGAGGCGTTTTGGAGGCTGTGGACACAAGGGAGCCAAGTTTCTGCCCTTCGGCAGAAACTCAGGTTCGGCCGCCGAAGTGACTTTCGGCCGCCGAACCCCCTTGTGGAGGCAGTTTCGGCTGCCGAAGCCTGCCCCCGAAACTTAAGTTTCGTCTCTGTCTGGGAGGTTCGGCCGCCGAAAGTGCCGCCGAACCTGCATGACTTTCGGCTGCAGAGGGACCTTCGGCCGCCGAACCTGCCGCCGAAAGTGCCCTGTTCAGCCATTTCTTGCATGTTTTCATGTGATGTTTTCAGGATGTTTTAGGGGGTTTTTTGGGGAGTATTTTAGAGTCATATTCATGAATGTTTGGTCCCTCATTTGAGTCCACCTGTGTAGGTTCGGACCCGAGGAACCGAGACCCCCAGCAGTGAGCCAGCTGCTTCAGAGTCTCTTCAGAGCTAGCCAGAGGTGAGTGGAATAAACTCTAAGTTTTACAGCCAATTTATGAAATGTTTTAGCATGATTCACGCATCACGAACGCCATGAGATATATTAGGTTGTTTGCATTAGAATTCACGAATATGTTGCATTGCATACTTTGTTGTTGATGTGGATGAATGTTGAATGATCCATTAGCCCTTGTATGTCATGATAGCCTATGTGAGTCCAGGTGTGCCTGCTACGGCTCTACGCCCCTGGCACTATGACAGATTATGGAAGTCCGGGTGTGCCTGCTACGGCTCTACGCCCCCGGCATGCATAAGTAAGAAAGATAGGGGCTAAATGGTGACAAGTTCATCCTTGTTGTGAAATGTTTGTGTTATGGCGCATACATGAAAGCATGATTTAAATTGATGTTTTATTATTCTGCTCACTGGGCTCTAGTAGCTCACCCCACTCCCTTTATCCCCAGAGTTGCAGGTACAGGATAGATCGGGAAGTCGGCTAGAGTGAAGTTAAGTCATGCATGTTGTAATAGATAGTAGTGGACATGAACATGATGTAATGAATGATTTGATGATGTATTGAGGATTATAGTAGTGCTTGACCTAGAGGTGTGTGAGTCCCCATTATGTACAGAGTGTTTAACGAGTAATGATGTTAATGACCATGATTATCCAAGCTGATATGTATGATGATGATACCCCATTGGAGTATTTGATGAGAACTCCAGTGTGGGGTTTATGTATGATTTTGTGCATGCACAGGTTTTGCTTGGATAAGAGGAAAGAAAAATTTTTACAGATCATGTATATGTTGTTATGTATGGGATTCCACAGGTTTACAGGAGGTATGTAGGCTTGCTACGGGTCCCGGCGGCCTTAAGCCGATCTGGATCCTAGCGCCGGTAACGGGTCGGATTTCCGGGTCGTTACAGCCGAACCTGCCCCCGAAAGTGCCTGACTTTCGGATCTGTAGGGACCTTCGACCGCCGAACCTGCCGCTGAAAATCCCCTGCCCAGCCTTCCTTTGCCTGTTTTCTATGCATGTGTTATGATGTTTTAGGGGGTTTTTGGGGAGATGTTTAGAGTCTTTATAGAGTATGTTTGGTCCCTTATTTGAGTCCACCTATGTAGGATCGGACCTGAGGAACCGAGGAGACTAGCAGTGAGTTAGCTGCTTCAGAGTCAGTTGAGTATCAGCCAGAGGTGAGTAGAACACAACTCTTTTATTTTCAAAGCAATCAAACCTTTAAACATGTTCATGCATCATGGATACCATGTTATGTATTAGGATGTTTGCATTAGAAATTCATGAATATGATGCATTGCATAATATGATGTTGATATGGATGGATATTGGATGACCCACTAGCCCTCGATATGATATAATATGATATGATATGATACGGAAAGACCAGGGCTGCCCATTCTACGCCCCTGGCACGATGTAAGGGAAAGACCAGGGTTGCCCATTCTACGCCCCTGGCATAGTTGGATATATTATGTTGTGTTTAAGAGGAAGTCCTGAGGAGCTCCGTCGAGGGCCGGCATCTATTGGATTATATAGAGGGTTATTGGTGACAAGTCCATCCTTGATGTGAATTGTTTGTGATATGATGCATTCCATGAAAGCATATGTTTATTAACCTGTTTTTACTGTTCTGCTCACTGAGCTTTAGTAGCTCATCCCTTTCCCCTAATCCCCAGGTTTGCAGGGTCAGAGATAGCTCAAGAGGTCAACAAGGGTGATGGTAATGTTCATGTAATAGATCAGTAGTGGACATATAATATGTAATGGATAGATTGGTGCTTTGCCCTAGTTATATATGGTTAATCTCTTTTGTACATGATCTTTATGTAAATATTTTTAATAATGCGATATGTTGAACCAAGCTTGATATATGAGATGTTGACCCAACTAGAGCATTTGATGAGGGCTCTAGTAAGGGGTTTTTTTTGTGTATACAGTTATGATGCATGCACAGGTCAAACTTGGTATGTGAAAAGTTTAAATTTTTATGAAAATGTATGATCATGTATGGGATTTTATCAGGTACACAAGATGTATGTTAGGCTTGCTACGGGTTCCGGCGACCTTAAGTCGATCTGAATCCTAGCGCCGGTAGCGGTCTGGTTTCCAGGTCGTTACAATCAACTTCAATATGCTTAGTCTGTTTGTAGTATACTGGATTGGAAGCGATGTGAAGAGCAGCCTGATTATCATACTAAGCCCATTCTATGCCCCTGGCATAGTTGGATATGTTATGTTATATTTAAGAGGAAGTCCTAAGGAGCTCCGTCGAGAGCCGGACATCTATTGGATTATGTAGAGGGTTATTGGTGACAAGTCCATCCTTGATGTGAATTATTTGTGATGTGATGCATTCCATGAAAGCATATGTTTATTAACCTGTTTTTACTGTTCTGCTCACTGGGCTTTAGTAGCTCATCCCTTTCCCTTAACCCCCAGGTTTGCAGGGTCAGAGATAGCTCAAGAGGTCAGCAAGGGTGATGGTTATATTCATGTAATAGATCAGTAGTGGACATGTAATATATAATGGATAGATTGGTGCTTTGCCCTACTTATGTATGGTTAATCCCTTTTGTACATGATCTTTATGTAAATATTTTTAATGATGCGATATGTTGAACCAAGCTTGATATATGAGATGTTGACCCAACTAGAGCATTTGATGAGGGCTCTAGTAAGGAGTTTTTTTTGTGTATACAGTTGTGATGCATGCACAGGTCAAGCTTGGTATGTGAAAAGTTTAAATTTTTATGAAAATGTATGATCATGTATGGGATTTTATCAGGTACACAAGATGTATGTTAGGCTTGCTACGGGTTCCGGCGACCTTAAGTCGATTTGAATCCTAGCGCCGGTAGCGGTTTGGTTTCCAGGTCGTTACAATCAACTTCAATATGTTTAGTCTGTTTGTAGTACACTGGATTGGAAGCGATATAAAGAGTAGCCTGATTATCACACTAAAGTTTTGTGGGTGACGTAACATCAAAACTAACTTCTTTCAGTAGATAATTTATCCATAGAATCTCACAAGTGGATTAAGCTATGATCCTATATTATGACTTGGCACTAGATCTGGATACCACATTCTTTTTTTTTACTTTTTCAAGACACTAGGTTTCCTCTAACAAATATGCAGTAGCCTGTGGTCGAACTTCTATCACTTTTGGATTCTGTCCAATCAACATATGAAAAACTCTCAACTATAGTATGCCCATGATTATTGTGGAGTATACTGAGTTTAGAATTTCCTTTTAAATAATATAGAATTTCTTCTAGAGTGGCCCAATGTTTCACTGTAGGAGCAGATATGAATTGCCTTACAATACTTACTGCAAAAACAATATTTGAATGAATCATCACCATAAGGTAGTTCAACTTTCCAACCAACATCCTGTATTTCTTTGGATCATCATAAGGGTCCCGTCATCTTTTGTGAGACATATATTAGGAATCATTGGTGCGCTATAGGGTTTAGCTCTCAACTTTCCAGTTTCTTCAAATAAGTCAAGGATATACTTCCTTTAAGACAGAAATTTTTCTTTTTTATTTCTTAAGATTTCAACTCCCAAAAAATACTTAAGTTGATCCAAGTTTTTGATTTGAAAACCTGCATGCAAGAAGGATTTGAGAGAAAAGATCCATGCACTATCATTCCCTGTAATGACAATGTCATCAACATACACAATAAGGAAAATAATATCGATATCTAAATTTCTATAAAAGTCTGAGTGATCACACTTGCTTTTTTTTCAACTCAAATTCTTGAACAACTTTACTAAACTTGTCAAACCATGCACATAGACTCTACTTCAAACCATAAAAAAATTTCTTTAAATGACAAACTTTCTCATACTTTTTTTGAGCAACAAACTCATGTGGCTGCTCCATATATACCTCCTATTGGAGGTCACCATATAAAAATACATTCTTGATATCTAACTGGTGTAAAGGCCAATGCTGATAAGCATCTAAGGAGATGAACAAGCAAACCGATGTCATTTTAGTCGCAGGAGAACAAGTATCAAAATAATCAATGCTATAGGTTTGTGCATAGCCTTTAGCAGTAAGACGGGCTTTAAGTCTCGCTGCAGAACTATTTAGATTGAATTTGATGGCAAAAACTCATTTACAGCCCACAGCTTTCTTACTAGAGGGTAAATCAACTAGTTTCCAAGTATGATTTTCATCTAGAGTCTTGATCTCCTCAAACATTGCATCATGCCATACAGAATGGGCCATGGCCTTTTTAACTATCTTAGGTAAAGAAATGGAATCTAGAGAGACAATTAAGGGGGTAGAAGAAAGAAACAGGTGATCATAAGAAAGAAAGTGAACAAAAGAATAGGTAGACCTACACTATCGTTTACTTTTACAAAGACTAATGGAGAAATCAAGGTCACTCGGTAGTGGATCTGATGGCGAATAAGATTTTGGTGTAGAATATGTATCATCAATTACTGGTCTCCGAGAGTAAACTTGAACAATTGACGGTTTAATAAGAGGCTGAGTACTAAAAGGAATGCCACCATCAGTTGGTGCAATAGAAGGCACATTTGATGAGTTTCCACCATAAGATGTGATTCTATAGATGAGCCACTCATCATCATCCTCTTGCCCAGTAGAGATTTGTGTAAAAGAATAAAAAGAAATTTTCTCGGAAAAGGCTACATCTGTTGAGATTAGATATTTGTTGAGCTCTCAAAAGTAATACCGATACCACTTTTGAAGACGAGAATCTATCAAAAAGACACACTTTAAAGCTTTAGGATCAAGTTTAGTCATATGAGGTCTGACATCCTAAACATAGCAAGTACTGCAAAAAAGTCATGATTCTATAATAGGGAGATTTATATTTTAGTCCCTGAATATTGCCATTATTAACAAGTCAGTCCCTGCATTTTCAAAAACCTATTAAAACGTCCTTAACTTTTCTCTCCGTCAACGAAACAGTCTTTCTGTCATATTTTTCATTAAAAATAGATAAAGGATGAGAGAGAAAGTTTTTAAAATCCGTTTTTGCCCTCAAATAAAACTCCTTATTTAGTCCTTGGATATTGCTATTATTAACAAGTCGGTCCCTACTGTAATACCCGGCTAGAGTCTGGCACCAGAATTCCTACTGTTCGGTGGAATCTCAGATGTCGGAATCCTCTAGAAGGGTAAGAAGTGTGTTTTTCTAAATGTTTTTCATAAGTTTTAATGTTTTAAGTGTAAAGAAAATGAGTTTTTGAAAGAAAAGAACCAAGGAAGAAAAGCCAAGTTCGACCGCCGAAAGTGATGTTCGGCCGCCGAACATGCATGGCTTTTGGAATCACGTTTGGCCGCCGAAGGTGGTCTGGCCAGCCACCTATAAAAGGCCATAGGTCAGTGAATGGATAAGATTTTCTTTCCATTTTCACGGACAGAGGTGAGACCATGAGCTTCCTTGGGTGATCTTCATGTTTTCTCCAAATCTTTCAAAGTTTTGAGAAGTTTTCATGTTGTTTTGAAGCTTTTGAGCTAAAGACCAAAGTTTTGAAGCTTGGAGACTTTGAGAGCGAGTTTCTTCATATCTCCACGTTAGGATCACCTATCCTCTCGATCTTCAAGAGGTAAGTGTAGATCCTTAGCTTCTTTGATGTTTTATGAAGGTTTTATGGAGTTTTATGGGTAGAGATGCATGATTAGGGTAAGTAGGGTTATGAGTGTTTTTGTATAAAATCATGCTTATGTGTTGTGTTGTTGATGTTGCTTGGGGTTTTGAGTTAGTTTTGGACCCCTTTGTGCATGTACTTGAGTATATGCTTGTTGTTGAGTTGTTGGTTGCATGTGTGAGTGAAGTTGGGAGAAGTTTGCATGAAGTAGAGCAGGGTTCTGCCTTACTGGGGAACCCAATTTCGGCCGCTGAACGTGCTAAGGAGGTAGTTTCGGCTGCCTAAACCCGCCCCCGAAAGTTTGGACTTTCGGCTCTAGAGGGGGGTTCGGCCGCCGAAAGTGCCGCCGAAGGTTTGGACTTTCGGCTCTGGAGTGTCTTTCAGCCCCCGAACCTTGCCCCCGAAAGTTGGGACTTTCGGATCAGGAAGGGACTTTCGGCCGCCGAAAGTGAAGTTCGGCCGCCGAAAGTGCATGAGTTTCGGCTCTAGAGAGGACTTTCGGCCGCCGAACCTTCCACCGAAAGTGCCCTGTCCAGCCTCCTTTTGCATGTTTTATGTGTTTGCTTTAGGATGTTTTAGGGGGGTTTTGGGGAGTTTTATAGAGTTGTTCTTGAGCTAGTTTGGTCCCTCATTTGAGTCCACCTGTGTAGGTTCAGACCCGAGGAACCGAGGAGATCAGCAGTGTTAGCTGCTTCAGAGTTTTCAGAGTCAGTACAGAGTTAGCCAGAGGTGAGTGGAACTAAACTAAATCTTTTAATATGAGAAATTAAATGCTTTTAGCATGTTTCATGCATCATGATATGCAATAGGATGATTGCATTAGAGTACACGAATATGACATTGCATTATTCTTTGTATGTGCGGACGGACACAGAGTGGATTCATTAGCCCTCCTATCAAGTCCTGAGGAGCCCCTTTGAGGGCCGGGCACAGAGTAAGTATTGTTTGTATTATCAAGTCCTGAGGAGCTCCATCGCGGGCCGGGCACAATATTGAGGGATTTTTGTTTCAGTCCGTCCGGAAGGTGATTACTTGTGATGTGATGCATTCCATGAGAGCATGTTTTATAACATGTTTTTATTGTTCTACTCACTGGGCTATAGTAGCTCACCCCACTCCCTTAACCCCAGTCTTGCAGGTTCAGTGTACAGGGGGAGTTCAGCAGAGTACAGAAAGAGTAAAGAGTTGTTTATGTAATAGTATAGTGTGGACATGTAATATTGAAAAGGAGATGTTTTAGTTTTGTACAGAGTATTGTATAGTATTGTGCTTGACCCTTATGTTTTGTAAGTCCCTTTTTGTATACACGGTCTGTTTATGTAAATGTTTTATTGATGAGTATGGAAAAACCAGGCTTAACATGTATAGTGTTGACCCAGCTAGAGCTTTTGATGAGGGCTCTAGTAAGGGGTCTGTGCACAGAGTACAGAGATAGTGCATGCACAGGTTAAGCCTTGGTACAGAGCAGAGTTTTTCAGTTTTTACAGAAAATGTATGATCATGTATGGGATTTTTACAGGTACACAGAGAGAATAGCAGGCTTGCTACGGGTCCCGGCGACCTTAAGTCGATCTGGATCCTAGCGCCGGTAGCGGTCCGATTTTTGGGTCGTTACACCTACATTTTCAAAGATCTATTAAAACGTTATTATCGTTTCTTTCCGTCAACGAAATAGTCCCTCATCCTCCTCCTTCTCAAAAAAGAAGAAAAAAGAAGAAGATGATGATGATGATGAAGAAAAAGAAGAAGATGATGATGATGATGATGAAGAAAAAGAAGAAGAAGAAGAAGAAAAATCTCCTCCTCCTCCTCCGTAAAAAAGAGGAATAAAAAGAAAAATCAAAGAAGAATAAAAGAAGAAGAAGAAAAAAAAAAAGAGGAGAAAGAATCAATGAAGAAGAAGGAGGAGGAGGAGGAGGAGGAGGAGTAGGAGGAGGAGGAGGAAAAGATAGGGGGTAATTTGGTCTTTTGCTATATTTTTAACGGCATAAATAGACGAAATGATTATTTTATTGAAGGAGATAAAAGATAAGGACGTTTTAATAGGTTTTTGAAAATGCAGGGACTGACTTATTAATAATGGCAATATCCAGGAACTACATTATAAATTTTCCTAAATAATTTCTTATGAAAGAGAATATTATAGGGAGTATTACCATTTAGTATTATAGAGTGTATGTGGTTAATAAGGAAGCATGCAGTAGAGACAACATCAACCCAGAATTACTAGAAACTTGCATTTTAAACAACAAAACTCGAGCAGTTTCAAGGAGATGTTTATTCTTCCTTTCAGCTACCCCATTTTGAGCGGGTGTATCAATACATGATGATTGGTGAAAAATATTATGTTAAGTCATATAAGTCTGGAATGATTCTGACAGACTTAAGTTGAGTCTTGATTTCAGAATTAAAGACAGAGAAATGAGAAAATACTTTCTAGCCATAAAATAAATTTAAGTCATTATAGAGAAATCATCCATAAAAGTGATAAAATATCTGAATCCAGTCTTAGACCCAACTGGACATGGTCCCCAAACATCTGAATGAACTAATTCAAAAGGAGATTCGGCTTGTTTATTGACTCTAGGACTTAAAGAGCTTTGATGATGTTTGGCAAAATGATACGACTCACACTCTAGTGGAGATACCTCATGAAATTGAGAACATAGCTTCTTCAAAACCAATAAAGAAGGATGACTCAACCGACAATATGCTTCAAACGGAGACACGGTATTGGAGCATACAACAGACTAAGGCACCTAAGCATCCAAAATGTAGAGACCCCCAGATACATGTATTTTACTAATAATTTGCTTTGTCACAAGATCCTGAATGAAATAAAGAAAAAAAAGGAGAAACAACAATTTAGGTTTTTGATAAGTTTACTTACAGAAATTAAATTAAAAGCAAGGCTAAGTAAACTTAGCACAGATGATAGGGTAATAGAAGAAGTAAGTTTAACAGTCCTATACCCCTTAACATTATAGATTGACTCATCAGCTATGGTAACAAAAAATGATGTTTTATGAGATCGAAAACTGGCAAAAATACGAAGATTACCTGTCATGTAATATGTAACACCAGAATCAATGATCCATTTGTATGAAGAGGAGATAAGACAAGTTTTACTTGTCACAACAATAGTAGCTACAGGAGTGGACTTATTATTTGTATTCATGTTAAGATTCACAACAAGAAGAGTATCACGCAAAGGATCAAATGTTCAGACCCAAACAAGTCACAACACCTGCCTTCAAATAGTCACAAAAAATAACAGACCCAAACAAGACCTCCAAACAATAGCCAACACAATACAAAAAAAAAAAAAAAGAAAAGAAAAGACATGTATTGTACTACTCAAAGGAAGATCCTTTAATCAGCAAAGCTCGATGACAGAAAAAGCACCGGAGGATGGCTGGAAATGTCGAGGCGATGTCAGAGATGAAACGGGATGTAATACCCGGCTAAACTCCGGTATCGGAATTCCTACCATCCGGTGGAATCTCGGATGTCGGAAGCCTCTAGAAGGGTAAAATCATGTTTTTATAAAATATTTTCATGTATTTTATGGTTTTAAGTAAGTTAGAAATTGAGTTTTTGCATGAAAACAACTTTGGAGGAAAGCCCAGGTTCGGCCGCCGAACCTCAAGTTCAGCCGCCGAACATGCAAGCACTTCGGGAGTGCTTTAGGCCCCCGAAGGCATACGTGAGAGAAGTCCAGGTTCGGCCGCCGAACCTTATGTTCGGCCGCCGAACATGGTATGCATGTGGAGGCACGTTAGGCCCCCAAAAGTGGCCTGGCCAGCCACCTATAAAAGGGTCCCCTTGTCCGAACGGGCGAGCTTTTCTCCCCATTTTCGGCCAAGGTGAGTTCTCCGCCGTCCCTCACCAATTTTGAGCTCTTTCCTTCAAATCTTTCATGTTTTCTTATGAGTTTTAACTTTGTTTTGAAGATTTTTGAGCAAAGAGCAAGCTTTGGAGCTTGGAGACCAAAGAGGTGAAATCTCTCCCATCTCCAAGTTTAGGTCGTCTCTCTCTCGATCTTCAAGAGGTAAGAGTCGATCTTGAGCTCATTGTATGTTTTAAACCAGTTTTAAGTTGTTTCATGGGGTAGAAATGCATGATTAGGTTGGATGTTCAAGGTTAGGGTATATGTGAGTTTTGAGCAATGTGGGTTGTTTATGCATGTTTGATGTGTTGTAGTTGGGGTTTAGGATAGTTTGAAGCCCTTACGAGTTGATGTATGTGTGTATGCATGTGTAGAAAGGATTGGATGCTTGTTTGGTAGTTTGGGAGGCAAAATGTGCAAGAGAGCCGAGTTTCTGCCCTTTGGTAGAACTCAGGTTCGGCCGCCGAAAGGACTTTCGGCCGCCGAACCTGCCTGTGGTGGCTCGTTTCGGCTGCCGAACCCTGCCCCTGAAAGTTGGACTTTCGGCTCTGGAAAGGAGTTTCGGCCGCCGAAGGTGCCCCCGAACATGCATGAGTTTCGTCTCTGGAGGGAACCTTCGGCCGCCGAAAGTGCCGCCGAAGGTGCCTGACTTTCGGTTCTAGGGGGACTTTCGGCCGCCGAACCTGCCGCCGAAAGTGCCCTGTTCAGCCGTTCTTTGCATGTTTTCTATGATTGTTTTAGGGTATTTTAGGGGGTTTTGGGGAGTATTTTAGAGTCATGTTTATGTATGTTTGGTCCCTCATTTGAGTCCACCTGTGTAGGTTCGGACCCGAGGAACCGAGGACCCCAGCAGTAAGTCAGCTGCTTCAGTGGTTGTCAGAGTCAGCCAGAGGTGAGTAGAATAAACTCTTAAGTTTTAAATTAATGAAATATAAATTTTGAGCATGTTCATGCATCATGAATGCCATGTGATATTATAGGTTGTTTGCATTAGAATCCACGAATATGTTGCATTGCATATTATGTTGTTGATGTGGATGGATGTTGGATGATCTAATAGCCCTCGGTATGACAGGATATGATATGATATGGAAAGACCAGGTGTGGCCTGCACTACGCCCCTGGCACTATGTAAGTGAAAGACCGGGTGTGGCTTGCACTACGCCTCCGGCACTATTGGACTATGTTATGATATGTTTATGTAAGAGAAAGACCAGGTGTGGCCTGCACTATGCCCCTGACACTGTTGGACTATGTAGAGGGCTGTTAGTGACAAGTTCATCCTTGATGTGATTTGTTTGTGATGTGATGCATTTCATGAAAGCATGAAATTTAAATATAATGTTTTATTACTCTGCTCACTGGGCTCTCGTAGCTCACCCCATTCCCTTAACCCCCAGGTTTGCAGGTACAAGGTAGACCAGGAGGTCAGTAGGAGTAAAGTCAGTTTCTATGTAATAGTTAGAAGTTGTGGACATGATAAAATTGTAATGTAATGTTTTGTATAGTCATGTTATGTATTAGTGATATTGAGGATTAGAAATGGTGCTTGACCCTATGTATATGGTTATCCATTTTTGATACATGATCTATAGAATGTCATATGATGTTGAGGTTATCCAAGCTTAATGTATGTTATGATACCCCTTTGGAGCATTTGATGAGGGTTCCAGTGTGTGGTTATGTTTATGTTATGAGTTTGTTCAGGTTAACCTTGGATGACGAAAGAAAAAGTTTACAGGCTTATGAGTATGTATGATTATGTCTGGGATTAAACAGGTATACAGGATGTATGTTAGGCTTGCTACGGGTCCCGTCGGCCTTATGCCGATCTGGATCCTAGCGCCGGTAGCGGTCCGGTTTCCGAGTCGATACACGGGAGGTCCAATGGATGTCCTATGTGCCTCCACTGGCCGCCACACAAAATCTGTAGCAGAAGCAACAAACGGCGCGTGAGACCTACTCGCTTGCCGCCCGATCACCGATTTTTGAGGATCAACCGAAAATTCACTTGCGCTTTGTAACAGCCCGGAAACCGAACTGCTACCGGCACTAGGATCCAGATCGACTTAAGGTCGCCGGGACCCGTAGTAAGCCTGTTGTGAACTCTGTGTACCTGTGAAATCCCATACATGATCAAACATTTTCTTGTAAAAATTAAAACTTTTCTCTGTTCCAAGGCTTAACCTGTGCATATACTATCTCTATACTGAAAAACCCCTGCTAGAGCTCTCATCTTTGCTCTAAGCGGGTCAACTCTGACTACTGTAACAGCCCGGAAACTGGTACCCTTCTGTAACGGCTCCAAACTGTTCGGCACTAGGATCCAGATCGGCTTAAGGCCGCCGGGACCCGTAGTAAGCCTGACATTTCTTCTAGACATCTGGTCTAATCCCATACATGATCAATCTTTTCATAAAACTTTATACCTTTAAATACCCCGGGTTACCCCGAGGGACTGTGACTAAAAACTTTTCTTTCTTTTTCCAAGCTTAACTCATGCATGCTCTTACTCATTAAGCTTGGCCATTATAAAAACATCTGTAAACATTTCATACATCATAGAAACATCTTTCTTTAAAACTCATTGATCATGTATAACCTCTAGGATTAGCCAACACAACTCTACACATTAGGCAAAGCACATTTCTAAACCATATCTCTTATGCTCTTCTTAGCTTTACTTTATCTCTTTACATCATCTTTTTCCATTCACATCATTACTCTATACATAGCATTCCTTTAACATAAATCATGTCCACAACTATACTTCTATGCAAGCATACATAGCATTACACTAAACCTCTTATACACCATACAATAACATCACTTTACTTGGACTTTACATCCACTTACATATACATGCTTACATATCAACTCATGCTACACTATTACATAACTTCTCATAGCTCTTCTCTTTACCATCTTAGCCTTCTTCTCATGGCTTACCCTGATCAAACTCTGGCCCTGCATACTGGGATAAGGGGAGAGGGATGAGCTTCTAAAGCTCAGTGAGTAGGAACCATAAAACATCATTTAAACATATGCTCTCATGCTATGCACCATAACACAGACATATCACATCACGGATGGACTGATTCAAAAATCCCTTAGCTCTATGCCCGGCCCTAAAGAGAGCACCACAGGACTTCATACAAATGCCCGGCCTTTTGAAAGGCACCACAGGACTTCATGACTCAGAGCTATTGCCCGGCCCCATTATGGGCTCCACAGGACTTCGTACTCAATGCCCGGCCCCATTATGGGCTCCACAGGACTTCGTACTCAATGCCCGGCCTTTTAAAAGGCACCACAAGTCTTCGTGACTCATAATCTTAGGGCTAATGAATCATCCTAGTGTCCATCCACTATCGTCTATCACAACAATGCAATGCGTCATCTTCGTGAATTCTAATGCAGCAACCTAATATCACATGGTATTCATGATGCATGTCTCATGCTCATCACATTATTATCTTTTATTTTAACTATCCTAACATTAACATGGCAATTATGATGCATGAATCATGCTAAAACATTCTTTAATTTAAAACATGCATAGTTAGTCCCACTCACCTGGAACCTCTGTTCAACTATCTTGAGCCAACTCTGTACTGGAGCTAAACACTTCTCCTCTGATCAAATCCTACACAAAAGGACTCTCATGAGGTGCAAAACATCTTTAACATAACTCTATTATACCTTCCCAAAACCCTTCTAAAGCCTCATAAACATGCATGAAAAATCATGCAAAGGAAGGCAAAACAGAGCACCTTCGGCGGCATTTTCGGCGGCCGAAAGTCTCCTCCAGAGATGAAACTTACCTACTTTCGGCGGCCGAACCTCTACTTTCGGCGGCCGAACCTCTACTTTCGGCGGCCGAAAGTCCTATTGTTGCTCCTTCGGGTGCACCTTCGGCAGCCGAATGTGCATGACAGATCCGAAAGTCCAGCTTCCGGAAGCAGCCTTCGGCAGCCGAAGCCACCTCCACAAGGCTTTCGGCGGCCGAAACTCACTTTGGCGGCCGAACCTGAGTTCTTCCAGAACCCAATTCATGCACAAACTCAACTCCCCAACCCTTCCTAACTCACTCAACATGTACATATCCTTACCAAACCTTGCATAAACCTCTAAACATACCCAAAGGGGCCTAAAACACCCTTAAACTCTAACATCAACAACACCTAAACACAAAGTGCATAAAGGGTCCATAAAACCCTCCCATGCACACCCATGAACATCTAACACTTCCAACCCATAAAACCCTTAAAACTCTTCATAAAACATGCTTAAAACATTAGAAAACATAGAGATCAGCCCTTACCTCTTGAGTTGGTGTGACCTCAACTTCAAAACGTGGAGAACCAAGCTTTACAAGCTTCCAACTCCAAACTAGCTCTTTTTACTCAAAACCTTCAAAATCAAGTTACAAGCTTACTAAAACTTTGAAAAAACTTGGAAAAACTAGGAAATCATGCCAAGGAAGACATGAGCTCACCTTGGGTGGGAAGAGGGAGAAAACTCTCCTCTTTCACCGCCCTAAGTGGCTTTTATAGTTGAGTTGGTCAACCACGTTCGGCGGCCAAACATGCAGGCGAAACCATGCAACGTTCGGAAGCCGAACTTTTCTTTCGGAAGCCGAACCTCAAGCACTTTCGGCGGCCGAATGTCACCTTCGGCGGCCGAACCTGTGCTTTTGTCTCCTTAGCCTTTTTCTTCAAAACTCAAAATCATTTTCTACTTAAAAACCATCAAAACACTTAAAACATGTAAAACCTTTTGGAAAACCTTTGCTTAGACCCTTATAGGCAACTCCGACATCCGAAATTCCACCGGACTTCAGGAATTCCAATGCCTGAGCAAGCCGGGTATTACATTCTACCCCCCTTAAAAAAACATTCGTCCTCGAATGTTAAAACAACATATAACATATATGCAAGCAAACATGCAAAACTTAAAACTCAAACTTGCTTCTGACTTCCATGGCTTCTGCTGCGCTACTCTGATTTTCTCCTTCTTCCTTCTTTGCTTTTACCTTTCTCTTTTCTGCCTTTTCTGCTCTTACTCCTTTCTGTTCTCCTCTTCCTTCCTACTCTTACTTACTTTTCGTTCTTTCCTCTTCTTATTCTTTTTTCTTTTCTTCTTCTTCTGCCCTTACTCTTCTTTCTGCTTTTTCTATCCTTCCTTTCTTTCTCTGCCTTTTACCTTTTTTGCTTCCTTTTTTTTTTTTTAATTCTCAATAGGCTTCTGCAGCCTATCTTCAACAACTTTTCTTTCTCTCTCACTTTCTCCTTTTACTCTTGGTTTTGGGTCACTTACATTGCTTTTCCTGCTTTCTTTTCCACTTTTGCTCTTTTCTACTCTCATCTACTCTCTTCCCCCTCTGTACTGATCTAAGCCCTGTTCTAACCTTTTACTACCTGAACCTGAATCTCTGATCTATTCTGCTTTTCCCGCACATTACTGGGACGCTCCAGAGTGAGGTACTAAGTCAGATAAACCGTCGTCTATTAGCTACTTTACTATACCACTTCACTCTTCCTACTATTCTCATAACTCTTACATCTCTAACTATTTTCACTGTCTATGGTACTATGACTAGCTTCCCAAACCTGCCTACTTACTTCTTAAACCTTCTAACATCCATTCTTAAACATCCTGCGAACTTGCCAACTGACTTCAAACTTCTAGGCATCCTATCTAGTTCTCTCTGGATCCTATCTCAGATTCATTCTGAACCCCGTTCCTAGCTACCTTGAGCTGCAGACACAGATAGCATCAGTATCACAGAAAGAAACCAATCCATTCCCCGATTGACATCCAGACACTCAAGTCTCGGACCTCAAAATTGAGTGGAAGGCATCTATTCTCAAATGACACTGAATGGAACTTTGGTCACAGATGAATCCTACCCGGGTCTAATGTCCCAAAGAGAACATTCTACGCCTAGAAACTATCAACTTCACTTCTCAAAAGCTCCTAGAACAACTACCAACACATCAAGGTTCACAACTTCACACATCAGTGTATCCAAAAGTGAACATACCTGATCTCGCTATGTCTGATGTGTCAGTCTTCTGCTGAGCCCAGGTGAAGATCCGAATCGGTGCTGACGGATCCTCTCCCGGAAAACCTACTAAAGAAGGGGGTACACCTCTCTCTCCACCTTGACTACTAACTTGATCCAAAGCTGGAACTGCTAGCTGAGCTGCTCCTCCTGAAACTGTTTGTGGTGACCGTGCCTTATTACTCGCAGCAGGACACTCACGTGCAAAATGCCCTTCCTGTTTACACCGATAGCAAGCAGTTGTCCCCGCTAGACACACTCCTCCGTGTGATTTCCCACATCTCTTACATCTTATAGGGCCTGAACCAGAGGCATCCAGACTAGCCTTCAGCCTCTGCCAAAACTTACTCCTCTTTGATCTTCTCAGACCTCTAATCTTCTTCCTCTCTCTTTTAGCAGCTGTACTTAGAGTGGAGGAATCAACTTCTCCTGTACTTGAGTTCTTAGACTCCTTGGTCCGAGCATCATCTTCTGACTTTCCCTTACTTTCTTCATCCATACTCACTTGTAAACCTACATCCCTCCTCTGCACTATTCCTTCCCTGTCAACCTCCATGGACCTTTCTAGGTCTCTTACTATCTCCTCTCTACTTACTCTTGCCTCTGGCAACTCAGGGAAAGAAGTATCCATACCGTCCCACTCAGATGGATCTGACTCCACCGATCGATTACCACCTTGCATCTCAGCTCTTTCTGAAACACACAAGCACACATACAATCAAACATTACATCACCTAACCTCTCCTATAACATATATATTATGAATGCATCTGTCACCAACAATCCTCAACCTAGCATACATGCCATGACCAACTGTGCCAAAAGCCATTTCTGGTCTCTCAACTCATCTCATATCATAACATAGCATATTGAGGAATCAGGGATCAGTTAACATTCATAATACATCTAAAATGCACATGCGTCAAACATGGCATTACACATCATCAAGCAAGACAGGACTCCTTATCCTATCTTAGTGGACATGATCTTACTCTTAATCTTTCTTATTCTGCTTGCCTTACTAAAACAAAACCTCCTTCCGATGCGAGAAACCTTGCTCAACACATCGTACTTATGAGGCCCTATGCTCTGATACCAACTGTAACAGCCCGAAAACCGGTACCCTTCTATAACGGCTCCAAACTGTTCGGCACTAGGATCCAGATCGGCTTAAGGCCGCGGGGACCCGTAGTAAGCCTGACATTTCTTCTAGACATCTGGTCTAATCCCATACATGATCAATCTTTTCATAAAACTTTATACCTTTAAATACCCCTGTAATACCCGGCTCGAGTCCGGCATCGGAATTCCTGTAGTCCGGTGGAATCTCAGGTGTCGGAACCCTCGAGAAGGGTAATGCATATGTTTTCCAAAGTCTTTTCACTTGTTTTCATGTTTTGAAGTGTTAAAAGACTTGCGTTTTGAAAGAAAAGCAACAAGGGAGAAATGCAAAGGTTCGGCCGCCGAAGGTCACTTTCGGCCGCCGAACATTGCATGGTTGCGGCTTCACGTTCGGCTGCCGAAGGTGGTCTGGCCAGCCACCTATAAAAGGGCCAAGGGTCGGTGGAAGGAGGTTATTTCTCCTCCACTTGCAGCCAGAGGTGAGTTTCAGCCTCTCCTACGTTGACTTTCATGTTTTCCATGATTTTCATCAAATCTTTCAAGAGTTTTAAGAGTTTTGGTGATTTATGAAGGTTTTGAGCAAAAGAACCAAGGTTTGAAGCTTGGAGCTTTGGAAGAGCTTTTCTTCATATCTCCACGTTAGGATCCTTCATCCTCAAGTTCTTTAAGAGGTAAGTGAAGATCCTAAGCTTCTTTGATGATTTTGACAGGTTTTATGAAGTTTGTATGGGTAGTTTGCATGTTTAGGTTTAGGTGAGGTTTTTGGTGATTTGTGGTGTTCTAGCATGCTTCAGTGTTATGTGCTATGTTTGTTTGGGGTTTTAGGATAGTTTTAGACCCCTTTGTGCATATATATGTGTATATGCTAGTTGGGAGTAGTTGCTATGCATGTTTGTAGGTTTTTGGGCAAAGTTTGCATGAAACAGAGCAGGGTTCTGTCCTTCGGGCAAAACCAGGTTCGGCCGCCGAAGGAAGGTTCGGCCGCCGAACCCCTTGTGGAGGCAGTTCGGCTGCCAAAGGTTGCCCCCGAAAGCTAGGCTTTCGGTTTAGAAAGGGACTTTCGGCCGCCGAAAGAGGGAGTTCGGCCGCCGAAAGTGTGTGAGTTTCATCTCTGGACGAGACCTTCGGCCGCCGAAGGTGCCGCCGAACATGCATGAGTTTCGTCTCTGGAGTGGGGTTTCGGCCGCCGAACCTGCCGCCGAAAGTGCCCTGTCCAGCTTCCTTTTGCATGTTTTATGTGATGGTTTGAGGATTGTTTAGAGGGGTTTTGGGGAGTTTCGTAGAGATGTTCTTGAGTGAGTTTAGTCCCTCATTTGAGTCCACCTGTGTAGGTACGGACCAGAGGAATCAGGGAGGTCAGCAGTGAGTTCAGTGTCAGAACCTGCAGAGTCAGTGCAGAGATAACCAGGTGAGTGGAAATTAACTTAATGTTTTAATATGCGAACTGATATTTTATCATGCTTCATGCATCATGAATATGCTATAGGGTGAGTGCATTAGTGTACACAAAGATGATGCATTGCATTTATCCTTGTACTTGGCATTGCTCCTTGTACATTGTTTATGTGAGACGGCACGGACTTCGTGAGGATTCATTAGCCCTCAGAGGAAAGACCTGGAACAGCCTTACGAGGACCAGGCATAAAGACCTGGAACAGCCCTACGGGGACCAGGCACATGGTACTTAGGTACCCCAGATGAGATAGAGGGAGTTTTGATCCGTCCGGCCGAGGTTATGTGATTATGTGTTGCATTCCATGAGAGCATGTTTTATCACCTATATTTGCCTATTCTACTCACTGGGCTAGTGTAGCTCATCCCTCTCCCCTAACTTCAGTTGTGCAGGTTCAGAGGTCAGAGAGAACTCAGCAGGGTACAGAAAGAGTACAGAGTTTTGTAATAGCTAGTGTGGACATGTATTTGTACAGAGATAATGTATATGTATAGTGTATAGAATGGTGCTTGATTTATAAGATTTGTAATCCCTTGGAGTCACATGATCAGTTTATGTATGTTTCTTTATTGTTGTATGTTTATGAGCAAAACCAGGCTTAACATTATGAGATTGATCCGCCTAGAGCCATGAGGAGCTCTAGTAGGGATTGGGAGAGCACAGAGAGAGTGCATGCACAGGTTAAGCCTTGGAATGAAGAAAACTTTTATGTTTTTACAGCAAATGTATGATCATGTATGGGAGTTCACAGGTCTACAGACAGGATAGCAGGCTTACTACGGGTCCCGGCGACCTTAAGTCGATCTGGATCCTAGTGCCGGTGGCAGTTCGGTTTCCGGGCTGTTACAGATTGGTATCAGAGCCCTAGGTTCATATGGTCGGACCTATAGAGAGAGAGTTGGGCTCATAGAGAAGTTTAGTAGGTCAAGCACCATAGGAACAACATGTCCACTAGGATAGGATGTCAGTCCTGTCGCTATATGCTGATGTGCAATGCCCTGAGTTATGCATGTGCATGTTTTTGATGTGTTGCTTATGTGTTATGTGATGTTGTTTTCCAGAGAGTGAAGATGCGAGGAACTCGTCGATCCGCGAGATTGACTGGAGTCCCACCTGTAAGTGAGGGTACAGCTGCTCGTCCACCTGCCTTGCCAAGGGCAAGATCTCACAGGTCAAGCAGGGAAGGAACGTCACGAGACCCTAGAAGGTCTTCTGACGAGAGCAGGAGAGGAGTAAGCAGAGGGGGAAGGTCAGTAGAAGAAAGAGGTGTGAGGGAAGAGGATCAGAGTAGAGATGCAAGCATGGGTGTAGGAAGGTCAGAAGAAGGTATGGGGGAGTCCCAGGGAGGTATGCAGGCCTCGGGGTTTGGCTATCCACCCTTTCCACAGGGCCCAGAGTATCCGATGGGAGGCACGTCGGATTACTCCAGTGTTGCCCCATATCCACCCTACATGCCCTATATGCCCTATCCTTCCTTTTATCCACCATATCACATGTATCCACCCCCACCTGTTCATCCAAGTCCAGTACAGCCTGAAGTGAGGGAACCAGTTCCTCCACCACCACCTCCTGAACCAGTAGCCCCTGTTGTAGAAGCACAGCAACCCAGTTCTTTAGGGGGACGTAAGGTGAAGATGACCGAGTACTTAAAGTTGGATGCTCCGAAATTCAATACAGGAGATGATCCCTTTGAGTATCTCAGTGCAGTTAGAATGATAACAAGTGAGTTGGGAGCAGATGATGGTAGAGCCATTGAGATGGCAGGGTTCACGTTAAAGTGTAAGAAAGCTAGAGAATGGTTCAAGAACTATGTGGACCCGAGACTTGAGAGTATGACATGGGAAGAGTTCGCCAACGAATTTGCTGGATGGGCTTTTCCTGACAGTTCCAGGGAACTAAAGGTTGTGGAGTTTGAGCAGTTGCGACAGACGGAGGAGATGAGCGTTGATGACTATACAGATAAGTTCCTGGAATTGTTGCCATATGTCGGTCAGGCATATGATACAGATCAGAAGAAGGCAAAGAGATATGCCACAAGGCTTCATCCCAGGTATTTCTCTTTGATTCTTCATGCGGAGAAGGAAAGTTTCCACTCTATTGTGGATGCTGCTAGAAAGATGGAGGCCAGTGCTATAAGTCAAGGTGTAGTTAAGGCACAGTCTTCTGGTGCTAAACCAGGTTCCTCCTCACCGGGTACAGCAAGTGCAAGTAAGAAGAGATGGGAGAAATTCAGAGGAAAGAGAGGCAAGTTCTGGAACAGGCTTAAGTCGGGTCTGGGAATGAGTAGTGGCTCCAGTTATGGCGCAGATTTTCCAGTGTGCAAGAGGTGTGGCAAACAGCATAGAGGAGCTTGTCAGTTGGGATCCACAGCCTGCTATAGATGTGGGCAGGAGGGACATTATGCACGAGAATGTCCTCAGGCGACGTTAGTTGCACCATCCCAGCAGATGAGTACGGGCAGTGTAGTCCAGCCAGTAGCTTCAGCCATACCACCAAGCAGTGGCAGAGGAAGAGGAAGAGGGGCAGCCTCTTCATCAGGGATGGGTTCCCGAGGTGCAGGTCCGTCAGCCCCAGCACGGATTTTCACCCTGACTCAGCAGGAGGCAGACACGTCGAACACGGTGGTGTCAGGTAATCTCATCATTGGGTGTTCAGAGGTGTATGCTTTAATGGACCCCGGTGCTTCTCACTCTTTCATTTCTTCTAGAGCTGCAGAGAGGTTGGGTCTGATGGTGTCTGAGTTAGAGTGTCCTCTATGGGTCAGTGGACCCAAATGTGATCCATCTTTGGCAGAGTCAGTCTGTCGGTTCAGTCCAGTGTGCATAGAGAGTAGATACCTTCCAGCTGACCTGGTGGTTCTAGAGTTGACAGATTTTGATGTCATTCTAGGGATGGACTGGTTATCTACGTATGATGCTACCCTGAACTGTAGAGACAAGGTAGTCAGTGTCAGAGACCAGGATGGGTCAGAGTGTGTCTTCAGAGGAGACAGGAGAGGGACACCTAGGGGTTTGATATCAGCCCTCCAGGCTCGTAGGATGTTAAGGAAGGGGTGTCAGGGGTTCCTAGCTTATGTGAGAGAGCTAGACAGTCAGGTTAGGGAACCATCCTCAGTACCAGTTGTTCGAGACTTCCCAGATTTGTTTCCTGAAGAGCTTCCAGGACTGCCACCGGATAGGGAAATAGAGTTCGAGATTGAGTTGATGCCTAATGCTAGACCGATCTCTATTCCTCCCTACAGGATGGCACCAGCAGAGTTGCGAGAGTTGAAAGAGCAGTTACAGGATTTGGTAGCTAAGGGTTTCATCCGCCCGAGTACCTCACCCTGGGGTGCTCCAGTATTATTTGTCAGAAAGAAGGATGGACCTCTTAGACTTTGTGTCGACTACAGACAGTTGAACAAAGTCACTATCAAAAACAAGTATCCGTTACCCAGGATCGATGATCTATTCGACCAGCTGGCAGGAGCAAGTTGTTTTTCGAAAATAGATCTGAGATCCGGATACCACCAGTTGAAGATCAGGGAAGGAGATGTATCCAAGACTGCTTTCCGAACCAGATATGGGCATTATGAGTTCCTTGTGATGCCGTTCGGGTTGACTAACGCCCCTGCAGCATTCATGGATCTCATGAACAGGGTTTTCAGGGAGTACTTGGATCGTTTTGTGATCGTCTTTATTGATGATATCTTGGTGTACTCCAGGAATGCAGAGGACCATGCCCAGCATCTGCGGATAGTGCTGCAAACCTTGAGAGAGCATGGCTTGTATGCCAAGTTCTCCAAGTGCGAGTTCTGGCTAAGGAGCATTTCCTTTTTGGGACATGTTGTATCAGAGGAAGGTATAGCAGTAGATCCCAAAAAGGTAGAGGCCGTAGCCAACTGGCCTACACCCACAACAGTGACAGAGATCAAGAGTTTTCTGGGTTTGGCAGGCTACTATCGGAGGTTTGTTCAGGACTTTTCGAAGATAGCTGCTCCTATGACCAGACTGACCAGAAAGAATCAGAAGTTTGTGTGGTCAGAGGAATGTGAGGAGAGTTTTGCAGAGTTGAAGAGACGATTAACTTCAGCACCGGTGTTAGCTCTGCCGATCAGTGATGAAGATTTCACAGTGTTCTGTGATGCATCCCGAGTGGGATTAGGTTGTGTGTTGATGCAACATGACCGAGTGATAGCTTATGCTTCTAGACAGCTGAAGAAGCACGAGCTGAATTACCCGACACACGATCTTGAGATGGCAGCTGTTATCTTTGCACTTAAGATGTGGAGGCATTACCTCTATGGGGTAAAATGTGAGATCTATACGGATCATAAGAGCCTGCAGCACATCTTAAGTCAGAGAGAGTTAAACTTGAGGCAGAGACGGTGGGTAGAATTGCTCAGTGATTATGATTGCAAGATCCAGTATCATCCAGGCAAGGCGAATGTTGTAGCTGATGCCTTAAGCCGAAAGTCACTTGGCAGTTTATCCCACATTGCAGTAGAGAGAAGACCGGTGGTGAAGGATTTCTATAAGCTTGTGGAAGAAGGGTTACAGTTGCAATTATCTGGTACGGGTGCTTTGATCGCACAGATGAGAGTGACACCAGTGGTTCTAGAGCAAGTGGCTCTGAAACAGCACGAAGATCCCGAGTTAGTGAAGATTGCCAGGACTGTTCAGTCGGGCAACAGTGCAGAGTTTAGATTTGATAGTGAGGGGATTCTTCGGCACGGTAAGAGGTTATGTGTACCAGATGATAGCAGTTTGAAGGCCGACATTATGAGGGAAGCTCATAATACACGGTATAGCATTCACCCGGGAGCCACCAAGATGTATCAAGATCTGAGAAGGGTGTATTGGTGGCCAGCAATGAAGAGAGAAGTGGCACAGTTCGTGTCAGCCTGCGAGACATGTCAAAGGGTGAAGCTAGAGCACCAGAAGCCGGCTGGAATGCTTAACCCACTGCCGATTCCAGAATGGAAATGGGAGAACATAGCGATGGATTTTGTAGTGGGGTTACCGGCGACGTCGAACAGACTAGACTCCATCTGGGTGATTGTGGATAGACTCACGAAATCTGCTCACTTCATTCCAGTCAGGAGTAACTACTCTGTGGACAAGTTGGCGCAGGTGTATGTAGACGAGATAGTAAGGTTGCATGGAGTTCCAGTGTCGATAGTATCAAATCGAGGACCTCAGTTCACCTCCAGGTTTTGGCGGAGTCTGCAAACTGAAATGGGCACAAGATTGGATTTCAGCACTGCTTTCCATCCACAGACAGACGGTCAGTCAGAGAGGACCATCCAGACCATTGAAGATATGCTGAGAATGTGTGTGTTAGACTTTGGCGGTTCTTGGAGGCAGCATCTACCTCTGGTGGAGTTTGCCTACAACAACAGCCATCATGCTAGCATAGGGATGGCTCCTTATGAAGCTTTGTATGGGAGGAAGTGCCGAACACCTGTTTGCTGGGAAGAGGTAGGAGAGAAAACTCTTGCAGGGCCAGAGTTAGTTGAGATAACCAGCAAGTTAGTGCCTATCATTAGAGAGAGGATCAGAACAGCTGTAAGCAGACAGAAAAGCTATGCGGATATCCGTAGGAAGCAGATAGAGTTCCAGGAGGGGGATATGGTATTGCTCAAGGTGTCTCCGATGAAGGGAGTGGTTCGGTTTGGAAAAAAGGGTAAACTAGCCCCACGATACATTGGTCCCTTTGAGATCTTGCAGAAGATCGGGCCTGTATCGTATAAGCTAGATTTACCGGCTTCTATGGAACGAATTCACCCGGTATTCCATGTTTCTATGTTGAGAAAATTTGTGTCAGATCCAGAGAAGGTTCTTAGTGAACCTGAGGTGGAAATCTTAAGTGATCTCACCTATGTAGAGCAGCCAGTGCGGATCCTTGACACCCAGATCAGAAAGCTGAGAAACAAGGAGATACCAATGGTGAAAGTTTTATGGAACCACCACAACCTAGAAGAGTGCACTTGGGAGACTCGGGAGTCCATGCTCCAGCAATACCCGTATCTGTTTTAAGGTTAGTTTTCCCCTTTTCTATGTGTTTATGTTGTGTTAGGGACATTCGGGGACGAATGTTCTTAAGGGGGGGAGAATGTAATACCCGGCTCGAGTCCGGCATCGGAATTCCTGTAGTCCGGTGGAATCTCAGGTGTCGGAACCCTCGAGAAGGGTAATGCATATGTTTTCCAAAGTCTTTTCACTTGTTTTCATGTTTTGAAGTGTTAAAAGACTTGCGTTTTGAAAGAAAAGCAACAAGGGAGAAATGCAAAGGTTCGGCCGCCGAAGGTCACTTTCGGCCGCCGAACATTGCATGGTTGCGGCTTCACGTTCGGCTGCCGAAGGTGGTCTGGCCAGCCACCTATAAAAGGGCCAAGGGTCGGTGGAAGGAGGTTATTTCTCCTCCACTTGCAGCCAGAGGTGAGTTTCAGCCTCTCCTACGTTGACTTTCATGTTTTCCATGATTTTCATCAAATCTTTCAAGAGTTTTAAGAGTTTTGGTGATTTATGAAGGTTTTGAGCAAAAGAACCAAGGTTTGAAGCTTGGAGCTTTGGAAGAGCTTTTCTTCATATCTCCACGTTAGGATCCTTCATCCTCAAGTTCTTTAAGAGGTAAGTGAAGATCCTAAGCTTCTTTGATGATTTTGACAGGTTTTATGAAGTTTGTATGGGTAGTTTGCATGTTTAGGTTTAGGTGAGGTTTTTGGTGATTTGTGGTGTTCTAGCATGCTTCAGTGTTATGTGCTATGTTTGTTTGGGGTTTTAGGATAGTTTTAGACCCCTTTGTGCATATATATGTGTATATGCTAGTTGGGAGTAGTTGCTATGCATGTTTGTAGGTTTTTGGGCAAAGTTTGCATGAAACAGAGCAGGGTTCTGTCCTTCGGGCAAAACCAGGTTCGGCCGCCGAAGGAAGGTTCGGCCGCCGAACCCCTTGTGGAGGCAGTTCGGCTGCCAAAGGTTGCCCCCGAAAGCTAGGCTTTCGGTTTAGAAAGGGACTTTCGGCCGCCGAAAGAGGGAGTTCGGCCGCCGAAAGTGTGTGAGTTTCGTCTCTGGACGAGACCTTCGGCCGCCGAAGGTGCCGCCGAACATGCATGAGTTTCGTCTCTGGAGTGGGGTTTCGGCCGCCGAACCTGCCGCCGAAAGTGCCCTGTCCAGCTTCCTTTTGCATGTTTTATGTGATGGTTTGAGGATTGTTTAGAGGGGTTTTGGGGAGTTTCGTAGAGATGTTCTTGAGTGAGTTTAGTCCCTCATTTGAGTCCACCTGTGTAGGTACGGACCAGAGGAATCAGGGAGGTCAGCAGTGAGTTCAGTGTCAGAACCTGCAGAGTCAGTGCAGAGATAACCAGGTGAGTGGAAATTAACTTAATGTTTTAATATGCGAACTGATATTTTATCATGCTTCATGCATCATGAATATGCTATAGGGTGAGTGCATTAGTGTACACAAAGATGATGCATTGCATTTATCCTTGTACTTGGCATTGCTCCTTGTACATTGTTTATGTGAGACGGCACGGACTTCGTGAGGATTCATTAGCCCTCAGAGGAAAGACCTGGAACAGCCTTACGAGGACCAGGCATAAAGACCTGGAACAGCCCTACGGGGACCAGGCACATGGTACTTAGGTACCCCAGATGAGATAGAGGGAGTTTTGATCCGTCCGGCCGAGGTTATGTGATTATGTGTTGCATTCCATGAGAGCATGTTTTATCACCTATATTTGCCTATTCTACTCACTGGGCTAGTGTAGCTCATCCCTCTCCCCTAACTTCAATTGTGCAGGTTCAGAGGTCAGAGAGAACTCAGCAGGGTACAGAAAGAGTACAGAGTTTTGTAATAGCTAGTGTGGACATGTATTTGTACAGAGATAATGTATATGTATAGTGTATAGAATGGTGCTTGATTTATAAGATTTGTAATCCCTTGGAGTCACATGATCAGTTTATGTATGTTTCTTTATTGTTGTATGTTTATGAGCAAAACCAGGCTTAACATTATGAGATTGATCCGCCTAGAGCCATGAGGAGCTCTAGTAGGGATTGGGAGAGCACAGAGAGAGTGCATGCACAGGTTAAGCCTTGGAATGAAGAAAACTTTTATGTTTTTACAGCAAATGTATGATCATGTATGGGAGTTCACAGGTCTACAGACAGGATAGCAGGCTTACTACGGGTCCCGGCGACCTTAAGTCGATCTGGATCCTAGTGCCGGTGGCAGTTCGGTTTCCGGGCTGTTACAACCCCAGCTTACCCCGAGGGACTGTGACTAAAAACTTTTCTTTCTTTTTCCAAGCTTAACTCATGCATGCTCTTACTCATTAAGCTTGGCCATTATAAAAACATCTGTAAACATTTCATACATCATAGAAACATCTTTCTTTAAAACTCATTGATCATGTATAACCTCTAGGATTAGCCAACACAACTCTACACATTAGGCAAAGCACATTTCTAAACCATATCTCTTATGCTCTTCTTAGCTTTACTTTATCTCTTTACATCATCTTTTTCCATTCACATCATTACTCTATACACAACATTCCTTTAACATAAATCATGTCCACAACTATACTTCTATGCAAGCATACATAGCATTACACTAAACCTCTTATACACCATACAATAACATCACTTTACTTGGACTTTACATCCACTTACATATACATGCTTACATATCAACTCATGCTACACTATTACATAACTTCTCATAGCTCTTCTCTTTACCATCTTAGCCTTCTTCTCATGGCTTACCCTGATCAAACTCTGGCCCTGCATACTGGGATAAGGGGAGAGGGATGAGCTTCTAAAGCCCAGTGAGTAGGAACCATAAAACATCATTTAAACATATGCTCTCATGCTATGCACCATAACACAGACATATCACATCACGGATGGACTGATTCAAAAATCCCTTAGCTCTATGCCCGGCCCTAAAGAGAGCACCACAGGACTTCATACAAATGCCCGGCCTTTTGAAAGGCACCACAGGACTTCATGACTCAGAGCTATTGCCCGGCCCCATTATGGGCTCCACAGGACTTCGTACTCAATGCCCGGCCCCATTATGGGCTCCACAGGACTTCGTACTCAATGCCTGGCCTTTTAAAAGGCACCACAGGTCTTCGTGACTCATAATCTTAGGGCTAATGAATCATCCTAGTGTCCATCCACTATCGTCTATCACAACAATGCAATGCGTCATCTTCGTGAATTCTAATGCAGCACCACAGGTCTTCGTGACTCATAATCTTAGGGCTAATGAATCATCCTAGTGTCCATCCACTATCGTCTATCACAACAATGCAATGCGTCATCTTCGTGAATTCTAATGCAGCAACCTAATATCACATGGTATTCATGATGCATGTCTCATGCTCATCACATTATTATCTTTTATTTTAACCATCCTAACATTAACATGGCAATTATGATGCATGAATCATGCTAAAACATTCTTTAATTTAAAACATGCATAGTTAGTCCCACTCACCTGGAACCTCTGTTCAACTATCTTGAGCCAACTTTGTACTGGAGCTAAACACTTCTCCTCTGATCAAATCCTACACAAAAGGACTCTCATGAGGTGCTAAACATCTCTAACATAACTCTATTATACCTTCCCAAAACCCTTCTAAAGCCTCATAAACATGCATGAAAAATCATGCAAAGGAAGGCAAAACAGAGCACCTTCGGCGGCATTTTTGGCGGCCGAAAGTCTCCTCTAGAGACGAAACTTACCTACTTTCGGCGGCCGAAAGTCCTATTGTTGCTCCTTCGGGTGCACCTTCGGCAGCCGAATGTGCATGACAGATCCGAAAGTCCAGCTTTCGGAAGCAGCCTTCGGCAGCCGAAGCCACCTCCACAAGGCTTTCTGCGGCCGAAACTCACTTCGGCGGCCGAACCTAAGTTCTTCCAGAACCCAGTTCATGCACAAACTCAACTCCCCAACCCTTCCTAACTCACTCAACATGTACATATCCTTACCAAACCTTGCATAAACCTCTAAACATACCCAAAGGGGCCTAAAACACCCTTAAACTCTAACATCAACAACACCTAAACACAAAGTGCATAAAGGGTCCATAAAACCCTCCCATGCACACCCATGAACATCTAACACTTCCAACCCATAAAACCCTTAAAACTCTTCATAAAACATGCTTAAAACATTAGAAAACATAGAGATCAACCCTTACCTCTTGAGTTGGTGTGACCTCAACTTCAAAACGTGGAGAACCAAGCTTTACAAGCTTCCAACTCCAAACTAGCTCTTTTTACTCAAAACCTTCAAAATCAAGTTACAAGCTTACTAAAACTTTGAAAAAACTTGGAAAAACTAGGAAATCATGCCAAGGAAGACATGAGCTCACCTTGGGTGGGAAGAGGGAGAAAACTCTCCTCTTTCACCGCCCTAAGTGGCTTTTATAGTTGAGTTGGTCAACCACGTTCGGCGGCCAAACATGCAGGCGAAACCATGCAACGTTCGGAAGCCGAACTTTTCTTTCGGAAGCCGAACCTCAAGCACTTTCGGCGGCCGAATGTCACCTTCGGCGGCCGAACCTGTGCTTTTGTCTCCTTAGCCTTTTTCTTCAAAACTCAAAACCATTTTCTACTTAAAAACCATCAAAACACTTAAAACATGTAAAACCTTTTGGAAAACCTTTGCTTAGACCCTTACAGGCAACTCCGACATCCGAAATTCCACCGGACTTCAGGAATTCCGATGCCTGAGCAAGCCGGGTATTACAAGATTAAGCCTGGCTTTTTCGCACATATACAATAAAATCATTTTCATAAAGAGATCATGTACAGAAAAGGATTACAACTCTTATACATCAAGCAACGTCTATACATTGTACATAATGCTATCTCTTTACAAATACATGTCCACACTAGCTATTACAAAACTATGTACTCTTCTTGTACCTTGCAAAACTTCCCTCTGAACTCTGAACCTGCAAAACTGGGGTTAGGGGAGAGGGGTGAGCTACTATAGCCCAGTGAGTAGAACAGTAATAAAAATAGGTGATAAAACATGCTCTCATGGAATGCATCACATCACAAGTAAATCACATCATCTCAGCAGGACGGATCAAAACTCCCTCTATCTGTGTCCCGCCCACAAAGGAGCTCTCTAGGGACTGCACATCATCTGGGGTACCGAAGTACCGTGGCCTGGTCCCTGTAGGGCTGTTCCAAGTCCACCCTATGAGGGCTATTGAATCCTTCTATGTCCATACCGTCATAGCAGCAATGTACTAGGAGTCATGCCAAGTACAAGGATAATGCAATGCGTCATATTTGTGTACACTAATGCACTCAACCTATAACATGTTCATGATGCATGAAACATGATAAAAATATTCATTTGCTCATATTCAAACATTAAAGTTAGTTCCACTCACCTCTGGCTGACTCTGAACTGACTCTGTGCTAACTCTGCAGCTTCTGAAGCAGTGCTCACTGCTGACCTCCCTGATTCCTCTGGTCCGTTCCTACATAGGTGGACTCAAATGAGGGACCAAACTAACATAAGAACATCTCTAAAAACTCCCCCAAAAGCCCTCTAAAAAATCCTAAAACAATCACATAAAACATGCAAAAGAAAACTGGACAGGGCACTTTCGGCGGCAGGTTCGGCGGCCGAAACTCCCCTCCAGAGACGAAACTCATGCACTTTCGGCGGCCGAACCTCTACTTTCGGCGGCCGAAAGTCCTCTTACTATCCTTCGGGTGCACCTTCGGCATCCAAAAGTCTCGTCCAGAGACGAAACTCAACCTTTGGCAGCACTTTCGGCGGCCGAACCTTGCCTCCAGAGACGAAAGTCCAAAATTTCAGAAGCAAGCTTTGGCAGCTGAAACTGCCTCCACAAGGGGTTCGGCGGCCGAAACTTCCTTCGGCGGCCGAACCTGGCTTTGCCTAACGGGCAGAAGCCTGCTCTGTTTCATGCAACCTTACCCAAACTCCTCTCAACATGCATATCAACTACTCCGAACTAGCATATACACATATATATGCACAAAGGGGTCTAAAACTATCCTAAAACCCCAAACAAACATAGCACATAACACTTAAACATACTTAAACATGCTTGAACACAAAAATCACCAAAAACCTCATCTAAACCTAAACATGCATACTACCCATACAAACTTCATAAAACCTTCAAAAATCAAGAAAGGAAGTTCAGGATCTTCACTTACCTCTTCCAAACAAGAGATTAGACGATCCTAACGTGGAGTTATGAAGAACCAAGCTTCCAAAGCTCCAAACTTCCAAACTTTGCTCTTTTGCTTAAAACCTTCAAAACAAACATAAAACCCTTCAAAACTTTGAAGATCTGAAGAAAATATGAAAATCACTCCAAGGAAGATCATGGTCTCACCTCTGTGAATGGGAAGGGAAAGAAAATCTTATCCTTTCCACCGACCTTTGGCCTTTTATAGTTGGCTGGCCAGACCAACTACGGCGGCCGAACGTCCTCCCGAAACCATGCAACGTTCGGCGGCCGAAACTGACTTTTGGCGGCCGAACCTTACTGATTTTCCTTGGCTCTTTTCCTTTCAAAAACTCATTTCCTTTAACAACTTTAGAACTTAAAAACTCTTTAAAACACTTAAAAAACATAACCCGAACCCTTTAGGGCACTCCGACATCAGAAATCCATCGGACTATAGAAATTCCGACGCCGGACTCTAGCAGGGTATTACATTCTCCCCCCCTTAAGAACATTCGTCCCTGAATGTTCCCAACACATATAAAAACACATAGAAAGGGGAAAAACTAACCTTAAAACAGATATAGGTATTGCTGGAGCATAGACTCCCGTGTGTCCCAGGTGCACTCCTTTAGATTATGGTGGTTCCATAAAACTTTTACCATCGGTATCTCCTTGTTCCTTAACTTTCTGATCTGGGTGTCAATGATCCGTACTGGTTGTTCTACATAGGTAAGATCTCCTAGGATCTCTACATCAGGCTCACTGAGAACCTTACCTGGATCTGACACAAACTTCCGTAGCATAGAAACATGAAAAACCGGATGGATCCTTTCCATAGAAGCAGGTAAATCCAGTTTATACGACACATTCCCGATCTTCTGCAAGATTTCAAAGGGACCAATGTACCGTGGAGCTAGTTTACCCTTCCTTCCAAAGCGAACCACTCCCTTCATTGGAGACACCTTCAGCAATACCATATCCCCCTCCTGGAACTCTATCTGTTTCCTACGGATGTCTGCATAGCTCTTCTGTCTGCTTACAGCTGTCCTGATCCTTTCTCTGATAATAGGCACTAGCCTGCTGGTAATCTCTACAATCTCTGGCCCTGCAAGAGCCTTCTCTCCTACTTCCTCCCAGCAAACTGGAGTCCTGCACTTCCTTCCATACAAAGCTTCATAAGGTGCCATCCCTATGCTAGCATGATGGCTGTTATTGTAGGCAAACTCCACCAAAGGTAGATGCTGCCTCCAAGAACCGCCAAAGTCTAACACACACATTCTCAACATATCTTCTATGGTCTGGATGGTCCTCTCTGACTGACCGTCTGTCTGTGGATGGAAAGCAGTGCTGAAATCCAACCTTGTGCCCATTTCACTCTACAGACTCCGCCAAAACCTGGAGGTGAACTGAGGTCCTCTATCTGATACTATCGACACTGGAACTCCATGCAGCCTCACTATCTCTTCTACATATACCTGCGCTAGCTTGTCCACAGAATAGTTACTCCTGACTGGAATGAAGTGAGCAGATTTAGTTAGTCTATCCACGATCACCCAAATGGAGTCTAGCCTGTTGGACGTCGTCGGTAACCCCACTACAAAATCCATAGCTATGTTCTCCCATTTCCACTCTGGAATCGGTAGTGGGTTAAGCATTCCAGCCGGCTTCTGGTGCTCTAGCTTCACCCTTTGACATGTTTCGCAGGCTGACACAAACTGTGCCACTTCTCTCTTCATCGCCGGCCACCAATACACTCTTCTTAGATCTTGATACATCTTGGTGGCTCCAGGGTGAACGCTATACCTTGCATTATGAGCTTCCCTCATAATGTCTTCCTTCAAACTGCTGTCATCTGGTACACATAACCTCTTCCCATGCCGAAGAATCCCCTCACTGTCAAATCTGAACTCTGCACTGTTGCCTGACTGAACAGTCCTGGCAATCTTCACTAACTCAGGGTCCTCGTGCTGTTTCAGAGCCACTTGCTCTAGAAACACGGGTGTAACTCTCATCTGTGCAATCAAAGCACCTGTACCAGATAACTCCAACTGTAACCCTTCATTTATAAGCCTGTAGAAATCCTTCACTACCGGCCTTCTCTCTGCTGTGATGTGGGATAAACTGCCAAGTGACTTCCGGCTTAAGGCATCGGCAACAACATTAGCCTTTCTCGGATGATACTGGATCTTGCAATCATAATCACTGAGCAATTCTACCCACCGTCTCTGCCTTAGGTTCAACTCTTTTTGACTCAAGATGTGCTGCAGGCTCTTATGATCCGTGAAGATCTCACACTTTACCCCATAGAGGTAATGCCTCCACATCTTAAGTGCAAAGATAACAGCTGCCATCTCAAGATCGTGTGTCGGGTAGTTCAGCTCGTGCTTCTTCAGCTGTCTAGAAGCATAAGCTATCACTCTGTTATTCTGCATAAACACACAACCTAATCCCACTCGGAATCCATCACAGAACACTGTGAAATCTTCATCACTGATCGGCAGAGCTAACACCGGTGCTGAAGTCAACCGTCTCTTCAGCTCTTCAAAACTCTCATCACATTCCTCTGACCATACAAACTTCTGGTTCTTTCTGGTCAGTCTGGTCATAGGAGCAGCTATCTTCGAGAAGTCCTGAACGAACCTCCGATAGTAGCCTGCCAAACCCAGAAAACTCTTAATCTCTGTCACTGTAGTGGGTGTAGGCCAGTTGGCTACTGCCTCTACCTTCTTGGGTTCCACTGCTATGCCTTCATCTGATACTACATGCCCCAAAAAGGAAATGCTCCTCAGCCAGAACTCGCACTTGGAGAACTTGGCATACAAGCCATGCTCTCTCAAAGTCTGTAAGACTATCCTCAGATGCTGGGCATGCTCCTCTGCATCCCTGAAGTACACTAAGATATCATCTATAAAGACAATCACAAAGTGATCCAGGTACTCTCTGAAAACCCTGTTCATGAGATCCATGAATGCTGCAGGGGCGTTAGTCAACCCGAACGGCATCACCAGGAACTCATAATGCCCATATCTGGTCCTGAAAGCTGTTTTGGGTACATCCTCTTCCCTGATCTTTAACTGATGGTATCCGGATCTCAGATCTATCTTAGAAAAACAACCCGCTCCTGCCAGCTGGTCGAATAGATCATCGATCCTAGGTAAAGGATACTTATTCTTGGTAGTGACTTTGTTCAACTGCCTATAGTCGATACAAAGTCTAAGAGATCCATCCTTCTTCCTGACGAACAATACTGGAGCACCCCAAGGTGAAGTACTCGGACGGATGAAACCCTTGTCTACCAACTCCTGTAACTGCTCTTTCAACTCTCTCAGCTCTGCTGGTGCCATCCTGTAGGGAGGAATAGAGATCGGTCTGGTACCAGGCATCAACTCTATCTCGAACTCTATTTCCCTATCAGGTGGTAGTCCTGGAAGCTCTTCAGGAAACACATTTGAAAACTCCCTAACAACTGGTACTGTGGATGGTTCCCTAACCCGACTGTCTAGCTCTCTCACATGAGCTAGGAACCCCTGACAACCCCTCCTCAACAACCTGCGAGCCTGAAGGGCTGATATCAAACCCCTAGGTGTCCCCCTCCTATCTCCTCTGAAGACACACTCTGACCCATCCTGGTCTCTGAAACTGACTACCTTGTCTCTGCAGTTCAAGGTAGCATTGTATGTAGATAACCAATCCATCCCTAGAATGACATCAAAATCTGTCAACTCTAGAACCACCAGGTCAGCTGGAAGGTATCTACTCTCTATACACACTGGACTGAACCGACAGACTGACTCTGCCAATGATGGGTCACACCTGGGTCCACTAACCCAAAGAGGACACTCTAGCTCGGAGACTATCAAACCCAACCTCTCTGCGGCTCTAGAAGCAATAAAAGAGTGAGAAGCACCGGGGTCCATCAAAGCATACACCTCGGAACACCCAATGATGAGTTTACCTGACACCACTGTGTTCGACGTGTCTGCCTGCTGCTGTGTCAGTGTGAAGATCCGTGCTGGGACTGATGGACCTGCACCTCGGGAACCCATCCCTGATGAAGAGGCTGCCCCTCTTCCTCTTCCTCTGCCGCTGCTCTGTGGTACGGCTGAAGCTACTGGCTGTACTACGCTGCCTGTGCTCATCTGCTGAGATGGTGCAACCAAAGTCGCCTGAGGACATTCTCATGAGTAATGTCCCTCCTGCCCACACCTGTAGCAGGCTAAAGATCCAAACAGACAAGCTCCTCTGTGTGATCTCCCACACTTCTTGCACACTGTACTACCTGAGCCTGAACTGGAGCCACTGCCCATTCCTAGACCAGATCTGATTCTGCTCCAGAACTTTCCTCTCTTAGACTTGAACTTCTCTCCCTTCTTGCTGCCAGAAATTGCTGTACTGGGGGTCTTAGAACCCGAGGACTGTGCCGCCTGCTGCTTTACTGTTCCCTGTATGATGGCACTCGCCTCCATCTTTCTGGCTGCATCCACAATAGAGTGGAAACTCTCTTTTTCCGCTGGAAGGATCAAGGAGAAATACCTGGGATGAAGCCTTGTGGCATATCTCCTTGCCTTTTTCTGATCAGTATCATACGCTTGACCCACGTATGGTAACAATTCCAGGAACTTATCTGTGTATTCATCCACGCTCATCTTCTCTGTCTGTCTTAACTGTTCAAACTCTACAACTTTTCTCTCCCTGGAACTATCAGGAAAAGTCCACCCGGCAAACTCATTGGCGAACTCTTCCCATGTCATACTGTCTATTCTGGGGTCCACATAGCTCTTGAACCATTCTCTGGCTTTCTTGCACTTTAATGTGAACCCTGCCATCTCAATGGCTCTGGTGTCATCAGCTCCCAACTCGCTTGTTATCATTCTAACTGCACTGAGATACTCAAAGGGATCGTCTCCCGTATTGAATTTAGGAGCATCCAACTTTAAGTACTCCGTCATCTTCACCTTACTTCCCCCTGAAGAATTAGATGGTTGTGCTTCCACAACAGGGGCTGTTGGTTCAGGTGGTGGTGGAGGTACTATTTCTCTGGTTTCAGGGTGTGCTGGACTTGGATGAAAAGGTGGGGGTGGATACATGTGATATGGTGGATAAAAGGAAGGATAAGGCATAAAGGGCATATAGGGTGGATATGGGGCATAGCTGGAGTAATCCGACATACTTCCCATCGGATACCCGGGGCCCTGTGCACCTCCCTGGGACTCCCCCATACCTTCTACAGACCTTCCCATACTCATGTTTTCACCTCCTCCCTGCTCTACCTCCACAGCCTCTCTTACTTCTTCTAGCCTTCCTCCTCTGTTTACTCCTCTTCTGCTCTCGTCAGAAGACCTTCTAGGGTCTCTTGACGTTCCCTCCCTGCTTGACCTGTGAGATCTTGCCCTTGGCAACACAGGAGGATGAGCAGCTGTACCCTCACTTTCTGGTGGAACTCCAGTCAATCTCGCTGATCGACGAGTTCCTCGCATCTCAACTCTCTGGAAAACAGCACATAACATAGCACATCAGCAGCACATATAAAAGAATGCACATGCATGAATCATGGCATTACACATCATCATATAGACAGGACTGACATCCTATCCTAGTGGACATGTTTCCCTATAGTGCTTGACCTGCTAAAACCTCTATAAGCCCGACTCTATCTGTATAGGTCCGACCATGTGAACCTAATGCTCTGATACCACTCTGTAACAGCCCACTGCTACCGGCACTAGGATCCAGATCGACTTAAGGTCGCCGGGACCCGTAGTAAGCCTGTTGTGAACTCTGTGTACCTGTGAAATCCCATACATGATCAAACATTTTCTTGTAAAAATTAAAACTTTTATCTGTTCCAAGGCTTAACCTGTGCATATACTATCTCTATACTGAAAAACCCCTGCTAGAGCTCTCATCTTTGCTCTAAGCGGGTCAACTCTGACTATGTTAAGCCTGGCTTTTCCGCACATATACAATAAAATCATTTTCATAAAGAGATCATGTACACAAAAGGATTACAACTCTTATACATCAAGCACCGTCTATACATTGTACATAATGCTATCTCTTTACAAATACATGTCCACACTAGCTATTACAAAACTATGTACTCTTCCTGTACCCTGCAAAACTTCCCTCTGAACTCTGAACCTGCAAAACTGGGGTTAGGGGAGAGGGGTGAGCTACTATAGCCCAGTGAGTAGAACAGTAATAAAAACAGGTGATAAAACATGCTCTCATGAAATGCATCACATCACAAGTAAATCACATCATCTCAGCAGGACGGATCAAAACTCCCTCTATCTGTGTCCCGCCCACAAAAGAGCTCTCTAGGGACTGCACATCATCTGGGGTACCGAAGTACCGTGGCCTGGTCCCCGTAGGGCTGTTCCAAGTCCATCCTATGAGGGCTATTGAATCCTTCTATGTCTATACCGTCATAGCAGCAATGTACTAGGAGTCATGCCAAGTACAAGGATAATGCAATGCGTCATATTCGTGTACACTAATGCACTCAACCTATAACATATTCATGATGCATGAAACATGATAAAAATATTCATTTGCTCATATTCAAACATTAAAGTTAGTTCCACTCACCTTTGGCTGACTCTGAACTGACTCTGTGCTAACTCTGCAGGTTCTGAAGTAGTGCTCACTGCTGACCTCCCTGATTCCTCTGGTCCGTTCCTACACAGGTGGACTCAAATGAGGGACCAAACTAACATAAGAACATCTCTAAAAACTCCCCCAAAAGCCCTCTAAAAGATCCTAAAACAATCACATAAAACATGCAAAAGAAAACTGGACAGGGCACTTTCGGCGGCAGGTTCGGCGGCCGAAACTCCCCTCCAGAGACGAAACTCATGCACTTTCGGCGGCCGAACCTCTACTTTCAGCGGCCGAAAGTCCTCTTACTATCCTTCGGGTGCACCTTCGGCATCCGAAAGTCTCGTCCAGAGACGAAACTCAACCTTCGGCAGCACTTTCGGCGGCCGAAAGTCCTCTTACTATCCTTCGGGTGCACCTTCGGCATCCGAAAGTCTTGTCCAGAGACGAAACTCAACCTTCGGCAGCACTTTCGGCGGCTGAACCTTGCCTCCAGAGACAAAAGTCCAAAATTTCGGAAGCAAGCTTTGGCAGCCGAAACTGCCTCCACAAGGGGTTCGGCGGCCGAAACTTCCTTCGGCGGCCGAACCTGGCTTTGCCTAACGGGCAGAAGCCTGCTCTGTTTCATACAACCTTACCCAAACTCCTCTCAACATGCATATCAACTACTCCGAACTAGCATATACACATATATATGCACAAAGGGGTCTAAAACTATCCTAAAACCCCAAACAAACATAGCACATAACACTTAAACATGCTTGAACACAAAAATCACCAAAAACCTCATCTAAACCTAAACATGCATACTACCCATACAAACTTCATAAAACCTTCAAAAATCAAGAAAGGAAGTTCAGGATCTTCACTTACCTCTTCCAAACAAGAGATTAGACGATCCTAACGTGGAGTTATGAAGAACCAAGCTTCCAAAGCTCCAAACTTCCAAACTTTGCTCTTTTGCTTAAAACCTTCAAAACAAACATAAAACCCTTCAAAACTTTGAAGATCTGAAGAAAATATGAAAATCACTCCAAGGAAGATCATGGTCTCACCTCTGTGAATGGGAAGGGAAAGAAAATCTTATCCTTTCCACCGACCTTTGGCCTTTTATAGTTGGCTGGCCAGACCAACTACGACGACCGAACGTCCTCCCGAAACCATGCAACGTTCGGCGGCCGAAACTGACTTTTAGCGGCCGAACCTTGCTGATTTTCCTTGGCTCTTTTCCTTTCAAAAACTCATTTCCTTTAACAACTTTAGAACTTAAAAACTCTTTAAAACACTTAAAAAATATAACCCGAACCCTTTAGGGCACTCCGACATCAGAAATCCATTGGACTACAGAAATTTCGACGCCGGACTCTAGCAGGGTATTACACGCTTCACAAAACAACCTCCTCTAAGGAGACCTAGAAAATAAAATTCTAAAACAAATTCGAAAATCCAATTTCAGAATAAGCCAATAGATTCTGATACCATATAACAAGACAATGAACAATTAGACAATATTGTGTATTTTTTTTATTAAAATAAGTGTGTTTATATACAAATTATAAGATTTTATTAAGGCAACTTTTAAAAGTCATCTATCAATAAATTAGTATCAATTAACCTATGATTATGCAATCTTTTCTATTATGTACAAAATATGTTTACATTCTAACAGTTTTATTTAATTTTCTTTGTTTAGTTATTTTATTCGATTTGAATTTTTGAAATAATTTTTATATTTTTTATATACTCTCTTATATAATTAATGGACATGCATTAGCAAAAAAAATCTTCATTAGTGTGATTGGTGATAATATGGTAATTAATTTGGATGGTCAACTGAATTATTACAAATAGATTTGGAAAACTGAAATAGCAGAATTAAATCTTAATTACTCCACATCGGTTATACCAATGTTGATATTTTTATCGACAACATCTCCATATCAATTCTAAACTAATGCTTTGTAAATAGAAAATGCTAAGCTGATAGTAAACCTGAGACCTACTATAAATGAAGAAGGCAAAGGCAAGTTCTTGAAGCTTTGCTACTTTGAAGTAATATAATTTTAGTTTGATGAATGTAGTTATTAAAAATTTGATTTTTATATAAACAATAAATTATTTGATTTAATAATAATATTATTACTTATTGAAAATATATTATATAAACTCAAAAAGAAATTAAACAATCGGTTTATAAACGGAAGGTTAAAAACTGAAGGAAACAATGAAAAAAGAATGAATCGGTTGGCAGGAAAATGGGCATCAAATTGGCTGTAGGCTCACCGACGCGTTTCCGAATCAAAATAATAAAATTTTGTCACTCCATTGCATGGTCCGTATGTTGACACATCACGTGCCTCACTTAATGATTAAACATTCTCTCTCTCTCTCTCTCAAATATCTAATATTTTTCTTCTTTTCTAATCAAAAAATTTTAATATCTTTAACATTACGTAAATTACTTTTACATCCATAATTTATATCAACATTAACATGTAAATATATATATATATATATATATATATATATATATATATATATATATATATATATATATATATATATATATATATATATATTTATTAAATTGAAGGTCATTTTATTTAATTTTACATTAATTATAGCATAATTCCTAAAATAAATAGTAATTTTCATTTTTAAATCTTGTTAAAATTAACATTTATATCTATTAAATTTTAAAAATAAAATAATCTAATTCTTATATTTTAACTTCATTAAATTGAAAAATATTATTTTTATAAAAAAATTTTAATTTGATAAAATTAAAATATAAGTACAAATAAAAATAGAAGATGTGTATGTAAATTTTGATAAAATTTAGGGATGTAAGAGTAATTTAGTAAAAAAATTGATATTTTTAAAATACTCTTGTTTATAAAATGAAAGCTATATATGGCCCACTTGTTTTCCAAGTCTAAGTAGTTGTTTCTTGACATCACGTGCCAAAGATAAAACCAAATGGATATGCCACTTTATGAAATATTTACATAATCGGGAGATTAGCTTTTATAATTTTTGAAGTGGAAAATAAAAGAGGATTTTCTTTGTAAAAAATAATTAAACTATGTGTAATAAATATTCAAATTAAATCTAACGTCCTGTTTAGAATTTTATAGCAGAAAGGAAAAAATTAAAAAAAAAAAAGAAAAGAACATTCTCAACTTTTTATTCCCTTTATATTTTCGTTTGAGTAGATGCACAATAATAATTTCTTGTTAACTTCCTCCCGATTAAAGAGAAAGTATGTCATCTTTTTTTTATTTTCATGTTATTTTTATTTGTGATTTTTGTTCTAATAAAAATTAAAAATTAAAAAAATAAAATTTAAAATTTTTTAAATTTATTTCGATACATTTTGTATTAAACTAAATTTATAAATATTATTTTTATTTATGACTTTAAAAATATTTTAAGAATAATTATTTTATATAATTATTATCATGTAAATATAATAATTAAATTATTTTTAAAATATAAATAAAATAAATTTTATTTATTTTTTTTATAAAAAAATTATTTATTTATACATTGAAATATCTTAATTCATTTATAATGAACTGATCCAAAATAAGTATTTTGGAATAGAGCAGTTGCGGTTTCCATGTAATATAATTTCCAACCTGTAAAACCCCACCGCTTTACGTCTCTCCATAAAACCCTGCGCGAATGGATATGTGTGGAGTCAATGACGTTGGCAAATTACAGATCTCCGACTTTCGTAGATTGGAAAATTGCCCAATGCTCATTTCTCTTTTTCCTATTTTCCCTCTCTCCATAGCTCATTGTCTATAAAACCTCACTCAACTTCACTGCACTGTCCAATCCATGCTCTGCATCTCGCCTCACATGAACCTCTGTCTATAGAGACGGCACCTCAGATCCCTTCACTTCTTTATTTTCCTTCCATAGGAAAATGAAGAATCTCTCTTCAGCACTTCCCACTTGCTTCTCTCTGCTTATACTACCACTGTTGTTCTTCTTTTTGTCCTTCACATTGTGTTTTGGAGGAAATGTCACTTATGATTCTCGCTCTCTCATCATCGATGGCCAGCGAAAGCTTCTCATCTCTGCTGCCATTCATTATCCTCGTAGCGTCCCTGGGGTTAGTTCCTTTTCTATACTATTTATGTGAGCTTTTTTCTCTATATTGGCTGCTGTGAAATAGAGGGAAGGTTGAGAAATTGCGATATTGGCATTTTGTTTTTTTTTTTTTTTCTCCTTTTCGTTCGCTATTATATGATGACCACAAAAATTGAAAATCTCAACTGTCCTCCATGTTCTGAATTAATCACTGACATCTCTTTCTACTCCATTTGGGTTTATCTCTTGTGTGAATGTTATGTGGTACCTGGTAGATGTGGTACAAACAGCAAAAGAAGGAGGGGTGGATGTGATCGAAACATATGTGTTCTGGAACGGTCATGAACCTTCCGTCTCCAATGTGAGTGTAATTTTAGTAAAACCTGCTCTAATGTTATCTCTGTAGTTTTTGTTGACTATTTGTACTTAGCTCTTTGGTTTCTCTTGGAAAATGACAGTACTATTTCGAGAAAAGGTTCGATCTGGTCAAGTTTGCGAAGATTGTTCAGCAGGCCGGGTTGTATTTAATTCTTCGCATTGGCCCATTTGTTGCTGCAGAATGGAATTTTGGGTACTGATTTTTTGTGAATGCTGGATTCTAAGTTCTCTCATCTTATACAAACTTCTCTAATTTCTTATTTTCATATTTAATTTTCTTTTATTGCACTTCCTTTATATTTAATTATGTTATGTGAATGAAGGGGAGTACCTGTTTGGTTGCATTATGTTCCTGACACCGTCTTTCGAACTGATAATTATAACTTCAAGGTATTGAACAGGATCTTTAGCTCTCTAATTTCCTTATCGCAGAAAAATATTTTAATACATCTGGAAGGAAATGTGGTTGCCTCTGATGATTTAATTGCCTGTTGGATTGTGTTCAGTATCACATGCAGAAATTCATGACTTACATAGTGAACCTAATGAAGCAAGAGAAGCTTTTTGCGTGGCAGGGAGGTCCCATCATCTTGACTCAGGCAAGTATAACAGTAGACAGTAGTCCCTGTGGTTAATCTTTTACCGCGAATTCAGTTCCTTAGGTATCAGCATTCATCAAGTTCGAGCAACATTCTATTATTTTGTTTTTGCTACTATGATTTCAACTTTTTGGTTTTCTGTATGGACAATGGACACATGTAACTTTTGAGACTTGAATTTTTGAAGTTTTCCTTGATAGAGTTAACCGACCTAATAACTATATGACATTATTGGTAGAAGCCATCACAAACTCATCTTGCCGAGGATTTCTGCTTTTTCTTTAGATGATGGCAACATCTTGAATATTTTTGTTCTGGAGAAGGGCTTAAACTATCTAGGGCCTATTTACTTATGGAAAAATGAAACAATTTTGGGAAACATTTTCCACATGGAAAGTTAACCATAATTTTGTGTTTAAACATAATAAAATCCTTATTTTTTCTTTCTTAAAATTTACGTATGGAAAAATGAAACAATTTTGGGAAACATTTTCCACATGGAAAGTTAACCATAATTTGATGTTTAAACATAATAAAATCCTTATTTTTTCTTTTTTAAAAGTGAAAACAAGTTTTCCCTTGTTCTAAACTTATGCTGATGAATATGTTTTTTTTTTCATTGGCCTGTGTCTGTGTTTTTTGGAAAGATGAGAGGAACTCTTCACTGTTTTCTTTAGGTAAACAAGGTCCCAAATTTTAAAAGTGCTTTTAACTTTGTACCATGCTTATTTTAGGCCTGGTAAGAGCTTTTCACAGCCCTAATTCTGCTACTGAGAAGCTGAGAGTGGCTGAGGAAGGAAATAGAGTGTGGATTGGGCTTGGAGAATAATAGAACAGAAATAGAGAGAGAGAGAGAGAGAGAGAGAGAGAGAGAGAGAGAGAGAATGACAGAGAGAAATTTGAATTTGATTATCATTCATGCATCCCTTTGCTGAGATAGGCTAGATACATATAGCCTCTCTGCACATAACAACCTTAGAGGTATATTCTGACAATCATAAAACAAGCCGCCAGCAAGAATTGTTAGAACAACTAATAACTTTCTACTTTTCTCTCTTGTCTTTTCCTTTTAACATTTTCCTTTATAATACGTAACAACATTTTTGGGCCTAATGATGAATTGTGCTTATCTTTTTTCTTCTTTTTCCCCCCCCCCATTTTCTTTATATTTTTTCTTTTGTTCCTGTATACTGCTTTTTTTCCTTAGATAAGCAACGTAACCTGGGTTTTCCATAGGATCCCCCCTTTGTCTATTTTAATTACATATACATAAACTTGTAATGCAAAAGTGAAAAGGACGGATTTGAAATATTTACTAATTAATTTGATGTGGTTGTTCATGCTCTGAAATTTTTACATCTACTCCATTTAACATATCAAAAGAATTTTACTGGAAAAGAAAGTGTGTGCAATAAAAAAAAAATTGATCAAACAAAAAGGTAGAATGGAGTGTGTTGAAGAAATTTGTAGTGTGAACAACCATGATATATATATGTATGTATTTATTTATAACCTCTAGACTATAGGTGTTGCTTGTACGCAGTGATTATCAATAAAAAGCTTCATTCTGCAGTGAAAGTAAGCATGGCTTATGCGGCAATTGCAGGTTGAAAATGAATATGGATTCTATGAAAGCTTTTATGGAGAAGGAGGGAAGCGGTATGCCATGTGGGCAGCTGAAATGGCTGTTTCTCTAAATGCTGGTGTGCCTTGGACAATGTGCCAGCAGTTTGATGCTCCAGATATTGTGGTATGAGTACATAAATTCCCTATGTTATATAATATAATAGTGCACAACAATATAAATATATTTATGTATATGGGAGTGCTGTCATTTTTCATATTCAAGATTCTTTGGCAAAAGCAATTTCTTCAGTTTGTTGCATTAGGCTGAGTGTATTGACTATTGAGTTAGTGTCTCCCTTGACATAATGTGATGCAGAAGCCCAGGATACCTTATGCTTCAAGTTATAAAAAAGTTTACCCTCCTGTGCTCGCATAATAATAGTAATGGCAAATAATTTACCCGGAGCATGGCACTTGGCCTTTTTTAGGTTTTGTTTTAAACATTTCCAATTACATTTACCATGCATCTAATTATTAGATAACTATTCTGTTATAGTTAATTACACCAGTATATACTTGTAAGGATGATGAAACACTTGATCTTGATATCACCTTTTCTTGTTTAGAAAAACTAAACTCTAAGCATGACCTCCCTTTTTTTCCCTCACTTTTTGTTGTTTTCCATTTTGGTGCAGATAAATACTTGTAATTCCTTCTACTGCGATCAATTTAAACCTATTTTTCCAGACAAGCCTAAAATTTGGACTGAGAATTGGCCTGGATGGTAATTTTTACTCATCCTCTGGTCTCTATTTTGTTGTATCCTGTCTGAATTAGCTCTTGAAATTTTATTAACTTTATCGATCCAGCCATTCTTATGCTTTAGCTCAAATGAAACCAGTCGCATTTGTGTCTTGTGAGAATAACGCAAAAAGTATTCCATATGACATGTATGAAATGGCATACTGTAGCTTAAAAATTAAAGATGACAGATGTATGCTAATATCTCTCTTCTCAACTTGAAATTCCTTCAAGTTCACTAGAATTTTTTTATCATGCAAAAGCATGAATTTGCCTTGTAAGGTGGTGCTTTGCTTCTTTGGTATATGTGTGCATGGTAGGTATTTAGCAATTTTGCCCCTTTTGTTTACTTAAAACTTATTTTATTTACTTCAGCTAGTGGAAATGTATTCTTCATCCTTCTTTTACCAAATTTTTCTGCATGGATAAATGTCTCCTTGGTGTTTTAAGACTGTTTGTTTGCGTGGTATTTGGAAAATTTTTTTAGGATGGTGGGTTTACCATCGAGGTGAGAGAGATAATAGGCAGTACAAGGTAAGAGGAAAGAAGGCTTAGAGGTTATGATGTTGTTCTCTATATTTTTACCAGTTTGGTGCCTTTGGCTGGAGAGGAATGCTAAGGACTTGTTTAGTTGTGGGAAACAAGTCATCTTTTCCAGAAAATTATTCTAAGAAAACTACAACATATAATTTATTTTACTTGTACAAGTCTCCAACTAGAGATTAGGGAATTAAAAATCAAAATTTCAAATTTTCTACATTTAAGTTATCCATTGGAGAAACATTTACATTGTGGTGGAAAGCACTGATCTGTGCTTTCCATGTTCAACTCCTGTTCAGCATCTGTCATTAGGATTATCCCATCTTTTCTTTTTACACATACATCTAGTCATTTATTTTCAAATTGACAAGTTCTATTGGCACTTGTAATATTCTTTGTAACCTTGCTGCTGGGGTTCAAAGTTCAAACCCCAGCAATTTTTTTTTAAATTATGTTTTTTCCTTTTGTTTTTTTATGAAATATTTTTTAATGAACTTTATAATTAATACATTATATTAATTAAATTGTTATGCTGGAAGCCTAAGAAAATTCTAAGTTGTTTTATACTGTCTTTTCTTTCTAATAAATTCTTCTTTTGGAAAGGGAAAGGATGCCGGGGGGGGGGGGTGTTGGAGGGATTATTCATTCGCTTGAAAAAGATAAAAAAACCACTGATGTCATGACAAGCTGAAAACTTGTACCGGTTTATGCTTACTTAAGTTATATTTTGTGAATTTCATTCAACAGAATCTTGCAAAATAAGAAATTCAGTTGATAACTTGATACCATTTATGTTGTGGCTTTCCATTTGTTCTCTGTGGTAGATGTTTGAATTTTTATCATAGTTTTTCCATTGTGTTCTATCAATAGACTACTGAATGCACTTATTAAATTTATAGAGCATGTGTAATTTCTCTTTACTCGGTATAATCAGTGTTTTCACTTTTCCAGGTTTCAGACATTTGGGGCCCCTAATCCTCACAGGCCACCTGAAGATATTGCTTTTTCTGTTGCTCGTTTCTTCCAGAAAGGTGGCAGTGTACAAAATTATTACATGGTAAATCAGTTAATCTTCTATCTCATGAATTTTATTTTTCTGTCATGTTCTCATTTTTGCACATACCACATTTGAATTTTGATCTTCACTTAAAGTTAGTTCTACATCACTAATATTATAATTTTATCACTATGCCTTTTCTCTAGTATCATGGTGGAACAAATTTCGGTCGCACTTCAGGCGGACCATTCATTACAACAAGTTATGACTACGAGGCACCAATAGATGAATATGGTGAGTAAATATAATTTGTCGTTCTAATTATATAAACCCACTGTCTAAGAGTATAACATGGCAGGTGAGCCTCTTTTCTGATGTATGATTCACTGATTCACACATGGTGCATAAATTGATAATTATTATATTGCACCATTGATGAAGCACATAGTTAATTCTTATTTTTGCCTTTCCAAATCATGAATAAGTAAAATGAAAACCGAGTGCATGTTATTATGAATGCATGGTGCATAACTTGATGAGTTCTCATGTGGTTGACAGGGTTACCTAGGCTTCCAAAATGGGCACACCTTAGGGAACTCCATAGGGCTATTAAATTATGTGAGCATACGATGCTGAACAGTAACCCAGTTAATCTGTCACTTGGTCCTTCCCAAGAGGTGAAGTTTGTCTTATGTTTGACTCTTGAACTGTTTAATTGAAAAAAATGTTTTATTTCCTCTTTGTATTTTGAAGTGTTCTTCCATGCTAGAAAATGGTTCATTATGTTCAAATTATTTGGGGTTTCTAGCTTTTGGTGTCCATACTGCATACACATGTGAACTTAGATTAATTTGAAATTACTTTGTCCACAATACTTAGTATTTTGTTGTTTCCATACTCGCTGTTCTCTAATCTTCATGTACAATTATATTAGAAAAATCCTAAAAAATTTGTGGTCAACAATGTAATGATGTACTTATCACACATATATAGCCTCTTTTTATCCATTTGTTTAGACGAAAGGACTGGAAGCGTTGCTGAATTGGTAGGGCCTTGGAAAAGATAAGCAATTGCCACCTCTTCTCATGACAAGCTGGCTAAAGGCTATTGCTATTTTTTTTTGACATGGACATACTAATCTTGAAGCATCTCTAATGTTGATTTGATGAAAAAGGCAAGCACATAAGTCATCTTCTTGATTGTTCAAATTATGAGTGATATTGAAAATGCATTTTCTTAAATTGAAAGGTCTGATATAAACTGCCAATTTAAAGGACAATGGATAGCTATAGGGTGATGATGGTAGATACATTTGCCTCAGTGGAAACAGTAAGTGGGAGAGTGAGAAAGAGGAAGTCTGGGACCTATCTTGAAAATTTCTTTGTCAATCATTCCAGCTTTACTTGATCATCTCATGGAGTGATAGGGAAATTGGGGGCATTTGCTGAGACTGGCTATGCAGTAAAACTACTTTTTGGTGTTTCTTCTTACTTTCTTATGAATTTTGTGTTTGATATCACGGACATGACAACAAGAGGGCTGTCTACTGACGGCCTCCATAACCAGAATTCGGAACAATCTATTTGTCATTTGGCTTTGCATTTTGATAGTCATTTGTATTGATGTGAGCGGCTCTTCGTTGTGGTACTTCTATCAATTATGAATTGTAAATGTAATGCAGTACTCATATTTTCTATTATGATAGTTGTGCAATTTTAGGTCTGTAATGTTTCAAGTGCCTCAATCTAAGTATGAAAATTGATGGTGTTTTCTGATGATCACTTATTGTAGGCTGATGTCTTTGCTGATGCATCAGGAGCAGGCGTTGCCTTCCTTGCTAACACAGATGAAAAGAATGAGAAGATTGTTGAATTTCGGAATATGTCATATCACCTGCCTGCTTGGTCAGTTAGCATTCTGCCTGATTGCAAGAATGTAGTATTCAATACTGCAAAGGTAACTCATATTTACAAATGTCAGCATTCTGATAAAACATCCAATCACTAATTCCATTGTCATATAAAGTTAGTTTCAGTAGTTGTTTGGCTAGGCCAGGCCAGGCCAAATAGTCTGAACCATTGCCTCTGCGACATATTGAATCAAACTCAAAAAACTGTATAAGATAAAATTGTAAAATAAAATTCAAAATCCTCCAAAATCATTAATTTGGCATATATCTGAAGATATAGTCTTGGTCTAGGCAGGAAAATTCAAATATTAATGTTGCATATTAACACAATAGGTAGTGATAAGGAATAGAACACAGCTCAACCTTTCAAAAGTAAGATCAAACTTCAAATAAAAACTCTAGAAATTTGTTTGTTCAATAATGAAGGCCATAGTGGCGATGGTATATTGGCATCTCTCTGATCCCAAGGGCACCTGAGATATTAAATTGATGAGAAAATAATCAAAACTACACAACTATAAACTGAAAATGGGACAAAAGATTGAAATACTTTTTATTTTTCAAAATAGGTGGAATAGAATGTACAGAAGCTGAAAAAGCACAACCTAAATGTGAGAAAATATTGTTTACTTTGGAAATGACTTAAACCATGTATATCATATTCAAGGGGTCCTTTGAGTAAACTTTTCATTGATACTTGAAATGCCATCTGATTTGGCATAATGATTGTTTAAAATTAGGGTAGGAACTTACAGTTTATGCACTATCATTTCTGCTTCTACCAATCAGCCTGATCTAGGACCTCTTAACACATGATCTACATCATATCTGGAGTTCTCTCACGAGGGTGGAAGGCCTTTAAATAATTTGAAGGTTTTCATCTTAAGAATCAGCAGTCATGAACATCTTGAGGCATTTTTACATAAAGCAGTAAATTGTAGTATTTAGTGCGGCGTTTCTCATGACCACTTCTGGTTGCTTCTTGGTTCTACATGTGTAACAATGATACATATGATGCTTCAACTGAAAATTGAAATCAGACTTGACTATCAGTGCAAATTTGTTATCTGAAATGCATAGATGTCAGTTTTTATGGAAAGGATGAGATGCTGAAAGCTAGTCCCCTGTTGGTATCTGTGCATTTTAATAGTTACACATTTTGTTTACTAAAAGGACGATGAAAATGAATTCGACAGCTAAAAGAAAACTTTCAGAACTCTGGCCATCAATGACCAAATGCGAAGTATAAAGAAAAAAAAATCATCAAATTAGAAGATCAACAACATTTCCTATCATCATACAGACATCAACTGACAATTTCATGGTAGTAAATATGATTAACATATTGTGTTGCAATAAGCAGATTTGACCTCTACCTCACCTTGTTATTTCTTTTTTTGAGTTTGGATTTGCACTTGCACATAATATGTCAACAGGTGAGTTCCCAGACATCTGTAGTTGAAATGGTACCTGAGGATATGAGGCCATCAGATAAAGTCTTGAAAGCTCTTAAGTGGGAATCATTTGTGGAGAATGCTGGGATTTGGGGAAATCCAGACTTTGTTAAGAAGGGTTTTGTGGATCACATCAATACCACACAAGATACCACTGACTACCTCTGGTATACAACAAGGTTTGTCCTGTTCCATAGAAAACTAATAAGCAACAGCATAGAATTGTAAGCATGGACAATTACATATGGACTGATTATTCTAATTTAGCATGCGTTTTAATCATTCAAATGTTATTTGAGTGGAAAAGAATGAACAACAAAAAGGTTGTGGTTTACTCAATTACTTTATTTGTGGCTGCCTTTCATGCCAATCCGATTATAACTTCAAGGTGGAGCCTTTGAAGATTACGCTTTGGATTTCTTAGCAGGTTTTTATCCACACTAGTGGAATCTTCCTGTATGAATGTAATTATCATATAGTGTAAATGAATACTGCATATATAAGAGGTTATGTTGTAAACTTGTAATCTAAATCTAATTTTGAAACTAATAATACCCTTCAATGACAGTATTAATGTCAGCGAACGTGAAGAGTTCTTGAAGAAGGGAAGCCGGCCAATTCTTCTGATTGAGTCAAAGGGTCATGCTCTTCATGCTTTTGTGAATCAGAAACTTCAAGGTTATTAACTTTTTCTTTCTGTACAGTTGTTTTAGCATAAGTTTTCTTTTATTGTGATTTAGCTTTTGTAGAAGGGATCAAAATGTCAATCAGCAATTACCATTTATTTCTGTTGCGACTTTTTATGTTTACTTTTATGCATAAAGCTTGTTGATTGTGGTATAATGTGATAATATTTTGTTATGACTGAGGATCATATTTAGTTGTGCATTAGTTAGTTACATACCAATAGAAGATGACATGGAATTGTGCCATGCAGATTGTAAGTGATACATCAATCTGGTGAATTTAATACAACGATTACTTTTCTCTCTCTTCAATTCTTTCCCCCTCTCTTTCTTCTTCTTTCTCGATACTATCCCTCAGTTCTGTTTTGTTTCTACCTTCTGCTATCCTTCTCTTCATTCTTCTTCAGTTTTGATGCCTTAAGAATCTGCTATGTAACGTAGTTGTAGGTTCCTTGATGATATTATATGGGTATACTTTCTATGCTTGTGGTTGAGCATTTTTTAACCTGTTGATAGGATATAAATTTGTCCAACAAGCTGTAACAAATTACAGAGAAGGAACAGAGAATTGGAGAAGATGAATAAGAAATAGATTGGGTGAGAAAGAGAATAGGAGATGAGATAGAGAAATAGAATTAGATGAGAAAGAGAACTAGAATTGTAGAGGGAAGAATTATTGATTTCATTCTTCAAGTGCTGAAAGAATGTCTCCAGCCAGTATTTTTACAGCTGCAACTGTAACAAACTTGTAACAACCTCTCAACAGCTAAGCTACCAAGGCCTATTTCCCTTCAAAACTCAAATCACATTTTCCCCTCCACTCTATTCTATCAATTCCTCTCTTCTTCCCCTCAAATCACATTTCCCTTCAAAACTCAAATCACATCTTCTCGGCTGCATTTGTGACCTCTAAGAAGCTTTACCTACTAAACATATCACATGCAGACAAACCAGAGAATCCTCTTGATACTCAAACAAGAATGATGTTGGAAGAAGTGCTTCATTCATTTAACACAGCATAATGCATTCATAGCAGCTGCTTTCAAGACAGTCTGCTTGATAATGTACACTTCTGCCTGAGAAGACAAAGGTAACCTATGTGCTTATCCCATAATAACTTTATATCAAGTTGCAATGAAACTTATATAATATGAATAGATTCTTTTTTTTTCGTTCATGTATCATGTCAGAGTTTTTATAGGCTATAGTTGTTTCTCTCCAATTCATAAATGGTAAAATAGAAAGGGTTTTGTTTGAGTTTGCATATTCCAGCATCTGCTAGCTGACGTGTAAGTCTGCACTGTATGTTTTATTTGCTGGCTGTTTGTGCATGCAAAGTATATTCACGTAGGATGTCCAAGAATGTCATCATAGGCATTTGAAATAAATAAGGTGATAAGTGAATTGTGATCTTCCACAGCAATCCTGTTGTAAAAATGTTATTTTGACATCTCAGCTTACCATTTCATCTTGGTTTAAATATATACCTTTTAAAGTAAAATTATGACTGATGCATATAGTTACGCCCTAAGATTATAATGAGATGCAAAGACTGGCTGGATAGCAAGGAATTGATAGTCCCTTAGCATTCTTGTGAAGGTAAGGCTTCATGGTTGTCTGGCAGATTCTAACCTATACACTCATATGACAATGTAAATATAAGCAACAATCCTAGAGAAGTGCAAAATTCATTCAGAACAATGTTTCTATTTTATTGAAATTTTATAGGTATGTTGGCTTTCTGTACTTTTCTCCCATTTCTTGTTACATTCCTTTTGTTTTTCCTCCATCTACATAAAATAGCAAGATTCTGGCTAACGCCTTCAGAAGTTGGAACCAATCCAGCTACTACTAAAATTTTGTTGTGTAATTGAAAATCTGTCTGCCTGTATTCTGAAGATTTTGTTGGAAGTTGGCGTTTAGTAGCAGCACAGCCCATAAAGGAGGAAAGAAAAAGAAAATTGAAACATTAATCCATAGATATTTCTCATTTTCCGGCATTGCAAGCTTTGCTTGCCTGATGTTTTAAGCTTGTAATACTTGTACGGAAGGTTTTTCTTCCTTGAATTGGTCTATCATGAACTAAGAATTTTATAGGTTGAATCTACATGTCTTCTTATTTGTACATTTTTCTTTTGGTTTATAGTAAACTATCTTTCTGTGATATAGTACCTGAGAATAATTTCATTTTAATATTTTAATTTTAAAGATGAACAGATTTGTAAACATTTGTTTCCTTCGCTTAAAATAATCATTCTTAAGCAAGAGATAAGTGGCTTTTCTTAATAGCAAAAGCTCATTCATGTCCAAATTTTGGAGTTCTACCTTTTCTTTAAGGTGTATTTGCACGAAAAAGTTAAAATTTTTTTGCTATTTTATAATTTAATTTAAAATTTTAAAATTAGTAAAATTGTAAATTTTTATTGTAATTATATTTAAGTTTAAAACTTGAATCAAAAAGACTATCTCAAATTATTTTATTATATTTATATGCCAGGTAACTAGCTATTGATAAAAAAATCTAAAATTTTTAGTTATTTTATAATTTTTAATTTAAAATTTTAAAAATTAATGTAATTTAACTCAATTTTTAAATTTATTTATCTTCCTCTCCTCTAGCCTAATGTAAAAATCATATATTTAACTTTTTATTCTATTTATCATTAGTTCCAATAAAAATTGCACTAGTTTTAATAAAAATTACAAGTTTTATATTTATTGATTTTTTATTTTCTAAATACTTTACTGGAATGCATTATAATAAATTATATCTTATTTGTTATAAAAAAAATATGTAATAAATAAAAAATAAAAATCATAGTCGTACTATTTATAATTGTGCTATTAATATTCTTAATAGTATAAGTTACCACTTGAAAACATAAGTAGAAATATTATATTAAGAGTAAGGGAATTATAATTAAAAAATAAAAAGAAATTTTATTATTATTTTTTCCACCAAACAGATAAAAATGAAATATAATATTAAGATTTTAAAGATTTAATAGTGATCGAGAATAAATTTAAAAATTTTAAATTAAATTATATTAATTTTTAAAAATTTAAATTAAATTGTGAAATAATTAAAAAATTTAGATTAATTTTAAAAATTTTAAAATTTTAAAATAAATTGATTAATTTTTGCCTAGAAGTTCATTTCTTTTTACAAATTCTAAATTCTTTTAATTATTTTTATAAAATTCTATCTCAAATTAAAATTTAATATAAGCTAGATTAACTATTTATATAAACATTAAAAATAAAAAATTTTAATTTATATATATATTTTAAAATTAATTTAAATAAAAAATATTATAATTATAAATAATTAAGAACATGTTTTACCATCCACTATTTCCTTTCTTCCTTCCCATTGTTTTTTTTTTTTAATTTCCTTTCTTCCTTCACATTTTTTTTTCTTAAATTTTAGACATTTTAAATTCATTCAAATACATTTACCACCAAATTAAAACTGTGAGTGCGATTCCTTAAATTTTATAATTTTTATTAAACGTATTATTTACTATATTATACTAATTAGACCATTTAAATAATAATTTAATCTTACTATGTAGTGTTTTGTTTAGTAATTAATTATGTTCAAAGTAATTATTTTTTTTTATGATTGTGGAGATCCAAACTTAATTTGGCAATAATTAAAAATTATATATAAAGTGTAAAAATAAATTGAAAAAAAAAATTAAAAATTTCCAATTTTCCAATTGTGTGAAGACAAGCAGCAGCTTTTAAAAGTCAAAAAAGCTCGTTCATTTTGCTGAAAACCAAGTGGAGCCGTTTGCGTGGAGGGAACCCATTTAACGATAATTCAAACGTTGCCACAGCAAACAGAGACTTGTATAACTTGACTTGCCTGCCCCCATTCAAATCTACGAATAAAATATGCATCAAGTCAAGCCCTTCTTTTTGATGGACAAGACAACCATCCCCTTATAACTAGCGCGATTTCATCTCCAGCTTCAACTGACAATTCTCAGCAATGGATTCCGGGGAGAAGCGCCTCAATGAGCTGGGTTACAGGCAGGAACTCAGAAGAGAAATGGTATTACTTTATACATCTTTTTATCTTACTTGTAATTTTGTTTCATCTGGTGTCATTAAGTTTGGTTTTCTTTTTCATTTTTGCTTGTAGACTTTGTTCAAGACTCTGGCAATATCATTTTCCACGATGACCCTTTTCACTGGGATTACTCCCCTTTACGGTTCAAGCCTTTTATATGCAGGTCCTGCAAGTCTTGTCTGGGGTTGGGTTGTTGTTTCATTCTTCACCTGGTTTGTGGGTATTGCAATGGCTGAGATCTGTTCCTCTTTCCCAGTATGTTCTCTCTGATCTTTGCCAATCTTTTCATAACTTGTAGCAATTGTTCCATATTGATGAGGCCCGAGGGTTTTCTATTAAAGGCAGCTCGCTCTCCAGAGTGTTGTCTCTTTTGCCTTGACGTTATTGATCTGAAATTATTGGGGAGAACTTGGGTTTCTTTCTTCTATCCTCTTCTTTATTCTATGTTTTTATTTCTTTCATGTGTGTGATATGTGATTAAATTCCAACACAAATGTCTTGAGAAAACTATGCTTTAGGCGGCTAACTTGCTCTTAGTTGTAAAATGAACAGACCACTGGCTCTCTATACTTCTGGGCAGCCCATTTAGCAGGCCCCAGATGGGGTCCATTGGCATCATGGTGTTGTGCTTGGCTTGAGACTATAGGACTCATTGCTGGTATTGGTACTCAGGTAGATTTCTTTCAAAAATCAAATGGGCATTGATCAATTCCACTTGATACTATTTTGAAATGGAATTCAGATTATCACTATTTTCTTTTCTTTTTTTTTTGTTCTTTTTCCTTTGCATAATTTGTCTGAAAGGCATATGCAGGTTCACAAACACTGCAGAGTATAATCTTACTATCCACAGGCACAAATAAAGATGGTGGATATTTTGCTCCTAAATGGCTCTTCTTGTGCATATACATGGGCCTCACTGTTATATGGGCAGTTCTCAACACATTCGCATTAGAAGTTATTGCTTTCATTGATGTAATCTCTATATGGTGGCAGGTACGCCTTCTATATGCTTTCTTTTATGATTTTCATGGGTGCAGTGTTGCTATCTAATCACTCTACTTGGCTGGATAAAATAATTTATTCTCTGTATGGTCAACGATTAAAGGAGAAACAGAAAGATGATTCATCTGGATTAGTAGTAACGGTCAATTCTGCATTAGTTATCAATTATCAAATCTAGCAGTGCTTTATGGTTGAAATTCTTCACAAATTATCAATTAACTAGAGAAGACTGTGGATGGCGTATCCTCAATGTGGAGAGGCACTTATAGACATCAATGCTTTGTTTGATTCTTAAGAAAAATGTTGGGAAAATTTATGATATGGATTCTTATTGATCAAATATTAATAGTAGTTCTAACTGTTCCAAGTCTGATATATAAAGGGCATCATGCAACATCTTATTGATCAAATCTCTATTTTAGTTTTCAACGACTCAGACTAAGCAAATAGCTGAACTTGTTATAGGTAATATCTCCAATGGTAATTTTGATAGCAATTTCTTATGATAGGTTATTGGTGGTTTGGTGATTGTTATAATGCTCCCCCTAGTGGCACTGAGTAGAAAATCTGGTTCATATGTGTTTACACATTTCGAAATGGCACCCGAGTCAACAGGAATATCAAGCAAACCTTATGCAGTCGTTCTATCTTTTCTTGTAAGTCAGTATTCGCTATATGGATATGATGCAGCAGCTCATCTTACAGAAGAAACAAAAGGTGCAGATAAAAATGGTCCTATATCAATTCTTACCAGCATTGGCATCATTTCAGTATTTGGATGGGCATATATCTTGGCGCTTACTTTTAGCATTCAGGTATGCTTCAACTCATCTTCTTAGTAATTAGTCATTTTGGAGTCTACTGAATTAAATTGTATGTAAATAAACTTGTATAAACTGCCATCTTAATCTGTTCAAAAAGGAAAAAGTTAAGCACCAGTTGGATTATACCAAATCTATTATTTTACTTGCAATCTTCTCAGGACTTCAACTACCTATATGATACAACCAATGAGACTGCTGGAGCATTTGTGCCAGCTCAAATACTATATGATGCATTTCATGGGAGGTACCATAATTCTGCTGGAGCAATCGTTTTACTGTTTGTCATATGGGGTTCATTCTTCTTCGGTGGGCTTTCAATCACCACCAGTGCAGCCAGAGTGGTAAGTATATTTGATTTTAAGAGGAGCTTAATTAGCTTGCTTTTGGACTTCTTAAGACTTATTTAGCAGCATCTACTGCTGCTCCACAGCTGCCTTTTCAGAATGAAGGTTCTCTCTATTTTCGCAAAATTCAAGCATATGTTGCTTTTTGATTGCCAACATAGAAGTTTCAAAGAAAACAACATTTTCTCTTTGCTGCACCAAGTCAGTGCAGACTTATTTTCTTAACATATTTATGTTTTGCTTCAGGTGTATGCTCTATCAAGAGATCAAGGAATTCCTTTTTCATCAGTATGGAGACAAGTGCATCCGAAGCACAAAGTTCCCTCAAATGCAGTGTGGCTCTGTGCAGCCGTCTGCATTCTGCTAGGACTACCCATTTTGAAAGTCAATGTAGTCTTCACTGCCATAACTTCCATATGCACGATTGGATGGGTTGGTGGCTATGCAGTTCCAATTTTCGCTAGAATGGTAATGGCTGAGAAGAATTTCAAAGCTGGGCCATTTTATTTGGGCAAAGCAAGAAGGCCAATTTGTTTCATTGCCTTTCTGTGGATTTGTTATACCTGTTCTGTCTTTCTTTTGCCAACTTATTACCCAATTTCTTGGGATAATTTCAACTATTCACCGGTGGCTTTGGGAATTGTTTTGAGTTTGATAATGCTCTGGTGGGTGTTGGATGCGAGAAAATGGTTCAAGGGACCGGTTAGGAATATTGAGATTCCAAATGAAAAGGTTTAACTTCAATTGCAAATTCAAACACATATATCATTGGAATCCCCAAGTTCCATTACAGGCTGTTCGACTGATTTTCAATTAGTGCTATAGTTTGTTTTCTTTGTCAATTGTTTCACCTTTCTATTGAATGACTCCTCTTATAAAGGAAATGTTTGTCCGGCTAATGGCTTCACACAATTTTTGAGCAAGATAAAAAATCATCACTCTGATGACAGAGCTCAATATTGTATATACCAAGTGTAAAAGCTACAAATGGTGATATTCGACATTATCCTTGAAACGAGAAGCTAAGAAACAACTTCCCTATCCATAATACTTGGAAACTGGGGTGCACCTACAAATTGTGATTTCAATTCCTCATAATCTCTCACCCATAGACAATAGCTTGAATTCTTTGCTACTACATCCTTAGAGACCTCCTTTCTTTCCACTAATTCACTTGCATATCTTGCGAAGTTATCAAGGTCGGACCATAGTCGAGCCTGATTTCTTGGATCCGACTCATCTCTCACATTATCTAGCCACTCTTTAGCTTCCTCCACCCTGGCCCAAAAACATGTGTCTTGCGTGGAACTTGCAAACTTGCTTCTAGTTTTCTGCTCTTCCTCTTTAATTGGTCTCTCTTTCCACCACCTTTCAAAAATGTGGTACCTCCTCTCTCTTCCATGCCTAATATAATGACCTTTCTTACGGTGCATTCCTGTTCTATAATACTCAGCGATATCTAGTGGCTCTACAAGGAGCATATAGAATTGAGATGCATTCACCCACTTTGCTCGCCTGCGAAAATCACGAGGAAGGTCATTGTTTTCCAGCATGTTAATTACATTATCCCAAAAACGAGCTAGCTTGAGCCTGTTCATATTGACTTTAGAGCCCCTTTTGGAGGCTCCTCTTTGCTTGAAAGAGTCATAGTACCCCATTTGATCATCAGACTGGTCGCAGGATGCTTTGTACCATTCTATTTCTGCCCTATAAGGTGCTATCTTAGACAATTTAATTGCTAGATTAGCACAGTTGAGGTTTGGTGTACGTCCTGTTCGCCTTGGCAATTTCAGGCAAGCTTTGGCTGGTGGAGCCACATGTTCATCCTACAGATTCAATTCATAATCTTAATGGCATAAAAAAATAACGACAGTAGCTTAGATTTGTGATAAAGTCAATTACAAAAGAATAACAGAAAACACCTACCTGGCAAGCTATTCCTGAGGACTGCAAAGCCAGTGCAACACCGGCTTCATAGCTTGATTCAGGAAGCTCCCAAGGTGGGAAACTCGTCCTCGTCAGAACCTGCAGAGTGAGTTTCCGAACATAGTATCCATACTTAAGGTGATCCTCAATGCTACAGCTTGGCGAACTGCTCAGCAACAGCAAGTGCATCATCTTGATAATAGATGTTGCATTGTCAATACAAATAGCTCCATCTTCAGAACAGAAGAAATAGTTCCCAAATGGCCAAAAGCCGCAATTTACCTTTTTCCCTTCTTCTGCTTGCGTCAAACCATTCAGGGAAGCTAATACAGTGTGGAAGATTTCAGCTTTGCTTTCATCAGGTAATTTGGCAGCAAGCAATGCAAAGTGCGGTGAAGTCATCGATAGCTGCCAGAATTGAAGCAAGGAATGTAGCTGAGGAGTTAGGGGAGCAAGAGGAGCAAAGAGTAGCCTTGGAACCAAGTCATGTTTTGACACCACATGGCAAAAGTTGCCGGCCCATCCCTGGCGGAGAATGGCACGGGAAAGAGACTCATTACCCAGCAACGGAGAACCAAAAGTGATGCATAACACTGAGATGGTAGAAGAGATTGATTGAAGGTAAGACAGTAGCCAAAGAGCACAGAGTCCAGCAGTTGTTCCTCCTATGCCATGGCCTGATATCACAATTGACTTGCTTTTCTCCAATATTTTCAACATCTGCATTTCAGAGCTTATCCGTATGAGTACATTTCATGAAATTCATTTGCAAATCCTTACTTGATATTTTTTACGAACAACACAATTAATTTAAATGAAATATTATATGAATTACTTGGCTATTATAGGCTAAACCTTATATAAAAATGAGTTTAATAACAATTGGCCAATTATTTGCATCTGATTTCATAATTTAATTAATTCTATATAAATAATTTGTACAAGGTGATTTGAGTATTAATTTTCAAAATAAAAAAAAATCACTAATTTAACAATGATAATAATAATAATAATAATAATAATAAAGTTTCTTTGAGAAGTTTAGGTCCAAAAAATAATTAAAAAGGGTTGTTGAAGTGAATTGAGAAAGTGCAATAGTAGTTGATTTCTAACTTTGATGCTTTTAGTTTTTTTATTATTATTATAGGGCCCACACGCATTTTTGCTTTTATAATCAATCTACGAATCTCATCTTATCAGTCTGAAAGCTCAAATTGTAGGTCAGACTAAAAGGCAATAAGAAAAAGGTTGACCCAAAAAAAAAAAAAAAAAAGAAAGAAAAATATATCAAATCACACCACGCGTAACAACGGGTCAACCACAGGATGAGATGAACACCAACGCAACCTAAATTGACTGCTACTCTTCTCTTTTAATAATAAAATAAGAATACATTAAATATATGAAATTATGATTAAAACATGTGTTTTAGCAATATTGAAAATCAATCATATTATAGACAGATTTATTATCTTTTCTTTTTCTTATTCCATTTATATGTATAAATTTTATTAATGTAAGAAAATGGTCTACCAAATTAGAAAAAAGAAAATTCTGAAACTGCCATGTCATGCTTTTGTTCATTTGATTTTAGTACTAATGATTTTTTTTTTTTTCAAAAAGAAAGAAAGAGAGAGAGAGAGACGTGTTTTAACGCATAAACCCAGTCAATGATGTATGATGGCCAACTACAATGTAAATTAATCATAATAAGACTTTATTTTAATGTTTTGTACATTTTATATATATATAGTATTATTTTGCATAATGCATGTTTATATAATACTTTTTTAATTTTATTAACTATATACAAAACATCATTTTTTGTAATAGAGAAAATGATAATTATTTTAAATAGCTTTGTTTTTGTTTTTAATTATCATAAATAGTGTTAAAAATACCATTAATCAATTTTAATTCAGTAATAGTACTAAAATTATTTTTAAAGTTATGATTTCTTGAGTTTAGTCCTCTATTGGAGCCTGTTATATAAAAAATAAATAATGTGATAAATTGTCAGAGTTTAAAATATTTAATTTATTAATTATAGAGTTTAATTTTACCGCATGCTAGCCAATTAATTAAATCAATATTTAGAATAATTTTATATTTTTAATAAAATAAATAAAAGCTTAAGCTTTTAAGGCAGCTGCAATATGATGAGCTCATTGGTAATAAAGAAATGGTAAAACTGACCTGGTTTTGAAAACTTGGGTTGCTATAGACAGATAAGAAGACCCGCAAAAGCCCAGCGTGAACCATGACGGGCTCCTGTCCTTCTTCTTCTTCTCCATCAATTTGATGTTGCAAAGGAGAGAAAAGACCAATTGCAGAAGTAACAAGCGGTTCCAAATTCCTGGCGGAGGTTGGGTCGGGCCCTGCCACCAGCTGAACACCAGAAAAGGCCAGATAACCCACGCTTCCGGTCTGCTCTGCTACAAAACCTTGCGACGGCATCGTATTGGCTAGATCGCATAGCCTCCATGATTCAGATAGCAATGGTGTGGATGTGAGAAAAGAGGCTAGCATCTCGCTACTCTCAAACCTGCTCACATACCGACAATTGAAGATATATAAACATTTTTCTATGAATAGTCAATACTTTCTGTGGAAAGATCGATAGAAAGAAGAGAAATTTTTGTGGGTAACTTACGATGAATCTTCGTTGTCCATGGCTTTTCTTTTTCTTCCCTTGGAGAGATGATGAATGATGATTGATGACTACTGCTGCGAAATTTCCTGAAGTGGCTTCTTTCTTTTCTGGTAGTTTTGGGTTTATTCAGAAATCAAAATGATGGCTATTGGAATGGGAATGGAATTAAGATCACCCACCAAGTCTGGTCTTTTATCTCAATTCTCGAGTATCCAAATTGAAATTGAGAATGAATGGGTATTTTTGTTTTTAAAGGGAAATATCAGATGAGGGCCATCCCTGTTTGCCTACGCGGTTGCGTTCAATGTGGGCAAAACATTTATATATTTTAATTAATAATTTATATAAAAATATTTTCATTAGTAATTTTTATTTAAAAAATTTAATATTTTTAAAAAATATTTAATTTTTAAAAATTATAAATATTATAATAAAATATATTTTTTATATTAAATTAATTATTTATATAAATAAATACAGAACAAATACTTATACATAAAATTTTAATTCGATCCAAATTCTCGGTGATTTATTATTTTTTTAAAATTAAAATTTATTTAGGCTATTATTATTATTATTATTATTATTATTATTTTAATAAAATTTAAATTTATTTTTATATATTTTAATTAACAATTTATATAAAAAATATTTTTTATTAATAATTTTTATTTAAAAATTTAATATTTTTAAAAATATTTAAATTTAAATATATAAAAATATATATATTTAAATTTATTTAAATATATCTACAAAGCCCAGATATGAAGGCACAAGCCAGCCAGAGAATGGCCCAGTCCATGAGGTTGCTAACCTAAGGTCTCGGTCTTGCTCTTGCCACTGGAAGAAAGTCTCTGCAACACAGCCTGAGACTCTGCCTCTGCCAAATTCAAGCAAATCTAGCCTTCAAGTAGCCAAAAACACCTTCAACAAAGACATGCAAAGCCGTAAGCATGGAGTAGAGTAGTAAAAAGTAAATATATGACATCTCAATCTCATTTAACTAATAGTGTTATTAACAGACACCATGTGCTCTCAATATCCTCATTAAGGTCCTCTAACAACCACTTCATCTACAATAAGAAGCAAACAAAACAATATAAATTCAAATTTTTTTTGCAATTTTTGTATTCGCTGTTAAATTTATAAAATAAATTAAAACTATATAACTAAATAAATTAAATAAATTCACAGTAGATGTCAAGTGAAACCGTTCTCAAAAAATACCCTCCCTTATTTAAAGTAAGGGATTCTATCTTCAAACAGAAGTTCACTCAATCAGACAAAGAATAAAATTTTTCTATAAAAGGAAAAAATATGTCTTCAACAGCCATAAATATATACTCTAAATTTTATATATTATTTTATATTCTCTTTTAAATTTCAATCCGAATTTCTTCAGAAAAATTATAGAATTGACCTCTATAATTTTTTTGATTTTATTTATATTCTGAAAAAGTATTGTCACAACACTGCAATAAATACAGTGAAACAATTAACTCTTGAAAGAAAATATATTTTTTTCATGCATTAAAATCAGTTTATACACCCACTTTATTAATATGATATATTATATTGCTACATTAAAAATTAAATAATTTCATAATATAAGTTATTATAAGTTCTTAAGTGTCCACTTGATTTGAGGGTCAAAACTGTCAGGGAAAAGAAAAAATTTTGTTTTTGAAGAAAACAGTTTGGAAAACATTTTATTATTGTAGTGTTTATCAAATTTATTTTTAATTATTTTTAGTACTTTATAATTATATATGTTAAAAAATGTTTTTCTCCCAGCCAAATACACTTTAGTTTTTTTTTTTTTTAAATTCCAAATACACCTTAATTGATCCTTAAGGAATTATTTTTTGGATTTGACTATTAACATCATTTGATTATTAATTTTTTTTAAAAATTTATTATTCAATTTTTAAACATCAATTCTTATATTTTTAAAAATTTATTAAAATATTTTTATTCTTATATTTCTAAAAACTTATTAAAATATTATTGATTATCCTTTTCGTTAAAAATAAAGGCAGGACGAAAGAAAAAAAAATTTAAAACTCAATTTTACCATCAATAAATCTCGTATTATAAATAAATAATCTTTCTTTTTTTAAAAAAAAAATAAGAATTTTGATATATTTTTAATGATAAAAATTGATGAAATTTGATTGAATGATGATTTAGTTTACGTAAATATAAAATAATGATATTTTAATATATTTTTAAAAATATAATTATTTACTTATTAACAGTACTAAAAAATAATTTTTTTCTTTAATTTTTGGATGATTATTTTTTAATTAATGAATCAAACTATATTTATATCAATCAAATTAAACTTAAATTTCATTAAGAAAAACTTCAATAATGCTTTTCTTCTTTTTTTTTTAATTTATAATGATGATAATATATTATCTTTATTCTTATGACTATTATGGTTCGGGCAACGGGAGTGATGCAAGTGTCAGAATTTGATACCAAAATCTCTTACCGACGGTCTACAAGTCCTACTTCATTCGCACTGGTTTTGCCCTGCTAACATTGTAATGTTGTTTTTCTAATGCTTTTTTATTTATTTATTGCTGGGCTCCTTTGAGCAAATGTTAGTGTTTTTGTATACTATAAGGTAATATACATAACTGCCTTTTATACATATATATATACACACACTTCATTTCTGTTTACAATTAAAATAACTATATTTTGTTTCCACGATGCTAAAGGATAAACACGAAATAAGCATAACTAAAGGTATTGCTAAATTATACTCTCTCTCTCGCTGTCCCTAGAGAGTCTTTCCTCTTGTTTTGCATAACAAGTCTAGAATCCTAAAGTCATTTTAATGGCTTTATGTACGTGATCTTTTCTTTTTCTTTCTCTGCTATTTCTTTTCTCTTTGTTTTTTCTTATAAATCAAGCTTTTCTTCCTTTATCTTCTTTTTTTGATATGAAGCAAGGAGGTACGGAGGATGATTCCATGGATGACCTTAATCGTCAATTGGTTTTGCATGAAGGTGTGGGTGGTCTTGAATATGCTGCTGAGTCTGAGGAGCCACAACAAACTCTTCCGGGTTCAGATTGGCAGCACTGTGTGGTGGGTCGCGTGTTACAGGAGAGGCCAATCAATTTCAATACTTTTAAGACCATTATGGCTAATATTTGGCGGCCGCGAAAGAGTGTCAACGTTAAAGAACTTGGAAAAATGTATTCTTATTTCAGTTTTTTCATGATAAAGATGTGTATAATGTTTTTAAGGATGGCCCATGGAATTATCAACAACATCCTTTATTACTTCGGGAGTTAAAGGCTAATGAGAATCCTAGGGCTGTGAAACTTACTCAATATGAAATATGGGTGCAGATTCATGATGTTATACCTGGATTTTTTTCAGAAAGGGTGGCTACTGATGTTGGAAATTTTGTTGGGACGTTTCTTGAAGCAGATTCTCGAAGTTTTTCTCCATTGTGGAAGGAATATATGCGTGTTCAGGTGGCCATTGATGTTAGGAAGCCTTTGAAACGGCGAATTCATATTAAGAAACCAGGGGGAGATTGGATATGGTTTAATTTTAAATATGAAAGATTGAACACGTTTTGTTATTTTTGTGGCATTTTGGGACACTCAGATCAGCATTGTCCACAACTGTTTGATCGGCCTAACGTTCCTAGAGACAAGTTTCCTTATGAGCCATGGATGCGAGCTGAGTATCATCGTTCAGTGCAGATGGGATCGCCATGGTTAGTCTCTGAACGTGATTTTCTGGTGGAGGATGACGGCGGTCCGGCTGGGGATGGAGTGTCGTCCAAAGCGCAAAAAGAGAAGGCGGATGCAGCATATAAACCTGCAGTTCAAAATTCTAATTTGGAAAAGGAGGTTGAAAAGGTTAACAATTTGAATTTTGATCTACATGCAACAGAAAACCTTATCATTATGGAGACAAAACGCAGACGTATTACAAATGAGAATAACGTACATGATGATGAGTCAGATGGGGATAAGATGGACCAGAAACTAACAAGTTGGTTTCAAAAAACTTCACACAGGAAGGTTCTCGTTTCTAGGCCCACTAGGTCCAATGAGTTCGCTTAGTTGGAATTGTCGTGGGTTTGAGAACCTACGTATAGTTCGAGCCCTTGTTCTTGAGTTCGAGAAGCATCCCACTTTTATTTTTCTCATTGAAACAAAAGTTAAACAGGAGAAGGTATTGAAGGTGAAGTGGGCTTTGGGTTATAAAGGTTCTTTTGTGGTTGATCTAATAGGAATTGGAGGCGATTTAGCTATGTTTTGGAGAGAGTCTTCTATAGCTAAGTTAATAAGCTATTCAAGACAACATATTGATATTCAAGTTTGTGTCGATGGTTTGAGTCCATGGAGACTATCATGGTTTTACGGCTATTCAGATAGAGGAGAATGAAGGTTAGGATGGAATTTATTATGGTCATTATTTGTCAAATTTGAATTGACTTGGTGTGTGGTAGGAGATTTCAACGATATAATAAATGGCTAATGGAAGGTTTTCGTCAAGCTTTAGCCGATTGTCAATTGAGTGATATGGGCTATTATGGGTGTCGTTTTACTTGGAAAAACAGGTGTCATGATGATTATATCCGAAAAAGGTTGGATAGAGCTGTGACAACAAGCTTCTGGATTACACTATTTCCTATGGCAAAATTAGAGGTTTTGGATACTCCAACTTTTGATCATTTACCATTGTTTCTTTCTTTAGGGGTAAATATCAGACGTTATATGCAAAAATAATTTCGATTTGAAAATGCATGGAATTTAGAAGTGGATTGTAGGGAGATTGTCACTTCGGGTTTGGCAGCGAGCTCAAGGTGTTTTGGTGGTTGATCGGTTAAAAATTGCTCGAATTTTTTGCATGATTGGGTTTGCAATTATCATAAGGATTTTAAAGATCAACTTAATTCTGTTAAGAGGCATTTGTCTTTTTTATGACAACAACCAATTGTTGATCTTAATTTTTTGCAAACAGTTGAGGACCAATATAGTAATCTTCTCTGGTCAAAACAATATTGGTTAGCGAAGGGAGATGCAAATTCTAAATTTTTTCATGTTATGGCTTCTAACAAAAACAAAAAGAATTTTGTGTCCCCCATTGAAAAATGAGAATGGTGTTTGAATGGATTGGGATTCTGGCTTGCCACAACTAATTATGGACTTTTATAGGAATCTGTTAACTTCTTGTCAGAGTAATTCTTTTGTGATTTTGAATTCGGTTGGTGCTAAGGTTTCTGAAGTGCACAGTAATTATCTCTTAGAACCGTTTACAACCGAAGAAATATGGAAGGCACTTTTTTCAATGCATCTAGACAAATCCCCTGGACTAGATGGTTTTCATCCTGGTTTCTTTCAACTTTATTAGGATGTGGTTAGGAGTGATGTCACTGCTGCTTGTTTGGATTATTTAAATAATAGAGTTGATATGTAGGTAATAATCGTAATAATGTGATTTTAATTTCGAAAAAAATGTACCTGTGGTTGTGGCATATTTGAGGCTTATTTCATTGAGTAATGTTGTTGATAGGACTGTTTACAAAGCTTTAGCCAATCGGATAAAAGTTGTTCTGCCTAATATTATTTCTGATACTCAAAGTGCATTCATTCCTAATCAACTTATTATGGATAACATTATTGTGGCCTATGAGTTATTTCACACTCTTAAATCTAGAACTCAGGGTAATAGATGTTGGATGACTCTTAAAACTGACATGAGCAAAGCATATGATCGAGTTGAA